>NC_134040.1:33646087-34246087 GCF_965140245.1 Athene noctua
ATTTGTCAGTGACACTGTTATCTGAGCTAGTTATGCTGCAGCTTTTCTTAAGGGTTTAACTAATACACAGGACCAGAAGCTCTTCTTCATGGATCCAAAGTTTCTTACTTAAAAGAACTGCAAAGAAGAGAGCTATAATCGAGTTAGGCTTTAGTGGCCTTCAAATAACAGCTCAGCCATGGTATCCAAGATTTCAGAGTAAATGTATATCAGGTCCACCTGAATTGCTAATCCTTTCACAAGTACTACTTTTTTTTCCCCTCTGTAAGAGTACTTCTGGACTAATGATTAATTTATATGTAAGCTCTGTATAACACAACTGGTAAATATCAGAATAGATCGAAGCAGACTTTGAGCTGATTCAAGATAGAATTACTTGGATGTTTTCAAAGGAGCAATGTTGAATTGTGGCAGGAGAGAACATGATCCAATGGCGAAGGTAGTTGCTTCTTTAATGGGGTGAAGGCAATAGTGGCAGTTTTAAAAATGACAATATTATATATAAAATTACTTCATAGAGACAATTGAGCACATAGGCAGTAGCCCATCATACATGACAATGATTTGGCTTTTAATAGGAAGGAGAGAAAAAAGTTAAATAATATTCTAAATCTGTCAGGATTTGACTGTCAGCAATAAAGTTCAAATTGGGATGTAAGTAGTGATCACTAAAATAAGTTTGAACTCTGACCTCACACCTGGAAATATCATAGAGAACCTTTCTAGTGCTCAGTGAGCAGCTTTTAATCATCTGCAAGCATAAACGAGTTTAATTAGCAAGTCTACTCTTCTCTGGTGAGAGCGTACTCCACCTGGAGTACTGCATCCAACTCAGGAGTCCTCAGTACAAGACAGACACGGACTTGTTGAAGCAGGTCCCGAGGAGGCCACAAAAATGATCAGATGTATGGAACACCTCCCCTGTGAGGACAGGCTGAGAGAACTGAGATTGTTTAGCCCGGAAAAGAGAAGGCTCTGGGGAGACCTTATAGAGGCCCTCCTGTACTTAAAGGGGAAAGTAAGAAAGATGAGGGTAAACTTTTTAGTAGGGTCTGCAGCAATAGGACAGGGATGTTATGGATTAGTCGCAATTTAGAGTGAAATAACCACCTTAAAATTTGTTTTAGTGGTCAATAAAATTTATTAGCAAGTGAAAGTGAGCAAAACAGCGCTCTGTGCGTCTGGAAATCTCCGCTCCACCAAGACACACCTAACATCCCGAAACGGAGTCCTTTTAAAGTGCAGCCTTCATGAATATTCATGAGGGTGGGGGTGCTCCCTGAGGGGTTTGCGAAGTCGTAAACAACTTTTCGCGGGCTTTTCTTTTGCTGGCTTTTGTTGCCAGGGTATGTTCGCCGGTTTTCCACCGTGGGGGAGGAGGGGGATGACTCGGCACAGGTGTGCTTGTATCCATGGTCCAGACATGTCTAGACATAACACCATTTGGCCTGAAGACGGCGGCCATTTTAGCTCCCTTTTAACAACTGATTTTAACCATAAAAACTATATACATAATGCCTTATTTCTTATTTCTTTTTAAACCTTAGGTTACATGTAAAGTGCAAAAACATTTAGAACCATAACACTGTCTGACCACAACAAAGTTCAATTACAATACAATCTGACATTAACACAATCTCTTTTTATATTTAATTTACTGAATAATATATTTAACCATAACTTGAGATTTTAATAACAAATACCATATATGTTTTATTACAGGGATTAATGGTTTTAAACTAAAGGAGAATAGATTCAGACTAGATATAAGGAAGACATTTTTTATGAGGGTAGTGAAACACTGGGACAAGTTGCCCAGAGAAACAAACTGGAAACACTGAAGGTCAGTTTGGATGGGGCTTTGAACAACGCCGTCTAGCTGAAGATGTCCCTGCTTATTGCAGGGGGGGTTGGACTAGATGGCCTTTAAAGGTCCCTTCCAACCCAAACCATCTTATGATTCTATGAGATCTACATGGCTAAGTAGATAAACTGGGTACAAATGATTATCCCTGAAGTAGGACTATGCTATTCCACAGCAGTTGTCTTTGTTGAGCAACCTCACTAGCAGCTGCATGCTTATGCCCTTCTCCAGTAATGCGTTGTACAGAGCTTTTGTCATCAAGCCTCAGACTTTTGTTACCTGACCTGCTGGGTTACAAAGCTCGGTTGAAGCTTCTGATCTTGCAAAGTGAGTTACTTCTATTCCACTGCCTACTCTGTTTCTTGCTGCTCTATATAAACACTGCTGCTTTGCCTACTTTGTCTGCAATTTAAGCACTTGTATTAAAATACACGTAATTTTCACAACTAATGCAGTTCTTTTACATGCTATTTAGTTCTTTTAGTCTAATGTCTTTCACCTTTTTTCCAAGATACTCTTTTTGCATGGTAAAGGTGAAAGTTAGAATCTTAGATAATGGTGAAGCACAAATGCTAGACATAGTTGTCTTAGCCTTCTGTACATTTTTATAGCTGTAAACTTTTTTCACTTATCTATATCTTTTTAACAGAAGTGTCTTCTAAATATACTTTGGAGAGATGAAGGGGAAAAAAGCAACCCCCAAACAGAGAAAATGTGGCCTTTCTACTCATTACCTAAACTCCTTTCCTCTCCTTCCTGCAGAAGTCAGCAGAATTCTTGGTTTCGATCCCATTCAGAGCTCTTGGGAGGGGTGAAGAGGAGGAAGCTTTCTTTTTTATTTCAGTCATCAGGAATACCAGTATTTTGCCTCAGAACTTGCTTCTGAAATAAATTACAGAATCAAGTTATTCTTATTGTTGTGCCTTACTGATAAAACCTTTGTACCTCCTCTGCTGCTGTCTTGCACCCATCACGTCTGTTCCTTTCCAGTGTCCGTACTTTCCTCTCAGAATGAGTTGCTTTTTAGTTTCATCCTTTGCTGCTTCTATGTTAGAAACTGCCCCTGAAAAGGTTCAGTGGATATTTCAAAAACCAGATGCTCAAAGTAATACTGTGTGCAATGCTCTGAAGAACAGCAGCATGATTTTGGGTTAGATTTGCAGGGTTGTTTTGTGCCCAGTGGAGCTCAAGGTGATAAGTATGATGTTAAACACTTTAAAGAAAATTAAATGAATTCTTCAACATAATACCATGAAAATTCGTCTCCATGAGAAACATTCAGGTTCAAGATACAGAGCAAAGTTCAGACTAGCAAGTTTATAACTTGAAAACCTTGGCTGTAATGAGACCGTCTAGTAGCCATTCTGGAAATGAAACAAAATTCCTTGCTTAAGAGGCTCCTTTATTCAATCAGTAAATCGTTAATTCATTGAGTAGCATAATCTGTGAAAGATTATGAAATTTTTCTTGCCTTTGTCCAGTCCAGAAATCAGTAACCGTTTCAGTTATTTCAGTGGGCACCATGTCTCTGGCTGGGGAACAGAGATGACAAAAACACAGTGTACCTGTGTTTTGCGTGATTTCTTTTGCTGATTTTTTTTTTTCCCCATATGAGGCACTTGCTTTTGACACTTCAAATTTATGTTGTTATTTATTTTCAATCCTTATGTTCTAATGCAAAGCTTCAACTTGGAGTTAAGAGTTTTCTGAGGGAGAGTGTGTCATAAATGCTTGCTGTTTGTCCATGAAATGAATGTCTCTGTCCTCCAGGAATTTTGTATTGTAGCACTGAGCTGCAGTTTGGAAAGACTGAGTATTGCTGCTCCAAAGCATATGTAAAGATAACCAGCAGGCTCAACAGCTAGATGAAGGAAGAATGGGGATAGATGTAGTAAGGTTGAGGCAGAATGAGATTTAAACAAAATAAGACTTAAATTTAACAATGCTGTTATGTTGGATTTATATCTGTTAAATCATTGCAGTTAATGGCACATGAAGAGGTTTGTAATGTTGATTACAGCTAAACCCATGGAGAGCTTTTTCATGTTGATTACACCTCTACCTGATATGGTTTACAGTAGCTTTAATGAATATATAATTAGCCATAACCCCCAAAATTTTAATTTATATTCATGGTGTACAGTGTTGGTGTATCTCCTGGTAGATTTCATGGTTGTACATTAATAAAATTTTCTGCTCTTTATTGCCATGTATGAAAATAAAAAATGGTGTCAAGAGAGATCTAAGCCATTATTTGATCTTCAATACTGAGTAATACTGCAGACGGATAATGTGAAAATCATGTCTAAAGTCACTTTACTCCTATAGTAAAAAGAAATATTTTGGTTCAAAGCTGCTGCTAGGCTAGTAAGTCATCAGAATGAATAAGATTTTCAATATAGTTTTGGTATTATGAGTTTATGTTAAATATTGCTCGTAATAAGTGAAGCAAGCAGCATTTTCTTTCAGTTAGGGTGAGGCCCAAGATACATCTGCCTATGTATCAAAATGTTGCCATTATATTGCTCAAATGTACCATCAGAGAATGGTGTTGTTTTGATATTACACTTCTTTTCTGGCACTTAGTGCTTATACTCAGTTTATTTTTTTTCACGTTAAATATCAGCCTTTTAATGATGGCTTCCCCATAACACATAAAATGGGGAGGTAAAAAAAAAAAAAAAGCGCCAAGCCAAAACCAAGTTATGCTGGGGTTTATTGTTATTTCCTTTTGTGAGATATAAAATGCAGTACATTTGTGGAATACTAAGCTATTTCCTCAGGACAAAAAATTTGACCTTTTTGTGCATGGGTGTTTTGCACTATTTTCCATGATGTAGAATTTAATGGCTTAATTCACTAGCACAATGCATCATCAGCATTTCTTACTTGCATTGACTTGTCAGTCCTGTGTTTTCCAATAAATAGAACATAGAATAGTAAATCATAGCTGACTTTTAAGACTTAAAATTAAGTCAGTGAATTAATTGATTTGTCCTTGCATATGATATGTTTGTTTGCAAAGTACCATGTCTGGTATTGTAATGTAACCCCAGGAATAAAAACAAGAAGAGAAAAGGAAGCTGAGGCAGAACAAAGATAATGGGTGACCACTTTTACATGGTTGCTCTTGGAGTCCAGGACAAGGTAGTTTTGATGCTGTAAGTGACATACTGCATTTTTTTTTTCAGGAGACTTTCATATAGTCAGTGAGGTTTTGTTAAACATTTGATAAATCTAACTGACAAGTATGCTGTGCTTGTAGAACTAGGGGTCTAGAAACATGGAGGACAACGTAAAGGGTGTTGGTGTAAAAGGGCAGAAAAAGCCTCCTGCTAGCATGTTATTAAGCCTTTGTCACTGAAGTTGTTTGGTAGGACAAGCTAGTGCCATGGGAAAATCTGCCAATGGAACCAAGTACAATTACTTACCAGCATTTGAAATATTATTCAAATTACAACTTTGAGCTGTTAATAAAGTTTGGAGTAGGGAAGCAGAAGTAGGAGTCTGACACTGTTCATGGTTCAAAATCAGCAAGACCTTTGCCTTTGACAAAGTTGTCTGGAAGATGGGGAAAGTGCCGGGAGAACATCGTGGCTGCATGCAGGAAGGAAGACCAAGCAAACCAGTGAATAACCTTGTGGCTCTCGTAAGTAGCTGCTCTTGGAATATCACCAGGGAGAGGTGACAAGGTACAGCTGCAAAAAGAACCAGGCACAGTTGGGTTCTCAATTACAAGTTTTTGTGGTTATGTCTGCAGCAGCACTCCGTTATAACTGTGACATCATAAGTATTCACTAGTCTGTCAGAGACCTCTTGGTACTAAGGCTTTACTGTTGCAACTGTCCTTATTTTGCTTTTGCCTAGAAGGCATCAAGGCCATTTTGTCAAATCATTTAGATGGATTTACTCTCCCGTCTTTCCATTTTCCCTTTCCCATCTGGTGCTTGGGGAGGGATGTTGCGGGTGGCATGTGAGGTGATGCTCCAAGAGCACTGCAGAGGGGAGGGGTTAGTGGTGACAATCTGCTGTGTGCTTGTTCCAGGGCAAGGTCCAGCCATACCTCAGTGCCACTGCATCTCATGACCATGGCTGACAGAAGTCTCTTGTTTTTACCGACAGTTTTCTTACTGCTGTGTAAATCTAGAGAGCTGTATTTCCTTTCAAACCTTGATTTTTAAGTTTACAGACTTTAATTTAGATGAAATCTTCCTGTTGGCATCAGGGAAGAATGAATGACTCCTTCAGTTTTGCTCAGATCCTGTTGATACAGACATTTGGCTTGGGTTAATGTTGGATGACAACTGTTCATGCATCTCTTTATCTCAAGACAGAAGTTTTGCTGGATATCAATTTTGATTTTGTTTTTTTGTTGCTTCACACGCTGCCTCCCCACACACCTCCCCAGCATGAAGTGTTTATTTTCTTTTCATTTGATTATTTCTGAAAACCACCGTTGCCTTCTCAAAGAGATACTGATACTGGGCAGGGAGTAGCATGAACAAGCAACTGTAGAGGAGCCTGTTTAAAGACCTTAATTGTAGTGTTAAATACCCTCTTTTTGAAAGGTCTATGAGCAGTGCCTCATTTAAACAGACTTTATGGCTGTTTACCTCTTCCGATGAGCCTCTGAAGTACAAGCAGGTGGTAGGTCAGGGGGCAATAGAGTGAGATAGTTGGCTTTTCTGTTTATTGCCTGAAAATGAGCCTGGAGTTCTGTCTTTATTTGCATACATTGTATAAGTGACAGAGTTTAAGCTCATAGATCATGTCTGCAGAAGATTTGGGAGTGAGAATTTGAAGAGATACTTGTTTTGACAAGTATGTTATGTCAGGTAAAAGGAAGTTATTTTGCTTAATTCTTGCCTTACAAAGACTGTACTATCTTCAGTATCATATACTTTTGTAAGTCCTAAATTGTCTTCTAAGCAAGCCACTTAAAGGATTTTATATTGTTACTTGATTAAAGGAAGAGCTATATTGTCTAGGATTTATGTATAACATTGCAAGAGGATCTTACTACAGATTTTAAGTTATCTTGGTAACTTTGTAAATTGATCTTGGTAAATTAACCTATTTTCCAGGTTAGGAGTTGTGCCAGTGACAATCACATGCATAGGTTAAATTAGTATATAGCAGGCAAAATAGTTTTGTATGGAGGCTATTTTTTGAAATCAAGTCTGCAGTGATGGCATGTCACCAACTAAGGTAGTGAGTATTGTTTCTTGATTGATTAGACACTAAATCTAATTTGCATGTTGCCTCTTCTTAGCTTTAATGTGGAAAACAAATGTAGGATTTAGAAAACTGAGGATTAACGATAACAAGATGCGTATAAAATCATTTTGTACTGTTTCAAGAGCAAGTGAGCAATTGCCGGCTTGCTATTCAGAGTTAATATTTCTAATACGATTATGTTAACAGTTTCATAATTAAGCTTCACTTAAAATTACAATAATAATTTCCTTTTCCATTCAAGCATAACAAAGCACCTAAACAAGCATTAATAAACCTAGTATCAACTTTGAAAAATAAGTATTACTGCCCCTATTTTACAGCTGGGTAAACATAATTGAGAATAAGGGATTTGCTCTGGTGACAAATACTGTGAAGTGTAGCTCCTGAACATTCCTTCAACTGTGCAGACCATAGTGGTAAAGTGCAGATAGCTGGTAGGTCCTTAAATATTAAGGTTGAATAACAAAAAATTAGCTCAGTGGTGTTTTTAATGTAGATGGAAACACTGTGTAAGTAACATGCATTGTGGCAGAAAGCATGGGTCTGAGATTTTGAGGGAAATGACAAGAACTTGGAGTTTTGGTTGATCTGTCTTATTTTCTGATGTCTTCTACTCAGTAGTTTCTTTTCTGAACAGGCTTTTGTGTCCTTCTGACACATAAATGTAGCTCCTTGAGCTTGAGCTGTGTCAAGGCCCAAGACAGGCATGTAGATCTGCAGTGCATCCCCCTCTGGGAGGACAAAGGTCTCCTCTCTGTGCTCTCTGCTCCTGCGGAAGTTAAGAGCCAAGGAGCACAGCCTGTAGTGGATGACTGTCCTGGTTTTGGCCAAGGTAGAATTGACTTTCCTTGGGCTGGGAGGAAGCAGAGCTGGAGAGACGGGTCTGGATTGATCATGGGAGTATTCCATATCATGTGACGTAACGCTCAGTATATAACAGAGGCACATTCTCTCTCATTTCCAGTTCCAGTTGGTGCGGTGGGATCTTTGGTGTGGTTGGATTTGCTGCTGGGGGTGGGCTGCATACTGGTTGCTGGTGTATTACCCATATGGGCTTCCTATTGTTACTGTTGTTTTGTTACTATTACTAAACTGGGGTTTTCTTATTCAACCTACAAATTCTCTTTTTATTTGTCCCTCCGCTATTTTATGGGGGGGGGGGGGGGGGGGGGGAAGTAACTGGCTGCGTGGTGATTGGCTACCGGCTGAGTTCAAACCACAACAATGACCACAAAAGCAATTCTTGAGCCTTTGCTGGCCAAAGCATCAGGGTCCATCTGTTATTTCACAGCTCACCTCTTCAGGCAGGAATACCCTGAATCTTTGCTGGGACATAGCACTTTGATCCAGCCCTTGACAAAACACTCAGCCCAAGCTGGATTTGAAGGACCTCATGTATTCTCTCAGCTCCTCAAATTATTTTCATTTTTTTCTGAGCAAAGATTTTGTATGTAACCTCTCCACAACGTTTTTCTGTGCTTGAGGCATATGTCACTGAGAAGGGTGTAAACAAGAAAACAAATCAGTCTAATATCAGTTGCATGTTACACAGGGAAAACTTTCTATTGGAAAGTAGATAGGTGGACCTCATCAGGATGCATTTAATGAATTAAAAAACTTAACAGAGTAAAATTGCTGGACTAAATAAAAGCTGGCCTTGCATGTTTTTGGTTTTTTTAGCATAAATTCACAGGAAACATATATAACGAGCCACTTCCAGAAACATATCCTAACCTGCACCACAGCAGGAACTGCAGAATAAATAATTACAGATTCCTCAATGGAAGGCATGTCACAGCAGGCAAGGAATAGAAAACCTTCCTTCCTTCAGAAGAAAAAAATTATATCACACAGTGAGAAAGTAGGAGAAAAAAAAAAAAAACAAAAAACAAACTGGAATCAAACCAACAGAGTGATGAAGCCACCTGGAAATTAAAAGCCCACTTCTTGGGGAGAGGAAGAATTTCAGTGTGGCCAAAGACTGCTGATGTCTTCTGACTTAAATTACACTCTGGTGTTACTTTACTCATGTTTTCCACAAGTGTTATCACAGTATTTACATAGCATGTTCAAAGTTCACAAATACAGAAGTCAATGTCATTCACACTGAGCAATAGCTTACATCCCTATGGCTGAAAAGGCACTTCCCCATATAACAGCCTGTACATTGTTGTATAGTATATATAAATCTGCCTATATTTATTGTAAATGCAAGACTACAAATTTATAGGTGAAACGTTTTGACATGACTGAGAAAGCTTTATTTCCTGAGAGATAATTTAGATGTGAGAACATAAGGTATTTTTGACAAGTATTTAATTTTCATGTGCATTAGGACTTCAGGTACTTACTATATCTAAGCAGCATTTGGCCCTAAATCAATTATTAAATAGAATTTGTTTGTGCAAAGATGAGAAAGCCAACTATACCATGGGCTGCATCAAGAGAAGCATGACCAGCAGGTCGAGGGAGGGGATTCTCCCCCTCTACTTCACTCTTATGAGACCCTCCCTGCAGTGCTGTGTCCAGCTCTGGGGGCACCAACATCAGAAGGACACAAACATGCTCTAGCGGGGCCAGAGGAGACCACAAAGATGCTCAGGAGGCTGGAGCACCTCCCCTGTGAGGACAGGCTGAGGGAGTTGGGGGTGTCCAGCTGAGAAGAGAAGGCTCTGGGGAGACCTTATAGCAGCCTTCCAGTACTTAAAGGGGCTACAGGAAATGTGGAAGGGACTCTTTATTAGGGAACATATTGATAGGTAAAGGGGTAATGGTTTTAAATTGAAAGAGGGTATATTTAGATTAGATATACGGAAGAGATTCTTTGCTGTGAGACACTGGCACAGGTTGCCCAGAGAAGCTGTGGCTGCCCCCTCCCTGGAAGGGTTCAAGGCCAGGTTGGACGGGGCTTTGGGCAACCTGGGCTAGTGGAAGGTGTCCCTGCCTGTGGCAGGGGGATGGGAACTAGATGATCTTTAAGGTCCTTTCCAATCAGTCTATGATTATTAGTCTGCAGTTAATTTTTTAATTTTGATTTGGGAAAGAACAGTATCCATCAACTATTGAATTTTTGTTATGGAAAAAAGTATTCAGCTGCATCCTAGTCTTACTGGCTGCTTTACTGTTGCTGTCAACAGCATTTCTGGATGCAGTACTACCCACAGGACTAAAAATAGAAAGAGCTCAATTCACCAGGATAATTGTATGCATGCTTAATTTTAAGTAACCGAATCATCCTGACAAATCGAACTTTAAGCAGTTGAATGGTGACTTAATCACACTATTCAGGATACATTAAGTTTGAATGCAGAAAAAACATAGTTACAACACAGTAAAAAAAAGTTTCCACAGACAGAAATCACATTCTTCTCTCCAGTATATGTCTTTGACAACCTCCCACATGCACAGTTGTATTTACATCATAGTTTTCTTCAACCCTAGCAATATCAGCATGTTTGTTGGCTAAAGCTTGTACTTTCTAACTGTCATTGCTTCCCAATATTACAGACCAAGAGTGAAATAAAAGGCGTAAGTCTGAAACAGAGCTCTCATTATTAGATACCAGACAGCTATAATCCCATCTGTGTAGATCTACAGCCAGGATCTAGGTCATGTAAAACACTCCCTCCTGCCAACCAGAAGCCCTGTAATGATTATTCATGATTAATTTTAAAGAGAGCACTGCAATATACTGCTAAGTGAATCTATTCACATTTTTAGAATCCCTCCCACTGAACAGCATTTCAAGCAGCCATTATTATAACAGTCCTGACAACTCCCTGATTAGTTCTCATCCATGTGTGTCAGGTATTATTAACATGTAACTGGTCAGAGCACAATCTTTATTACTCTCTGACTCCCTCTCTTCATGCAATGCACAAGTGAAGCTGTCACATGTGTCATACTGTCAAGCTAGAATGCATAACCTATTTCCACTTGTTGATTCATTTACTGACAATTCTTATGTAAAGTGCATCTCTAAAGATGGTGATACGATGGTGGTGGCAGTTTTAATTGATGGTGCAAATGTCAGTTCTTGTTTCTGCTGTTCTTTAAATAAGTGTGCTATGTATATGTCACATAGTACAGTGTTAGGTTTTTCCTGTTCACGTAGCCCTGATACTCTGCTGATGTCTCAATTTGCTGTGATTAGTGCTGGGCACCAGTGGCCATTACGTGTAGGCACAGTCTTCACTGTAGAAGGTGACTTGGCTCTCCTGTCAGGAGTATTTGTCCTGCTCTTCCTGGTTGCTAAGCTCTTGTCATGTAGCGGTTGCTGCAGTGGTCAAACCAGGTTTCATCTGGCATACTCTGTAACTGAATCTTCTGAAACACTCTTTACAATTTCAGATTTAGAAATGGCTTTGAATTCAATGGCTGGGTTCTGTCAGAGAAAAGTAGGTGTTCCATGCACTTGTTTTCTTTCATCACAAACTAGATTTTACCTGGATTGACCTTAAAATTTTCTGCTTGGGCCTTTGCCATCTTTAGCTTCAGACTTTGCCTGAACTGATGCTCTTACCATGTCATCAGTTATTACATGAATGCTGGCAACACCTTCAGGTTTTTCTGTGTTCATTAGCAAAAACACTTTGTCAGCTGATTTGATTGCCAAAAATAAATAAATGGAAGCCTTTCTCCGCCCCCACCCCTTCAAACTACATGGTTCAGACAGCTGATTATCTGATCTGATTTGTTAGTATCTGTATGGATTACTAAGTATGTTTTTAGCAATTTGGTTGTACTGAATGTCTGGTATGAGGACTGAGGAATGCTGTCTGGGGATAGCTTTGTTAAGATGTCAGAAATCAAGGTGGATCATATTCTTGCTATGTTTTTCTCAAGTTTTTGTCAGGCTATCATCCTATAGAGTGGCTTTGTTTGCTTCAGCTGTGAGTCCCTCCTTTTACCAGATCTGAGCACACAGCTCCCTACATCTATCATGGCAAAGAACAAATCCACATATGATAGTGGTGACTCGGCAATTGATGTTTTGGCTGGGCTTATTCAAAAACTCTTGTACTTCATCAACATTTTTTGATATCGTGTAATCAGCTCTTTTTTGGTGTTGTGAATCTTTGTTTATAGTAAGCTTATAATACATGCTAGCTTTAGTTTTATATATTTATCCAGTTGATATTAAAATATAAGCGGGGAGAAGAGTGGCCTTCCTCTTGATTATCATTTCTAATGAAGGATTTCACCAGCAACTCTTCCTCAATCTCCATATATTACAAACACAATGTTCTGGTGTTTTTTAAATACCTTTGATACCTTTTTCAAATGTAGGGTAGTAGATGAATTTTAGCTACATTACCAAACTTGAAGTTGCATAGGTATACTGCTTTCATACTGAACGAAGTACAGTTGAATTCCAGTCTTCCATTCTACAAGCAGGTTTCCTTCCCCAGCTGTATGGTTCAGAAATGAGACCTGATACACAGGAGTGTACCCAGGGAGCCTGCTTAATAGTTTGCATTGCCTCCGGGGAGCATGTCTGCAGTTTGGGGTTTTTTTGTGCAAAGGTTTTCCATGTCCTAAGAGTGTGCTTTTGTCGGTGTGGGTGTTGAGGCATCTATGCTTGATATGCTTGATAGCTTGTGGTCTGTTTGCCCTCTTAAATTATAGTTTGGAAACCACTGTACTGTATAATTACTCTTAATCTGTGATACCTTATACACAAGAACAGCTTGATCACATCTGAGTTCAGTAAAAAATTTGTAGGTCTCATATGGGTAAAATTTTTGTCTATTTGTGTGGGAGAAGAGACATTTAATTTTCTGCATTTTTGATGCTAGTTCTAATACTGAGCATATTCTTGGTGGCTCTGTACAATTACAGAATCTTTTCAATTTGTGTGACCTGTTCTTTGTCTGCTTTCACTGGTCCGGTTCCTCCTTCCCTTACCTTGAAACTGCTTTTTGTGCAGCTGGCTACACAAGCTGGTCAACATGACACCTTTGGGTTCTTGTGACTTAAGGCAAGCTCTGCAATTACACATTGCTTTTTGCACCTTAATGCAGGAACTTTCAATACATCTTCTTTTTATTCAGTTATCCATTGCACCATAACTGCAGTTCTTTTTAATTCTGAAGAGTTTTCATTTTTATAAGGCTAAGCTATTCTTTTCTTACCTGCAGACATACCCAGAACTAGTTAAAAACAAGCATTAAGTACCTTTATATCCTGAAGAAAAGAAATCTCTCTCTACTAATGTGCCTTCCAGCATCAGGCTTCCTCTTGATAACTTCACAGATAATAGCAGAGACAAACGTTGTGACAGAGAGGAATATTCCAAGTAAATTTAAATATTTCTGTATTGTATACATCTGGTAATGGTGGGCTTCTTAGTTCAAACAGTAATGTATTGTGATTGTTCCAGCTGTTGCTTGACCAGGATAGCAGTTGCAGTCTATTTTCCTCTGCCTTTGTGTTCAGCATGGAAGTCAGTCATAAGCATAAAATGACAGTACATTTAGACTAGGTCATTGATGGAAGAGATGATTATACCTACTGCTGCCCACAAATGCATGTCCTTTCATGCAAGAGAAACAGCTCCTTACCCTTGCTACTCAGGAGTTGCACTGCAAGCTGTATGTAATAATATAAACAAGCTGTATTTAAGCATAGAGATATGGTGCTTATTTCCTTGATTCTTAGATGCTCATACTGTCTATCAGTAGTGTAAGTCACTCTGAGCTGAAGCTACCATTTAGGTCTCATTTCTCAGATAGGTCCTTTCTTTTGGCTGCTGGGTGAGACAGTGGAATAGGCTGCCCAGGGAGGTGTGGAGTCCCCATCCCTGGGTGTGTTTGGATGAGCTGTTGGGGGATGTGGGGTAGGGGAGAACTTTGTAGAGTCGGGCTGATGGTTGGACTCGATGATCCCAAGGGTCTTTTCCAACCTGAATGATTCTGTGATTCTCATTCTGTGACTTCCTCATAGGGTAAGTGTTTTGTTCTGTCAGTCTGCAGTAAGAAACCTTTTTTTCCTACATTTGAAGCTACTCTAGTCACCAACATCCATTTTGTTTTCATGCTTGATGGCTTCATTGCAAATAGTAAAGAAAACCTCACTTTCTGGCTTTACCATTTCAAGGAGTTGCCAGAAGGAATGGAGATACTAAATTTTTGGTGTCGCTTTATACACACACACACAAAAGAGTAAGCGTATTATCGCCATGCTTTTTCTGCTTGTTGTAGCTGGGTCATTCAAAACAGAAAAGTGTGTGGAATGAGAAATGATTGATCAGCAGGTAAATAATAGGACAAAGCAGATAAAACAATGCGTTTGATCTTGTGAAGGAGTGCTGATTCTAAAAATGAGTTTAGGCACAAAGGCCAATATGAAGAAAACTGACAAAAATCCCACAGCAGTCAACTGTGCATTTGTAAATTCATAAAAATAGCAGCTGCTGGACCAGCTAGGTTCTCTGGTTCTGTCCCTCTCCTTTCCTGTGAGCGGATAAGAGGAAGAAAATGGGAATTGCATTATGTTTCCTGTTCCTGTTTATTTCAGATCTGGGAAGGGCTTCTGCTTTACTCTAGTAATTGGGTTATATACTGCGGGAAGCAAATAAATTTGCATGATTAATAGTCTGTTTTGACAAATTATGTGTTTCTGAAAAGTACATGGAGCATGCTGCGCTTTAATGTTGAAATAACCAGAGTTTGGTTTACTCATCTATAAATATGCTTCTCTACTGTCATGTAGAATGTGCATAAATCACATTTCAAACATGAGATAATCATCAGTCAGTAAAAAAGATATTTCCATGGCAACAGTTGCTAAATTAAACAGTGCATCAGTACCTCCTCCCTATTTTTGTCCAGAAACCAACCTTATTTTAGCTCAGATAACATGTACCTTACTGATGAGTAAGAAAATAGTCATACCTTTTACAAAATAGTAAATTCAGCATTGCCTGGGTAAAGTAATTAGGGCAAAAATTAGCAATATTTAATTACTGTTGACAGTACTGGGTGTCAGCTTTTTACATCTTCACTTATGTAACTCTGCATGAGCCCTGTCAAACACTTTGTATGGTCTTTCCACACACCCAGTGGAGTGGCTGTAGCTGTATTTTGAAAGCTCTGGAAAACTCATCTGGCCTGGATTAAAAACTGACCAGTCTTCCCAGCTTCTGCTTGAAGGAAAAGAAATAAACGTGGAAGTGATGGCAGTTCCCATGGCTTTATGGTCTTTCTTCCTTTTCTTTATACAGATTCAGGAAAGTTACTGTTGTAAGGAATAAACTGACATTGTTCAGCAGACATTTGGAGGTTATTACTCCTACACGTGGCAGGTAATGCGAGAGTGAGCAGGAGGATTACCGAATCATGGACACTGGCATTCTGGGCTGATATGAGAGCTACTTGTTTGATACCACACTTGATGGGAAATTGTAGAGAGACAGAGGCAGGTCATGAGGGACTTTTACAGGAGCAGACAGGTGGCTCACCTGTGATGGACTGAAGATGATGTATATTAAGGCCATAATACAAAACGCATCTATGTAGTTACCTTGTGATGCTCCCAAACTGAAGACAGCTGCTAAGGAGAGTAGTCCCAAGGAGGCTGCAGAGGGGGATGGATCGCTGGCCCTTTTCAGCGCTGGTTGTTAGGGCAGCAGCCCCCAGGGCCTGGACCTGTTAGGCGAACATCCAAAAACCTCATTAACCTGGCACACTTGCCTGTGCCTGAAAGCTGCAAGGAGGGATGGCACATTCTGCTGCCCAGTTTCTTGCGTGTCTTCTTTGGATCATCTGTTTCACCTTTCACAGTAGTCATTGTGTATGAAAGTTAAACTAGTTGTGCACAGTGTCTCAGCTGTTTTTTCACTGTGACTAGAACAGTCCTGATCTTCTTTAGATCCTTCACCAGTTTAATTACAAAGAGAATGGGAACCTCAAGCAGATTCATAGCTGATACTTCTCTTTACCTTGGTTCCCTCCTTTCAAATCGACAGAACTTCAAAGGAATGAGACCAGCACTGTGCAAACAGGGAGTCATTTTATGATGCGTCTGCAGGTTCACAGGGCAGAGACAGAGCTTGCTTGAGAGTGTTATTTATATGCTTTTATCATTGCTGTGTTATTGAATGTGGCTTTTACAGCAAATGTATAGGTGGATTTATAAACCCTTTGGAAAGTTAAGTGTAGTGCCAGTTAGTAGTTCAGTTTGTGTCCCAGGTCCGTGTGATTTCAGTGTGTTCAGAAGTGGCTTCCTCAGAACACACTTGGGTGGATTTTCACTGCAGCTAAATGGAGTTATAATTTGAGAGGAAGAGGAAATCTTAGAGGTTTGCAGAGAGAAATGGAGTTTGTATGTTCTTGTCTTAAATTTACAATGACTTGGGGCACATGGTGAATGTTTTCCTCTTGCTGTTCTTATGAATGTTGTGGTAGGAATTTATATAATATTAGCTGGTGAAAAGAGCTTTGTATTGGGTTTGTTTGGCAACGTTTTGGTAGCGGGGAGGTGGGGGGGGTGGGGGCAGTTACAGGGATGGTTTCTGTGTGAAGCTGCTAGAAGCTGCCCCTATGTCCAGTAGAGCCAATGCCAGCCAGATCCAAGATGGACCTGAGCCCATCAGTGACAGTGGTAGTCCCTCTAGGATAATGTATTTAAGAAGGGGAAAAGAACCCTCTGCAACACCCATAGCAGTCAGAAGAGAGAGGAGTGAGAGAGAATACATGAGAGAAATGACTCTGCACACACCTGAGTCAGTGAAGAAGGAGGGGAAGGAGGTTCTCCAGGTGCCAGAGCAGAAATTCCCCTGCAGCCCGTGGTGAAGACCATGGTTAGGCAGGCTGTCCCCCTGCAGCCCGTGGAGGATCCCACAACCGAAGCAAGTGGGTGCCTGAAGGAGGCTGTGACCCCATGGGAAGCCCACGCTGGAGCAGGCTCCTGGCAGGACCTGTGGCCCCGTGGAGAGAGAGGAGCCTACATGGAAGCAGGCTCCTGGCAGGACTTGTGACACCGAGGGGAATCCAGGCTGGGGCAGTTTGTGAAAAACTGCAGCCCTTGAGAAGGATTCACATTGGAGAGGTTTGTGGAGAACTGTCTTCTGGTAGGGACCCCATGCTGGGGCAGGGGAAGAGTGTGAGGAGTCCTTCCATGAGGAGGAAGGACCGTCAGAGACAGTGTGTGATGAGCTGACCGCAACCCTCATTCTCCATCCCACTGCACTGCTGTGTGGGGGAGGAGGAGAGAATTTGGGAGTGGAAAGTTGAGCCTGGGAAGAAGGGAGGGGTGGGAGGAAGGGGTTTTAAGACTTAGCTTTTATTTCTCAGTTTCTTACTCTGATTTGATTGTTAATAAATTACATTAATTTTCCCTAAGTCAACTGTGTTTTGCCCATGACAATAATTGCTGTGTTTTCTCTCCCTGCCCTTATCTTGACCCACAAGCTTTTTGTTGTAGTTTCTCTTCCCTGTCCAGCTGAGGAGGGCAAGTGATAGAATGTCTTTGGTGGGCACCTGGTGTCCAACCAGGGTCAACACACCACAAGCTTCCAGTCTGTGTCTTCAGATACTCATTTACTAGTTCCTCTTAGTAGAGTGGGAACACAGCAGTATTTCAACAGCTTGTATTAGGATGCTGCGAATCATGAAAAAGAAATATCGGGATTTGGGGCATCTATGTATTAATTTATTGATAACTTAGTGTTTAGTGGTGTGTATTAACAGGAAAGAGAAAATACAAAAGGGCCAAGATCATTAGACTTGCAGGATATTCTCAAAAAGTTCTGCTTTTGAGTGTAAGAAGGATCATGAGTAATTTTCAAATGGAATCAAATGAAAGAGGATTATATGAGTCAGTGTGTTTCATAACCAGATACTGTATGAGGAAAATGACCCCTTCCTTTTGATTCCTTTTGCTTTGCTTGAATTCTTTGTCCTATTATCCTGAGGAATCCAGTTCTTTTCTGTTTTTGTTTCTCACTCAGGTTCTCTGCGTTTCTTCTGGTTCTGAGGTTATCTTTTTCACTCTCTTAATCCTCTCAAAGCAGTTTGCAGTTGTTTCTTCCTCACATCAAGAACTCCCAGACATCTTGTTTTCTGGATGCAGGTAGCCTGTGTGAGACAGTTAAAGAACTCAACTCTGCTGGTTTGGGCCTGGCTGTGAGCAGACACTGGACTTGGTCTGTGTGTCTTGTATAGGATAGCAGTATTACCCATAGGGTTGGTATTTTATAAGGTTCCCCAATAAAAGACTATTTAGTAGTTTTGCAGGAAGATATTGAAGATAAGTGAGAAGATTTGGCGGTGTGGTTATACAAATTACAAAAATTTGAGATAAACCTCTCAACAGTTCGGTCTCTTTGTATTATGTGTGTGTTTCTTAATTAACACTTCTTTTATACATTTTGATATTTGTGTATTTGTTGTTTGGTTTTGGTGTTTGGGGTTTTTTTTATTTGAAGTGCTTGTCAGTAGGAATTTCTCTCAGGAGGTTTAATAAGAAACTTGAGTTTTGTTTCCATGCAGTTAACATCATCTTTCTGCTGTACAGCACTAAGGGATTACTGTTCTCCGGGATGGTTTCCTTTTAGTATGTATTAACTGCTTTTGCTATAATGAAGCAAAACCTCTGAAAAGGAAGAAGCAGTTTCTAAAAACAGGAAATAATTTGCTTTTCACTCTATCTCATCACTAACATGAACTATTTTAAATTTTGAACCAAAATTTCCAAAGAAGAGATCCTAAAGGCAGAGAATAAATTGATACTTTTTCTTTCCATTTTTTTCCTCAGGTATAAGCTACAGTGACATATTTTGAATGTCTCTACACTGTAAGAGGAAAATGCTTACTCTTTACTATTATCTAAAATATTTCCTATCTACAATGCCTTTCCAAACTATCAACCCTCTCAGTATCTCTTTTTTTTGGCTTGTAATGCACAACTTTGCATGGTGTCATCCTATCAGCATTCTGTTTTGTTACACCTCCTTTATAGCTTTTTCATGTGATCCAGTCCATTTTGTGCCTCCCTTTGGCCTGTCCTCCCTAAACTGGAAACTTGAGAACTGAAGAGTGAATGGCAGAGGCGGACCACGCTTATTCCTGCAGCATTAGGAGGACTGACAGGAAGCTGAAGTCTGCGTTGTTCTTTTCCTTGTCTCAGATCTGTCTCAGGCAACTGTTAGGTAGGCAAAGGTGGAGAATATAGACACTACAGCATTCAGAAATCTTTTGGTTCCCTTTGGGGGCAGTTGGAGATGTAGAGTTGGACTTCCTTATGGGAGTCAAGTGAGGAATGGTTTGGTTACTACAGAACGACTTGGAAGGAAGAAAACTGTCATATGTTGTGGGTTTTAAAATCCTCTGTGCTCCTGACCAAAATGGGACTGTTACCAGACTGTCTGGTATATGATAACTTCTGAAACTAGCAGAATGTTAGCATATCTTAATTTGTTTTACAGCTTTTTTTTTTTTTTTTTTTTTTTTCCAGCTGAGAAGTAATGCTAAATTTAACCACTGTTTCTCTTTATTAAGAAAATGGAATGAGAAGTCTCAGCTGCTTTTAACTGCTCACTGCATCTCTAAACCAGCTAATTTTCTGACTCAATCTGACTCTGTATGTGATCAATTGCGCTTAATCTGCTGTGTATGAGAGGAGTTTAATGAAGTTTATCCTGGCAGGAAGAAAGTCTGTTAATAGGATATTTTGAGTTCAGGGGGTTGTGCATCTGTGTCCTTATACATTTCCTCAGAAATCTGAGAACAAACAACTGTGTAAGGCTACTGTTTCCCTGGGAGTGCGTTTTCTTTCCATACTGAGCCTGTCCTTGTTTTTTGACAGCTGGGTGCTCCACTGGATTAAATTTTAAGAGGCTGCTTTTCATTTAGCTTAGAGAATCGGGGACACTGATGATGGCTTGATCAGTGTTAGAATTAAACAAACACAAATAGCCTGGTCTTGAGGTTCCTGAAAATAATTCTGTGGAGCTATTTCAGGTTTAGATGTACTAGTTTAGTTTGGGATGACTTGACCATTTGTTGATTTTACCAACACTTTAAGAAAAGTGACTTTTTTGTGTGGTTTTTGTTTTATTTGTCTGCTGAGGCTGTGCCTCAAGTCATGTGCAAAGTTTACTGACATATTCATCAGTATTAGGAGCTTCAGGTAGAGTTGTCAAGTAATTTAAAACTCCAATTCCCTGTCTCCATGGGGCACATCATTGGGAAATCACTTGCCATCAGTCCTACCATTTCTTTGCTCCCAGACTACTTCAAAACAGGTCTTTAATTGCCCAGTGGACTTTGTGCTGGTTGCCCATCTGCAGGTGGCATAGGTATCCAAGGGCTGCATGGAGTAGATGAAAAAATGCCTGTCCTGTTATAAAATAGGGATTCTTCTTTTTCCCTTAATCTAACTGAAATGAGGACTCTTGAGGCAAAAGAGCATGCAGGCAGAACAGCAGAAAGTATTAGTGTCTGGCAGTAAGGCTTAGTGATATCCAAACTGCTACAACTAGAGATGCAGCATCAATGTGATCAAAGTATTGTTCTTGACTATATTGCTTTTGTTTCTCACCTGTCCATTTCACTTTCTTTGACCAGTAAAGCCAGTAACCTGCTCCCCTGTTTTAATTGATGCTTGAAGATTATGCCAGAGTTTACACTGGGCGTCAGGTTTGGCTTTATTTCTGAAATCTCTTTCAGTCTGTAGACTGAGGACAGGAAAAGGAGTGAAGTAACTAAAGATACTGGAAAAGTCAATAGTTGTCCTTGAGCGGAAAAAGAAAAGAAAGTGTAGAAGTGAGAAGCTGTGGTCAGGAAGAGACATACTGAATGAAGAAATCAGAAGAGGACAATCTGGTCAGTAGGGGGGGGGGAAAAAAAAAGAAAATGTGAAGTATAAACCAGCAGTGGACAGAATAGAAAAGGAGAGGCGATATGGCTAGAAGTAACAGAAAAGGAAGTGGTAAAAGATGTAGTAAAGAAACAAAATGAGAGAAAATGAAGCACAGAGAAAAAAAGATACTTGAAGGAAGGAATGCATTGAACTCAATGTGAAGGCAGCAAGCCAGTTTAGGAATGGAATTAAGGGGGAGTAAAATTGGTGAGGAAAGATACCTCTTTGAATTATGTGGTTCCCCACAAGAAAATTTTCTTCAAACATTTCGGAAGGATGATCCCCTTTGCCTCCTCTGTCTTCCTGTGACATCTTCATGTCAGCCTCGGTTTGTCTTCCATGCACTAATTCCTTACTTTGGCTGTTTACAGTCCCTCTCAGGCTCTAGAAGAAAAGCAGCTGTTGCCAGTAATTGAAGAGAGTTAGTGGTTGCTTTGTGTGAGCATTACAGCTTTAGAGTTTTCTCCTACCTTGCAAGAATTAAACCACTTTTGATTAGGGTAGAAGTGAGCTGTTGTTGATTACTTTCATGACTCCCAAGAGAGTCATCACTTGCTGTTGGAGAAATATATCTTTATGATAACATTCCCCAGCAGTGATTTTTATCTTTAACTTTTGTAAAAGTAAGCATACTAAAACTGGGCTGTCTAAAATCCTGCTTTATGTCCCTTTTTTCCTTTGCACTTGTTCACCCCCTTTTTGGTATTTGTCAAGAGATATGCTTTTTTGAGGCAGTAACTGACAGCACAGGTGACAGAAATGTGTTTTGCCAGTCCCTCTGAAAGTGTGTATTTGTTGTGAAGACCTCATTCATATTCTTGTCACTGGTGTGATGTTCAAATACTGTGAAATGGCTCTGAGTGAGACCTGACCTCTTTGCCTGATGCTGATACTACGCTTTGTACAGTGCATCTAAGTATTTTTTGCCTCTGCAAGGTTTAATAATGAGCAGAAGATGAAGTAGCTACACATACACCTGTGTTTTATGTAATTAACACCTGCTGTCATATGTGTTTGTTTATTTTTTACTCCAGAGACTGGAGTCAATGAAGCCAAATATGTAATTAATAGAAGAATTTTTATTGTGTATGATATATTTGTTTCTGAATTTAATGTCTCAAGACCAAAAAATAAAGAAAAATTAAATTATTGCCAAAAGTAAACAAGACCAGAAGATCTGGAGAATTTTGGATTTAGCTTCTGGACATAAATTAGGTCTTTTCTTGCCTTGGAAAAGTAAGACCTTTATTCCAGTGTCTTCTGTAAAATTTTTGCAAGACTTTGTGCCCTTTGTGTGACATGGCTGGTGATGACTCTTACTAAAAGCAGTTGATAGACTGACCACTAGTGTGATAGATAATAAAAGTTCGCCTAGTTTTTAACAGACTGTTATTTATTGTCCATATTGCTACCATTATTAATGGTGTTACTGAGATGATGACTTCCAGACTGTGTCCTGTTAAAAAGTCTACACAGAGGTACTGGTTTTGGTCATTAAACAGAGGGAACAGCAGTTTAAACTTCTTGCACATCTCTGTCAAAAGCACAGAGGCCTCCTGTGTAACTTCCCAAGTATGATTTTTACTTTGAGGTACAAAATGCAACTTACACACAATTTAAACTGTTATGTTTATGTTGGGTATTTAGCCAAATTGTAATAGTTTGATAAATGATTTATAATAATTTTCCTGATGAAATAAATGGAGTTATTTATTTAGTTTGTAACAGATACATCTTGACATTCTCTGGTGGGTAAGGCAGGGGTTATCTCCAGTTCTGGTCATTAGAGAACCTGGGGCACATTTCCAAAAAACTCTTAGCAAGTGTTAGAATAGGCAGCATCTTTTGTTATTGTACATGCTGTTTTATTCTTCAAGTCATTTCTGCAGCAACAATTGTTTTTTCAGTATGAAAACATTCATTCTCATCAGTGATTCTTCTGATGATCTGTAAGCTGAAAGCTATTCATGCATAGTTCTGTAAAGTCCATACTAATAATTTTTTGCAAAGGATAGTGCATAAAAGGATTGGAGATCTCAGAGTTCAGAGCATGCTGAGCTGTGTGTTCTGTTGTGGTTTGATGATAGATTTAGATTTCAGAAACCTGTATTAGCAAGTGTTTTTTGCTTCCTGAGCATTGCAACACTGATGCAATATGAGATACTGAGGCTCCCCACATGCCCTGAAGAGACACTCACATTTTCTGAGGGGAGAGAACTTTGATGCTGTTTCAATATTGTGCATGGAAAACATCTGATATGTGAAGCAGAACAAACCTTTCACTTCTGTTTGAAATTAATTTCAGCATATAAAATGGCCTGCTGAACTGAAACCTAATCAGACTGCTCAGTCCCTTCCTTGTCATAGATCAGAACCAGAAGTTTAATCAGAAGTTTAGATAGTTCAGGGTCTATGCTGAAGAAAATCATCCATATTATGTTGAGGATAAGTGGCTATTGATATGAGAAGATTTGCCAGTACCATTAAAATGATCAGCAACAGTTGCACTGTCACTGGAAAATGTTCAGAGTTAATTTCAAATTGAAATCCCAGAGCTTTCATCAGAACACCTGTTGTTTAGAATTGGAATATGAAACATTAACTGTGATTACTTCCCCTTCCCCATCCCATCTCAAAAGGCACCCAAACCTGAGCAGCTGTTGCTCCTTAAATCCGGATTATGTTTAACATCAGTTTAAAAACAGTAATACTAGGGACATGGCTATACTATATACAGAGTTCCTAGGGTTCACTCTCTATAACAAGGTAAAATTACAGTCTGCTGATAGATGAATGAGTAAATAGAAGTTACTTCTTGTGAAACACATTCTTTGAGAAATGAGAACACTGGCCATTTTGCAGTGAAGTTGAGCAAAGTTACAGCTCAATGTGAGGGACAGGAGAAGAGGCAAGAAATGTTGCTTTTGCTCCAAACGAAAAGGCTAGTTTTATTTAGACTTCCATCTTCAAAGCACCACATACGTTCAATGAGTATGACTAGATAAATTTATGTAGTATACGTATAGCTGGTATACATGCTAGATACTGCAGAATAATGTGGGCTTTAGAAAGAAATGCTCTTGATTTAGGAAATGTAAAGAACAGTGTGAACAGGGCTCTGGTTTTGCTGTCACATATGAGATCCTTCCTTTTTTAACTATTTGATGGGATTTGGGCATGTGTAGCAGGCTTTGAAGAGGAGAGTGATAAAGTGTGATTTTTACTTTTTTTTGTACAAGAAACTGAGATGGTGTTAATTTAGTTGCCCAAGGTATTTCGTGCTTCAGATTATTTCCCCATATTTTCAGTTTGTAAAACACAGATGAGTAAGATGGTAGTTTTATTAAGTCCTTAGCAATAAATAGGCATAAAATGTTTTGATGTAATCTTTTGTATTGATGTTAGATACTTTTCTGTTTCTGTTATCTGTAAAGCTTTCTTGATAACACTGGCTTCTTCCCTGTGCAGTTGTGATAGTGAAGGGGAAAAGACACACAGTCTGTGTTCTGATTTCTTTTATACCTTTATATATCTGGTCTTATTTACTGTGATGAAAGCTAAGACTTTACGGAGTTAGTCTTTGAGGAAATGAGAAAAGAATTAGCCCTGGATCTTTTTGGCTTTTGTTATAGTCCAGGGTTTTTTCCATCAGATTCGGGTCACTGGGTCATTGGGTGAGGAAAAAAGGCAAAGAAGGAGGATCTTTTTTTTCTACCTTTATACACAATGGTTAAAGCACTTATATAATTTTTTTTAAGGTCAAATAATTTTTCTTTTTCCTATCATCTCTAAATGGCACTAGCTGCATACAGGTGTTTAGGAAGCCTCACAGAAATTTAATGAGACATATAGAAAATTACCTTTACTTTAAAACAGATGCAGAAAGTAGAGAAAGATTCTGAAGGATTCCACTGATTTGGAGTACTTCTCACTTTTGAGTTCCTAATGAAAGAATACTTCTGAGCAGATTTTCTGAGGAACTGATTGTGCACTGGATTTGTGAGTTTTCTACTAGTCCTAGATTTCTGCTCTCACGAACAGTTCACATAGTCGGAGATTGACATAGGATGTTTGAATGGTGTGCTGAAGAGAATTACTGTGAAATTAGCTGCCCCCCGTGAATTGTATCCTTTTTCATACCATCAGAAATGTGGTGGCAACAACACAGATGGTATTGTTGCCTGGAATTTGAGGTGTAAAACCCCTCAGCCTTGGAAGAGTTGAGCAGTTAGGCACAGGATGGCATCAATGTCAGCCAGTTCAGTGATAGCTATCCTGTGCCATTTTCTCTGTGTGTTGCCTGTAGTAGGGTATGGCTTATTGGATTTTATTTTGACTATTTTATCTGATTGTTCCCAATATCCACATGGATATTGTGATTTATGTTTGATATTTCCAGCCTTGTTTACTGTGAGTATAATAGCCTTGATGAGAAATGAACGTATGAAAATAATTTACAACAATAATCTGGGTACTCCCAAATAACTAGAATTTTTACATTGCATATGTAGTGAAAAGCAATCTCCTGGATTGTTGGATCATTTAATCTCTGAACATGTTGCATTCTGTTAAAAAAAAGGTACTGGTTGTGTCATTTATATTTCAAGCTGTTTGTCCTACTGCACTTTATTTTCACCAATATATCATCTTTTCAAAATGCATCTGTTTGTAGAAGGTCTTTGTCATAGACCATATTTCACACATAAGAAGTGATTGAAGGTGTAATTGGTTTTTGAAGTCCCGTTCCTGTTTTCCTTAACATGGTACAACACCCATATTGTACATGACAGATCCACCTATCTGACTTCTGTTTATTAATATGTTCCTATGGTGAGAAATAGTTTAACTTTCCTTTCTCAGTTCTGGATGCAGCTTGTTTCTACCTTAGCTAATGTTTTAAAAATAATATTCTACAGGATAATGCCCATTGTCACATAGGAAGATGAAATGGAAAATATCTTAGTGTTTGTATTAATTTGGTTTATTTCACTATCAGTGCTTCTTAGTTTCTTTAATACAGTGGAATTTGTGGAGCAGCTTACTAAGATAAATTGGGATTAATTTACTGTATATTGTAATGTGCCCGTTCATCTGTAAGCTGTCCTTTTATCTTGAGATTTTACTATATTTGCAATGACTTAATCTTTCTTTATCGAGATTAAGGGTATGGTCTGCTCACATTATGGCATCCTGGGAATACAAAGATACCATATATTAGTCAAATAAACACATTCATATCTACTGTTATCATCAATGGCTTTGATTTAGAATTGGTTTGCTGTAGTGTGTAAAAACTGAAAATACCACTTATAAAATGACTTGTATGCAATTCCAGAATTCCATGGATGATGGTTTTGTATTTATTACTGAGAATAGGCATTTGGCTATTGTCAACAGCAGGAAGGAGGAAGACTACAGGTATTGTAACAGTAACTTTTTGACAGTTGACTGGTTAAAAGTTTTCATATAGATAGGCTGATTTATCCTGGATAACAATCAGATATGCAGTGTTCTGTTAGATAAGAATATTATTCATATGCTTTTTTTCCCATTGCAACAGCTGATGATATTTTAAAGACAGCCACACCATGATTGCCTACAGCCCTTCCAAATGAGGCTTTGTGTTGTACCAGCAAAGTAATGCTATCTATTGTACTGAAAACAAACAGAAGAATGATGAAACAAGACCAGCCTGGGATGTTTGGTCTCCATTTTCTTTTGCAAATGTTTGTGTTGATTCTAGGGAAAGAAGTATGGCCTGAAGTTAAAGGAGAAAGAAAGTTCTCACCGGATGCTAAGAAATCATTCCCAAAAGGAAGAGCAATTAGTAAAATGAACAGGGTGATCACAGAGGCATCATTACTGCAAGTAAACCATAGCTTTCCACATAGACAAGGTGCCACACAAAGAATACAGGCTGGACTCTACTAGCTAGGGTGTGCTGTGCCTGTAATTTTACCACACAGATTAATTGTTTTCAGTGAAGTTCCTCTAGATAGTTGCAAAATGAAAGGACTGCATGCTGAAATCAAACCAGTCTGTCAAATTCAGCTATTTTTTCAGATTATTCAGTGAATCTCCTTCCTAAAATGTGCCTTATGCCATTACAGTTTAACTAATTAATTGTAAAATTAAATCTCCATACAAAGCAAGTTATTTCAGGTCAGGAGTGGACTGTTGCTCTGTTTTTAACTGTCCTTGAACAGGGCACTCTAGCAAGTTCCTAAGCATGTAAGAAATGCCATGAAAATTAATGTAATAACTGTTATCTTTGGAGTTTAAATTATTCTGCTGAATCAGGACAATGCAGACAAGAAGGATCTCTGGAATAGGAAGTACATTTTCTTTTCTGGGCATTATATTATAGACATATTCATATATGCATATAATAGGTACCTTGGATCGTTTCTTATTAGGAAACAGAGAGAGGAGGGTAGAATTTCTTGTAGTAGTAGTACTACTACTACTAGTGTGAATTTTTACTATAGAAACAGAAATGGCTGGAATAGGTAATGGTCTTTTTGCAAGTAGAAGGTAAATATAACGTGTCAGCATTGCCAAGTTGTTTGTTGCATGTGTTTGACATAACATCAGGTATTCTGATTTTAGAATTCTAAAAAAATAAGGTTTCTAAAATACTAGAATCTGATTTTAGAATTCTAAAAAATAAGATTTCTCAAATACTAAAATCAGATTCTAGTATTTTAGAAACCTTATCGAATATATTACATGTTCTCACTGTTTTTAATACTTAAAGTACTATGGTGTAATAATTACATTATCATGTCTCAAGGTTTCTGTTACTCTAGATATGTTTGGTCTTTTTGGAACACACCAGAAAATTTTTCAGTGTATGATCAGAGGTTGAAACAGTTTCATTCAAAATGTTTCCTTTCATATTCAGCGAGGTAGTTGCCTTAAACTGTTAAAATGTTTTGGTTTAGTGAGTGCAGGGTCTGAGCTTCAGAAAAGACACTACCAAAATACCATTCAAACTTCATTAGAAAACTACAGATACTAGCTTCAGTGGGGAACCCTGCTACAGTCTGCCTTGCCTCCATAGGACTCGGTAGGAGAGGATGCAAGACACATTCATCTGGTTGATACATGTGGAAGGAGATCTTTGTCTTAAAGTTGAGTCACTCAAAATATTCAGTCAAAGGTAGCTGAAGGTGTGTTATCAGCATAAATTTTGTCACTAGAATTATGAGGTATGGGACATGGCAGATGGGACAAGATCTCTGCAAAGCCAGGTTTGCTTGTCCTTCCAGCTGATGGAGTGCTGAGGAAGGGGAGCATAGTGAGCAGGGACTACAGAAATTGCTTCCATAGTAGCTCCAGCTCCATATATGCCAACTTTTATTGAGTAGCAATGGGAAATCTGTCTCTCTAGGGCTTGTGTACAAATGCATTAGGCAGAGTTGTCAACAGGTGTGTGCTGTGCCCGGAACCATGCCGTTGTAAGTAGTTGCTTATTCTGCCTTACACCAAAGTTCAGGCCTGAACTTAACACCCAAATTTCCTTTGGTCAGCTTTTGCTGAAATGTGAGATATATAAACTCGTCTTGTGTGAACTTAAGTCAGTCCTTAAAATGCTGACTACTGTTTAGTAAGACTCCATGTTTTGGAGCAGTGAAGATTTCCTTGGGACAGAAATATGATAAAAATGAAGAAATAGGAAATGAAGAACAGTGGTAAAGTGGCAGAGAAATAGAAACAGTTTTATTTTTGTTTACAGTGGTGAATAAAATGTTCTTTTATGGAGACCTTTCTGTTTTTTCGAGACTAGAACTTGCCATCTTAGGACAACCACTGAAATAATGAAAGGACCATTTTGAAAGGACATTCTGAAAATAAGTAGTATCCTTTGCATTCCTTCAATACCTTGAAAACCAGTCAATTTCTGCTTATATTCCTGTTAACAAACAAGCAATTTATTTTTCGATACATTGAAAACATCCTTGTGCTTTAACCCTAGTGAAAAAACACCTTCATAACTGTATTATGACTCTTTTTTTGGCATGAAAGATCATTTATGGAATTCAGTTAAAGAGAAAGAACCAACAACTCCTGTAAACTCATAACAATAAAGATGGAATAATTAAGGACATGATCAGATATCATAATGTGGATCTAAGAGACAGGTTGACAAGCTTTCAAGTTTTCAATGCAAGTAGAAATGTCATCAAGAAAGTGTATATGCCCACATTTCTAATGGACTAGGGAGAATGTCAGGAAGGAGAAAGAGTTGCATGAGGAGGCTCAACTGTAGGAATGTAGTTCTGTAGTAAAGTCAGACCAATTAATTCTTTAAAGCATCCACCAAGACCTATCAAAAGGTAATTATAAGATGGGCTGTAGTCTGAGAAAATGAAAATATATTGCCATTTCATTTTTTATACTTTCAACTTAAACTATATGTAAGCACATTGAACAACAAGAAGAAAAAAATGTTTTGAAGGAAGACCCTCTATTTGTGCTTTTATCATTTATTCTACATTTTGGATGTTTGACATGGTTTTTGATTTATATACCTACTAGGATGATCAGAGTGTTTCAGTTGTAATACGCTGCAAGATAATGGCCCTCTTCTTCCATGTCTACTCCCTTGTTATGGCTTTTCACAGATATTTTTTCTCAATGGATCTCACTGCTTTACTATTATGGAAAGTTCTTTCTGTGGTCGTCCTACAATTTTCTGTAATTCACTGTTGTCTGTCCAATAATTGTGCTACAGTAATATATCTGAGTCCCTCGTATGGAACACTGATAAACTCACACTGGGCTTCTGTAGACCAGAGTATGATATACAAAAATAGCACAATATATTTGTGTGTTGCATCTGTGGTCTGGTTTCTGTAACAAGAGTATCTGTAGTTAACAGTCCAGTCCCTAAACCATGGCTTATTACATGCTTTGACTGATGGGTAATAACAATCTCCAAAGAAGGAGGAAGCCCAAAAGTCCATGTTTAAGAATATGTCCCAAGGCTCGAAGTACTATTTTGTTCTGTGTCAAGTGGAGCTCAGCTTTAAGGGGTTACTAAATTATAACCATTTCAGTTGGTTTGATGTGCATTTAGACTGTTTGAGTGACATTTTTTAAGGTTATATTTGTTATGGGGCCTTCAGGCCACTTCCAATATTAACTAACAGATTATGACACCAGTAGAGTTCATCTAATTTAAAACAATATATCGTGCAAAAAATTGTCCAACCCTCTTGTGAAACCAGTAAATTTGTGTAAAACAGGGTCTTTAGCATTTTGTTTTGCAAGGGAATTATCCCCCTTTACTATTCTCACCTTCATTAGGTTACAATCATAGTAGAAGGGGCATTATAGGCAAATATATTAAAGCCTCTGCCTTCCTGATGATGTCTTTCATAACAAGTATTCTTTTTTCACCATAGGGAACCTAAAAGATTAATGTCATGAATGCAGTCTGGGGTCATACATTGCTTTGGCATGCTAGCAAAACCCATTGTTTTTCTAACATGCATGATGTGTGGAGAAAGGTGGTTGACTTACTCTTTTTATTTTTCTCCGAATTAGATTGTTTTCTAATAGTTGCACATAATATTGTAAAAGAGTGAAGGAACAAATTGATTAGCATTAATTTTGCCCTAACATTCCCAAGCATTGAGAAGAGGGCCAAGAAAAAGCTTGTCTATCCTAGATGTATTTTCTCCCTTAAACAGAAGTACTGTCTTAAGTTTCCTCCATGTTCTTTGGGTTAAAATGTGAAGTTCCTTGGACTGATACAACAAACTGTAGTTTGAAAAGTGAAATAACAGGCAGTATTATCCCTTTCATATTTATTTAAGCCTACAGAAGGTTTTTTATTGGTTTAAGGCACTGAAAAATGTCCCAAGAACACCCATGTTCCAGAAACAAAAGTTTTAAGTTTATAGTCACTTCAACGATCATCTGCTTAGTGTTGATATTCTGGTGCAGTGCTGTATTTGCAGAATACTAACAACATTATCTGTGCTGCACAAGACACAAATATAAAGGGAATTTCTGCTCCAATGAACTCCTATCCCAGAAAGCAGACACAAAGAAGGGCTTGACTTGTTGTGCATCCGAGAGAAAGGAGGTGATTGTAGCTATAACTCCATGTCATTAAATAATTTCTGGAAGGCTTCTCTGTGTTTTCAGTTTTTAGTGATTTTTTTTGGCAGCTGCCATTTGCAAAATATTTGGCAGTGTCTCTAGGTTTTCAAAGTGGTTTTGATAACCTTGGGCAAGGAGCAGAAAAGAATTCACTTTTTCTGGAGCAAGTTACAGCTTCTTCTTACTTTGATAGTTTCTTACTTCTAATAGTCACATTGAAATCAGTAAGAATTTCCTTGCCTGATGACTCAGATTTTTTACTATAGTCTCTGTTCTTAAACATCAGATGTTAAGGACATCTTTCAATTCAGTACCTGGATTCCATTAAAGTTGAAGGACAAACAGTTCACTGAAAGAAGTTCCTTTTTTCTACTTGTGTTTTCACACAAGGATTGTGTTTTCACAGCTTTTGACAATCCTATAGTGACAACTGCAGGCTTGTGACTACTGCTTGCTGTAGAGTTTGTGGTAGGAACAACAGAAGATAAATATAAGCTCAAAGGACAAAGGTACAACTTGCTCTCTGTCTAGATTGCTGGTAAAAAATAATGCTGCTTCATAAAAATGAATTATTGAAAAAAAGCCTGTGATATGGGTGCGGGAGATATGGACACGCACACGACCAGTATGATGAAGCAATGCCCATTTATTGAAGGTAAGCAAGCCCTTTTATAGGTTTCTCCTGTGCACGCGAACGGTACATGGTGCAATCCTTATGAATGGACAGTTAGCTTTGTCCACGCGCTTCAAGCCTTCTCATGATTGGATAATAAGCGCCACACTCAAATGTCTTTCTCCGCCCAACCCATCTCCTGGAGTTGGTTGCTGAGTTCTTTGTTCTATGTCCTTGCCGAGCGTGCACATGTGTAGGATTGCTCACATGTCCATTATCTCCCAACATATGGGTATACTAAGTCTCTCTGGATAGGAAGAGTCAGCAGGGACAATTTTTTCTCTAAGGTTTTTATTGTCTATGAAATTATTAAACCAATTAGTTAAAATCAGTGTAATAAAGCTGACAATCTTTAAATGAGTCACTAAATAAAGTCTTAATTGCTTTATGTTTCACATATGAAGGACTTGGGATCTCAATGGGGCTCACCAATGGGCAGAAAGGTGTTAAAACTCAGGGAGCAAATCTGTGCTTGTTGAGTGTGGCTGTTGCTAGATGTTTTAGTCATAGAGGAGATGAGATAAAACTAAAAAGAAAACTCCCATAGGAATGGTAGGAGTTTATTTGTAATGTGAATGGATATTCCTCACTCTTCTGTACTGCAGCAAGTTGAAATAATCCAAATTTAGTGCTCTGAAAAGAGCTAACAGGCTAGGAAAAGCTATAGCACACCAGGAAACAGAAGGTGGTCTCAAAACAGAATTAAGGAATGAAAAACCTTTTTCAGAGGGGAGGGTATAGATTCAAGTACATATATCTAAAACACCGAAATATGCAGTAGTGAGTAAAGGGATAGTACTTTTTCTTCCAAAGATTATAGAGACATTTTCCAGAAAGTTTTCTGGTTTATATAAATTTGTTGACACATCAGCATGCCCAGAATAGGTAATTTTGAACAAGTTCACACTGTATGATGCCAAAAGTTCCTATATAGTTTGTAGAAGCACACAGAAAGGGGTGGAAAAATGCTTAAAATACAAAATGCTATCTCACTAGCTTTAATAGAAACACACAAAAAATATGTGAAAGGAAGCACAGTGAGAAATATTGTAAGAAAAGAAATGCATAATTTGGGAGCTGGAGATGTGGACAACACAAAGGTGTCATTTCTGGAAAACATGCCTATACCATGAAGAAAGCTGCTCTTTTAAAAAAAAAAATACCCAATGTGTGTTCTCATTTTACATGACCTTCAAAGTCAGGTGACACTATAACAATAAAGAAAAAAGTCCAGAGAAGAGTGTTCTTGGGCAGCATGTTGTGAGCAGACGGTGATTGGCTGTACTAGGCACAACCGTGTGGCAGTGACAGAAGCAAACTGGGTATGGAGCTCGGTGTTCAGAGAGATCGTGTGATGTTTAGGGAGAGGGAAGAGGAAAGAAATGGAAACCACAGAAAGCTTTCAGTAGTCTGGCAGCATATCCGTTTCTTGTGATGAGAAAATAAAGAGTTACCAGTAGGATGCGGTAGGTTAGCACATTCAGCAAATTTGAAAGGAATAGAGACAAACGTTTTCTCAGGGTTTGGCAAACAGCCAGGGTTGAGAGGTGGGGAAGGGGACACAGGGTTCTAAAGAACCCTTTTGTTTGCTTCATTAAATTTTGGATGAGAGATCTTCTTTGTTGGTGGTAGATGCTCAAGAGACATTTTCTTGGGGAAAGAAACACCAAAACTCTTTACCTCCTCTGTTTTGTGGAAGAAAGGATTATTTTTTTTATTTGACTTTTTTTGGCCTACCAGTTCACTGAGAGCTTGACATTTATCCGTATGAGAACACTAACAACTTGTTGACCTAATCTTTCGCTGTATTTGTGTTTTCAGGCTGTGTGTTGATGTTACAGGCTGTAGTTCTGGCTGACCGGCAGCTCATATCAACCAAAGTGTCTGATATGAAGGCAGTAGCTAGGGAAATCTTGCTTATTGTGACCTTCAGCTTGTTAAGCCATTTGGTTTAGTGAGTTGGGAACTCTGGCAGTGAATTTGTACAGGCTCTTGAGGTGAAGAGAAATGGGAGTAAGTCAGACAGGCCCAAACAACATCTGAAAGGTGCCTCATTTTTTTTCTCAGCAAAGCACTGACCTGCCCTTTTGATTGTTGTAGCAAAAATAGGAGTCATAACATGATTAACAGCAATAATAATTATATGATAATAAAGCATTAAAAAATGAAATGTATAGATCTATTGTTGATTCAACCAATATATATTTTCAGCTTTCTAGTTGCCATTGCCATTGTCTGTTTCATGTTTGTTCATTATTATTGTGCTATGTATTGCCATTTTGGATAAACAGCTCTGTGGGGCATAGATCCTGTCTTTTCAGATGTGACTGCTCTACAAAGAACTGCTCATACTGCAATTGCCACAAAAAGCTACGCCTGCCTTCAGCTGCAGTGAAGCAGTAACTGAGCTTTCCAGCTGAAGCATTTAGTACTTGCTCTGAAAGCTGTGAAAGTGTGTGGTGCTGTGCCATGGCAATAGCTTACGTCTTCTCAACTGTTGTATTGTGTTGTATCCTTAATAACAAATGCAGTGAAAGATACAGCCATTTATCCAGACAAATAACAGATTTTATTGCTAATATTCATAGAAGTAAATAACTCCAGTTAACCCATAGGTAGCTTTAGATGGCAGGCTGGATATATTGTAGGTGATAGAGTGGGACATTATAATCAGTCCTAGAAATCATAACATTGGCAGCATGGGTGATGAATGTTTTCTGCAATAGCTCTTTTCTGGCTGTCTCTTGAAATTGGTTAGGACCAGGCTGAGCCTCTAAACTGCACTGGTGGTAGTGAGGTTAGAGCATTAACATCTGAGGCTCCTGTTTTTATTACCGAAGGTTACCTGCTGTGTGTATCATCGTTTGATAACTGCCATGGTTGTGACTGTTTCTTTACCTGTTGTCTTTGATTTTTTGCAGAAGGATAGATGCATTTGCCCAAACAGCATTCTGCTCTGAGCAAGTCAGTGCTGTATTGGTCTGCTCCTTGTAATCCAGACTGGCAACTGTGCCAAACATCTTGGCAGTACTTCAGAAAAATAGCGTTTATGTTTAAGGAAGGTGATGCATTGTGAAAGCTGTCATGTTATGTTGTACTGATGGAGGAGCCAGCTGGAATTACTGAGACAGAACTCTCTTCAATCACTGTAACCTGTGATTTCTGTGCTGAAAAGCATTTTTTTTTTTAAGCCAGTGAAAATACATCTTTAGAAACTGTGTAGAAAAACATGCTAAAAATACTATAAATACTGCGCATTGAATATTGCATACATAGTGATCTTTGTCTCAATATGTCAACTGCAAGAACACATATGAATGAATTTTTGTCCAGGAAGATAAATCCATGAAAAAAAGATGTGAAAAGTAACTGACTAATGTTTAACTAAGGTGCATGGTATCTAGGTCAATCAACTAAATTTCTGACTGACCTGCCTCTTCTTACTGAATGCAACCTAAAATAAAATTATTGGCTGAAGAAAACAATCTGATTATAGGCCTTGGAACATCAGTGTTACCACATTTCTTAGCAGCATTTATTATTTGGGGCTCATTGCTGTGCTAGTGTAGTTTATGCAGAGGAAATAATTGTCTTATGGGAAGCAATGGTATGGGATGCAGCAAGGAACTGTTTGGATCTGATCAAGCCATCATGCCATACGTCACCTGCTCAGCATTACCATAGAACTTGTTGCTAAAGTCAATTTAGAGCTGCAAAATCACAGGTTGGCAGCCTTGTCCTTCAGGCCATTCCTTCATTTGTTCCAATCTGATTTCTGTTGGTATATATCGAGAGGCCGTATTCAGGTGGCACAGTTGAATGTGGTGTGTTGGGCCTTTGGTAATGTTTAAAGTGAGGTAGGTAACTAATTCTAATTTCATTGTGTCTTGCCTGCCCTCAAGTCTCAGACGGATGAGAATTAGATGAGGAAATGGGATCAGGGTCATGATGGAGCTTGTCTGCGACTGTCCACCCTAATGTTTCCTATGTAGTTTTAATGAGCTCATGTGCTATGCAGTTGCGGTTAGTAAGAGCTAACACCAGACATGGCTCTCCCTCGGGAAGAATGAGCTAGCTGTGTGAGCAGTGAGTGTGTCAAGAGGCAAATCTTGTAGCAGAGTCACCAGTTTTACAGAACTCCAGGGCAGTGCTATGTCATTTCCTTGCTTTTTTAACTTTCTAGAAGATGTTATGTAGTATGGGTATGATTTTCTTATTAATGTCTATAATACATACTGTAACCTTGAGTCTTTTGAAAACTACTCCAGCTGTAGTAGACAAACAGGTAGCTTAGCTGTGTTTTGAGGGGTGCTTTTCTTCCTCTCTTGAAAAAATGTAGAGAACTTTCAAACATACTTTGATTCTGAGTTGTTATTTCTCAGGCAGTTCAGGTATTGTCTTGAGAGAGGCTCTCGAGCAAAGAGCAGCTACATGGAAATACAACCTTGCTCTGTAGCACTTTGCTTCTGATTGTGCTTGAAGCCTCACTCATTGTTCCAAGTAGTAAGAACCAAATCTTGTTTAGCATGTACAAGGTAACAGCACACCTACAAAAGAAGTCCCTGAATCAGTCAGTATTCACGTGTTACCACATATCTCAGAGGTAAAGAGTAACCACATCAAGGGATGATGAGAACCAATGAAGGGAACTCGGAGGAGACTGGGATTATGGTCCAAGCTAAATGAAATATGAACCAGTAATTTCACTTTGATATTTCAGTTTTTAGATATTGTGCTGTTTTTCTTATGCAAAATAACTTTTCAAAGGGTGGAAGAGACGACAGAGCTTCAAGAGCTCTATTGTTTATTCACATTTCTCTGCCTATGCTTAATGCAGATCTTGACACCAAGAGGGTGAGGTAGTATTTAACTATGTCTGATAGTCTGAGCCCTGCAACAGCTATTACCATTACATTATTACATTCTCAAGTTATTAAAAAAATCTTAAGAAAGATTCCTTTGAGACTGTGAAAAGGGCTTAGAAATAGAAGTTTGAAAATCATCAGTGGCAGACCTTTTTATCTGACTTGCGTATGGTTTGTTTGTGGTGGCGTTGTGGTTTTTTTCTGGAGATGCTAGGTGAGTGATGTTGAGTGGGCTTTGCTTCAGATGTCCAGCAACAAAAAACTTACTTTGTGAATCTAACTTAGTGTCTTGTTTTGGGGACATCAAAGGCAGCTGTACATGATGCTGTTTCTTATAATCTCATCTACATAGTTGCTATGCTTTTCCACACTTGCTGGGTGCATCTGCTCTCAGCATGTTTTTAAACTTTTTGTACCATTTAATTTTGCATTTTAAACTCTAGAACCCTGGTAGCAGAAAAGGCATGTATATATAAATTAAAATCATAATATCTATCTGTGATATAAGGATATATCTCATGTAATAAATAAGATTATATAATATAATTCATTAAAGTGTGTGACTTTATTGTGTGATATAAACTTAATGAAAGATGAGTCTGTGGTCTTTACATGACTTGAAAGTTACGGGCTTAAAAAAAAAAAAAGAAGAAATTACCAAATAACAAACAGTTCGCCATACAAATGTGAGTAATAGCTACCTGCTTTTGGCAGCAGCGTACAGTCAGGGGAGGATGGAGACTCACCAAGTGGCTTTGCCCTCGTTGTTGCTGCCCCAAGAAGTGTGCCAGCTGCTTCCACACTAGTAGGACTCAGACTGCATCTGTTCACTGTATCACAAGAGGGACTGTGAGTGCCAGGGTTGAACAACATTGTCCATTCCTCTATGGCATTGGTTCTTTCCTCTAGTCATTAACTAGGCCAATGGCCTAGTGCTGCAGCTTTGTCAGTAATGTCACACTGATTTATGTTAAGATGTTAATCACTAGTAGTTTCTAATTTATTTTCCTTTTGCTTTGTATTGTGTGGCTCATTGCTCTTGGATATTACAGAATATTTAAGTGACAATAACTTTGTCTTAAAATTACAACAGTTTCTTACATGCATAACACTGATGGGAAGGGAGAAGAGAGCTAGTGAATAAGGATGCTTTAGCTTAAAATTCAGCTTATCAGCTAAAGAATTTTCAGTTTGATTTTTAGAGTGTGCTTAAGCACATCTATCAGGGAAGTAGAACGCTCTGGACTAATTACCTCACTGAATCTCGACAGTAAAACATAACTGAAAGGTATTAGGTTGGCACTGTAAATATGAGGCTTTTACTGCAAACTAAAGCACCATTTAATGAAATAATACAAAGCCCAGTGAAATCAGTAGAAAGGTATCTACTGAATACACTAACTCAGTACCAGACAAAGTGTGACCTGCAGTCATTTTTTAAAGATTGTGAATGTGTTGTATAATCAGAAATGAAGTTACTGAAATGGCACAAAAAGTGATTCCACCTATATCAATCATATAAAGCATCTCTGTTACAAGATTAAGAAATCTTGTACTTTATATAAATAAATATCCAAAGACAAAATGACACTGATATTTGGGGAAGGCGGGGGTCAACAATTGCTGTCAGTATCTGAATGTACAGGAAGATTTATCTTGTCTTTGTCCCACTGCTAGTTTATTCTTGCTGAGTGTGAATGCCTTTTGGACGATAAATGTATGTCTTCTCCAGACTGAGACTATAGATGTTAATTTCTTGCCTTTTATTTGCTACCTTCTGGCTCTTGTCTGTTTGAAAATTTGGTTTCACAGTGACCCATTTTGTACTTTCCTTACTAAGCATGTTACGCTGTAGCTTCTATTAAAACCTGAAGTAATTGTAGAGCCTATTCCTTTTAGCTATCTTGAGATGAGCTGGGTCTAGCCTCATGCTTCTACTGCTTATCTTTGTATATGTTTAGTTGCAGTTTTTTCATTCTATTAGAATCTGTTGTCTTCGTGCTTTTGTTCACAGTATCTTTTGTTCTGATAGAATGTAGCCTTACAAATACATCTGCATCCATACAGATTCATACAGCAAATATTTTATCTCATTAGGTAATGTTTAATGTTGTAATGTTGCAATGTTACTGTCCGTTTCTGTTGACTAGACAGCCTTTTTGGTATTACTAAGCAACACTGATCCATCTTTGTTCCCCATTTTCTCCTGTGTCTAGTCATTGCAGATATAATTTAATTTTCCAAATTTTTAGGCACATTGTTATTTATGGATCTTATTTTGCCTGCTTTCATTTATTTGTTTCTTTTATTATTTTTAGTAGTTACTATCTTAATATTTATCTTTTCTTATTTTTAACACAATTATCAGTTATGTGAACTATTTTTCTGTACGTGAAGTTCAGGGAAAACCAAATTATTTTGAAGTATCTATATGCTTTAGGTAGACTGTGTGATGTACAGATCTCACCCTTTCCTTTATTTAGTTTTTGTTTAATGTAAATTAGCTTAGTTTAATTTAGTTTAAATTATCTAGCTTGGGTGCTGAGAAGAGTGGAGTGCCAGCAGTAAGGAACGGTTGTGATTTGAGCCCCACACAGCCATTCACTCACCCCTTCCCGCTCTGGACTGGGAAGGCGAAGATGAAGAAAAGGCTCAGGAATCAAGGTAAGGGCATAGAGGAGTGACTCACCCATTATGTTCATGGGCGAAAGACAGACTCATTATGGGAAGAAAAAGAACATCAATTTAATTCAGACACTAACAAAAACAACAACAGACAGAGTAGGACGGTGAGAAGCATTGCCATATCTTAAAAAAACCTTCACCCCACCTCTCTCTTCTTCCATGGCTCAGTTTTGTTCCCAGTTTCTCTCCCTCCTGCCCCACAGCGGTGCAGGAGGCAGGGAATGGGATTTACAGTCACTCCTGCTGCTTCTTTCACCTAGTGGGGGGGACTGTAGGTGGGGGAAACTCTGCACATTCTTCCCCTGTTCCACATGGCTTCTCTTTCATGGGAGACAGTCCTCTGTGAACGTTCTCTGGCATGAGTCCTTCCCATGGGATGCAGCCATTCCTGGGCTGCTCTGGTGTGGGTCCCCGCCATGGGCTGCAGTCATCCCAGCACCAAACTACAGCAGCGGGGGCTGCTTCTTCCCTCAGAGTCCCAGCCTTCTTTGAGCACAGACACCTGCTCTGGTGTGGGTCCTCCATGGGCTGCAGGGGGCATCAGCTCCACCAGTGACCTCGGGGGGAGCCCTGCCCTGCCAAGATGGGATACAGGATGGCTCTCTGCTTCAGTGCACCTCCTCCCCTTCCTCCTCCTTCCTTCCACTGACCTCGGTGTTTGCACAGGTGTCCTCATAACTTCTCCTCACCAGGCCCAACTCCCTCTCAGGTTCCCCTTTTTAAATACTTTATCACAGAGATGCAGCCGCCATCGTTAATTGGCTCAGCCTTGGCCAGAGACAGGTCCAATGTGGAGTTTAAGGAGCTTTGAGACCTTCTCACAGGGGCCACCACTGTAGCCCCCTCCCCTGCTACCAAAAACCCCACCACATGAACCCAACACAGGTACTCACTATGAACTGCAGCAAAAATGTTTTTATGCCCAGCTGCTGTTGCTCTGTTGCTCATCATCATGCTACTGTGTTAACAATGCCCGAGATGGCTTGTTCAAAACTTGTGTGCTCTATGTACTTAAGCTGAAGCCACAGCACTCTGAACATACTAATGATTTAATGCAAGAATGCTAAACCTATTTTGGAACTCAGGCTTGCTTTCAATATTGCAACAGATGCGTGAGACCTGACTTTAGACATTGGATTCATGATACAAGTTTGGGTTTTCCTGAGACCTGAAAACATTTGAATTTAGTGTCCAGGTCCAGTACAAGACAGAGAAAAGATCCAAGCAATCAAACCTTGCCTTTTCAAAAGGAGCTGGCTCTCATGTCCTTATTCATCTGTCCCTAAACTTCACAATGTCCTCCTGTGTGACACATACAATTGCAGCAATTGCAGTGTGCAGACAGAATTTTAATGAAGGGGGGGGGTGTGTGTGTGTTTTGTTTCGAAATTTTTGATGAGCTCAAATGCATCAAGAATGTGCATATCTGACAGTTCAAAGAGGTAAAGGACAAAATCCCGTGCTTGCTCTCTGTCAGAGAGGTTTTTAAATATCTTGCCATTTGATGTGCTTCATTTGACTGTAGAGGTAGAAGAGCTGTAGATTAATTTCTAGCATGAGTGATCGAGCAGTATGCAGAGAGAAGTGGCTGCACTAAGTCCAGGAATGGCATTAAAATAGCTATCCCTCTGAATCTGAGAAATATGTTAACTGAATTCTTCCTGTGTGCCTTAATAAATTTGCCGATTGCATTTGTAATCCATTTCTTTATGGAAAGGCTATTGAGCCAATTACAATAGTTATTTTTGCCTGCCTACAGAACTCCTTATACTTGATATTGCATAGTAGGTAAAGAAATGGGAATCTCTGATTAATATGGATACATTTTTCAACTTACTGTCTCTATGTTGCCAAGAGCAATGGTCCTTTCAGAAGTAGTGGTGTGTCTGTACTTTGCTTCAGGTTACAGTTGCATATGTGCTAGTGTCTGAAGACATGAATGGTTTGTTTTCCATGCATATGCTTTGTCTGATGAGGAATATGCTGGCTATTGAGGGAGTCTTTTGTCTCTTTTTGCTCTGCAGTTTGAAATACAACTTCCTGTAGACACTAAGCATTTGCACTCAAAGAGGGATTGGGTAACACCCACTGTACAGAGAAAGCTGATAGAATCTTGGTGAAAACTCCTGTGTAATCTCAATAGAAGAGGACAATGTAAAGATGAACTCAACAAGTGCTTAAAACTATTGTCCTAGTTGAACAAGGACAACTATCTTTCTGAAAGGCAGTCTGCTTTCACATTGAACCTACTCTTGGATGGGGCTTTGAGTAACCTGATCTAATGAAATGTCCCTGCCCACAGCAGAGGAATGGGCTAGGTGGTCTTTAGAGGTCCCTTTCCACCCAAACCATTCTAGGATTCTATAATTCTTGCCTAAATATTTAGCATTAATTCTGATCACCAAGTTTCACATTATTAGCTACTTGGATACTTGAATACTTGATTTGGGTCAGCATTTGAGAGAAGAATTAACCAGAGAACGTGTAAGTTGTATTCCAGTCAGTTGTTGCAACATCAAATATCCCAGAAAGTGTCAGCGTTAAGGCATGGACATTGTGTGAAGTCCCTAACCCTGGCAACACCATGATTCAGTGGAAACTTTTGTACAAGACTGTGTCTGCAGGACAGTATTTCTGGATATTCTAATGGGCACAAATTTGCTTGCTTACAATATTCAGGCAGAAATTGTTTGATAACACTTTCATTGTTCTTGTTAAATATTAGTTATTTTTCTTTGTCTTTTATTTTGTTGGGTTTTGTTAATGTAATAGGTGTATTATACAAAGCACAATATGGTAGCCTTGTAATAATAGTTATGACAATAGTGTGGTATACAGGATCTCAAAGTTCAATACTTCGTAATATCTGAAAAGTTGTCTAGAGAGACTGGAATGACATTTCTTATTATTGAAAATAATGTCTTACATTTTTCACACAGGTCTTTGCACTTTTTCAATGTTCATTTTGTCACATTTACATAAGAATAATTACATTGAAATCTCTTGTTACACAGTGTCTCTGATACACTGGAGTAAATTCTGAAAAATAAATGCTCTCCTATAAGACAGTGCCATACAGTTCTTCCTCCTTCTTATATGCAATTTTTTTCAGATTGAGCTGAGAAGATTTCAGTAGAGTGCACACGCACACACATGCTTTGCTTGTTTGCATTCATAAGGGCCGCAATAGACATTGCTTCTAAAAAACATGTTTTTAAAATGTTTAAAAACATATTATAAAAACATTTTAAAAATGGTTTTAAAAACATTTGCACTGCAGAGCTCATGGTTGCAGTGTAGATGAGATTTTGTCTCTATTTTGGCTCTGCATTATTCCAAGCTAACCCTTAATGCTGCAGAATTTAAATTTACTGTTAGCTTTCTCAGCAGATTAATTGTCCACCCCACTTGCATGCCTTTGTTTGGACTCTTCACTTACTCTGCCCTTTAACAATCATGATAAAGAAGCTCTTGTATAGCGAAAAATTTCATTTTTCATTTATTCTTCACTAGCAGTGATTGATACCAATCACCAATGAACCTGCTTTTCCTTCCACTGAAATAACTGGTAGAGTTTCCTTTAAATACTGATATTACAGGAAGGAATCTTTTCAAGACAAGAATTTTCAGCTGCAGGTTGGTTAAATAACCATATGCCTAGGTCTGGCTTTCATTTGCAAAGTGGATTTTTGTCTCTGTATACTCATAAATCGTGAGTTGAAGTCCCAAAAAATTATTGGATTTTTTTTTAATGGAGAATCTTTGTTCTGTTTTCTTTTGAGGCTGTTGAGTGTGTTCTCTGCTGTCTTTCTGCAACTGTGAGGGAGAGAAAATTATTTTAAATGAAAGTTAAAATTCCTAATCTGAAACTTTAAAAGAGCAACAGATACCATTGGACTTTATGATAATAGTTGTCGACAGTATCAGCAAAGGGGATAGGCAAAGTAAGCAAAGAGTGGTCATGTTGGACAGTGGCCCATATCCTTTTGAGAACAGCACACACCTGAAGTTGGAAGATTCACACCATGCTGTGGACACACACAAATGAGTAAAATATTTCTGTTGCTGAGGATTATTTATAATGACCACAAAACTCTGCTTCTCTGCTGGTGGTGTTTGGTTTTAAAATTGCCCTTCCATTACATCTTTGAAATGTCTCCAGGAAAGACTTGTAAATTTTTTGGACTTGCAATGGTCATGTTCCTTTTCTCCTTTTTCCCTTCTCCTCTTCTACCTCAAAGTAGACTTCTTATAAATTCAGTTCCTATCCCATCAACAGTGACAGCTGCTTTGTGCTCTGCTGACTCTGCAAGTCTTTGAGAAGTTCTGCTTCAGAAATTGCCTCTTCCATTCCCAGTCATGAAAGTGCTCCTACTGTGGAGCTGATGTAGTGTACATGTAATTTTATTTTTATCTTCATTGAAATGCAGCCAGGACTAGATATGAATCCACTAGAAGGTCTTGGAAATGGAAATGTCTTTCTGTGATTGGTTTAATGGGCCTTTCTGATTGAGAATTTGAGGTGTCAATCTTGCTTTGATGAGCTTTTTAAACATCCAATTCATTGTTGCTGGTGCTGTGAATTTAATCTGTACAACACCTCTTTCAACATATGGACTGATAAAGTGCATCCTGCTTAACAGTAGGGTAGAGATTTCTTTTTTACATCGTGGCTGAATGTTCTTCAGGACTGATTGACTATAGAATAGCACATGCTGGCTAGTCTAGAAAAGGATCTGATGATCTTCTCTAATGATTCAAGTCAGAAAAACCCCACTCCCCAAAATCCCAGACATTGTACTATGTGTTTAGTGCTTCACCTTCAAATGTCAGTATGAAGCAATTCTACTAAGGCTTAATTTGTAAACTCACTGAAATAATAAAATCAGTTGAGAACTAATTCCCTGTCTGTAATCCAATAAAACTGTTTCACTGGTAGTATATGGCTGTTACTTTTGGGGAAACTATGTTCTACTACAGGACAAATGGATGCATCTGTCACAGAAGAATGGTTACTTGTCACCAACCCTTCTGTGACTGACTGACTGGGTTGTTCTGCAGTCATGTGGGAATAATATCCCACAAATGTGAATTTATTTTACTCTCAGTGTATCTTTGAGGTAGGAGCTTCTGCTTGAAATAAAGCACCAGCCTTCTCATTGAGAAGCTTTCAGACATTGTTTGGATTATACAGAGACGAAGGAGCTACAATTATGATAATACATGTTTTAAATGAGACAGAGGCAAGTGATAAAATAAAACTTCATGTTTCAAAAGGCAGTGTCTGGTTTAGAAGAGTAATCTCTCTTAAAGTAAAAATCCCTGAAGAAGGGAAGGAGAGAGAAATTATTCTGAAACATGTCTCTGAATTAATGAAATTGCTAAGTAGCAAAATACAGTGACACATTTTTGATGAAAGCATTCTGCCGTGGAAGGAGAAGGGTGTTGTAAGCTGTTGCTTATTGTGGCATGTTTCATTGCTACCTGGGTGACTTTCCTAAAGTCTACGAGATGTTAACAGACATCATGATTTCTTTTGCATGCCTGCACCTGTTTAGTAAGAGTGGTATCATGTTAAAAAGTTTATACAAGTCAACAGTAGAAGTGCAAAGCCAGGAAGATTATCTCTGTGGCTGAGGTTTGCTTGGCTTGTACATCCCTTGTACTAGCTGCAAAATAAAATAATTCTTGTGTTGGAGATTTCCTTCAAGTAGGACATCACATGTTCCCAGGGGGTAAATAACCTGTCCTGCCTGGATCCTGTTGTAAGGTCTAAAATATAAACCTTAAGTTTCTTTTATGGTGGATATTAAATAGTGCTATGAATTTTCACCCTTGCTGAGCTCGACAGTGCAATGGTTGTTTCACTCATCTTGCTCCAGGTCTGTGATTCATCTCTGATGAACTTAAGCCAGTGATGTTCTATAGCCAAATCTTCTGCCAGTCCCTCATGAGGTACGCACTGAGCAACACTAGTGTCACGTCATGGAAGCTGAGCCTTGAAAATGCTGAGGGGAGTGTTAAGGGCCATCTCCATACAAAGGAAATGTGCTGCAGTAACATGCTCTTTCAGCTGCCATGTGCTTTCTTGTGTCTTCCAGAGATGCTCTGTGATCTCTCAGAGTAGCCACCCATCCCATGTTGAGCAGAAATTGAAAGTAACTGTGATTACTTTTGAAGTGACACTGGTAATTTAAAAACAAAACAAAACCAACACCCCCACTCCCACTTCAAGCAAACCAACCATAAACAGTTACTGGTCCATGTCTGACAGGCTTTCAAAATCCAGGGGTAAGTGACCATGCAAAGGCATTTAGAGTTTTTTAACTCAGTGCAAATATGGTGGAAAAGTGCTTTGGAGCCAGAAGATCAAGTCCTGTTGGCCGCAGTTTCTCTGCTTGTTGTGAAGCAGATGAGAAAACTCCTTGATTTTAATGAAACATTGAGCTCTTCTGTTCAGGTTGATTAGACCGGTTTCATCAGATTACAGTAATTCAGATGCGGTGGCTGTTTAAAATTATATTTGGTATCTGTAAAGCAACCGACACAAGAGTATACTGAACATACAGGCTCTTCATTAACAGATAAAACTCTCAAAGTTTTATAGAGGGCGTGCACTGGTTCATCATGAAGGTGGGCATACCCCTGCTTAACCTTTTTACCAGAGGTTAATTTGGCCCAGAGTATATAAATTTTCTGTGAATCCTTTTATATCTTTGTAAGCCTAGCATTCTGTTGAGCACTGTTCTTCTGATGCTACAGATATTATTCTTTGTAAAGACAAACTTCTCCACAGAATGTAATGTAAATTGCAAGGGCATGTTCCATGGCGATGAACAAGTTATGAAAATATCTGTCAGAAATAATTACAGTTGATCCTGGGCAAGAATATAGACTGAATAATTTACTGGTGTCTCCTTCAGCAGTATTTTTAATATATCTGTTACCAGGAATATCAGAGTTTAACTCAAAATGGTGGGAAAAGCATAAAAGCATCTGTAAGGAAAAAAGGAAAGGAAAGGTTATTTGTCTTCTGTTCTTGGCTTTGCACAGTGGTTTGTGACATGGGCTTAGTCTTCCATGACTGTGTAGAAAGCAGAGTATGCTTGTGGATTCTGTTTTTAAAGATGTGGAGGCTCTTGAATGGACAAATGCTTCCTTGTTTTTCACTAACACCTGAGGATGTGTTAAAGGCCTCAGACAGCTGTTTGTAAATCAGATGTGGCATACAGTACAACACTTTGTAAAAGACAAAGGGCATATGGAGGCAAATACACCGTATAGTGGTCTGAAGTGCATATTTTGCCAAGCTGTCGGTAGATTAAGCAGCCTGTAGAATAAGTTAATGGGAGAAGTTGCAGAGCTGTTGGTTGCCATTGCCCTTCACTCCCCTGTTCTCTAGATTATAAAACTTGCTACAATTGTTCAGGACAGAAAGGCAAAAGAGGAGGATTGAATGTATAGTTGGCAGGCCCCAAAACAAGGCAGGCTGGTAAACAGCTATTGTAATTTCATGAGTCTGGTAGAAATTTAAGTGTCGATATTATTCTTAACAATTGGGTGACAATACATCTTTCTAACGTATTCTTTCCTCACCGATATGCAGTTGATAAGATTTTATTGATTGCTTCAGTTAAAATTCTACTCTTGAGTATTTCAATGCTGATGTTTTGGGGGTTTTAATTTACGTTTCCTCAGAAGGTTTATTTATTTCTCCAAATAAGGAATTTTCCCTTTCCTGTAAGCCTTCACTACTGTGCAGAAAGAACACCCAGGATGTGGACTTATTCTTGTGTAGTGGCACATTTAAGGAATAATGTATTGCTTTTGTATTTGCCTTTTGGACTACTCTCTATATCCAAAGGTCCACAGCTACAGAAATGTTCTCTACCTGGAGCTGAACAGGATATTGCAGTCACTGACTATCGCAATGCACTGTGGTGACCTCCAGGCTTTTTTAATCCAAGAGTATACCAGTGGGTGAAAGTACTGACCTTAGAAAGGCTGCAGGGGGTTTGAAAGAAAACAGGTAGTTTATTGAGAGAAAATGGATCACTTGTTGTTCCTTACTCATGTTATCTGTGCTATTTTGAACTGGAGCATGGTAAAATGGAACAAGTGGTCCCAAAATGAGCTAACTGTCCCAACTCAGACCCAGACTTCCTTAACCCTGCATATCTTTAACTCCTTTGACAGCTGTCTTCCACTGGGACAGAGGTAAAAATTCATCAAGCTGTATTTGTTGAGCAGTGGTTGCCAGATTTGTAGCTCTCCCTAGGAAGACCTCACAACAATTACAACTGTGTCACCCAGACAAAATGTAAAACTTCACTGTCAGACTATCCAATCCCTGGTAAAGCATCTGGGGCCACCTAATTACTGATGGGGCCACCTAATTACTGATGAACACAAGCTTAATAAAAAGGAAAATCCCTGCAAAAGAAGTGAACTACTAAGAGATGTTACATGTTTGTGAAATGTTTATATTGGACTGTGATGAGTATACTGTAAAAATGGAGACAAAGTAATAGGAGAAGAATCACTACAGGAAAAGAAACATGTTCTAAAACTGTTCTGTAGTTTGTTGTTTGTGGTATGTCTCCTGTGAGGGAGAACTGACTGTGACCAAAGACTTAATTTGTGAAATATGCCTGTGAGTGTTACGACAGAGCTGTTTTTTATTTGTCCAGTCAATGAATGTGTAAAAAAACCACTAAATGAATATAACATTTTACATAATAGCTCTAAGCCTGGACAGCCTGGGGGTGAGGTAGGCTGTATTTCTGTAGACCTGACCTATTTAGCTGTGTATCGTACAGTGAGATTTCACCTCTAAATCTAACTCCAATATTACTTCCCTTCCATGAGCATGACTGTGCAGCTGTGGATCCTATGCAAAGCCTTACGCACATGTTCACCTCTGTGGTCTAGAGGACATTGCACGTGATGATATTTCCTTTAGGCCTGTACTTAAATTTTTGCAAAATCAAGATCTCAATACACTTGTAATACTCTTTTTTGTGTAGCACAGGTGTTCAGTATTATAATATAAATAGAATATAATAACAGTATAAATGATAATATAAAAGATGAGTTAGCAGTACCCAGCACAATGTGACTGTTCATCTTCAAGTGCCCGTACATTAATATGCTAACAATGATTAATCATGATAATGTGCTAAGACACTAACAAGGACTAAAAATAGTTCTGTATGACATTCTGTGTTAAATTCAATTGCTAAGCAATGCTGAGAACAGCTGCAGAAAATCACAAAGCATTCTTGTATCTTATATAGCTGCTTTTTTTTTTTTCTCTCACTTGGTGAGTGGTTTTCTTGTTTTAACTTGGTTTGTTGCGTGGGGTTTTTGTTTGGTGGTTTTGTTTTTTTTTTTTTTAAATAAATTTCATGATATAATGTGACTGGGTGAACCTAGCTTCCTAGGTACTAGCCCTGCTGGAGCTGTACCTGTTGCCTGCATTTTGAGTGAATGCATGGGATATAGGAAAAAATGAGACATTTCCATTCTTGGGTCCCCAGCATGTAATTTTAAGATGATCTGCCATTAAACAAAGCTTTGGTGATACTGGAGAGGAGATGTTAATGCTCTTCCAGCTGTTCTGCCTGGCATCATTCCCTGATCAGCATGGGAACACTGGTGCAGAGACTGTACCAGGAATTAATTTTGTTTGAAGCAGCATTGTTATAATAACATCCAGGTCTGTTCATACCCCTCTACATGAGGTATAGAATTGACACAACTTTCTGTGAATCTGTGTCATAAAAGAGCTGATGGCAGCCCAAAATGCAAGATAGAGTGAACCTCTGCTTAGTAAGAAGTTCCTATTCTGTCTGGATTAGCACAAGAAAAAGCCTTTGTTCCCTTTTCACAAAAATAGTCTCTCTCACACTGTTGGCTTTGTGTGTGTGGTGGGGGGTTTGGTAGCAGGGCAGGGGGCAATAACTTCTCAAAGCTCCCCTGACTCCAAGTCGGACCCGCCTCTGCCCAAGGCTGAGCCAATTAGTGACGGTGGCTGCACCTCTGCGATAATGTATTTAAGAAGGGAAATCTGGGAGGAGGAGGAGCGGGAGTTGTGAGGAGGAGTTGTGAGTGAGTCACCTCTGCAAACACTGAGGTCAGTGGAAGAAAGGAGGAGGACAGGGAGGTGTGCCGGAGCAGAGACCCCCCTGCAGCCCGTGGGGAGAGGACTGGCTGTGCCCCGCACCCATGGGAGTCACCGGGGGAACAGATGCCACCTGCAGCCTGTGGAGGACCCCACACCCGAGCAGGGACCTGAGCCTGGAGAAGGCCGGGACTCTGAGGGAAGCCTGTGCTGGGGCAATTCATCACTGGGAGGGCTGCGGCCAGCAGCAGGGACCCACGCTGGAGACATTGGTGAAGAACTGCAGCCTGTGGGAAGGACTCACGTAGGAGGAAGTTCATGGAGGACTGTGTCCCGTGGGAGGGACCCCACGCTGGAGCAGGAGAAGGATGAGAGGAGTCCTCCCACTGAGGAGGAAGGAGCAGCAGAGACAACAGCTGACAAGCTGACCACAATTCCCATCCCCTGCTGCAGGGGAGAAGGGAGAGAAAAATCAGGAGTAAAGCTGAGCCTCGGAAGAAGGGAGGGGTGGAGGGAAGGTGTTTTTAAGAAGTGGTTGTATTTTTCGCTGTCCTACTCTGGTTGGAGAATTAAGTGGTGATGGTGGTGATGTTTGAATTAAATTGATGTTCTTTTTCTTCCTCTAAAGAGTCAGTCTTTTGCCTGTGACCATAACAGGTGAGTCTTCCCTCCCTCTCCTTGTCTTGATTTCTGAGTCTTTTTTTTCTCCTCTCATTCAGGAGGGGGAAGGAGTGAGCGAGCAGCTGTGCAGTGCTCAGTTGTCACTTGCGTTTAAACCATGACAGAGACCATAGTCTCTGTTGGCTAGGTGTACAGGGCTTAAATTTCCAAGGGAGTCATTGTTTATATGGTTTAGTTACAAGAAAGAACACCTATGTTCTCACCACACACATGTTTCAGAATATTTTTAAATGTACTGAATGTGTGTACATTATGCTTTACATCTCAGGATAAATAGCACAGTTTAGCAGAGGAACACCTCCAATATGCTGTGTTGGATACTGAAATTATGAGATTCACAAACATATATATTTCACATATCTAGTGTGCCAAGCCTGTTCCGTTCAGTTTATAATTTTTTGTTGTTATTTCAGGTGTAAAATTACGTGGTTAGAATGCAACACTGTTCCCTGAATCTTCTTTTTTTCAAAGATAGCAGCTTCAGCTGTAAATTACAAAGACATGTCACCTGCAGATAAAATGTTGCTGTAAATTAGAGAGCCTAAGAGATTGTCAGAAGGAGCTGAAATCAGCCAAAGTTTTTGAATAGGACTGAGGTAGCATAAATCTAGTATGTCACAACTCCCAGTAATCTGCAGAAATTATTCTCTCTTGTTACTTCCGAGAATGTATTTCATTTAAATTATGTAGCGTGAGGTACTAGCCTCTATGTGAGCAATGTAAAGGCAGCTGGCACAAAGGATTAATTTTTTTAAAATTTATTTTTATTTTTATTGTAGAGATAGAGCTCTGTAAGTTAGAGAAACAGGCTAGAATCATGAGAAGGAGAACAGGACATTTTCCCCGTTATTCTGTTATGGTCAATATGTGGCATTTCTGCTGATTGAGTTTCAGTTCGGGAAAGTGTCTAAATCATTTTATTTCTGTTGTATTTATTACTGCACATACCTAATATATTTATGGAAAATCAGTAAAGGTATAAAAATGCATGTTTTCAATTTGAATTTATTTTGTTTAAATTAGGGATTTTATAACACTGTGTCTCACCAGTTGTCTACTGCAGTGAATTTGTTGGACTCATTAAACATCCTAGAGGACAAAATGTCTGTAAACTCTCTCAAATTAATTAATGAACACTTAAACTACTAAAATTTGATTTTCTAGCTTCTGATTCTAACTTTCAAAAGTTATTTTAAGTTGCGGGATGAACAGACAAAATTTTTTCCAGGAGGAGAACAAAATAAAGCTTTCAGTCTACATGTCAATGACTGGTATCCTGCTTGGCGGTGTCTGCAAAGAGGACAGTTTGCCCTGGGATGCTGCAGGACAGGAGCTGTTGCAGTCTGTCCAGCTTACAGTGCATCAGCAGTCAGCTACAGATAGCCTTCAGTGGGACTGCAGCAGTTCAATGTGCCATCTTTCATGTGTGCTCTATCGTAATGCAAGAAGGGTGAAAACTGCACTTGTACACCTCACATAAGGGTTTGTTTAGTAAGAACAAATGGCAGCTGGAGACAAAGTTTGGAACAAGAAAACAGCACTGATGGTTAGACATGTTTCAAGCATCTTATGGTAAACAGTGTAGCCAGTTTTTACTTTGTGTTGTAAATATCATAAAGTATTATTATATTAAAAATCTCGTGACAATGCAGTTGGGCTCTAATAAAAGTGGAATTTTTCTTCAGTGTATGTATTATTATTTTTAAAAGCTGTGGTGTACAGTTAGAACTCTATTTTTAATCAGAATTGTTAGTGACGGTCAGCTCAGACCAAAAAAAAAAAGCAAAAGGACCTGTTTACTATTAGCCCCAACTATAAACAGAAAAGAAAACAAAAACTCCAGACACCAAAAAAACCCAAAACAACATGTGGAAGTAGCAACCAGTTTGGTAAACAATGAATTCTGGAAAATTTATATTCAAACTGATGGGCTATGTTAAAATTTTTTTTAAAATCCAGTATTGTAAAATACTTCTTGTGAGGTCAGGATCTGGTGTAAGATTTTCTTTTGTTTGCTTTTTTTTTAAGGCTACAGCTTGTGTATTCGTAGTTGTAGGTACTTAAATAACACAAAATCTAAGCCATACCCTGGAGAACAAAGTATTGAGAACAAAGAGGATCAAGAGGAGTATGAGATGACTGATGAAAAGTGTTTGTACTGATGCAGAGAGGTAAGAGGGGGGAGGTTATTTTTATAGCTCCACTTACAAGAGCTTTAAGCCCTCATTGTGCTTCAGAAATGTCATGTTCCTTTTCCTATTCCCCACCATCATTCACAAATTTCTGCCCAACACAACTTAAAACTCAAAAGAACAAGTCCATTATTCATGCATCCATTTGATTTCACACCAAATCCCAGAAATATGTCCCAGGAAAGAAAAAAACCCAACATGTTAGAAAGTCAAAAAAGAAATAAATATTATGCAAAAAAAAAATCCTAGGTGTTACAGAGAAATATATCAGTTTATTCAGCTGCTCATTTCTACACTCCAAAATGTTTGAATTCAAAAATGAAATACCAAAAAAGAAAACACTTGGCCATGCAAGTAAAATTGGATTTTGTTCCTTTGTTTCTGGGGCAGCTGTCAAAAGGATGGGTTACAGTGAAACCCAGTCTTCCTTAACTTTTGTTTTATTTAGGAATTTGACCCATTCTATTTATATTAGCTTTCAGTGGCGCTTTTAGTAGGTGGATTAAAACCAGGCAGCTTGGCCACTGTTCCTGACTGAGTGGACGTGTAATTTATTTTGCCCTGGTTTTATTATCTGTCAAACGTGTGTGGAAGAACTCTTGAGGAGTGTTGTAAACCTGTTTTTGTAAAACACCAGGCTCCTAGTTTTGCTGTACTGGGTGTGTAGGCAGGGGGGGGGGGTTGAGTCTAAAAGATGGGGGTTTTATCATCAGTTTTCCTCCCTGTGGAGTGTCACTGAACCTGTGTCTCACTGTTTTTGCTGAAAAAGCAGTAAACAGTCAATTACCTAGAAAATACACTAACTATGCACATTATTCCAAAGGCTTTTTGTAGCATAGGGTGTGGAAAGTATGCTCTGATCTGTAATCTACAGGAGGCTGTAAACCATGTGAAGCCAATTTCTCTTCTAAATTCAGGTGTTTTTTGTGGACAGTGAATCATTTTTATATGGAGGAACTTCACAGAATTCATTGCATGTTGCAGTAGCTCATGCTACTGCTTTAAAATGGAGGAGTCAGTCATCAGTCTCACAGCAGGGTAATTCCTTGCAAGTGATGTCAGGTCAGTTGGATTTAAGTTGATTTGTCTTATATGCAGCTGCAATGGGAGCTGGAAATTATATCAGAAAATACTTAGGGACAGGCGTGTTGGATTCACTGGGCATCTGCTCTTGTTTAGGAAGCAGGGCTCAAACTTATTGATGATACAGGCAATTAGTGTCCAGTCCATTTTTTTCAGCTTGGCATTGAAAAGGAGACAGCAGAGCTGTCTGCTTATACTTACATTCTGGACACATGGCCTTTGTGAGGTTCCAGAGAACAAGAAATCATGGAATTTCCTAACCATCTGCAAATAGGAACAGAAAGAGGCAGTCTGTCTTAAAATGTCTTATCAAGGGAGTAATGGCAAAGGTTCGTGTGCAGGCACAAAAGAATACTTCTTACTCCACCTGTGTCATCATGACAGCAGCAGCCACTTGCCTCAGAGAAGGGCAGATACCTCAATGTAAGCAGCCCCTGGGCAAGACTGGAGACCCAGATAGCCAGCAGGGCCGTCCCAAAAGGGGATGTAGTAGACACAGTAAACAGTTGCTTCAGGGGAAGCATACTTTAACTGACTTTAAATTCTCTAGTTCAAATTCCATTTGCAAATTAGGGACAACAGTGTAGAGTTTTGTTCAGGCCAACCGACCAGATATTTATACATGAAATTTTTTCCTGAATATTTACAGAAACTGTTAATATGTTGATCTACTAGCCCATGGTATTTTCCAGGTAGGTACTGAAAGGTTGTTATCGATACTTTCTAGCTGGATTGCAGCGTAGAAATAACCCAATATGAGGGTAAATGACTAGATGAGGGTAAAATGAGGGGGTAAATGGCAAGAATATGATAAATATTAATGCATTAGGATTGGTGCATATTATTGGTAGTGTTGACATCTCAGCTGTCAGGTCTGCGTAAGTAGCAGCAATAAAAGCAGCTGCCAGTGATGGATGCTCTTATCACAGGTACCTGAAACTTTAAACATCATTCACTGCTTCATGATGAATTGGGAACAATGATTTCTGGAAGTTCTCCTTAGTTTATTTCTTAATTCATGTTTCAGTATTTCCTCAATTAGTCTTCTCTTCAGATAGTTTCTTTTGGAAACGATTATTGCATTTTATGATGTGAACTAGAAACTCCACTTCTTCTGGCATATCATATGTCTTTTCCTGCTTCTAATAGTTTCTGTCTTTTTCTCGCTGGCTGGATGCTTTCCTAAATTGCCTGAAACACCAGTGCTTTCAGAAAAGCAGCCATGGTATTCACTGCCTTTCTAAGAAGAAAAATAATTATTTTATTCATAGGCTAGGGGAAAGAGTTTGAGAGAATTTATGAACTCACACCTCTTGTTCACCTTGGGACTGACTTTTTTCTTTTTTAAGGATAGACACAACAGTGTCTAAAATGTGCCTGGAAATGTTGATTTACTGTTTTATGTTGTGTGATCCTAAGCTCTTTCTGTCAAACAGTGTAGCTTTGGAGTGAAAGGCTGTGACCAGACTGGCAGCTCTGAGATGGCACAAGCCCCTCACAGACCTCTCCAGCCTCTAGAGGATCAGGTCTTTTTGAAGCAGGCTACATGTGAGCGTGTATTTTTTTGAATTTTGAGGACTTAGACTTAGAAGTACGTTTAGGAGATATTAGTAACTACAGCTGGTTGAATAAAATGCTGGTAGAAGACTTTTCATTACAAAAAGTATTTTAAACAGAATAGAAATATTTATGGGGTGGGGGGAGGAAATTAAAAAAAATTAATCAAAGACAATATTTCAATTCATTTGTGTTTTCCTGTACTCTAAGGAGTATTTTTTATAGGCTTTTTGGCTTGAAATTTTAACTGTTAAGGTTTTCTTTCTAGTTTAGAAATATTTTTTGAAGTGTTGGATGTATCCCAGACTGGAAAATGCAGTTCCAATGGCGCTGATAGCAGTGTGGAAAGTTGAGCATACTAAAAAGAGTATCAGGCCATCAGGTTTGAGACATTTGTCTGCTAATGTTTCAGAAAAGTACTCATATATTTTATATGTATGTATATATATAATTTTATATATGTATTTTAAATATGTTTTTCATAATATTCATACCTGCTGGGAAGTCTAGAAGCTGAATAAGAGTAAAATTAAGCAAGGTGCTACTAGCTTCTACCTAGTTCAGGAAAGATTTACATTTGTGGTTAAAGTGTAAAAGCACTAGGAAGTGAATCCAGAAGCCCTTAATTTTTCTGGACTGTTGCTCATTCAAGTCACAATTGCTTTCTTGTGGTATGTATTCCTTGCCTGCTGCAAGAAAAGAGCTAAGTGTAATTGTGACTTTTCTGAAACATCCATTGTCCGGTAACAAAAAACAGTCTCCTGTTGAGCCCTTGAGGCTCAACCCTGAGGCTGCCACCTGAAACACACGTTAAAAACCTGAAACCTTAATCTAGAACTCTAGAGACCTGGCATATGACTGAGTTCTTATTTTTTCATTTATGTTTACATTTCTAGTTTAGGAGAACGAATACCAGTGCTCCAGTGGAATTGTGCAAGGGTTGTGTTACGATTTATGAGCACAGGTCTCCACTGCAGCTAGTTTGAAGAGTAAGCATTTATGCTTTGGACACACACTAAACCACTGAGATTTTCCTAGAACAACAAGGGCATGTGGGTTTATATTTGACTTAAGAGCTTTCTCTTCTTTAGATGGCCATGTACATTACAGACACATGCACAGGGTGTGATTATTATTACTGCTGTGTAATACTGATCTACTGGCATGTGTGCATGAAGGTTTACAAGACGCATAGTGTTTATACTCTCCAAGCTTGTAGTCTAACTGGGATGAGTACCAGGCAAATGGGTTGGTGATTTATAGGGAGTATAATTAATAGAGTGTGAAGGGCTGGATAAAACAAAGAGTATTTACATTGCTATTTTGTTGTGACCCTAAAGAAAGCTTGAAACTTTGGACATCAGAAGGTGTTCTAGCTGTGGGGAAGCTCTGGTAGTTGAGTCACAGCTGAAGAAGAAGTCAAAAACAGAAGACCAAGCTATGGGTTGTAAAAATACATAAGAAGCTACTAAATGGGAGAGCTTGAGAATTACTCTTATGCTTACATTTAGGCAGTCAAAAGTAGGATAATGTTGTGTTCTTGTACTACTTAAATACTTTAGTAAAAGTAACTCATGTAAAATCATGTTTACTCTGATCATTGCAATGTTATCACTTTGAGGTACCCAGATCTTCCAGTCCAGACTCCTTCAAAGTAATACAAAGGTTTGTCATTTAAATTATTATTTAGTCCTTCTCTCTCTTGCTTCCTGGCACTACTCACTACAGAGTTCTGGTTGCAAAGATTTTCTCAAGGATGGTCAGCTTGTTCTTGCTAGGATATATCATAGTGTATTAATGACAGTGTTTTCGGGAGAGGAGATAAGTCCTCAAATCCACCTGGTGTGCCCAGGTAAATTAAACTTGTTCCTGTACTGTCCTTAACCCGCTTGGCTTACTGGATCAGACACCTATATTTGTTACTATTCACCCCTTTGCCTAGCTCTGAGAGGAGCTGGGATACATGAAAGAATACAGTTCTTGGTGTCTTTTCACATTTGATTTATATTCAGTACCTGTGAAAATCTTGATTTCATATGAAGTGTTCGCTGTTACATGTTTCTATTGATTTTGAAAGCCTCTTATCCCTGTCTGAACTCTGGTTCCTTATTCCTTCAGTTAAGGATTTCTGAAAACTTTTGACGGCTACCTGACTGTCAAATAGGAGAGGCAGACAATTACCTGTTTGCCTAAAATATCTGTACTGTATCTCTGCTTTAATGCACTTACAGCGTTCCTCTGTAGCTGTGGGGGTACCCATGCTTTTAAATGGTGCTGTGTGCCTCTTGTCTGGCAGGATCAGCCCCAAATTGTTGTTTACCCATAACAGGGAGTCTTTCCCTACAGTCAGAAAGATATATGAGCCAGTGTCTCTTTCTTGGTGGTGATGAGGAGGGAGAAATTATGAAAGAGCCTGTTTTGCTTTCCATTTTCTCTTCTCCCAAACTGTCTAGAAAATGGCCCGGTTTGCCTCTTTAGCTTCTTTATTCTTACCAAAGCTCTAAGAGAAGCTCTTGTTTGGTTAAAAGGAGCATGCTAGAAGGGCACCTCTGCCCTTACACCTTCAGCTTAGTTAGCAGTGATGTGAAGAACAGTTTTTACATTGTTAGAGGAATCTTGATATGCTGCCTTCCATTTCAGTACTGTAGAAACTTTCATGTTGCTGTGTTAGTTCACCTCAATCAATCACTTTCTCTCTTCCTTTCTCTTTGGTTGTTTTAATAAATGGCATATAAAAAACTGCATTTAAGATTTTTCCATTTGGGATGCGTTGCACCCTTTTCTGAATAGATAGTGTCTGATGTAAAATGTTAATGCCCAAGTCCATCAAATCATTTGCCATTCAGCAAAGTAGCACCAAACATGTCTTTACTCTCTCTCCACATTCTGTTGCGTATCTCTGAGGATATGATGTGATGATCTGATGTGATGAAAACTCAGGGGGGGAGAGAGAGAGAGAGAGAGAACAATTTCCTTTCAAAAAGTGAAATTGGGCAATGTAAGTAGAAAAATAGTTCTGCTATTACAACTAGAGAACAACATGATGGCCCATGGAATGCAATGTCTTTCAAGCTGTAATGTTTTTATTTACTACAAACGGATAACAGCTACAGGAAAGTATTTTGCAGCAGAGTTACCTTTTTTCAGTTTTGCTGTTCAACTTCACCTGAATTGTTTTGTGCCACTTGGCACAGGAAAGGAGACTAAATTTGGCACATATGATTCCTGTTGGCCATTTCACACTTAGGAAAAGACCCAAAGCTAGGATTATTTTCATGCACAGTTCTGAGTGGGCTACACCCCAGCTGTCTGCAGTCCCTGCCCATTGAAATAAGCTGCTGGGCCCTCTGTGGGGGTCAGTGTTCTGTGGGGCAATATTTGAAGTGAGCCAGCATCCTAGGCTCACGGAGACTGGCCATGGGATTCGAGGAAGTGTACACTCTTCCTCATTATCTCTTGTCCCTGTTCCTTTATTTAATCCATGACAGCCTGTTAAAAATGGAAGAACCTTGAAACAGAGATTCTAAATACGTCTCCTGAAATGGTAGAGGCTTGAAAAGGCTACTGTAGTACATACAACAGATGCAGCAAAGACAGAGCATGGGAGTGCTTTAGCTGTCTTGTTTGTATCTGCTTCTCATGGTCTCTCACAGAAGATTCATAGGTAAGTATAATCATATAGGACATTACTTGCACAGTAGGCCTCAAATAGGATGACCCTGCTGTAACCATTAGCTATTATAAACCTGGATAGCCTTGCTCTTCATGTAAGACTCAGTGTACTTTCTGCAACAATAGATCAGTTCCTTGGTCTAAAAAGGAATGTACATGAAATGCATCTACTTACCGTCTTTGAAATTCCCACCCTCTTTTATCAAAGTCACTTTGTTCCAATGCTACAGAACAAAGAAAATAAAGAAAAAGAAAAAGCTTTCTTGTGACAGTTAACCTTTGTGTTTTAATACACTGTTCCTTGTTTTACTTGTATACAAAAACCTAGCAGGAATGTGACGGTTTTAATCACTCCCTACCTGTCCAGTCTAAGCTCACAAAACCAAATTTTTGCCTAATATGCCAGTGTGTGGTCATCTGTATAACAGGTAACAATAACTTTCACAATTCTGTATCTTTGCATTAATCAGCTACTGCTATATCTCTGGTTTTACTTATGGGAAGCAAACAAATGCCACTGTTGCAGCAACACCACTCCGCAGCTTTCTTTGAAATAGTTTTTCTCTCAGCGTTTTGTCAGGTCCTAGAACTTTAAGTGTATTCACTGGATATATAATTATCTTTATTATTCCTTGTAGTAATGGATAGTTTTATTTCTTTTTGTTTTATTTTTGGTCTAGCTGCTAAATACAGTTTTTTGCAACTCCTGTGTCAGGCATGAAGCTGGGCATCAGTGAAAGTGTAGGTGCTGTGCTTCAGTTTTTGTGTAGTTAAGGGCTTGATTAATGTAATGGCCAAATCTGATGTAGTACTTAAGGAGAAATGCCTATTTGGAGAAGGGAAAACAAACCTACATGGGATTAGTAGGACACAGTGATTGTAGTATCAGTGCACACGTGCTACATCTAATGCGTGCCAAGGAAGCTAAAGAAAAAAACGTGCAGTTGCATGCATCCACTTGTAAGCTGAGAATCACTCTGTGTTACTATTTCACTTATCACAAAGCCAATTATCCTTTGAAAACTTTTACCCAGCATTAATTACAGCTAGACTGGAGCAAGAAAACACCCACTTTTGCTGGGTTTGTACCCTGCCTAACTCTAAAGGAGTCTTGGTTTCTTTAACCTTTCTGCACTATCATGACATACATTCTAAATAGTAGCAGCATAGGTAAATGGATATAGTCCAGCAGTAGGCAAACTGTTCTTTCCAGTCTTGCATCATTTTAGATTTAATTATTGTTCATCAGAAACACAGGACCTCTTCTTAGTCCATTAAGAATTTTTTCTCATATGTTTAGAGTTCTAAGCAACACAACCCAGAATGTATAAAAGTATTTTCTGTGTTTTCTTAAACAAGATGCAACTGCCTTTTGATATTAACAATTTGCAGTGATTTTGCAATAGATCCTGCTTGCATCCCTGAGATGAGTAGTTCTAGTAGTATTTTTGTTATGGGAGTAATTAAAATTTACAAATGTTAAAGCTTAAGAGGGGGGAAAGCTTTTTAGATGGGAAAGAATCTGGATTTTAGTTGTTGGAGAAATAAGCTGTTTTGCAGCTGCTGAATCTACAGTGTAATCTGCTCATGGCCACAGGCTTGTTCTGCAGAACTAAGCCTCTTACATTTTTTAGAGTAATAGTATTTTTAGTTGTGTAGCTACTGTATTAGTATGTAAATACAAACCAAGGCAGGGTTTGAGCATCCTGACTTTTCAAACAACTGAAGCAACTATCTCTGCTTTGAGAAGAGAGGTTGGATAACAGATTTCCCAAGGTCCCTTCCAATGTGAGTGTTTCTGTGATTCTGTTACTGAATAACTGTGGGGTGTAAATTGGCCAGCTCAGTTCAGTGGCCAATTACACAGATCTTTTAAAGTTATGGGCATTTCAGCTGAGCAAGTTATTCCATAGTCCTAAATAGCTTTTCATATCTCCATCACACAAACTTTGATATAGGAAAGATGAGCACTGGTAGACTGAAATATAATTTTTTTATCAAATAAATAAAAGCATGGCTAAATATTAATTTGCTTATATAATTTGTTCCTCTTAAGTCACCAAAACCATACATTTTTCCTCTAGATTGAATGAAACTGCAATGGAAATTGCCGTTTACCATAGTGCCACAAAATGAAGGTACCCTGAAACAAGATTTGTATCTGGAACTAAGTGCCCTGGCCTTTCATACATTTATCCTGAAGTTAGAGTTCTGCTTTTAACTAAAATAGTAATGCCTTTTACATGCACCTTTCATTAATGGGATGGTTAACTTGCATAACAGAGCAGCATATTAAGAATGAGATCCAATAACATAGAGTTCAATGTATTAGAAATTAAGTCCAAACTGTTAGAACATATAATTTAATAAAATATATTATTTTTATTGATATTGCCTGATGCAGACAGTAATTGAGTATTTTTTCTTTATGCATTCTATAGAATATATAGAATTTTCATCAGTCATACAGTGCCAGGGCCACCTGTGTGGAAGGCAAATTTAACTGAATTTGAATTAGGTTTGGAGGTTGTGCTCTGACTTGGGAGTGTATTAAAAATAGTTTGGATGTGATTTATTACATACCTTCAGGCAGCTTCACCACTGACATTTATTTAAGGAACATCTTTTTATTGATTTTTTTTTTAATAGAGGAAAAGAAATTTCTGAGAGGGCAGAATTTTTCATTCAACTGTGCCGAGATGGTTACCTTAAATTTTTTTGTCTTTTTTAAATTTTTTTTTTTCCCCCAGAAAGAGAAAGCAGATTAAAACCAAGTGCCAGAATAGAATAAATGCAGCAACAACAAAAAAACCTCTTGCTTCTACCACTGTGGTAAAGGTTGTTATCTTATGGTAGGCAAGTAGTAAGTGTTTTACTGTGCTCAGCTCTCACTAGTTAGATTTTCTTCATTTTTTTGGTGACAATAGTAGCCATGGTCTTGCACACTTACCACTGGACATTCATCCTGTGCAAATTCAGAGCTGCTTCCAACATCAGAGTCCAATTTAATAGCCCTAGGAAGTGGCTAGATTTTATTTTCTTATTGAATTTGCATCAGAGAATGAATATATTCAGTTACAAATGAAAAGATTATATGAGAGATTATAAGATTATAATAAATTTTGACTAATTAACCTGATGCAGCATCACACAGAAGCAAGTTCTTCCTCTGATAGTACCTGTTTGTAAAAGTATTATTTAGGTATGTGATATCTTGGACTGTTATTTCTTGGGTATTTACACCAGGTATTGTTAGGTGTGAAAATCTGACTCATAATAATTGATTTGAGAATATACAGGAAGCTGGTAGCAAGGCCAGATTTGGAGCTCATTTGTTCCTGTTTTCTGCATGTGAGCTGTGATCATCAGGAAAACCTGCTTATCAGTGATCATCAGGAAAACCTGCTTATCAGTCCCCTGAATTTAAGTTTGCATGCTCTTTTTCCTTTCATATGTGTTTCCTCCAAAAGCCTTTCCAGTGCTGTTCCTAAATTCTTTCTTTACCACTCTCTTTTCCAGCAGTTCAGTTTTAGAGCTGCTTGTATGATTCTTGTGAATTTTTACATGCCATCACTTCTCATCCCAGTGGAAGGTGATCTGTTTCTGCTGGGATTAAACCTTAATAATTATCCTGTTCACGCCATTGCTTTCCCAGTTCTTCTAAGACTAATTAAAATGAGAGCATAGATGCAACAGTGAAACACTCTTTCTCAGTGAAGCACTCTCTTTGTCTATTATTAATCCACTTGCAAATTTCAGTTCGTATTTATCCTGTCAGGTCTTGGAGCATTTGTCAAGCAGTGGGTGTCATTGAAGCTGATATTGAAAATGCCCTGTTGTTGCAGTTATCTAAATTAGATGTGAAAAAAAAAAAAAATTATACAAAAATTGCTGATAAGCCTGAAGGTCTGATCTTTGAAGATTAATTTGATAGGCTGTTTGGACGTATATATCCCAATCATAACTGGCAGCAATTATAGAAAAAATTTGGGCAAATTGCAGCCCTTCATTCTTGATCCAGCATGTTAAAGAAGACAAAGTAGACATATGAAATTCCATAGGAGTCTCTAGATCAGATATTACCATTCTTTCCCAGTATACTTTCTCACATTATGTGACTTTGGTCATGTCCTCATTATTTCATGCATTCAGGATATGAAGATGCTACATGGAAAGATGCAGTATATTGACAATATTCTGTAACCTCCTTATTGTTCTTTTTGTTGTTTATACAGAGCAGAATAGACAAATTTCAGTAAAGGAAAAATACAGCTACAGGAATGAGAGCATTACTCGAGGTTTCAGAGAACTGATAAGCTCCTGTGATGAGACTGTATCTTTCCAGATGAAGGGGAGAGGAATTCCAGTACTGGAAATGCATGAAATGATTCAAACTCATTTTCAAAACAGGAAGCATTAATAATTCATAAATGTTAATCTTTGAACATTAGTGTTTTTCAAGAAAGTTTTTAAGTGACAACCGAATTGCTAAATTGCCCCCTCTCACTGAAGTGGGACAGGATTTTTATTTTTTTTTAAATAGCTTTAAATGATTGTGCTATTTCATTCATTTTTTTCATGCTCTGAATCTTTCTATTCATGAATGAAACACAATGAGGCAGCAATAAATACTTAAATTAGCCCTTTGTAGCACAAGTGTAGAACTACATGCCTGTGAAGATAGGGAGTATGTTCACTGTACCCGTTGTGCACATGTGATGTATTCGGATGGTGGTATCTAATAAACAAATGCTGATTTGTCTCTTGATATGAATATATTTAGTTTCCCCTTATTATTAAGATTATCACGCTTCATGGGACTGGGAATAGGTTATAGCATATTACGGGGGGATGTCCTGTGATTCTGTTAAAACCTTCCAGCTTACAGCCATACTGTGTGAGATTTAAATCTAACGATGTTTTAGCTACAAATAGTAGCTGTGGAAGGGACGTTTCCTTTGAACATCCAATGTAATACAGGCAGCCGTGGTGCCAAGAGGAGCTGTGCTTCTGTACCAACAACTTCTGAAGCAGCTCGAATCCCCTCATATGCTGCCAGTATCTCCTTTTCAGTCGGAGTGTAGTGGGCTTCTGGTCCTCGATATCCCCGGCTCCAAAATCCTAATGGTCAACCTCGAGTTTCACCTGGTATCTTCTGCCAGAGGCTCCATGTGAGTCCGTGCTCCCCAGTTGATGTGTAAAGTATATTTTGCACAGCTGGTCCTGTCCGAACAGGCCCAAGAGCTACCGCCCGAGCTATCTCTTGTTTGATATGCTCAAAGGCTTGTTGCTGCTCAGGACCCCACTGAAAATTGTTCTTCTTTCAGGTCACTTGATAGAGAGGGCTCACAAGCTGACTGTAACCTGGAATATGCATCCTCCAAAATCCCACAAGTCCTCGGAAAGCTTGTGTTTCCTTCTTGTTGGTCGGTGGAGACATAGTTGCTATCTTGTTGACAACATCCAATGGCACATGACAGCGCCCATCTTGCCATTTTATTCCCAAGAACTGAATTTCTCGTGCTGGTCCCTTGACCTTGCTTTTCTTTATGGCAAACCCAGCTCTCAGAAGAATCTCAATTACTCTTTGTCCTTTCTTGAACACTTCTTCTGCCTCATTGCCCCACACAATGATGTCATCAATGTATTGTAGATGTTCAGGGGAATCACCCTTTTCCAGTGCAGTTTGAATTAGTCCATGACAAATAGTGGGGCTGTGCTTCCACCCCTGGGGCAGTCGATTCCAGGTATACTGGACACCTCTCCACGTGAAAGCAAACTGTGGCCTGCACTCTTCTGCCAAAGGAATTGAAAAGAATGCATTGGCAATATCAATTGTGGCGTACCACTTGGCTGCCTTTGACTCCAGTTCATACTGGAGCTCTAACATATCTGGTACAGCAGCACTCAGTGGTGGCGTCACTTCATTCAGGCCACGATAGTCTACTGTTAACCTCCACCCTCCGTCAGACTTTCGCACCGGCCATATTGGGCTATTAAAAGGCGAATGTGTCTTACTGATGACACCTTCGTTCTCCAGTTGACGAATCAATTCTTGGATGGGAGCCAGAGAGTGTCGGTTTGTACGATACTGCCGTCGGTGCACGGTCCTCATAGCAATTGGCACCTGTTGTTCTTCAACTTGCAACAGTCCCACAACAAAAGGATCTTCTGAGAGGCCAGGCAGATTAGACAACTGTTTTACCTTTTCTGTATTCACACTGGCCACACCAAAAGCCCATCGGTATCCTTTTGGGTCTTTGAAGTATCCCCTCTTGAGATAGTCAATGCCCAAGATGCAAGGGGCTTCTGGGCCAGTTACAATGGGATGTTTTTCCCACTTGTCCCCAGTCAAGCTAACCTCGGCCTCCAATACTGATAGTTCTTGACAGCCCCCTGTCACTCCTGAGATCCAGATAGGTTCTGCCCCTCTATAACTTGACGGCATTAGTGTACATTGTGCCCTGGTGTCAATTAAAGCCTGGTACTTCTGTGGATTTGATGTGCCAGGCCATCGAATCCACACTGTCCAATACACCTGATCATCCCTTTCCTCCTCCTGGCTGGAGGCAGGGGCCCTCTATTCCTGTTCTTGGTCGGAGTACTCACTGTCTGACTCTTGCCGTGCCAGGCCGGAGGTTCCTTCTTCAGGGTCAAGGGAGGTGATCTCAGTCTTTCTGTATCTGGGAGATCGCTGGTTACTTCCTTGTGGTTTTACACCAGCTACATTAACAACCTTCTTGGATGTCTTCTTCTTGGCAGGGGTCTTTCCATGTACACGTGCTTCCAACTTAAAGGTGGGTTGACCATCCCACTTCCTCATGTCCTCCCCCTGGTCGCGCAGGAAGAACCAGAGTTCGCCACGTGTCATGCGCCTTGGCTTCCCTTTCCCCCTGACTGGGACAGAAGAGAAATGATTTCTTGGGGAGCTCCTAACATCCAGGGCACTCGCCCGTAGAGATGAGGAGGTACCAAGACTCTCTTCAAAGTTCTGAAGCCAGGAAGAGACTGCCTCCACAGTTGGCATACATCTTAGTCCTTCTCCTCCATCCATTTCTGGGTAGTACATCGCGGCCAAGCCGGCAGAATACGAGGATGGCGCACCTTTAATCACCTTCCTCCACATGGCCCGTGTGCATGGGACATCCTCTGGATTTTTAGGGGCTTCATCATTATCTGGACCACCATAGATGACTTCCATCACTGCTAATTCTCTCAGGTACTGGACACCTTCATCTGCAGTAGCCCACTTCCCTGGGGAGTTGTCCATAAGATCTTCCTTAAAAGGATACCTTGCTTTAACACTTGAAAGGAGCCGTCTCCACAGACTGCAAATTGCTGTCTCTTTTCCAATTCCCCTTTCAATTCCTCGATTTCTAGCAGGGGAACCCAGCTGTTGGGCTTCCTTACCTTCCAGCTGTTGAGCATCTGCCCCATTATCCCAGCATCGCAGCAGCCAGGCAGCGATCCGCTCACCCGGCTGGCGACAATAGTCTTTTCGCAGATCTCGCAGTTCTGATGACGTCAGGGACCGGGTAGTTTCTGCCTCCTGTTTCAGTTCTGTTATTCCCTCTTCTGATACCTTTGCTGAAGGACCAGCTTCTTCCTCCTCTTTCTCCTCCCTTATTAATCGAGGGTATGGGCCTGTTCTCCTTGTCCGTTGTTTCTTTTTTACTACTGGGGCAATCTCTGCTGTTGTTGTTATTGTTTGAGTTCCCATGTCAACCACAGTCCTTTGAGAGTGCTGAACTGTGGCTAGATAAGCACAGGCCAGGCCCCAGTAAAGTGCTAGAAGTTGCTGATTCTCACTGGGATAGGCAAGACACCCCTCTATCAGGTGATGTGTCAATTTTGTGGGGTTGCTTGCCTGTTCAGGGGTGAGATCCCAGGCTACAGGAGGTGATAACCGTCCTAGGAATCTGCCCAACTCCTTCCACTCTCCCTGCCACCCAGGAACAGGCCGCCTCAGAGCACATTTTGGCACCGATTCACTCAAAATTTGCCTTCTCTTACACCAAGAGCATACCGAGCTCCACACAACCCACAACAGGCGAACAGCATTAATAAAGAGTATCAATGAACTAACATAAGGATGACTAAGTACCTCGGGAGCCTGCAAAATAAAACCACTCATGATGTTCCTGATTCCTTGCAGCATGTTCCCGAGCTTAACAAAATAAAGATAAGCAGCGCAATAAACAAGCCCGTGACCCGCACAAGAGCTTGTTGCTTAATAACTACTATAGCTACAGCACATTTAATATAAAACTGCCGTTGTTTTGCCCCACGTTGGGCGCCAGAATAGACTGTGATGGTTTGACTCTGGCTAAATGCCAGGTATCCACCAAGTCGCTCTATCACTTCCCCCTCCCCTTTCCTTTGTTTTCTCAACAGGGTAAAGAGGGGAAAGAAGATAAACTAACCCTTGTGGGTGAAACAAAAGCAGTTTTAATATAAGCAAAGCGAAGCAAAAGTCCGTGCGCGGAAGCAAAAGCAAACAGATTTATTCTCTACTTCCCATGGACAGGCGATGTCGGGCCTTCTCAGGAAGCAGGGCTCCAATACGCGTAGTGGTTGCCTCGGAGGATCAAGGGTTACCCCACCCCCTTCCTCCTTTCTCCCAGCTTTATACTGAGCAGACGTCATATGGTATGGAATATCCCTTTGGTCGGTTTGGGTCAGCTGTCCTGGCTGTGTCCCCTCCCAAGATCTTGCCCACCCCGTCCCACTGGGGGAAATATCAGAAAGAGCCTTGGTGCTGTGTAAGCACTGCTCAGCAGCAGCCACAACACCAGGGTGCTATGAACACTCTGCCAGCTCCCAGCATAAACCACAGCACCATGAGGGCTGCTATAGGGGAAAACCGATTCCAGTTCAGCCAGACCCAATACAGATATCTTCAGCTGCCATTTGATTTCTATTTAAATTGAAAACATAGGTTTTTATATCTTTTTTCACATAGGGTTATTGTTTTAAAATTAGGATTTGAAGAAATTGTTTCCAATTCATTTTGCTGTAGGACATGTAAATACCTCTCAGAGTACAGCCTCAGGAGCATGGGAGGTAGTGAGAACACTACCAGGACTAGTTTGGGACCTGATTCGTTTTGACTGCAGCAACACTTATTTAAATACACGTCAAACAGCTGCTGCAGTGTTTCTCATCAAGAACCCTGTTTCAACCCTGGATCAGCATTTTTGACACAGATGATTTTGCTGTGGGGTGAGGTGAGGAGTCCTGCCTATCTAATGAAGAGAGCAGTATCACAGCAGGGCAGCTGGCTCCTTCGTTTCTTTGAATTAAAAAGTTATATAGAACTTTCCCGAGGCTCCACATTTGTCTTCCAAATTGTCACAAAAAAGCTTTAAATATGTTTTGATAAGCCAAGGCAATATCCATTAAGCATGAGGGATTTTCTTGTTGATTAGGAGACATAGAAATAAGAAACCATCATGGAGATATTTTCTGAAAAGAAAGTGACTGTGATGCTTTCTCCAGACAAGAGACCTTGTTAAGTGTCAGCTAGAGAAGTAGCTTAGAGGCACCATGGTGAGTGCAAGTGCTGAGGCTCTTCTCAAACCAGTACAGGAACAGTTCAGGCCCCTCAGACTCAAAGTTTACATCTCTTGGACCTAAGGCAGGCACAGGCTCTCCATTCATGATCCAGAAGGCAATTATGTGAACAATAGTGCAGTCTGGGAAGGAAAACAAGGCTCCCTGGGCCAAAAGACTGTCAAATTGCTCGGACATTCAATGGGTAACATCATATAGCTTTGATGGTGAGGAAGGAATTCAAGGATGAGCAGAAAGATTTGCTGCAGGAGGCTGTATTTGAGAACTGTAGTTATTACTGGTTTTCTAGTCTGCTTTGTCTACTGTCATTGCACGGTTTCCTCACTGCTCTCAGTAATTATACTAATAGTATTGATTTAATCCTTTCAGTCTTCAAAGAGCTATTTGAATAGTAATGAGATAATCCTTCTGACTCCTGGAGAGAAAGATAAACATTATAAAAAAATAAATAGTTCTCTCCAGGAGAGAGAGATTTAGTAGCAGCACTGAGGGGAAGGGAAAGTTCTTCCCTGAAATTGAGGCATGTCAGTAGCCCACGTTCTGTTTGGAAGAATAGCTGTTGAGAAGGGAGGAGGAGTGGCATGAAGAAGAGGAGGATTTTGAAGCAGCAGGTCAGGTAGAGGCCAAGACTCAGTGCTATGGTCACAGCCCCAGGCAGCAGTTCATGTAGAGGCTGTGCCACTGGACAGCTCAGAGGATTTTCAGGATTTTCTTACTCTTGCCTTCATGTCTACTTTCATCCTCTTATTTTAGTACCTCTTAGTTTTGTCTTGCCTGAAAGTAGATCATGTATTTGCTGCTGAGACTTGTATGTTTTTATGGGTTCTGGCACTGATCCTGATGAAAATTTGAGATCCAGTTGTGGTGTTGGTGTTTCATAGACAAGTTTTCTCCCTGTGATGCTGCTGCTATCTCTGGCTTCCTAGCTGGATGCCAGCCTGGGTTATTACAAGCTGTTTTGTTGTATCAGCACTGTTCCATTCTCCCAGTTCTTCCCACCCTGGGTGATTTTGCTCAAGGTTGAAAAGATAAAGCGTCAGAAGTAGGGGAAAGAAATATTGGATGCTTATGCTCTCACCTAAAGCTCAAATCCCTAGTGAGTGAAGCTGTTTGTCAGTAGCTTCTTGTTCTATAACCGCATTATGTTGTGACACAGTTATCTCAGCATCAGGTCAGGTCTTTATTTGTTTTACACTGACACTTCTTCAGTGTCTCTAGTCATGCAGTGTCAGCTAACACCAGAGGAGGTATGATCAAGGGTATTTACACAGTTGAGTATGTGTATTTTCTGCATGAAGAAAGTAGAAGTTACATACATGTGTGATTATTTACAGGGCACTGAAGGGAATCTCACATGAATTCACTATATGAAGACACACACTATGTAAAGCATGAACTCAAGTCTGTTTTGCCCTGGGTATACAGTCTTATAGACCTCTGTGCTATTGTCATGGTTTGAGCTCAGAAGGCAACTGAGCACCATGCAGCTGTTTACTCACCCCTTCCCCCTCAGAACTGGTAAGGAAAACATGAAGCAAAAGGCTCAGGAATTGAGACCAGGACAGGGAGGGACGACTCACCCATTATAGTCACAGGCAAGTGACAGACTCATTAGGGGAAGAAAAAAGAACATAAATTTAATTCAAGCACTAATAACAGCAACATTTAATAGACAGAGTAGGACTGTGAGAAGCACTACATCTTAAAAACACCTTCCCCCCCACCCCTCCCTTCTTCCCAGGCTCAGCTTTGCTCCTGATTTCCCTACCTCCTTCTCCCAGCAGTGCAGGGGTCAGGGGATGGGGGTGTGTGGTCAGTCCTGCTGCTCTTCCTCCTCAGAGGGAGGACTCCTCACATTCTTCCCCTGCTCCAGTGTGGGCTCCCTCTTATGAGAGACAAACCTCTGCAAACTTTCTGTAACTTGAGTCCTTCCCACAGGCTGCTCAGGCGTGGGTCACCCCTGTGTGTTCCAGTCCTCCCAGTGCTGAACTACAACATCAGGGGCTTCTTCCCTCAGAGTTCCGGCCCTCTCCAGGCACAGCCCCTGCTCCGTGTGGGGTCCTCCACGGGCTGCAGGTGGCATCTGCTCCACCGGTGACTTCCGTTGCCTGCAGCGGGGTCTCTGCTCCAGTACATCTCCTCCTCCTCCTCCTCCTTCCTTTCACTATCCCCAGCATTCACACAGATGTTCTCCTTGCAACTCCTCTTCACAACTCCCACTTCTCCTCCGCTCATGTTCCCCTTCTGAAATATGTTATCTGAGAGGCACAGCCACCATCGCTAATTGGCTCAGCCTTGGCCAGAGGTGGGTCTGACTTGGAGCCAGGGGGAGCTTTGAGAAGCTTCTCACAGGGGCCACCACTGTAGCCCCCTCCTCTGCTACCAAACCCCCACAACACACAAACCCAACACAGTGACAGAAAGCTATTGTCATTCCTGGTGTACAGTTGGAGGATCTCAGCTCTCTAGTGATTCATTTGATACATCTTATGTATAGAGGACTAGGGGTATTGATCTAGGCCATTAAAACATATTATACTTCTGTTGTTTTATAAGCAGTAACTGCATACAAGGACAACATAATAAATTGTAAAATGTATTCCAGTTCATAAAATTCTCCAGTCTATTGCTCTGCCCAGCGTGACTATTAACATTGCAGTCACTCCTGTGAAAAGCTGAGGAGCTGTATATGACCAGTAATGCATATATAACGCAAAGTGTGTCTTCTCAGTAGATCCTCACAGCAAATTCAGTGAGGAACAAAATTTCCCCAATTCCCTTCCCTTCCTTTCTTCACTTTCCACCATTAGACTCTATCCTGAATGTGGTATGCTTTGAGTAATGACATTTCAGTCATTGATTATTATAACAATATCATCCAGCCAATAGGATTTCATGGTGTATATATCTGCAGCATGAAAGTGTAATTATCTGCTGGCTTTCCAGAAATCACTGGCAATATGACTAATGTTAAAAGCTTTTTTTGTATCTTTCTTTCTCCTTCTCATTTTAATATAAACCCTCTGTGGCATGTGAATCTCTGGTAATGACTCACTGGGCAATGAGGCAGCAATCTCAGACACGGTAACATGATGTAGAAAAGGCCATACACTTGCTTTCATAACAGGATTATTCATTCATTCATTCATTAAAAATTAAACACATGTAGGACCATGTGATGCATTCAAGTTGGCATGTATTGATGAATACTTTCTTGTAGTTTCTTAAGTCCTGATCAGTTTGTGTGAGATTAAGTGACTCCAATTTTCACCTGAAGTAATTACATTTTCACCTGAAGATAGTTAATTGTTCCTATTGAAGACAAGTGCTGTAAGGAGGCACTTCAGAATCATGGCTATATTTTAATAGAGTGATGGTTCCATTTTGGGAGGTTTTAAGTCTTTGTAATGAGTTTATATTTAAAAGAGAAACATGAAGTTCTATACTATTTATCTCTTTTTACATAAAAGTGGCTGGATTTTTAATCAGATTGTTAAAAGCTTTGGTGTTCTTTTTGAAGTAGAATCATGCAGAAAAATCAACATGCTCCAATTCTTGTGACCTAGGTACCTATTTCAACCTGATAGTGTTACTGTGGGGTTTTTTAAATTGATGTTGCATGCTAGAATGCAGCTAGGAAAGAGTTGGTTAGTCAGAACTGAGTGTGATGCTATGGAATTAAGTTAAAATGGCTGTAATGGGGTACATAGGGAGGCCTATTGAGTCCAGTGTATGAGTCCCTTGGCCAGGATCAGATGCCTGTGAAAGAATCTAAAGATATAGTGAACATATAGGGTTGTCTTGAGTCAGAGGTGATATTTTTGAGGTTAATAACCTTCACCAGATTCCTTCTTAAGTGAACTTGCCTAATCATACTAGGGCTTCAATGACTTCTGATATGCACAACAACGTGAGGCAGGGAGTTTCACAGTCTGACAAAACAGCGTATGAAGAATTGTCTGCTATTGCTGATACTGAATCTGTTGTCTGATAACTTAATTGATGGCACATACTTCTTTTATTAAAAAAACAAAACAAAACAAAAAAAAAAAAAACAAAAAAGGAAGTAAGTGTTTTCTTTTTCACTCTTCAGTATACCGCTCATTTTATGCATCTCCAGCATATCTCCATCCAGACAGCTCCTTTCTAGGCTAAAAAAATTTCTCAGTTTGCAGTTATTTCATGTAAGGAATCTGCGTGTGTTTTGGACCCTTCTTACTGCCCCTTTGTGTAACTTTTCTAGTTGTAAGATGTTAAGATCAGAACTAGAACTACATGTAATATTCATAAAGTGATTGTGCCATGAATTTAGAAAGTGGTGTAATTAATCTTTCCATTTTTATAACTTTTCTAACATTTGTCAATGACATGGGTTTTTTCCTCCCCATAATAGTTGTCTCCCATTCCCACATTGTTTAGGATGTTATTGACCTGATTTTTTTTTTTTTTTTCTGATGTAGGAATATACAAGTGACATGATATACTTTGAGGTAATGGCATCAGTTACTGTAAAATTTTACAGCTGTAACCAAGTCATATTTGAGCTCATAACCTTGATGAGCATCAGAAAGCATTTAGAGCCTATTTACAGTTCAATGTTCTTACCAATTTCTGTTGTTCACTAGCTGGGTAGCAACTCAGGTTGGTTTTATAATCCAAATGTAGATATAGCAGCATTGTATTTATACACCAGCAGACATACAAGATTCCTATGTTTTCTTTAATTGCAGGTATTTATGAGCCGCCATTTATTTTATTATTGTGGTGAACCTACTCTGGATGTGAAGATTGCCTTTTGTCAGGTGTGTGTTCCTTACAGGTAAAACAAGGTACAGTATATACTTGTACTTCATTTTTGTAGTTGGTGCCATAATAAAAGAAAAAATAGAAGTGAATTTCAGCAGCTTACTGCAAGTAGCTGCTTATAAGAATTAGAGTAAATATAAAAAATAGAATGCATCATTAAAATTACTTTTCTGTTTATTTTGAAGTTTATTTTGTAGTTTGCTCGTAATTATTTTTAATTTTGTTTTGCTAAAATGTCAGTTAATGTTCTGAGACTCTTTTTTAGGTAAAAATACTAGCAGAGTTTGCAAACAGAAAAACTGTTTGCTGTACTTCTCATAAACTTAATGATGAGTAACATAACTGTACGTACACAGATGCTTTCACAGAAATATGTAAATTAAAACTATATTATCTTAGCCTCTGGGCCTTAGCCTCTGAGACAGAGCCTTTCACATTGTAGCCTGTGACTACAATTTTCTGTCCCTTAGTCCTTTACTAGAAGTACAGTGAGGGTAATTAAAATTGTGGGTTTCTCTTGTCTCCAGTTGAGCATTATGTGCTATGCAGGTTCTGGAGTCACAATACTGCACCACAGCCAATTCTGTATTTCTGAACTACCCCTGAAATTTTTTTGTCACAATTCTTAGAAGTCTACAAGGCTGAAATTACCTTTGTGATATAAAGAGAAAAGTGTATTTATTTGTCCAGTTTTTGGTTTCCTTAGTTAGTTAGTTAGTTAACATATATATATTATATATATGTATGTCACAAATCTGTGTGCATGCTTTTCCGTCATGAATGAAAGATGACATTTTTGTTCATTTCCCAACAGTGTTTTGTGTGTGAATTTTGTCTCTTCATAGCTTTTTGGTCAGACAGGACACCAGTAATCTAACTAGCTGGAGGGTCATTAGGGACATTCTCCATTTTTTGAAGGGTGAGAACAATGCTGCACTCTTAGAAATGGAATTATGGTAAACACTTTTTTTTTTCCCTTTATATGACTTATAGGGTCCAAGTAAGTGAAAGTATAATTCTAAAAAAGAAAAGGTTATTGCTTGTGTGTAAGCATTTAACACAGAACTGACAGTTGTTGGACCGTTTGTTTTGTGGTTTTTTTAAACTCAGGAGTGCTAAATATTTGTTCTGCTGAGAAGATTGGCTCAGCATTTCAGGTCTAGGGTGGATCTTGGCTATTCAGTTTGATAATCTGTATAATTGTCTTCTCTGTTATTTTTATCTCCTGTTCTTCATGTGCATATATTTATTTAACTGTCTTAATTCTTCCACAGTTTTTGAGAGAAGAAAGCATTTGTAGAATGTAGTATTTTTGTAATTTTTTGACAGAGTTCACTTGCAAAAAAAATTTCAAAAACTTTTGCAAACATTGCAAAAAAGGTTTTTTCCTCAGATTGGATGAAAAAGATACTATTGATGAAAAAGTTACTTTCACTGTACAGAATACAGTGTTTTGCACAGCTCTACTTGATGACTTTCTTGTCCCTTTTACTTAGACCAAAGCAGAGCTGTGCAGAAGCATTTCTATTTCACACATGCAAAGGAAAGGTACTTTTAATCACTTTTTTGTGTGTTCAGTGCTCTTTTAGCCTTGGCATCAATCAGTGCATCAGCATGTATAGCCAACACTTTCTGTCATTGCACTCCAGGTTCTTGATTTAGTGGAAACATGCCAGTATAATTATTCCTTTGCTCTTACCCTGACTTAATAAAAGGTGTTCAGAGGCACATGCAGAACCAAACATATTTACATTGTTTATGTTGAAGTATATATGATTAAATCAACAGCATTTTGGATGAATTTTTATCACTGAATGAAACTGATTTGTGTTTAAAACCTACAGCAGGTACCCAAAGAGGAGTCATTCAATAAATACATAATACATATCCTGACATTGCAGGAAACAAAATTCTATCCTTCAAGCACTTACCACACAAAACCTTTTCAAGGTCTTCAGATTCTCAGATTTATTCTCCTGAAGATAAAAGCTGGTTCAGCCTTCATGTTAATTTATTCTCTCCATAAAGATAGGCCCTGATCCAAATAACAGTTAAGCACATAGTTAGCATTAAGTACAAAAACAGGCTCTAAAGTAAGTCTTTTGTGTCAATTAAGACCTTGGCTGTCATGGATGTTCTTAATTTGCATTGCGTGGGGCAGGATGTGGGTTATATCTGTATCCTGGTTATACTTGGTCCAAACATCCAGATCTTTATTTAGAGACTTTTCAACAGTCCCCAGGTAGTAATACTGTTTATTCCCTGCTTATTCATAATGCCAGTGTGGAAATCAAATGCCCTGTTATTTACTAGTAATTCTGTGCTAAGTGTAAAGTTCATTTGTATCTTTGGGAAAATTCTACCTGCTGAATCAGTAAATATAAGATGTTCAGAAACAACTGTTAACAAAAGACAATGTGACAGCAGAATGTTTTTTATCAGTGAGAGGTAGATACTGCCACTCAGATCTTGAGGTGTCTACAAGTAACAAGGATTCCAGCAGACAGGAGTCCACAAAAATGTAGTTTCCAGTGAACATAAATCAGTAATTTTTTCATGTAGTTCAACACAGCATGCAACCGATATCAAAAGAAGTCAGCATGACATAGTTTAATCCTGCCCTGTTGACCTGTTGAGAACCTCTAGTGATGGTGTACTAAAATAGAGAATTTTTCCAATGGACTATTGCAATTTTGTGATTTGTGTTTGCCACATAGAAGTCCTGCTTCCACTTGGAACTTGAACATCATTGCAGACTTTCTACAAAATATAGAGTTGTGCTGAACTGTCTTTTATAAAGGTACAATATTGAAGAGTACTCCAATGATTGGTAGTACTGTGGACATATTTTTCCTGTAATAAATATTTTGTGGCGATTTCTCTCTCATGGCCTAAAAGGCATAGCTTTATGTGCTAGGAAAGAAAGGGACATATACCTACTGTTCCTCTTGACACAGAGCTTATGTCATGGAGTATACTCGTTTTATATGATGAAATGCTAATTCAGCAGAAATAGAATCTTAAGGATTTCCAATTTATGGAAAAAAGAAAAACCCTTCCTGAGAAATACTCAGTAACATAAGTGGGATAAGTATGCATTTTCCCTCCCCCAACCCTGTCTGCAGTATAAAAATACCTAAATCTGGCATTACTGTACATTGCTAGCCAAATCATGTTGTGAAACGGCCATCCTTTTTAAAGGCTGGAGGAAAGGACTTCTGCTTTTCTATCATAACAGGAGGGTAGGACAAGAAGATTTCTTTTTTAGGCTTGTAGAATTTAATCAGACTATTGTAAGGCTGATATCACCAACAAGTTTTGTCCGTGGGACCCTACACATTCTTACTGAAGTACAACATAATGCAGAGTAGTATAGGACATTAAAGTTTCAGTGCTGAATAATACCTAACAACGTCTAAAGGATACTGACTGCTTCATCCATGTTTTCCTTCTTTCAGTATTTCAATAATTTTTTTTAATCAACATCGAGATACAGCCTGTCAGAATTCCTAAGTTTTCTAAACCATAGCTGCATAGAATTAGAATACCTTGATTTAGAATACAATAATTTTTTTTTTTTTTTTACTTGGAGCAGTAGTCCTGAATTTTCTTGTCTTTGAAAAACACGTCTTTGTTAATAGAATTTCTATGTCACAGTATTTCCATAGCTCAGTGATTAAAAAAAAAAAAAAAAAAAAAGTAATTTTTTGAACAGAAAAGCCGGACATGGGATTACTGATATGAAATACTGTGGACCTGGCCATGCACATTAAGGAAACATTTAATGTGAATCAGGAACATAAATTTGCATGCTAATTCTTTAAACATCTTTAAACATCATCACTAGTCTTTATGACCCAGTTTAAACAATTTCATGTCCTAGAAAGAGTATGTCAGTGGTTTTGCATACTGTCACTGGAACTGGTGCTGTACTGAAGCCACCAAAAGAAAACTTTAGAATTAAATTAGAGTTTGTATTTCAAGGGTATTTTTGCAAACTTCTACTCAATTTGTGCTTTAAAAAAAAAAAAACAAAACACAACCAAAGAAACAAAAAGATTTTAAAACCTTTAATTTCTCTCTAGACATGTATTTTTTTTCACTGTATTCAGCTAACTTGCTTTATTTCCACAGTCATGCTTACCTGTCTTGAATAAAATGTGTATAGACTTCCTAGATGCAATACTGCATCAGTGACCATTTAAAAATCTCATGATTTTTGAAATATTTTCATTTTACACACAGAAAAGATCAGCCTAAATGCATTGTTCTCCATTGATTGGTTGATTTATCTGGCCTGGTTTTTAATTTTATCCTAACTTAGATAAACCACTTTAATTACAACTAATGCTTTGATCAGATTGGGTGGAGTTACTACTTTGACCAAGCTGTCTTGTTGCAGAATGTCCTATAATTTTGCCTTCTATCCAATGGGAGATTAATTAGTATTCATAAGCCATAGACGAGCAGTGACCTGTATCTTACATTTCTAGGACTGAACTGATACTTCACAGTATCAAGAGCTGTCTATTTCTAACAAAAGGTGTGATTAAGTTACTCAGCTCCTTGTAGTCTACTTATAAAAGGGGAAATCTTTTCGTTAGTTATCGTCTTCGGAGTGAATACTGTAATTATATAATTATACTGAGAAATTACATTTTTTAATACTTCATCTGTACCGTTGTTACATGTTGCTTCTTTACCCTTCTTTTTAAAGGAAGACATGATGTGCGTTGGGGCATAGCATTTTGCATAGTTAGTCTTCTTGCTGCCCTGCTTGCGTACCAGAAGAAAGCTTCTTAAACAATACCCAGAATTTCAGTGTAATTCCGGTTTCCTGATAAGTATAAACCATTTGAAATACACTGTATTATCAATATATGCAATAAATAAAGGGGAACTGTTAATTCCATCTTGGGTCTTCTATGCTCTTAACACGCTATACTTCTATGTTCCTTTCACCACTGTTGAAAAATTGAGTGTGCTTCTCATTTCTTAGTGTTGTGATGTTTTGCCCAACTTTTAGTGAACCCATTTCTCTTTCCTAATCTTAATTGTATCTTGCTTCTTCCCATGTTGTTGCTTCTTTTTCAAATCTAGGGCCTCAGAACAAACTGATTAATACAAACTGCAGTGTTTCCTCTCATTTCTCCTGTGAGTTAGATGTGGCTGCTGCCATTACTTTCCTCCAATTTGGATGCAGTTCCACGGTGTGTCTTTACTAGCTTCCTATCTCTGGAGTTGTGCCTGAATGAAATGTTTCCAAACATCTTTACCTCAGCTTTCTCACCTACTCTTAAAATCTCTCTTTCCTGTATTTTTGGTTACATTTTCCATTTGGATCACTGATTAAGTTCATGTTCATAAAGAAACCTCACTCTCAAGGAATCTTTTCTCTGACTCTGATCAGTCTTCTCATCCTTACCTTCTTTGTTACGATGACCAGAGTTGGATGTTAACTGTGTGTCAGTGTTGAATTCTTCAGGCATCAGGGGAATGAGGAATCATTTTGAACTAGTTGTTTTGCTGTGCAGATACTCGCATATTGCTCATCTCTTAGAAGTCTGGCCTTGAGTGAAGCAGACACCTTTGGGTCACAGTGACTTCTGAGCAACATGTGTTGTTTAACAACCACAGTTACAAATGAACTACAAAAATGTTGTGCCTGTAAGAAAGAAGCATTCAGAAGTAGTTAAAGCCTGCGGAACATGTGGAGGACCAGTGAAGAACATGTAAATAGTGATTTGCTTTGTATTTTGAGTAAATACCCATAAAAAGGAAACAGAAGGCTGCTTCTTGTGTAATCAGAATAGGTAAGAGCCAGTTCTGAAGCTGCTGGGTTTTTGGTGTCTGAAAAGAAGTTTAAACAAGGACAGTTTGTTTAAACAAAATAAACCAACCAAACAAACAAAAAAACCCAACAATCAAAAAACCCAGGCAGCACTTGTGAATATCATACTCCATCTAATAAGATGTTTTAATGTGAGTGTTTTAATATAGAGTTTAATGTTTCAAATAGAGTGAACAAAGTGTCATGGTTGAAACCCAGCTAGCAGCCAAATACCATGGAGCTGCTCACTCACTCTCCCCCACCTGGGGGAAAGGGGAGAGAATTGGAGGGGGAAAGGTAAGGAGACTCGTAGGTTGGCATAAAAACAGTTTAATAATTTAAAAAAAAAAACCCAAACAAACAAAAAAACCCCCACAATAACAATAATAGAAAGTACAAATGTGTAATGCACAAGGTGATTGCTCAACACCTGATGACTGATACCCATCCTGTTCCCAGCTAGCAGTCCTGAAATACCAAGATCCCACAGTTGCAATCCCAGCAGTGAGAGCCCCGGTTCCCCACTGACCTTCCTTTATATGCTGAGCGTGACGTTATATGATATGAAATATTTCTTGGACCATTTTGGGTCTGTCGCTCTGGCCATACTCCCTCCCAGCTTCTTGTACACCTGCCATGGGCAGAACATGGGGAGCTGGAGAGTCCTCAATCTCTCAGAAACAATTGAAATCATCAGTGTATTGTCAGCATTCTTCTTATAACAAAACACAGCACTATTCTAGCTAAGAAAAATTAACTCTATCTCAACTGAAACCAGGACAGTATCCACACCTTAGAGCATGCCATTTACATTATGCTCAGGTTCCATGTGTCTCAATACATTCTAATTAATCACCATTCTTTTCCCTGGTCTTTGATGTATACACACAGATATTATTCCTTTAGTCTGTTGGCTATCTCTCCAGAGTGTATAGTGAGTTCACTTAGTCCACAGCTTTGGATTCCATCTGTCATGATGGTCTTTTAAGGCAAGAGGGATGATGTTGGTTCAGTCAGTGGAGTCATCAGGGGAATGATGTGCAGTCTCTGCTACGTTTGGAGCTCATAGCTGATGTATCTGGCGCGGTCCGTTCTCACAGTCTGCAGGCTGAAGATGTTGATCTTGAGGAAATTGCTGGGCACCAATTGCTGAAATCAGCCCTGACTCTATCAAAGTTTGTTTGGTTTTTTGTTTTTTTTTATATTGTGATGGCATTAGTATGATATGTATCAACCATAGCAATGACAATATGCAATGACAGGGTGATTTAGCAATTAACATCATACAGTTCAATCCATCGTCTATTTTAATCTAAAATCAAATCCCCTTGAGGCACACACTGGAATTCTCCATCTTTCTTCATTATCCACCAAGCGCATTCAGGTCCATGGGCAAAACACATGGGTTTACTTTTACCTGAGACAGGAACAACCCAGACTGTCTCCCCAAGCATATTTGTAATGTGCACTACAGCGATTTTATCCCCATCTACAGTATGTAGAAGGTTTGACTAGGCAGGGCCAGCGTGGTTGGCAGATCCTCTAGTATTGACTAACCAGGTGGCTTTTGCTAAATGCACATCCCACTGTTTGAAAGTTCCACCACCCATTGTTCTCAGTGTAGTTTTTAGCAACCCACTGTATCGCTCAATTTTCCCAGAGGCTGGTGCATGACAGGGTATGTGGTATACTCACTCAATGCCATGGTTTTGGCCCAAGTGTCTATGAGATTTTTTCAGAAATGGGTCCCATTATCTGACTCAATTATTTCTGGCGTACCCTGCTGCCACAAGACTTGTTTTTCAAGTTCCAGAATAGTGTTCAGGGTAGTGGCATGGGACATCGCATATGTTTCCAACCATCCAGTTGGTTCTTCCACCATACAGGTCAGTACATAGGATTTCTGTGCTGTGTTTGTGAGAGCATGATATAATCAAGCTGTCAGGACTCACTGTAATTATATTTTAACCATCATCTTCCACACCAAAGAAGTTTAAAATGTTTGGCTTGCTTGATCACAGCACATGTCTCACATTCATGCATAACCTCTGCAATAGTGTTCATGGTTAAGTCCACCCCTGAATCACAAGCCCATCAATATTTTCGCTAATGTCCTGAAGAGTCATGGGCCCAGAGAGCCATAAATTTTTCACCCTTATGTTGCCAGTCCAGATCTACTTAAGCCACCTTAATCTTAGCAGCTTGATCCACCTGTTGGTTGTTCTGATGCTCTTCAGTGACCTGGCTCTTGGGTACATGAGCATCTATATGACATACTTTCCCAGCCAGGTTCTCTACCTGAGCAGCAATAGCTTGCCATAATTCAGCAGCCTAGATGGGTTTACCTGTGCTGCCGGTTACTCTGTTTCCATAGATGTAACCACTCCCACAGGGCATTTGCCACCATCCACGAGTCATCGTAGAGATAGAGCACTGGCCACTTTTCTCGCTCAGCAATATCTAAGGCTCACAGGATTCACCTTCTCCTTCAGCAGCTTCTGCAACCCATTGTGTGGGGATCCACACAGCAGTCTTCCACCTTTGATGTTTCCCTACAGTGCTACAGGACTCATCAGTAAATGGGGCATATCGCTTCTCATTATCTGGTAGTTTACTATATGCTGGGGCCTTTTCAGCACACGTCACCTCTTCCTCTGGTGCCATTCTGAAGTCTTTGCCTTCTGGCAAATTTGTGATCACTTCCAATATTCCTGAGTGGCTGGGGGTCCCAATTGGTTACTGCTGTGTGAGCAGTGCAACCCACTTACTCCACCTGGCATCAGCTGCATGGTGTGTAGAGGGGACACTCCCTTTGAACATCCAGCCCAGCACTGGCAGTCAAGGAGCCAGGAAGAGCTGTGCTTCAGTCCCCATCACCTCTGAAGCACCTCGGAGCCCTTCATATGCTGCCAGTATCTCCTTTCCAGTGGGAGTGTAGCAGTCTTCTGATCCTCTGTATCCCTGACTCCAAAACCCCAGAGGTCAGCCTTGGGTCTCCCCTGGTGCTCCCTGCCAGAGACTCCAGGTAGGGCCATTCTCTCCAGTTGCAGTGTAAAGCATATTTTTAACATCTTGTCCTGCCCGAAATGACCCAAGGGCTACTGCATGAACTATGTCCTGTTTAATTTGTTCAAGGGCTTGTTGTTGCTCCAGGTCCCATATAAAATCATTCATTTTCCAGGTCACTTAATAGGCAGGGCTCGCAATCTGACTGTAATTTGGAATGTGCATTCTCCAGAAACCCACAACACCCAAGAAAGTTTGCATTTCCTTTTTTTCTAGTCAGCGGGGACAGAACTGTTATTTTATTAATCACATCCATTGGAATCTGATGACATCCATCTTGCCATTTTATTCCTAAAACCTGAATCTCCTGTGCAGGTCCCTTGACCTTACTCCACTTTATGGTGTAACTGGTTCTCAGAAGAATTTGGACTATTTTCTTCCCTTTCTCAAAAAATTATTCTGCTGTATTACCCCATATAATGATGTCATCAATGTACTGTAAATGTTCTGGGATTTCACCCTGTTCCACTGCAGTCTGGATCAGTCCATGGCAAATGGTGGGGCTGTGTTTCCACCCCTGGGGCAGTCAATTCCAGGGGTATTGGACACCCCTCCAGGTAAAAGCAAACTGCGGCCTGCACTCTGCTGCCAGAGGGATTGAGAAAAATTAGTGATATCAGTTGTGGCGTACCACTTGGCTGCCGTTGACTCTAGTTCATATTGAAGTTCTAGCATGTCTGGCATGGCAGCAGTCAACGGTGGCGTGACGGCATTCAGGCCACGATAGTCCACTCTCAATCTCCATGCTTCATTAGATTTTCATACTGGTCATATGGGGCTCTTAAAGTGTGAGTGAGTCTTTCTGATCACTTCTTGGCTCTATGATCACTCCTTGGCTCTATAGTCTACTAATCAGGTTATGGAGAGGAATTATGGAGTCTTGGCTGATGTAATACTGCCACTGGTGCACTGTTATGGTAGTGATTGGCACCTGTTATTCTTCAACCCTCAGCAATCCAACAACAGAAGGGTCCTCTGAGAGACCTGGTAACAGACAACTCTTTGATTTCCTCTGTCGCCAAGGCAGCTATATTGAAAGCCCACTGATACCCTTTTGGGTCCTTGAGATACGTTCTCCTGAGATAATCTATGCCAAGAATGCATGGAGCTTCTGGGCCAGTCACAGTGGGGTGCATTTGCCACTCATTCCCTGTTGGGCTCACCTCAGCCTCCAACACAGTCTGCTGAGAGGCTCCATCACTCCTGAAATACAATTGGGTTCTGTCCCTTTAAAATTTGATGGCATTAGGGGACACTGTGCACTGGTGTCCGCTAGAGCCTTATACTGCTGGGGGTCAGATGTGCCAGGCCATCAAATCCACACAGTCCAGTAAACTCATTTGTCCCTGTCCTCTGCCTGGCTGGAGGCAGGGCCCCTCTAATGTTAGTCATAGTATTCATTATCAACGAATGGGTTAGTGTGGTATGTGTGGGTCTTGGTCTCATCTTGGTTACTCACTTCTCGTGAATATGAATCAGAAGTACTTCTCATAGGATTGGGAGCAAAGTCAACCCTTCTGCTCTGCTTGGGCAACTGATTACTGGAAACTGGAGCGACATTTCTCCTGAAAGAACTCTGATTTGTAGTTGGTCTTCCTTCCAACTCATGTACCCAGTCTTCTAGGTGGTAGGTAGATTTTCCATCTCATTTTCTCATGTCTTCTCCATGGTCACTCAGGCAATACCACAGTTTGCCTCGTGGTGTGTACTGGTTCTCTCAAGTAGGGAAACACTTACTCCTAATAGCTGAGATCCTAGTCCATTCAGGTGGAGAGTAGGACATGTCCTCTTTGAATTGCTGAAATTCTCGGGATAATTTCTCAGCTAATATGTCTGGCAACCTCTCCACAGCCATGACAAGGGAGGAAGAGCAATTTCATATTGCTGGAGTGGGCAAACCAATTCATCCACTGTTGGTCCTTCTTCATCTCTCCAATCCATTACTGCTAATGAATTGGCATATGATGATGGTGTGCTCCGTACAAAATTCTGCCACATGGGCTGGGTGCATTGGACTTCATCTGGATCTGTGGGTAACCATACATTGTCTGGATCATAATAAAGCCTCGCTTGCATGGCTAGTTCCCTCAAGTATTGAATGCCTCTCTCCATGGTGGTCCACTCAGCTGGATGACATATAACATCTCCCTTAAAGGTGTATGTGGTGGTTTAGGCCCTGCTGGGACCGGAGACCACGTTGCCATTGCCCCTCCTCCACCCTCAGCCGGTCAGGCTGGAAGTGAGGCACAAGCCCCGGGTTAAAATAAGAAGAAATTTAATACAACAGTGTGATAAATAACAATTTGAACAACAGTCGCAATGATGACAATAAACAGCAATAACAGTGAACAAGACAAAAGATATACAGAGAAGTACCGCAATTGATACGAACAGCCCGGTGCTTCCCATGACCAAAGCTACAAAGGAAAAAATTCCCGCACTCCCGCGCCCGGACCTGAGGTCAGCATGGTATGAATAACCCGACTGGAGATCCCTTCCCCCTCTCTGCTGGGGAAACCTAACCCTATCCTAGCTGAACCAGGACATAATCCACCCCTTTATTCTATACCATCTGCGTCATGTCCAGCTGCCATTTAGCAGTTAACAATAACAAAATAACAATTTACAAAGGCACAGCATAAATCATGGCATGTTCTCACCCAGAATCAAGTCCCCCTGTGGTACGCATTGGACCTCTCCATTGTCCTGTATCACCCACCAGGTGCACCCAGGTCCTTGGGCAAAAGCAATCCCGTGCATGGGTTTGCCTTTACCTTTGCCTGGCGCAGGACTAAACCAGACCATTTTTCCCAATATATTCCTCATGTGCACCACAGGGACTTTATCCCCATCTACAGCACGTGGAGGTTTTGACTGAGCCGGGCCAGCTCGACTGGCAGATCCTCTTGTGTTGACTAGCCAGGTGGCCTTTGCTAGATGCATGTCTGTCCTGGTTCAGCTAGGATAGGGTTAAGCTTCCCAACAGAGAGAGAGGGGGAAGGGATCTCCAGCCGGGTTATTCATACCATGCTGGCATCAGGTCCAGGGGCGGAACCTTTTCACCTTGCTCTTTGGCAGGCTCGGTGGCGGGAATCCTTTGTCTGTAAACCAGCTACCGGTATTTCTCTGTATATCTTTTGTCTTGTTCACTGTTATTGCTGTTTATTGTTATTATCATTGCTACTGTTGTTATTCAGATTGTTCTATCACTCTGTTGCATTAAATTCCTTGTTACTTTAGCCCGGGTCTGTGCCTAACTTCCAGCCCGACCGGCCGTGGGTGGGGGAGGGGCAACGGCAACGTGCTCTCCGGTCCTGGCAGGAGCTAAACCTGCACAATGTCCCAGTCTTTGAAGGTCCCACCTCCCAGTGCTTTCAGTGTGGTTTTTAACAGTCCATTGTAGCGCTCGATCTTCCCAGAGGCTGGTGCGTGGTAGGGGATATGGTAGACCCACTCGATGCTGTGTTCTTCTGCCCAGGAATTTATGAGGTTGTTTCGGAAGTGGGTCCTGTTGTCTGATTCAATTCTTTCTGGGGTGCCGTGTCGCCACAGGACTTCGGTTTCAAGGCCCAGGATGGTGTTCCGGGCGGTGGCGTGGGGCGCTGGGTAAGTTTCCAGCCATCCAGTAATTACTTCTACCATTGCGATCATGTGGCGCTTCCTGTGGCAGGTCTGTGGCAGTGTGATGTAGTCGATCTGCCAGGCCTCCCCATATCTATGTTTCAGCCATTGCTCTCCATTCCGCTGGGGCTTCACCCACTTGGCATGTTTGATTGCAGCACACGTCTCTGCAATGGTGTCAATAGTAAGGTCCACCCCTCGATCTCGAGCCCACCTGTATGTTGCATCCCTACCTTGGTGGCCGGAGGTCTCGTGGGCCCACCGGGCTATGAACAGTTCACCTTTGAGCTGCCAGTCCAAGTCCACCTGAGCCACTCTAATCTTAGCAGCTTGGTCTGCCTGCTGGTTGTGTCGATGTTCATCAGTGGCCCGACTCTTGGGTACATGGGCATCCACATGGCGCACCTTCACAACGAGGTTTTCCACACGGGCTGCAATGTCCTGCCATACTTCAGCAGCCCAGATGGTTTTACCCTTACCACAGGGTATTCGCCACTGCCCACGAGTCGGTGTAGAGGTAGAGCCTCGGCTACTTTTCCCGCTCAGCAATATCCAAAGCAAGCTGGATGGCTTTCACCTCTGTGAACTGGTTCGTTTCACCCTGTCCCTCAGCAGCTTCAGTGACCCGTCGTGAGGGACTCCATACAGCAGCCTTCCATCATCGATGTTTTCCCACAATATGACAAGACCCATCAGTGAACAGGGCATATCGCTTCTCCTCATCTGGCAGCTCATTATATGGTGGGGCCTCCTTAGCACGTGTCACCTCCTGTTCTGGTGACATCCCGGAATCTTTGCTCTCTGACCAGTTTGTAATCACCTCTAGTATCCCTGGGCGGCTGGGGTTCCCTATTCGAGCCCGTTGTGTTATCAACGCAACCCATTTACTCCACGTGGCATCGGTTGCATGATGCGTGGAGGAGGCCTTTCCTTTGAACATCCATCCCAGCATCGGCAGTCGGGGTGCCAGGAGGAGCTGTTTTTCAGTGCCGACCACTTCTGAGGCAGCCTGAACTCCTTCGTGCGCTGCCAGTATCTCCTTCTCAGTTGCTGTATAATGAGCTTCAGAGCCTTTGTATCCCCGGCTCCGAAAGCCTAGAGGACGGCCTCGGGTTTCCCCAGGTGCTCTCTGCCAGAGGCTCCAGGTAGGGCCATTCTCCCCAGCTGCGGTGTAGAGCATGTTCTTAACCTCCTGCCCTTCCCGGACTGGCCCGAGGGCTACTGCTTGGGCAATCTCCCGCTTAATTTTTTCAAAGGATTGTTGTTGCTCAGGGCCCCATTCAAAATCATTCTTCTTACGAGTTACGTGGTAGAGAGGGCTCACAATCAGGCTGTAGTTGGGGGTGTGCATCCTCCAGAACCCCACAGCGCCCAGGAAAGACTGAGTCTCCTTTTTAGAGGTTGGTGGGGCCATGGCTGTTATCTTGTTTATCACCTCCATTGGGATGTGGCGACGCCCATCTTGCCATTTTATTCCTAGGAATTGAATTTCCCTTACAGGCCCCTTAACTTTCTTTTGCTTAATGGCAAAGCCAGCCTTCAGGAGGATTTCAATGATCAGACTTCCTCAGCTGTGTTCCCCCATACAATGATGTCATCAATGTACTGCAGGTGTTCTGGAGCCCCACCTTTCTCCAGTGCAGTATGGACCAGTCCATGGCAAATGGTGGAGCTGTGGTTCCACCCCTGGGGCAATCGATTCCAGGTGTACTGGATGCCTCTCCAAGTGAACGCAAACTGTGGCCTGCACTCTGGCGCTATCGGAATGGAGAAGAACGTGTTAGCAATGTCAGTCGTGGCGTACCACTTGGCTGCCTTCGACTCCAGTTCATACTGGAGCTCTAGTATGTCCGGCACTGCAGCACTCATTGCTGGCGTAACTTCATTCAGGCCACGGTAGTCCACAGTTAGCCTCCATTCACCATTGGGCTTTCTCACTGGCCATATAGGGCTGTTGAAGGTTGAGTGAGTTTTGCTGATCACCTTCTGGCTTTCTAGTTGGCGGATCAGCCGATGGATGGGGACCAGGGAATCTCGGTTGGTGCGGTACTGCCGCCGGTGCACCGTCCTGGTAGCAATCGGCACTCGCTGCTCCTCAACCTTAAGCCGCCCCACCACTGAGGGATCCTCTGAGAGGCCAGGTAAGGTGGACAACTTCTACCTCCTCCAGGGCAGCTACACCAAAAGCCCACCGGTACCCTTTTGGGTCTTTGAAGTACCCTCTCCTGAGGTAGTCTATGCCCAGAATGCACGGGGCATCTGGGCCAGTCACAATGGGGTGCTTATGCCAGTCCTTCCCAGTCAGGCTCACTTCAGCTTCCAGTAGGGTCAGCTGTTGGGATCCCCCTGTCACTCCGGAGATGCAGATGGATTCAACCCCACTGTAGCTCGATGGCATCAGGGTGCACTGAGCGCCAGTGTCCACCAAAGCCTTACTCTTGTGGGTCTGACGTGCCAGGCCATCAGATCCACACTGTCCAGTAAATCCGATTATCCCTTTCCTCCACCTGGCTGGAGGCAGGGCCCCTCTAATCCTGCTCATCATCACTCACTTCTTGTAAGAATGATTTACTGGTCCCCTCAAGAGGGTCAGACATAACGTTGGCCATTCTGTTCTGCCTGGGGGATTTCTGACTGTACACTGGAGCTGCACTTTTCTAGGAAGACTCCCCTTTCGTGATGGTCTTCCCTTTCAACTGCTCTACTTGTGCAGCTAGGGCGGCAGTGGGCTGTCCATCCCACCTCCTCATGTTTTCTCCATGGTCACGGAGGAAAAACCACAGAGTCCCTCATGGTATGTACCTTCTGCTGCCTTTCTCTTGGGTGGGGAAACGTTTACTTCTAAAGGCTGAGACATTAGCCCGTGCAGGTGGAATGTAGGACATGTCCTCTTCCATTTTCTGGACCCTCTGAGACAGTTCCTCCACAGCTGAGACCCAGGAATGTTGAGATGAAGGGAGATATCCCTCATATTGCTGGAGCTTGCTAACCACTCCATCCACTGTTAGAGTCTGGGTGTCTGTCCACCAGGACACTATTGCCAATGCTTTCGAGTGTGCTTCTGGTGCGCTCTTCAGGAACTTTTGCCACATCAGGTGTGTGCAAGGGGCCTGATCTGGGTCCATGGGTGACTGCTTATCATTCAGATCACCATATATCATCTCAAACACAGCCAATTCCCTGAGATTCTGGATGCCTTTCTCAGTGCTGGTCCATTTGCCTAGCTGACATAGGATATCATCCTTGTAAGGGTGCCTCTCCCTTACACTGAGCAGGAGTCGCTTCCAAAGGCTGAGGGTTTGCGTCTGCTTCCCTATTTCCCTATCAATGCCAGCATCCTTGGCCAAAGATCCCAGCTGCCTGGCCTCTCTCCCCTCCATCTCAAAAGCACTGGCTCCATTGTCCCAGCATCAGAGCAGCCAGGTGCAAATCTGCTCGCCTCCCAGGCGGCCAAAATCTCTCCGCATATCTCGCAACTCAGTTGGGGATAGAGATCGGATGATCACCTCTGGCCCTTCCTCCTGTTCCTGTGCTGAGCCTGGCTCATCCCCATCCCCCACTTTGCGAGATGACTTTCTGGTATATTTTGTTTTCTGTATTGGGGCGACTGACACTGGCACTGGCTGGCTCTCTGGCTCGGTCGCTGTGCTGCTGGAGGCGACTGAGACTGGCTCTGCCTGTTCCCCTGGCCCAGATACTGTACCAGTAACTTCACTCTCAGATTCTGTAGCCTTTTCTCTCCCCTAATAGGGCAATGCGTGGTATTAAAGAGGACACAGTAGGCATGGGTAAGTCCACAACACATTGCAGCGATTTGTGTCTCCTGGCCAACTCCTTTGGCCAGCTCCTTTGCCAACTTGGTAACACACCCTTTCTAAGCACTCCATCAGTTTATCGGGGCTACGCATTTGTTCGGGAGTGAAATTCTAAAGCATTGGATGTGCCCACCGACTCAGGCCTTTGCCCATCTTTTCCCACACACCTTGCCACTCACTATTATCTGACCTCGGGGCAGGTTTTCAGGCACTGCTATTGTTAGAGAAGTGCCGCATGGCCCAAAACAAGATCTGGCAGACACCCAGAAGACATTGTGCTACAAATACACTGGCCTGAATGCCCCAAGGATAACTGAAACTCCCCAAAACTGAGAGGATCTCTTCCCCTGGCTCACCCATAGAGGGGGTGAGACCCTTAACAAAAGCCCAGGCAGTGAACAGGTACCAGCCCACCCCCACAAACAGCGATACAAACACATTATAAGCAGTCAGTAGCCAATACATCAACATAAGACCCTTTATACATTTTCCATCGATAACAAACGCCACCACTGGGATCATATACTGGACATAAGGATTAATCCAGCCCCACCACGCAAGCAAGTGGGCCAGCATTGCAAACATTTTCTTATCAAACAAATACAAGCAGAAAAAAAATTACACCCAACAGATTGCTCTAACACACTCTGGTCAGGGTCTGTCCCTTTTTGATTCTTATTTCAACCCAACTCGTGCCCCACGTTGGTGCGCCAAAAAGGCTATGGTGGTTTAGGCCCTGCCGGGACCAGAGACCATGTTGCCGTTGCCCGTCCCCCACCCTCAGCCGGTCAGGCTGGAAGTGAGGCACAAACCCTGGGTTAAAATAAGAAGAAATTTAATACAACAGTGTGATAAGTAACAATTTGAACAACAGTAGCAATGATGACGACAATAAACAGCAATAACAGTAAACAAGACAAAAGATACACAGAGAAATACCACAATGGTTACGGACAGCCCGGTGCCTCCCGCAACCAAAGCTACAAAGGAAAAGGTTCCTGCGCCCCCTAGGCCAGACCTGAGGTCAGCATGGTATGAATAACCTGGCTGGAGATCCCTTCCCCCTCTCTGCTGGGGAAACTTAACCCTATCCTAGCTGAACCAGGACAGTGTACCTTTCCTTCATGCCTGACAGGAGTCACCTCCAGAGGCTGAGGGTTTGTGTCTTTCTTCTAATTGCCTTGTTGACACCTCCTTCCCTAGACAGGGATCCCAGCTGCCTGGCCTCTCTACCTTCTAATTCCACACTACTGGCCCTGCTATCCCAGAAATCCTTTTGCATGTCTTGAGGCTCACTCAGGGATGGGGATCAGGTGATTACTGGTTCTGCCTCCTCCTCCTGTTCTCATGATGGTCCGTCCTGGTTCATCACCATCCTTTACAATGTGAGGTGATTTTTTGTTGTGTATTTCTTCTTATGTATAGGAGCAACTGACACTGTCACAGGTTGATCCTCTGGTTCAGCTAAAGCACCTGTCCTCAGCGTTGGAGTGACTGTAGTTCCTGTTGCAGGGGTTGGAGAGACTGCAGCGCTTGTTGTGGGGGTTGGAGTGTCTTCAGGTGTCTGTTACTGGGGTTGGAGTGGCTGCAGCGTCTGTCCTTTTGTTATTAGATCCAAATACCGTCCCTTCCCCTTATGGGTACTGAATAGTGTTGAACAAGGCTCAGGTACCCCCAACACATTGCAGTGATCTGTGTCTCTCTGGAATTACCAGAGTGACAGCATATTTTTCCATATATTTTACTAGTTTTTTTCAGAATTCTGCACTTGTTCAGAGGTGAAGTTCCAAAATATTGGAGGGGCCCACTGTCCTAGATACTTGTCCATGCTATCCCACACCCCAGGACACAAAGCAAATATAGTAAAAAGATCAGTGATTAATTTATCAAGTTTATTTGCAGGGATCAGTTGGCTACTTGAAAGCTGACTTCATAAAGGCTAGATTGTGTCCAGGGACTAGGACAAGACTGCTTGAGAGAGATTAAAAAAAGGCAAATAATTAACATGTTAAAAAAACACTGGGTTATTACAATCCTTACAGGATGGGAATGAGATAGAAGAATAGGGAACTGTGGTGTGATGTGTCTGATAAGAAAAATCTATACTACTACACCCAAACACACACACACAAGATGAAAAACCTATTTTTTGTAGGAGATTTGATCTCTACTTATGGACTTTTGAATTCAGCGAGAGCCAGAGTAAGTGAGAAGCCTGGCTTTATGGTGAGAAAAATAGATAATATTTCTGCCAGAAATATGGCATATACAGAATACACAATGAATTAAGCAGTTCTTTCTACACAAAGATACTTTGTGTTTCTCAAGTGGCAGATTCTGTGACCATCCAAATTTACAGAGCAAAACCTATGACCATTAAATCCAAAGCAGAGGGTTCAGTAAAAATCTGTTCATCCCAGAATTCTGGCACTTGAATCTGAGAAAATTACAGCTGTACAAGTGGGAGAATAGCCATTAAATTAATAACTTGTTGTTGACTTAGCAGATGCACACAGGTGAGCAGGGCTTGCCTGTATGTACTTTGTCAGAGCTGGCAAGAAGACTCTCAGTATCTTACCATGCTTCAGAATTTCAATTTGTATAGTCTCAGCAACTGACTTTTAAGGTCAAATTAAGGTAGCTTTAAGATACTAACTTTTTGGTTCCTGAGGGAGTCGAAGGCATCCGCCTCTGAAATGTGTTGTCCTCCATACCCGTCTTTTTGTCTGAGGTGGGGTGGAGACATGGGGGCCTCTGGGGAGCCACTGTGATTGCTAGCTCAGAACATCCCTCTTCTGCACTCTGCTTGTCTCTGGGTGCTGAGCCAACTGCAAATTAGAAGTCAGCCTTTCAGGCTTCCATCTAATTCTTTTCCTTGCCTGCATTCACAGTTGTGGAGACATTTAGTTGTTTGCAGTAGCCTTGAGACATAGCACTCTTAAAAGTTGATGTGTTCCCCATAGTATTTCTGTGTGCAGAGGAAAGGCTACTAATACTGAGGTAAACTTTCCCCTCGGTTGATGTCTACTAACAGGCGCAAAGGAGAGCAATTTAAATTAAACTTCCATTAACATGGTTTGTATTTAGAACAAATAAGATGTATGAGATACTGAGCTGTAAGAAACTGTGATATTTTAGGTTCATCAGTAATAGGAGGAATGGTGTTCAAGAACAAAGTTCTGTCAGTGAAATATAATAGCTATAGTTCTTTTATGAGGTAGAAATGTACAAATAGAATCACAATACCATGAAATTCATGCAGGAAATTCCTTCTGGGCAGTAAGTAACCACTGATCTTTAAATAAAAATGGGATATCAGAAAACAATTCACCTCATAATACAGAAAATAACATAATTTTGTTCCTGTTATGCTTTTCAACTCTATCTTTTGCTCTCCATGCTGTGAAACAAAAAAAAAAAAAAAAAACAAAACAACCCATCTTGTAGCTGTGTGTGAGGCAGTAAGTTATTTGAGTTTCACCAGATTTTTAAATAATTGTTCTTCAAAAGCAAAATATATATGTTCGCTAAGCATTTAGTAATGCTAAGTATCTTTTTCCTTCATCTCAAATACTTAAGTCTTGACAGTTCATTTTCTTTCTTCCTCCCTAATTGTTGGGATATTAAGGAAATATCATTACAGATATGGTTATGTGTTTAAATGACCCAACAGGATAGCTGTGTTTTCAGGTCTGAAAAACTTTTACTTTTCTTACTCTTAAATTTCTCATTATGGAGGAAAGAGAATGGCATTAGGTCTATGTTAGAAGTTTTCTATTAGACACCGGAAAGATAAATTAATGTTGTGTGCATTCCTGTATATGTTAAATGAAAGTCAAATTCCAGTCAGTGTTGAAGCAATGTAATTCCATTGTCCAAATATTTACGGAATCAAAGAACAAATGGCACTCCAATGCACCCTTTGCCTCTGAGGAAAATCTTCCATGTTACACAGAGGTCTGAGAAACTAGTTCAAAGTGAAAATGGTGGAGAAATTTGCTTTTGTTTCACACCTGCAATGTTTACTATTACTTTGAGGCCCCAGTACTGTAGATTGCCCAGGTTCATTCAAAGTTCGCCTGAAAATTTATTAACTCTGTGGAATTCATTTTTCTATACAGGGCTTACGCATCTTTACTATGATATCTTAATAAGTAAAGCTGATTTTCATGTGTATGTATACCCTCCCTTTCCCCAGCTAATTCCTAATGAAGTGTTAATTCCTAGTTTCTTAAGATGTCATTATCAATCAAATTTGAAAGAAGTTTTTGGTTTAGGTGTGTATACAGAAGGGTGTATATTGGAAATTCCTAGCCCTGTGTTCCTTTCTGCTGTCAGATAATCAAAGTTTTAACTTAAGCTGCCAGTATGAAACTTGTAAGCAGTAAAGCCTGAATATGAAACAGTGTAGATGGGGGGTGGGGAAAGGGAATATTAACTGCTATACCAACACCAAGACTTCTGGAAGGAGTTTGAGTGAATGTAACAGAACACAACCAAAATGTGGTGTGTAGGGTTTTTTTTAAGATCAGCAGTGTGGATTTGAAGACTTTGAGAAGAACGTTTTAAAAAGGATTTGAAACTAAAACTAACATTGACATGCTCTATTAAGAGCATGAATTTTCTTGTTGATGGGAAAAGCTTTTTTAGCTTAATTTTAGAGTGAAATGAATCTGCCATTTCCTTGTCCTCATTTAGGAGGTTGTTGTTGGATCAACTTGGAGATGGTTCATTATTTGATTATGTATCATCTTGGCTTGGGGATCTGATCAAATGTGATTAGCCCAATAATGCTATTAATTCATTGATTTAAGGATTTGATTTAAATTACAGCTATGACAAGGACAGTTATATCGTTCATCTCCTGGTTCTTATAAAAGTAAGCAGTACTTCAGGCTTAAGCATTAGGCTTACTATGCTTACTATATTTTAATTTGGCTTATTTAGGCTTTAGTAAAAAAAAGCATAATAAAGATAGTAGGGTATTTTGTATTTTTTCAGCAGTGTGGGTTTAAAGGGAGGAGGCAAATTACTAGATGACCTGGAGACTGTTTGGCATGTCCACAAAGCTGAAGTGTTTGTCACTTAGGGAAGGCATTCTGCTTGGAGTAAACTTCAAACTAAGTCAGGCTGTCTTGAATTTTATAAGTAATTCTTGGTGTTGATATTTTCTATCAAAGCTTCTTATAGCTCACTGATTTTTAAGTAGACTTTGTGAAAAATATTAATCCACAAAGAAAAAAAAAATCCATGAGAAGTAAAACAGTTTTTACTCACACACAGTTAGGAGTGGATGGTCATAGAAATGGTTTGTGTGATGTAGAGGAGAGCTGCTCATCAGGACACTTGTGTGTTCTGACCCGGTCTTACCAGTTGTGGTCTTCTGTTGATCAACATCACTTTAATTGCTGTTGAAATGGCTGAAGCAACTGCATACTTTAATTATCCATACAACTGAGGTACTACAGAGTGGTTCTTCTGTGCTGTTTTAATTAATTTTTAAGACGTTCCTGGATTTAAAATAACTACCTGTTGGAACTGCAGTAGTTCAGAAATCCCACCGTAGGCAGCATGGGATTCCTGAGGCCAGCAGTTCAAGTAATTTTGATGTGCACAGGATTCTAAATGTAGAGTATCAAAGTATCTTTTCCCATGTAGCTCCATATCACGTGATGAACTGTCGGGTAGCTCGGGAGTGAGGATGCAAACAATTGATGGCAGGCCTGGCTCACCCAAGCCTTCACACGGTTATCTGGCTTGTTAAAAGAAGTTGCTGTATCTGTACTTCCAGAGGAGCTAGCTACGAGTCAGGGTCCCTAAGGACTGCAATTTTTATGCTGACACTTTATATAACACTGGTTTCAGAGTAACGGGTGTTAATGCTGAATATTGTCTGCATTGCTCTGATAATGACATCAGAAAAAAGCACGCTGCAAATGTGTTTGTCTAGCCAGAGAGAGCTGTGGTTATTTCCTGTCTATCGGGAGCATATTATTAAAATAAAGCCTCTCCATTTCAGGTCTGGTATGAATATCTGATCTAGCCAAGTTTATGCATCTCTCTTCACGTAATGGAAGGAGTTTTAAGACTAAGGCTACACAGCGCGTATCAGATGCAGTCTTTCTTCAGATGAGAAAAATTCAAACCTCTTTGGGAGTCATTTCACTCTCTGTAAGCTTGAATTTAGCACTGTGTCAGTGTCCATAAATCTCTCACTTTTTGTGTTTGGGAAAAAAAAAAAAAAAGAGCTCTGCCCTATGTCTGATTAACAAGTAAATGTAATGTTTCTAATTGTTCTTCTGAAATGAGATTTTCTGCTTGAATGAACAGCTAGGTTTATTAAAATGTTTCAAAGTCCCTAAATGAGGTGGTTAGAATTAACCAATGCTGTCCAGTGACAATAGGCCTTCCAGTTAGATAACAGACAGAAAAAGAGTATTAATCATCCTAAGGCAAACCTGAGAATCCAAGTTCTCAGCAAGGTCACTTACCCGTTTTTAATGACTAGCTTCGTGCAAGATTAGAATGATGTCCTTTTAAACTGAAAAAATAACATTCTGCAAACTGACTTTACATTTTTTCCCTGCTTCACCAAAATTCAACTTAGTAGTCCATAGTCACATGACATGGTTGATTATTCAGATTTTTGGGGGAAAGCAGTTTACAATAGAGCAAATAAGAAAATTTAGAAGCTGCATTTGCGAGCACTGAAGACAAATGCACAGTCAGAGAAGGGCATGTTTGATTTTTGCTTCTCCTTATACAAGGCTTTTGGAAAAGGCTTGACTTCCATAAGTGAATTGTCAACTACTTGAGGACAGATCTGTTGTGATATGTTGAACTTTTGCATCCTGTGCTCAACATCATGTAGCATAGAATTATAAATTACAACCACTATATTCTGATTTTTATCTCAAATATTAATATATACTTTTCTCCATAGCCTTAGGGAACTGATCTCACTAGTAGCCATAAGATGGTTATAATGCAACTTTCTGCACAGTAATTCTACAAATTTGGGTGAAGTTACAGCTCTGCAGTGCTAGCTTTGATGTAAGCACAAGTTTACAGTAACTTGTCTCTGTGTTATGAAAATGAGCCTTTGCTTAGGACAAATGCATCTGTCAGGTCACAAGAACCCAGAACTTGTGAAGATCTCCTGAGCTGCTGAATATTCTTCATGATACTGAGCCATGTCAGGTCACAGTCCGTCTCATAAGCTGCTCTGTCTCTTTTTCCAACTCCTGTTGAAAGGTTCTCAAGGCCTTTATCATATGCTCAGGGAAAGTTTTAGCGCTCCTGTGAATAGGCTTATTTACTCTATCTGACCAATGATGAAGAGCTTAATTCCTATGTATCTTGTCCCACTTCTACACTGATGTAAATCTTCTCATTTTAAAATATTTATTGCAATACCAATGAGGCAAAATCAGCATGAACACATAACCCAGTAGTCATAAAGCAGCAGTAATGGCAAGCAGAGACCAATAGTAGACAGTAAGTGTGTCACAATCATCTGAGGAATTCACTAACTTTCTTTAATCAGTGACTTTTTATGGTTACTTCCCGGGTGAAAGAGGGTTTGATACAGTCTTTGAGAGAGCATTTGAGGATTCATGTAGATCTATGGCAGTGAGACTAAAATGAAAAGAATTTGTGTTGGAAAATCAGGCTGACTGTGTTTTATCAGCATTCTGATGTTTTACCAGTCTTGGATTCTTTGTTTTTTTTTCACTCCCTCCCCTCTTCCCTTCTTCTGTACAACAGGGATTTGGGAAACAAGTGGATGTGTCGTATATTGCCAAACATTACAACATGAGCAAAAGCAAAGTTGACAACCAGTTCTACAGCGTGGAAGTAGGTGACTCAACCTTCACAGTTCTCAAACGCTACCAGAACTTGAAACCTATTGGCTCTGGGGCTCAGGGAATAGTTTGGTAAGTATCAGCAGTTTCTCTTATGCTTTTGAATAGTATTTGCCTTTTGCATTTCTTCACAGTTTGCTACCCACAGACATAGTCTAAAATTGCAGAAATAACAGTCAGGCAACAGACATCCTGAAGCAGAAGGAGCCTAGTGGTTTGCTAATAAATTCTCCTGCTGGTAAGAATGATAGCACTAGGTTTGTTTTGCCACATAGCAAAATGTAACTAGCAAGAAAGTGGGAGAAAGATCTTAATCATAACTGACAACTGTGGCACTACTTCCAGAGGCAGCGCAAACCCTGTAATTTTAGTCTTTGTACAGTAAAAGTCACTGAGAGCAATATAAAAACTTGTCACATCCCAAGGCATTCTCAAGGATTCAGAATGGAGGCCTTCCGAACTGAGGTAACTGCTAATGTTTCATTTATTTCTTAAAAGAGACGTTGCAGTGATGCAAATAATACGAACAAAAGACACAAATTCAGTAGCTCTCCTAAATAATACAAAAGGCTTATGGAATTCAAAAATATTTTCAGAAATTATGCTTGGTTTTTGCCTCTGCATTTTTAGAGATGGCTCTTAAATTTCAGCGGCTTCTATTTATTAAGTCTCTGTGCAGGCTGATTGTTCCTGTTTGTTTACAAGGCATTAGGGTAACTAACACAATTTTTTATCTATGACTTGATCAGAGATGCAGTCTAATTCCATCTGTCATCTTTATGACTGCTCTTTTCTGACTTTGATGTACTCTGCGTTACCTTACAGTTGGAGGCAGTGGTAAAGCAACAAGTTCCTTTAATCTAGGGGCAAGGGGGCTTCCATGGATCATTGACACTATAACTGACAGTGTAATGACAATTAGCAACGCATGCTCATCTCAGTGTGGCACCTCCAATGTTTAGTATACTTTGAAGCCACACAAGTCCAAAGATTGATCTAAATGTTCAAGTACTTTATTTCATATCTTAAATACAAAAGCACTACAGCTTAGTTTAAAATCAGCTTTGGGAAAGAAACACACTTGTGTTGTGTACTATTAATATTCATTTTGCACAATTTGTCCACTTCCATATATAGCAACAGATTTTTTTTCTTCCTACCTACTATCTTCTATTTGTTTGAGAGAAAAATCAGATTTTGTTGAACCTCTCTGCAACTGAATTGCTGTAATGATCAATTATGAGCAGCAAAAAAACCATAGAAGTTAAGCTAAATAAAATCATTAACATCCTGTGAGTTAGTCTTTCATACTAAGAGTTGACAGGTAAAAAATAAGAATGCCTTAGGAAAGAAAATCAAATCAGGAAACAAGTAAGTTCAAGTGAAAGTTAACACAAATCCCCTAAAATGTCTAAAGGCCTTTTACAGTTTTATGATATGGATATATCATGTAATCTATCATTGCATGATAGATATGGAAGGTAATGAGCGTTTTTGCTTAGTATGTGTTATGTTGTAATCTACTTGTCATGAGGCATAATTTATCAGAAAACATTAACAAACTATTAGAAAGGCCTGAAGAATCAATGGTGAAGTGATAAATTAATTAAAAGAGAGAGATAAATATGTATGTAGTTTAGCTAAGGGAAGACAATACATCATTAAAAAAAATCAGTTGTGTAAGTTTCTACTTGTGTAATAATAATTATACAGTAATAATAAGTCTACATAGTAAATTTAAATAGTGTTAAGTTTCTACTGTAGAAACTTACACTATTTAGAAATGATCAGTATTTTGATGGATATAGGGTTGCATCTAGAAAAAGCAGATTAATTTAAAGGAAAAAATATACTGAAAAACTACCTATTTGTGGAGTGCTGCTGGCTCTGGTGGGGGAGGTATTTTGCTCTGCTCAACTTGTTCTTTCACAAAGAATAGCCATGAGGAGTGCCTCTATGAAAACAGTGGGTAAAACCTAGGTCGTAGTTTCTTTTAGGTCTAGGACATAGTTTCTTTTAGATCTAGTGGCTCTGTTTACACTTACTGACTTCTTGTTTGAGAAGCGTAACAGATGTGGGATGCAATTATGTCTCTTAGTGCCAGAATTAGCAGAAAGGCCTGATGGGTGATTTCTGTTTGTTCCATCTAGCAAGGGCAGACACAGGTAGAATAGCTCAGAGGCATTTAAGCTCAGACTTCTCAAGTCTTTATGGAGTAATAGAGTATTATTGGTAAATGCTAACGACCCTTTCAGGCCTGAGCTGCTGCCAGCAGTTGCAGCCAGTGGCCTGCTTCTTGACTAGTCTAAATTTTTACATCTTGGCAAGTACAGTCTATGCTGTCCTCCCCATGCTGGAAGTGCTGAGCAGCTGATGACTTTTCTGCTTTGTCTAGTACTTGGCCACACAACTGTAATTCCCACATCTTGAGAAAGAGAGGTCTATTTAATAATGGATATTTCAATAATATGACATCAAATCTCTCAGTACCAATCAGGTGCAAGATACTCCATTCCAAGGACTGCCTCAGTACCAACTTCAGGACCAAACTCCACTTCCTAGCAACAGCTTCCCTCTTAACTTTGATGTGAGACACCACCCCATGCCCAGCATGCTGGTTGACTTAGCACCTTGCCATATAAACTTGGACAGGCAAACTCTCTGCAGCCCAAGAGGTAACTGTAGAGGCAGAGGGAAGTGAAGGAGAGACATGATGTTTTTCAGGCTGCTCTGGAAGCTGGTGATACAGGGTTCCTAGGCAAAGCCACAGAGTACTGAAATCTTTATCATACAGTTCTACAAATAGATGTCAATATAAGCAGGAGAATTTCAGTGGAAAACAGTTCATGTCGTGGAGCAGAAGACCAGGAAACTGGTTATGAAAGAATATGAGACCTGATTTCACTTGATTATTCTGAAAAATTACATCAAAGACAAAATAATTTTCTTGATATGGAAGCATTAAAGATATGAAGGTCTGCAGGGGCTAATAATTTATTAAATTATGTGAAAAGGATAAAGCCATATGATGTGAGTGTTAGTTACAATTGTCATTGTGCCCATGTGAAATAATTATATACTCCGTGAGAAAGTGGTATTGGCTGTAGACAGAGTGCATTCAGTGTCTTCAGAAATTAATTGTGGGAGCTTTCAATGGGATTTGTGTTAACCATGTTCATAAAATCATTTTTGCCAACAGGAATAAAGGAAAAGCTACTTTGAAACTCTTGAGCAGGGAAGTTCCTCTTCACTCTGCAAAAGCTACTCAATGCAAGTGTAGACTGCTTGTTCACTGTACATCACACTGACATCTGTGAGAAAGACTATATAGGGTGTGTTTGCATTAAATTATCATGTTGTTACAGGCATGATGACAATAGGACACAGCTGAAACAGAGCTTCTTGTTCATTAGACCGGGGTGCAGTTGTAAAAACTATATAGGCTTTTAACCACAAAAGTTGATCTTCAAGTCTGTGATGGAAATAGAAAATGTCAAAGGTAAAATGAGTTGCAGTTTTCTGAGTTTATTTAGATATGTGCCACTTCAACCACTGAGAAAAGAGGTAGTTGATACCCCTCTGCAATGTTAGAAGGGAGCTGACAACTACAAGGGGGAGAGAGACTTCTTCCAAGCCTGCGGGAATGGATGGTTTAGATGAGGGTAGAGGGAGAGGAATTCTCGTGCTCCATAAAATCAACAGAAATATGCTGATATTGGAGTGGGTGTTTCTTTGTGTTTTAAATGAATGCTTTTTGCCTGGAAGCAAGGCAATTGATCTGCAGGTTTTCTGCTGTGGTTTGCAAACTATCATTTTTTATATTGCCTGTGATATTTTTGATGCTGCCTGTGATGCGTAGAAAAATGATGTTGCACAGGAGTATTTCAAAAGCAATTTGAAGAGGCTATGATAGCTTCTGAATTTATGATGGAAGCAAGGGGAAGTCCATTTTTCCATGGCAGGTAGTAAAGACATCACTTACAGGCTTGAGGATACAAGTAATTAAAATCTTAGAAGCAGCTTATGAAGACATCTGGCTTGGTTTACGACCACAGTGGTGCCTATACCTGTGTGAATTATCAGGAGAAACTTGTCTGGGTGTGTATCAAATAGATGAGTCTGATGATGTCTTTCAGCTGAAATCCTGAATGTTTATCTTGTTATTTTCTGAAGAGCGAAGACAGGCTTTCATGCTGTATGATGTTGGGATGTGGTTCTAATGACAGGTCAGCTGGACCAGGGGAGTGCTTTTTGATATCTAGTTTATGCAAGAAATTTTTCTATCTTGGAGTAGTGGGTTAGGGGGGGTGGGGTGGGTGGTGGTGGTGTTGAAGAAATGTTGAAGAGTCCTTGTAGCTCTTCAGTGAACACATACATTTAAAAAGATATCTCATCTGCAGATATAGAGGAGACTATAAATATATTCTTGAAGTAGTAAATTGGGCAATTTGTTGTGTGGTTTTTTTTCTTGGAATTAGTGATTTGATGACATCTTTGAGCCTGAATATGAAGGAGATGGTAGTCTTTTTGTGTTCCCTGAAACAGGTAGAGTCAGCAAGTCAACTGATAGCTTACTATGTTACCTAAGGTTCTCCTTCACTGATTTCATTGTAATTTGGTGGTTGAATCTTAAGGACTGCAGAGTTCTTTCAAATCAGCAAGTTGTGATCATCAGCATGATGGTCCTTGTTGTGGCTTAACTGCTGATTCTTTCCCTAAAGTAATCATGGAACCACAAAATCGTTTAGGTTGGAAAAGACTCTTAAAATCATCAAGTCCAAACGCTAACTCAGCACTGTCTGCCACTAAACCGTGCCCCTGAGTGCCATGTCTACATGTCTTTTAAATACCTCCAGGGATGATGACAACCACTTCACATAGCGTTCAGAGGCGGGAGGAGGAATGCGACAGATATTGCCCACTACAAGATGTCCAGTATGAAGGGTTTTTTGTTGCCGTTCTCCTTGGAACTATCATAGGGGAGTGTCCTGTTGTGTCATGATACTGGTAATGGAAGATCTGTTAAAATGGATTTGGCTAAAACTCCCTCTAATTCTTTACATATTCATGTATCATATATGCTAAGACAATTATCATAAGGAAACCTCTTCCATTCCATAAATTTTTGGTAGAGGTCTGTGAAGATATGAACATAGTCAACTGATAGAACCACTTAAAAATAGATTTTAATTTAATATGACTACCTTCTGTGTGGAATGTGCCTGTAAATGATGAAGAGGATCAGATCTTTCAGTTCGCAAAAAATGCTTGAGCTCTTTTGTATGATGGTTATGCTTCAGTTCTGGTTTTGTGTAGCACAACTGGCTCTGAGTACAAGGTTCTAAAGTGATACTTCAATGAGAATAATGGTAAAAACCCATAGAAAAGAGGAGTTGACACTTCTGCGCATAATCAGTTCTTGGCTCAACCTGATCAGAGATGACACTTTTGATCAGGTCTATGCTTTTGCTATGATGCAGTAGAAAAGAGAATAGTGGACATCTATCTCAGTGTCTTACAGTTAATGCATAACCTTATTTGTATCGTTTAGCTGGACACTGGTGTATTAAAGTTCTTGAGAGATCAATGTATTTCTCCACCCTGATCCTGCTATCCCACTAGTATTGTTTTGGTTTCTTTGTACCAATGAATTGAAATACTGTATTCCTTGATAGAGGCCAATGTTTCCACTCTTATAAACTGGCCTACTTCCACTGAGGTTCAGAGGCGTTCTCGCTGACACATAGATCACTAATTTTCCTCAGAAGAGGAGAACAAAGAATACATGTGAAGTGCTAAGGCTTGGACAACTGGTCCAAGCCAGAGTTGACCTATAGATGAATCCTGTACATTTTATAACTGATAACCATTGTGCTAGTATGTATTGTACTAAGTTATAAAGACCCACTTATGCTGATGTAAAAAGTGTTAAAGTATTGGAATACTGCAGCCTGAACAACAGGCCCCAAGCTGAAGCTGCTAACTTAGTGTGTAGTCATTAATAAAGTATGTAAACTCGCTGGTGAGAGACGCAGCTTAGACAAAACATAGTCGGTAGTGAGGAGAGAATGTTTCCAACTTTCCTTTCTCGGCCTTCTTCAAGGCTGAGAACCCAGGTATTTGGCCTTGTTAGAAACTCCCTTGGTTTCCCCCCCTGAGCCCTGGCCAGGCTTTGGGTGGGATCCGACAGGAGGATGAAACCAGAAATTTTCTGTCCAAAACAAAGGTGCCAGCTATTCTGGCCTGTCGATCGCTGGTATATAAGGATGGGCCCGTTTGCAGCGACTTTGGAAGCCTCACCCATGGGTGGAGGCACCGCGTAGGATTTCCCACTTGCCGGGACAGGCTCTCCGAACCCTCGCTGTAACCGGGGCTGCCCAGCCACTGTGGGGCTGGATGATGATAATATATGCAAGTGGTGATGTATTTTTCTTAATCTCCATTCTCTCTCTCATGTATTAATGATTTAACGCATTACCCTGTTTTTTGCTGTTTGCCGCTTTAAGTGCACTATTCTGCTTTTTCTTACTGCATGTTTTCTGTATTACACTGTTATCACTAGTAAAATACGCCTGCTCTTTTCACTCTGGTGTCTGAGTTTAATTGGTATCCTTAATCAGCAAAACAACATGTCATTCAGGGGAAAAATTAAGTGAACCATGTACCCAAATATACCTAGAATTTCAGTGACCCTGAAGGGAGCGCAGCTGTTAATGTTGTCACTCCCAGGCTATCCTGTGAATCAGTACTGAGCCTATGTTGGGAGTTCAGTTACTTGCATTTCAATTACACAGCCACACCTCGCAGACTTTTTGTGCTTAACGTTCTGTCAGCTGGCACTGCAGATTTATCCTGTTCTGTTAAAGATTCTCCAAATTGTATCCATTAGTTAAGCTTGTGTTCTCTTTCTCGTGCTGTTGTGTGCTTTGCTGATGTGCTTTGACACTCCGCTCCTGAGGAGGTTTTTGAGGACAACCTTTAGAGAGTTTTACAAGTCTTTTGTGTGAAAGCAATGTAGAAAATAGCTGTCAGTTTGTACTGTGAACTATTACTGTACTGTCAGTGAAATAAGCATGTCAATTTAAACAAACTCTTTGATGTTTCCATCATCTCATATAATGGCAATGAGATTTGTTTTTTTTTTCTCCTGAGAACAAGTGGTTAAACTATTGTTCAGAACTTTTTTTCACTTTGGGAAGTTCTTAAATGTTGAAATACTGTCACTAAACACACAGCGAGCTTCAAGCCTCACTTACTTATTTGTACATTGCAGGATTTTTCTCCAGCTACCAATATGCATTCCCATTGTTGTACTGTTTAGATTTTCTAGTGCAACATTGCTCTGAAAGGCCAAAAATTTAATTACATGTATTCAGTTAGCCATTGATCACCATCTGATGTACATCTGGAACAGCACATTCTGGTTCATTGTTCTGATATATCTATGCCTTGATTCTTCAGAAAGAGAACAAATTTCCCAATTGTATTTGGAATCTGGATCACCAGCACGTGAATTTTAAGATGCTGAGAGACCCCCATTGGGAACAGCAAAGATTGATTATCTCTGGGGATCTGAACTCCAGAATATTGAGTGAAGGTGCTTATATGATTTGGTCAAATTCATGTTTCTTAAGGTGATGTTACTAGAATTGGCATAGTAACACATACTCAGAGACAGTTTGCTTGGATATGGAGTGAGAGAGGAAACAATGTCTTGCAATGCTCTTGCTAATGATTTAACAAAGAACTTAACTTGGATGTGGAGGAAAATGCCATTAGGATCATAAAGAACAGCTACATATGTCAAACTATACATAACACATCTGAAAAATCAGATAATTGCCTTCAAGAATAAGCAGCTTTTATTCAACATTTGCTTTGATCCTTACAACTTCTTCTATCTACTACTATTATCCTTAATATAAGTGGGAAATAAGCAAAAAAGAAAGAGATATATCCAGTAGCAGTGTATAAAGGCATCTGAGGCAGGATGAAGACCCGTTTTTATGTGACAGGGGTATGTGAGATATAATGTTTGAGCAAGAATTATTGTTCTATCTTTTTAAATGTCTGACATGTAAATACTTCACAAAAAATATTTCTCAGATTTTTTTGTAATGTCCTTTTTCTAACTGCAGAGATTCCTGGTAGGGAGGAACTCACCATGTCTTTCACATTTGTCTTCTCATCTTTCATTTCCCTTTGCTAGGACACAGTATTCAAAAATGTAATTTAGGTTCTGGTAATCACAAACAATATGTAATAAAACATGCCACAGTATGCTCTCCTAGCAAAGAGATTGGGGTGTCCATCTCTGAAATATTCAGACTGCCTATATTTCTGACTTTTTTCTTCTTTTCTCCTTAAAGAACCTGTATAGTTCCCATGACTACAATAGTTAAGCAGGCAAAATCTATTCCAAATATTCTCCCTGCAAGTTTATGAAAAGAAAAATGTAAATAAGTTGGTGTAGAAAGTATCTCTGCACAACCTGTTTTTGTGAACCCCAACAGCAATACTCACTTTACCTGGTAAAAAACCACAGTGCTGTAAAGGCACTGTCAGGCTCATTTGAGAGCACTGACACCCATGATTTTTGTTGGATCGGTACAGCTCTTGGGTATAGACCAGGTTTGTTCGTAGCCATGACTGAATAAGCATCTATGATCCTGTTAGAGCCATTAAGAAATGTATCAGCCATTTGTAAATTCTGGGGCTGCAGAGAAGTAACTGATGTTTGTGTAACTTAAGCTGTCTCTGTGTTTGCTGAATAAAAACTCAATTTAATTTACACTTTTTGCTATCAGGCAGTAACATTCGGTAACTGCCTTTATAGATGTCAGATACCTATCCTCTACTGCCCCATCAAAAACTTCATTTTGGTCACTGCCAGATCTTCCTTTTCTCACATTTGTTCTATCTTACTCCTACACTGTGACATATCAGGCAGATTATTTCAAGATTCTCCTTGCTTCTACTGTTGTGTCAAGTTGTCTGCCTGGAATTCAGTCACAGACAAATTTCAGTTCAAAGAGGAAATCAGGGTTGGAATAAACTACTGTCAGTGCATTAAAGCCATTCCTTAACTGAGTTCAGACTTATCCTTTTATTTCATTTTCTTGAAATCCTGTCACTACTAAAACTAAGACTGTTACATCATTGTCACTGATTACCAGGTGTTTAACGTGAGAGCAGTAACACTAAACACTTCTGTTCTCTCTTAGGGACTAAGGGTTTCTGCTCTGATAGGAGAATAGCTGTGACCATACAGTATCAGGTCGGGCTATCAGACAGAGCACAGAGCATCCACATAAAAGGGCAGGTATCAAAACACAGAAGCAATGGAATTAGGGGTAGAAAAAACAGAGCCAGACTGGAAGGAAATGCAGCTCAGATAATTCAATTTTCTTTGTCAGCATCTATTGTTATTTATTCTCTGATATTAATGTGGTCTACACATTTTCACAGTGCTTTACAGAAGTAAAAAGTCCTTAGGCAATCATAAAACCAGTGACAGCAAAAAAAATTGGAATATAGTAGAAGTTGTGCAAAATAGAAGGACAATATGAAATGAGATTTTGTATGAAGCCTTGGTGAAGTTTTTGAACAATATCTGGTGTGACATGAATGGCAAAATTCACCAACATGGGCAAGAGCTGGTGACAGAGAGTGAGGCAGTTAGGAAGGGAGGCAGAAAGGAGGAAGACTCAAGGCAGGAGTAAAAGGAAGTGGCAAACAGGACATTGAGGGGGTGGTTTTGATTGTTTTTTTTTTTCTTTTATTCTTTCCTGTGTGAATGGTGTTACACTTTTCCATCCAAAATTGGTTCATGCTTATTTACAAACTGGAAGTAAATTTTGTAGCTTCTGGGGTCACTAATTCTACACGAGTCACGGAAAGGGGGTAGAGTTTCTAATTCAAACAAAAATCTTGTTTTAAAATTTTGTCAGAGGATCTATATGTTGAAATTTCTGGTGTAACAAGGCAACTTGAAAACCTAAGTATTTTTTAATTTTGTTCCTGTTGAACAAAGGTATTTTGGCTTGTTATACAGCAGGTAAAACATTTTGTATCCTTACAAACCATCAGTTTTACCTGCTGACATCTTACCTGTGTCAGAGATGTCCCTCAGCATGAGAGACTGTAGATATAGAATTACCCCAATTGCATGAGAGAGCTGAATGAGTTAGAGCAACCTGGGTTAGTTTTGTTAGTGTCAGGGTAGGGGCAGTCTGTGGGCTAGCCCTTTGCCTGGGAGGGTAAAGGTGACATATGTGGCAGCACTGGCTTTCTTCCCTCCCGGAATAGCACCAAGAGATATTGCAGTATCTCTGATCTTACGTTTCTGTCTGCTTAGAATAGCCTTGCAGAGATGCAGAGATTAGTTTTGGGAAACTAGAATTTGAGTAGCCTTTTAGGATTAACCTTTTTACACTGACTATTTTTCCCTTCCATGATCACACTACATTGCAGATGATGACTTGCTAACAATATATTTTCAGTGCTTGGTTGAATTTTGATTTTTAATCAGTTGAGAAATGAGCAAGAAAGGTTGTGAAATAATGTTTCTTTTTCTCCAAACTGACAGCTTTTGTTCTGTTTGTCAGGCAAGCCAGCAAGTCTTTTAAATTATGACTGTGAGATGGCTATGGAAGATAGTAGCTGTGTTCTGTTTCAGTTTGTAGATCCAGAAATAACAGATTTATCATGTGACTGACAGTTTGAATGTGCTAGGTACTCAACTTCTGCCAGGTGCACAGGCTCTGCCTCAGTGTCCATATTTTCCCTAGTAAATTGCTGTTAAATGAGGAAACTGGACTTTTTCTGGCTTTGCTGCTTAACACAACTTGAAAACTGTCCAAAGTTTATATATCCTCCTGACAGTTCAGAGCACTGAATGTGAGATCTCTTTGCCAGATTCAGTGTCTTATTCTCCAAATGCTGGGCAAACATTTACTCAATATGATTTAACTACAAGTCACGCTTTGACTTCCTTTGCCCATGTATTTTCTGCCACGGAATATTGATAGGCACACCCAGCTCTGATCCATTTTTCAGATTTTTTCCTTGCTCTGGCTTTGGCAAATCCTTGAGCATACAAAGAGTGAGTAGTGTGGCACACTTTGGAAACCACAAGATTGTTATCTCTTATATGTCACACACATAAGGGAAAGCATTTTGGCATAGAGCCCTTTTAAAGCAGAATGAAACAACTTGGCTTCTTTCACTGACCAGGTTGAATTTCCTAGGCTGGCAGTTAACAAAAATTATTATCAGCTAGCAGACTATATAGTGAGTTAGTGACAAGAGAAATACAGAACCAGAAACTACTGGTTTTACAGTTCTGTTCAGAAAAGGATTCTACAGCTGAGTCACTTTCAGAGCCAAGTATAAAGAATTAGCAGAGTATATATACAGATGAGAAGTATGTAAACATACTTTATATTCATCATCCTCATGAATATTTTAGTCCCCAGACAAACTTAAATGGCACCCATTATGAGGCATGCCAGGCGATGTGTGAACAGTGTAGTTGTTTCCACATTGTCTTTCCTACCATATCCCTGCACCATCTTTGTGAGTGAGGATGGCTATAGGAAAAGAGTTTATCTTGCATCAATATACAGAACTGATCAGTGGATTCCAAAATGGTTCTTGTTAGGACATCACCAGCTCATGTAATTAGAAAGATAACTAAATTCAAGGTTCAAGCTGCCAATGAGAGAGTCACAGAGGCATTTTTGTGCAACTTGAGCCAAAAGGACATAACTGCGCATCGGAGTTGTCAGCTCAGTAGAGAGATTTTGGTCTGTAAAAGGTGTGGAGATTCTATATACACAGGCTTGTGGTTTGTAGTGGTGATGGAGCTGGGGAGGATAGTCACGTTTAAGAACTAATAGAGGTTTTGATGGAAGAACACTTTGGTAACGTGAACAAATTTGATACTTTCATGTGTATGATTGTTTAAAAAAAAGATATTAGCAGAGCAGGTTCAGCCTGATAATGGAAGAATTTGTCAGCAAGTAACACAGAGGGTAAATTTTACTGCAGACCTTCCTTTTTCTTAATAGATTTCAGCCTGTGATTCCTCCTTTTCCCAGCAGTTTGACAAGTGTGTAGCTTGTTTTGCCACATAGTGAATTATTTGGTTCTTTTACAGTTTTACCCAGTAGTATAATTGGAAAAATTATAATATAGCACATTTGGACCCACCAGTGACAGACGTTTAGTGAACTTTTATGGTAAATAAATTTACTAAAAACAAGCTTTCCAGCCTTTTTTTTCTGTGCAAGTTCTTTTACCTTGTCTTGTGTATGATGGCTCAATCAGCTTCCTTCAGACCACCCATCTGAAGGTTTGGTGGATAAGAGCTGTCTTAGTATGACTGAATTGCAAAATAGATTTCACAGCAAAGTTTTCAAATCTATTTGCCCTTAGAAATACCAATTCATTGTGCTTCCCGATTTATCTTTGTTGGAAAGGGCTGTTTGGCTCTGACATTTCAGGTAATGAGTATGGTACTTTAAACAGTATAAGTAATATGGATCAAAAATTGGACTGTAAATGTCATTGACATGAAAATGATACTATTCTTATCCTTTATGGGTGACAGTAAAGGGACTGGATGAGTTGCGGGCTTAGACTTTGTGTTTGCTTTTTTAAGAATAAACTTGACTGCATTTGGATCTTTGAAGAAGTTCTTTAAGATCATTAATATTTAGGCATACACTAGCACAGATCTAACTGGGGAAAGATTCCTGCTGAAGTAGTTTCTTCTAGCTGTGACGAAGATTCATCTGTTTGACTTCCATTTCAGTAAGCACAGTTATGACCAATATGAAGAGTTCTTATTTCATTTTTTTATCATTCCCATATATTTTCCAACAGAAATGTGTGTAGAGCTCTTTAAATCACCTTTTCTTGTTTAATTTATGGATAACCAGAGAGCTTTGGTCTGATTTCTGAAAAATCATATTTCCATTTAACCAGGGCCTTTAGAGACCTGTATTTTGGAAGGTGGGAAATAGAATAAGTATGTTGCAGTGAAGTGAAGAAACCTGTATTAAAATGCTACAAGAATAATTTCAGTGATGCTAAAATGAAATGATACAGGAGACGTGAAAATTTTTTAGACAAAATGAGCCATGTATCACTTCCCTGTTCTAAAATATTTAATATCTGTATGTGAAATCCATAATATGAAGTGTACAATAAACTTCATTTTCAGAGACCTTTATTTCAGTATCAGCACTGTAAGTCTTACAAGCAAAGTTTAAGAGAAAGCATTTTCTAGTGCAGTATACTAAATGAGGCTTATTGTGCAAGCAGAGAGCAAGACATATTTTCTGTTTTTAACTGGATTTCGCCTGCCATAAAGTATATGCACACTGAATGGTGGGTCTGATTCTCTAAGAGTTTTCCCTGATTAAACACTGAAATGTAAAATAGAGCCAGACATTTTGAACTTTTGTCTTAGAATCATCCAATTATAATGGTATATCTTTGAAGTTTAAGTGCTACGGGATTCACTATATCATCTTGACAGTAATGTTGAACTCTCAGTCAAGGACTGGGATGATAATCCCAAACAATTCAAACACATCTGTCCTCTTTCACATTACTTCATTCTGACACACGATAAGAGATCACATGTTGAATATTTGGCAGTGAGTTACCTTGCTTTGACTGCAGTGTTCCCAAATGATCAAAGAGGAGACCTGCTCCTGATTAAAATATACTGAGGTGACAGCTTAGTTGCACCTTTCTTTTTGTCTTTGCTACTTAGGTTTCATTTCATCGTGGCATGTGAAGGGGCTCCAAAGACATGAGCTGGCCCACCTTGCTAGCAAGGTATTTGCTGTGGCAGAATGCCTGTGTTTGACGACTCTACTGCACTTCAGCACATGCAGTCTTTGCTGACCCATGCAGTGCAGGAAGGAATGGTTTGAGCTCAATCAATAATCTCTGCTGTGATGAGGAAGTTCACAGGAGGTCTTGGAGGCTGATTTATTTATTCTGTGAAACATCCATGGCGATAGTGAAAAAGCAAATGATGACTTATGTTGCAGTTGGGGAGACAGCTTGATTGTAAGATGCGAGCTGATGGAAACTCAAAACAAATAGCTGGAACCATATGTGGTAACAGGAAATGTGCAGCAGTCATCCATTGTGAAACTGTATTGGTCTCCTTAAGCATCAGCTCTGAATACTGTCTCAGAGGCCACAGAATTTATCTGTATTTTGAAAAGAAATAGACCTGATCTAAAGTGTAGAGTAGCCATTCCTTACAACAAGTCTGCAACTCTTCATTAGGGTCATACTGGTTATGTTCTGGGTTTTCAGCCCACAGGCTTGGTTCCAAACCTAATAGCAAGGACATTTAAAGGCTCTTGTTCATTACAGTGGCCTTTGACTTATACTGTTTAGGTGAAGCTGTTTCTGCATATTGCTGCATGTATGGAATTCTTTTCTTTTAGCCTGTTTTAATGGAAAACATTCCCTATTTTAAAAGACATTTTCTGGAGAAAGTTTTCACTCTAAAAATAATGATTTTTTTTTTTCAGTTTCAAAGTAATTATTGAAGAGGGGAATATGCACTGTTTGTAAATATAAATGTATCAATGCCTGCCTTCAGAAACTCAGAAGTTACATAACAAAAGGAGATAAAAAAAGAAGGTCTAATTTCATTCTAAAATTTGGACTCATAAGTGAGGTCAACATAAAAAGCAAACAAAAAAAACCCCCTACACCAAAATACATTTTAAAATTTGTTTAAAGCAAAGTAACTTTTTTACTCCTTTTTGTTAGAATGCTTGCCTGAAATGGGGCCTTAGGTAGAGAGAAGAAAAAACACTTAAAATATTTTATGGTTAAAGTTTCATAAACCACTTTTACAGAAATTTTGGTTGATGCAGGAAAAAGAGATATGGCTCTTGTCGTTCCTAAAAATGACTTCTTCAGAAAATGCAGTTGTGATGGCTATCTGAAACCAAGGTCAGGGAGTTTGAAGTCAGAGAAATTACTATAAAAAGGATTTTTATATAGAACCATCTATGCTTTTCTTTTTATGTATATGTGTATATGCATTTAGATGCGTATCTGTGTGCATATATAGAATGTGTTCCACTCCATGCATCAGTGGCGATTGTTGAGGATGACCTATCATTAGCACTCTTGTTAAACGTGGTTTTCAAGGTTACCAATCCTCTCCACTGAATGAGATCTCAGCCCTAAATAACCAGGGCATGTCAAATACACAGATCAGTGATTTGTTTAACAAGATCAGTTTCAGCTTTATTCCCTCTTACTGTGCTGGGATGAAGGAAATAAGGCAAAATGCTAATGTCAGTGGCAAAACTACCTTACTTAGAATGATCAAGTAATACAGATACTAATAGCAGTGATTCATAATAAACAGAGATGTAGCTGGAGTCTTTCTAGAGGAAGGCAAAGATGACTGAAGTTTGTCACTTTACAAAGTAGCTTTTCAGAAAGGTTTTAATACTATATTTGTCACAATATATGTATGTAGTGATGGGTAAGAAAGAGGAATGTTTAGTGTCCCTTGGATTTCTACAACATTCAGTGAAGAGATTTTCTTAATATAGAAAGCTGTTTGGCAAGATTGCCAAGAGTCTCCATTTCACAGCCTGCCCTGGGAGGCTAGAGGCTGGGAGCTTCCCTTCCTGTTTTGGGCTTCTGTTCCATCACCTGAGAGCTAATAATAATACTTTAATGAAGCCATGGCTTGAGAAAGGGTAAGCATCTTGAAATGGATGTGTGTGCCCCATCCGAAGACTCTTGCAACTATAGACTATCAGAAATTGCCGTTTGTTATCCTAGGAACCTGGCTTTAAAAGTTGATTTTAAAAATATGTGTTTTCTGTGGTTTTGGCAATCTATTCTGGGGTAGACTGTAATGGAATTGATAAATGTTAAGCTTCACTGTTGATTAAAAGAGTTATTCCTGTATGGGAAGAATAATTTAAAGTATTTATTTGGTGTCTATTGAAATAGAAACTTGGACATGAAATTAGAATGCTTTTCTTTGCTTTTTGAAATAGGTATAAAAATGAATGCCTGGTCCTTCAAGTGTATGATATCAGAGCGTTGTTCATTGATCATTACAGTCTGAACTCACACACAATATTGGTGGTAAATGATGATGTGGGTTTGTGTAAATCTGACTAGAATGAGTTTCATTTATTTCCTTTTTTTTTTTTTGTCTTGTTTTGTTTTGTTTTGTTTTTTTCCCGTGCTGAAGTCAGCAAAGAGTCTTGTTAAATAGCTGTAACTAAATATATCTCTTGGTAGTCATGAATTTGTATTCACATCTGGCTAAAATTTTTTATCCCCGCTAAATAGGTTTGTTTCAAATTATTTGCAGTTTACAAGGGCATTTTAACACTAACATTTACCTTGCCAAATTAGCCATAAACCAAATTTATAGGAAAGAGTTTATTTGCTGCATTTTCTGTCTGTACAGCTGCCAGAGATATGGTAGTAAACTTGGAGGATTTTTCTGAGCTCATGTTGCAGTAAACAATCATTTTGAGACCAGGGGTGAATTAAAGTCTTTGTTATAAAAACAGGGCAATTATATACATTTCAAAAAAAAAAAAAATCATAATTGAGCAAGAGATGTTATGATAGAGTTTCCAAAGAAGCATAGGCTTTTAGATGCACGTCCAATCTCTAATTGGAGATTGACTTTCACACTCAGCCTTTTCATAGCAGTTCGTAGACACTCATTACTCTCTCTCTCTTATTCCTGCTCCCTTGAGTCGCCTGTTTATACAGCCACTCTTCTGCCAGTGATTGAAGTTTGTCTTAAGAAGGCTGATATATCATCAGTACTAACCTTGGTGTTCCAAGGTAAGGATTTTGTGCAAGCAAGCACCAGAGAGAGGACCTACATGTGGTATCTGTAATTTCATTGTAGTGAAATGCATAGTTGGCTGTCTGTAAACAAAAGCTTCTCTCTGGTGAATAGATAAAAACATCAGTGCTATTAATTTAATCCGTGCAATGAATTTACGTATTGACTTCTTGAAGTAGTTGGACACCTTCCATTTGATAGAAGACAATGATAGAACTGCGGTCAAGATCATTGTATCTCAAAGTAAATATCCCTGTAAAAAGGATTGCTTTAGTTGTTTTATTTTCCTCCATGGTATGTAAAGGATTGGGAATGGATCATAAAAAACAAAGGTTTAAGAAGCCTTTGGTTTTCTGGTTTTAAACTGATGATTTTTTATCTCTCTTATTTGACAGAGAGAAAATTCAGAAAAGAAAACAAAGATCAGAAACTGGAGAAAAAAGTTGCTGAGACAAACTTTTAGTGTTACTGTTTTCTAACCCCTAGTCAGTGATTATATGATGTAACTGATGAGATTAAAATATGAGAAAATATTATTAAAATTATTCAAAGTGCTCTTATATAGCTCTGATGAGTCTCATGTAGGCTTTTCTTCTTAAAAGAAGTTGGGCAATTAAATAATATGGATTAGCTGAGAGATTTGTCTGCTGAAATATGTTTGTAATATATGTTCATGAACGATAGAGACAAAATATTTAACTGTTGAGAGATCATGGTTTTAAAATTCTTTGGCTTTGCATTTTATTTGTTCGATACTTTCTTAATGGAATTAAGGGGTATTTTAGGTGTGGTCTTTATGAGGCCCTGTTGTGGCTGAACTAAATGAGAATGAAAGACACAATTGTGAGAGTTGCTACAGGAGATCTGCATTCTGCTACATACTATTAGGCTATAAATCACACATCTTGTTCCTCCTAACATAAGGTTTAATTGAGTGAAATTCTCTGCCCAGAATGAAGTCAAGTCAGACTGGATCTTTGATAGCCTTATCACCTGAGCTGCTTCATATACACTTTAACTAGTGACTGGAATATCTTTGTGCATGTGCCTAGCATGGTATTAGCTGGGTCATAAAAGTTATTTGTCTTATTAATGAATGCAAGAAGAAAGAATTGTTATCAAATGACAGAATGGATGATGTTGGAAAGCACCTCATCCAACTCACCTGTTCAAAGCAGAGTCAATTAGACCAGGACCACTGGAAGAGTCTAGCTCCATCTTTTTTACCCCTCCCAGCAGATACTTAAGAACAGTGGTAAGTTCCCCTTGAGGCGTCTCTTCTCCAGTCTAATCAACCCCAGCTCACTCAGCCTCCCTCTCCTTGTATGACAGACGTTGCAGTCCTTAATCACCTTCATGGCTTATCAGTGGAACTGCTCTAGTACATCCCTATCTTTTTTGTACTGGGGAGCCTGGAGCTGGACCCAGCACTCCAGATGTGGCCTTAGTAGCACTAAGCAGAGCGGAAGGATCACTTCCCTTGACCTGCTAGCAATGGTCTTCCTAAATGCAGCCCCAGATGTCGTTGTCCTTCTTAGCCGCAAGGGCACATTGCTGGCTCATGTTCAGCTTGTTGTCCACCAGGACCCATGGGTCCTTCTCTGCAAAGCTTCTTTCAAGACTGTTGGCCCCCAAGTGTATAATGGTGCCTGGGGTTATTCCTCCCCAGGCATTTCACAGTGTTGATAAATCGGGTAGATTCAGTATTTATTTTTACTTTTTTTTTTTTTTTTAAATTAACATTTTGATCTGAAATAGTTTCCCTATGAAAATGTTAAAATGGAACTCCCTGACACTTTCAGAATACCTGCAAGGGCTGCCATTTGAATTTTTTTTTTCCCTCTGAACATATTCTTGGGGAAAATTGCACCATCCTGCCACAAATTTCAACAGCAGACCAAAGCATATTTTGCAAAACACCTCAACACCTTTAGCAAACAATTATTCTTATTTTGGGGATGTATTTGGTGAGTTATTTATGCAGGAGTATTGTAATTGCAATATTTCTTGTTTTTCTCCACCCGTGCAGTTTCCAAGACATACATTGCCACACTTTCTTACTTACTTAGAACACCTGTACGCTTTTGTTGGCTTTGTGACTAAGCTTCTGATGTTTGCATGTTTTCTGCTCTGTACTTGGTCAGTAAGACTCTGTAACTGAATGTCAGCCAATGTCTACAATAAGCAGGATTTAATAAGAAAAAATGTTACAGGATTTTGAATATTTACTCTGATGCTTTAAAAGGTCATTATTTTTAGAACAACTAGTGGTTTGGTTGATTTATCTTTAGGAAACTACATCGTTGCTTTTCATGGAGTAGCAGAAAACTTGTGTCATGTCTTTCCTCATTCTTGGTAAACAGGAAAATCAGGAAGAGGGTCTGAGGACTGTCCGTTTGGGAACTTTTCTAAAAATTAGTGTGCTTTGTGAAATGTGGAAGTCAGAATGAATATAGTTAGATTTGAACCACCAAAATAAGTGGTTCAAATTCATAGGAGGTGAAGATTATCAAAATAACTGAAGGTTGTACAAAACATTTAAAAGTTTATGGAGAATTTTAGGAGTCCAGTTTTAAAACCCACTTTGCAAACCAGAGCCTGCATTTCTTCATGTTTTCAAAATTTTTAACTAAGCATATGCAACAAATTTTTTCAGTATCAGAAGGAAATGGTAAAGAAATTTTGTGAAATGGTTCTATTTCTAGGTATGTTATTGGAATTGTATTATATGGCCTCAAAGAATGATTAAATAACTTGATTCCATTAGAAATATCATAAGGAAAATACAAACTTCATTCTAGATAAAAGTGGGCAATTGTTAATTGAGCCAGTTGGAGGTGTCCTTAATCATGACAGAAAAAGCAGAAGCCTCTCCACTGTATACAACACACAGAGAGTTGCTTTATGAAACAACTTTTTGTCTCATCCAGTCTACATTGAATATTTATTTGAAGTTACTTAATTTAGTTTTTTCCACCCCTTGAAAATAAATGTTAATTTCCTATGGAACTGGAGTTTGGAAGTAGTGGTGCATGCTGTCTTCTGCTGATGTGGTGGTACATGTTTCCTTTTGATGTCTTCTTTTTTCTCACTAGAAATTCTCTAGAAATTGTGGGAAAAGTGGAAAAAAAGGCAAGAAAAAAAGGCACTACAAAAAAAGCAGACTTGAGGCTCAGGAATTTACCATGAGAAATGCAGGATATCCTTTAAGATGCATAACCTCTGTGTTTGTAATTACTGCAGTGCTGCATATGATGCCATCCTTGATAGAAATGTGGCCATTAAGAAGCTCAGCAGACCATTTCAGAACCAAACTCATGCCAAGAGAGCTTACAGGGAGTTGGTCCTCATGAAGTGTGTGAATCATAAAAATGTAAGTTTTCAACAGGTAACGGGAGAAGTGTTATGTATATTGGTTTGTTAGAAATAAAATTGTTTTGTTGGGTGGCTTTTTAAAACAGAGGAAATTAGGAGTAAATTTTGCTCAGGGGCTACAGTCTTTCTGGTATTATATACCCACATGAGAGAGTGAGGATCTTCCATGTGCGTACTTAAAGGCTATGCCAAATGGGGGTGATGCTAGTAGGGTTACGGTTGTAGAAGGGGTAAGAGCAGAACACGCTCTTGTCAACTCTTTATCCAGAAATGCACAAGTGGTTGTTGGAATCCTGGCTCCACCCTCTTGTCACTGAGATTTGTTACTCAAAAGCAGTGTCTCTTGGAATACCCATGCACAAGCGTCACTCCTTGTTCACACTTCATCTGAAACCTAGTCATATAAATGAATTATATAGGTTGTACAAGATGAGGGGTCATCATGGTGAAGGTTGTTGCAAAACTGCCGAAGAAAATTAAGAACCAAAAGCACTTTTCCATTCTCATGTATTTGTGTGTAAGCTAATATTGTGGAGCCAGGGGCTCTGAAGCCTCAACACATTGTGCCATTCCTTCTAATCACAGTGTTCTTGTTGAAATAAACAGCACTAGCAGGTTCTAGACTTTCCTTCTTCTTACACCTATTGTACAGCATTTCCTGCTTCTTACACCTAACGTATAACATTTAGGATCCATAATGAATGAAAATATTCCTACATTGCAGCAAAAGAGCTATTCTACAGCAGTATGTTGTGACATCTATCTAGTAGTTAGAACTATCTGCCTGACACTGCATGAGCTTGCTTTTTTTGTAGTGAGATATCTAGGGTTGCCCCATTGCGTTGTCAAGGGATAACTAAATATCAAGGATTTAAACTTCCTACAATTCCTTGATTTCTGCTGCAGTGGTGCCATACCCGTGTGCCCCTTCCTTTTCATTAGGAGTTAATTTTTCAGTTTGCTACATGTTTACGCTTGCCTCAGATACTTCAATGACTCTATGTAAAACATAAATGAACTTGAAGATCGTGATGTAAGGTGACATTTGACACTTGTTCTCAGTCATAAATTCACATGGAATGAAAAAGGACTGACCTTAAAATAGCAATGAGCAGGATTTGTCCTGCTGCCCCCCTTCTGGGCATTGACTTATCCTTACATTTCTGCTGTGTGGATCAGGACTGTACCTGTCTCTTCCCTATTGACTCAGATGGAAACTACCCTCAGTCAAAGCAATGCATGGGGCTTTGAAAATGCAGGGATGAGTGAGTAGTAGAGACAATGATGCATTCTCATTTCATGTTTTTAACAGACTGAAAAGAGCGGAGGGCAGAAGGAACGATATTAATTTTAAACACAGAATTTTTAAAATGCTGCATAAGAGCTGATAAGAGCATCACATTGCTTGGGTCAGAGTTTTAATCTGTCTGTACAGAGAAGTGGAAAGGAAGGAAAGAATTGTAAAGGCACCTGTGTGGAGGCACCAATCAGTCAGAATATGTGGAGTGGACAGAAAGAATATTGAACCATTCGTGTTAGAAAGCCTAGAGAGTTGATGGAGGTGGGGAGGGAAAAGTTCAGATGTTGTCTTCATGGTGATATCACGCTGATATATCTTCTCCCCGTGTTGTCCACATGGAAGGAAATCACAGGAAGTTCGAGTCCCTGAGGTCATGTTTTCCCTCCATGCTCTTTCACACATTCTTATCAGTGTCTTCCAACAGCCCAGCCAATTAAAAAAAAAAAAAAAAAGTAAAAAAGGAGTTGCAGTATGCAAGATGTCTTTGCCCAGAATGTTTTAAACTGCTTCTATTAAAAAGTGGTGCCTCTCATGATGGAATTTGTGTCAGAGTGTGTGTGCATATGCCCTCAAAGGAATTGAGGCCATGTCAGAGAGAAGGAAGGTCCTTAATAATAAGATGGTCCTTGATTATTTGTCCCTTCAGATGATCGTTCTTCATTATTATGAGAAATTTCTGGCTGTAGCACAAGGACTGCTATGCTAGATTGAGCCTGAAGATGGTCTTTAAACATATAACTTCAAAATTCAGAACACTGTCTCACCCTCAGCATTTTCTTTTGTTATTGATCATCACCATCCTTCTTTCAGAAACCATTTCAAGTGCATCTAGAAGAAATCTTAGAGATCTGTGGTATTTTATTTTGAATGTTGTCGACTTTTTACTGATCATAAAGTAAGAAGTGTTAGTATAAATTGAGCAATGAAAAAACAGAGTTTTTCGAGTTGAACACTCGAAATGTGTTCAACTGCTTACATTTATCACTTATTTTCATCCTTTTCTCTTACTTTTCTTTTCAGATTATCAGTTTATTAAATGTCTTCACACCACAGAAATCTCTGGAGGAGTTCCAGGATGTGTAAGTAACACAGACAGTGATTTAAAGCTTTAGAGATGTGGGGGGCATTATAGTGTACCTTGAACACAATAACTCAGCAAAATACAAAGGTTATAAGCCTCTCTAAAAAAAGTTCATATGTAGTCTACAACGTGGGTAGACAGAGATATTCTGCATTGCCATATTGAGAGCGCTTATGACACTTAGAAGGTGTCAAATACCAGGTTTCCTAAGTGCTGTAACAGTGTGCGCGTTCTGCTGGTGTCTCGTCTTTGGAGGGTTAGTGTGTTTGCATTTGCCTTCACATGCAGAGGAAGGGGTTTGAGTAGTTAAAAGGGCCTCCTTTTGTGTTACTCATTTGCTTGTCAAATGATGGTTGTTATGTGACTCCCTGATGTGTGTGAGGTTTTGAATTGCAGTGTTTCATTCGGAAATAATTTCCCGTAAGACTTATGTGAAACATTTCCTCATTTCATATTTGTTTTGATACAACCTTTAACTAAGTAAAATTACTTGTCTGGGGAACAAGTGCTAGGTGTAGAGGACAACTAGCATCTCCGCTGAACACTGCTCTTTTACACAAGCACTATTGTGTGTAGCATGAACCCTCATTGACTGAAATTTTAAATACTCAGTGTTTTATATAGTTGTACTCTTTTTATATTTCAGTCTTTCCCATATTCCATATATGTTGTATGGAAATTTCTTCCCATTCGGTACTCTAATATCAGTAATGATAATGGATAGCAATGGCTGAAGTCAGTCAACTACTGTTCTGGTTACGGGATTTCTGCAGAATATTGTCACTGCAGACTTGTGCAGAGCAGAGGAGGTAACTAGTGCTGGAGAGAAGACAAGGCATGCAGCTCACACTGAAATGGACAGCTAAGTGTTTTCCCCAAAGTATGAGAGTGCTTTAAAGTAATGTTACAGTTATCAATCAGCTGTGCTTGTGAGATATCTCATAAGAAATGAGCTTGTGTGTTTAACATATTAACTTACTGCTAAAGGGGACTGGCTTAATGTCCTGCTGAGGTTGCCAGTGAAGCTTACTTATCAGAAGCACAAGATCAAATAGTTGTAATGAGAATTGTGTGAAGTCATACAATCTTAGGAGCATTTTTTGAGACATTTTGCATGGGGATGCATATTTTAGCTTCTCAGACATCTCTACTGCTCTCCAATTCCTACATGTACTGTGGTAGCCATTCCCCATAATGGTCAAAGGTCAAACAGTCATGTCATTTGGTGGTTGTGGCTCTTCTGTTTTCTGCACATTTCAGTGTCATGCTTCCTGTTTGCCCATGTAGGGTACAGTCTCTCTCATGGGGAATGCACCAAGAAAGGTCCAGCAGTCCACCTATTTTGCTGGGATGCTTAAAGAATAGTGTTTCTGCAGTGAGATGGTGCCATGAGAAACAGACACCAAAATGGCACCGTTGTGAGTGCACCCAGTCTTCAGCTGTGTTACTCCCAGTCATCAGAAATAAAGTGAATTTTGAAGCAAGAAGAGACATTGTTACTTCTTTGAAATGATGCCACGGTTCCTCTTCAACACAGACAATAACCCTATGACTTTGCTTTTTCATTCAGTTACCTGGTAATGGAGTTAATGGATGCCAATCTGTGCCAGGTCATTCAGATGGAGCTAGACCATGAGCGAATGTCTTACCTACTGTACCAAATGCTCTGTGGTATCAAGCATCTTCACTCTGCAGGAATTATTCACAGGGTAAGTGGCCTTTGGTTTAAAACTTAAGGCAGCATATGACATCATCATGAAGACTTTAGAAGCCACTTGAGTTTCTTGTGTACTGTGGATCAAAGCCCTATCTCGCAGTAAAATGGCTATAAACTTACAAGTCATAGTCTGTCCCCTTAACAGAGTAGCTTCATGCTTGTGTTAGGAATGAGATTATTTGTGAACTAATCAGACACAAAGGATTATGTGATAAATAATAGATAATAAGCACTGGAAATCATCAGAGTGATTATGATCTCTGAAACATGTAGATAGATGTTATTTCTCCTGAAAATGCAGCTGGCTACATCTACCACGCATGACATTGAAACACTGTGAATCGAGGTTGAAGAGTGGTCCAGGATCCACCGAGGTCAGGGCGTATGGAACTGGAATTTGCCATCATTTACATGTGCTAAATCAAATTAAAAGACTGCTAAGTCTCTATTAGACATCCTCCTATTTTGCTTTTCCATGTCAGAGCACTGTGTCTGGTAAGGATGCGGTACCTGGCTGTGAATGCCAAAGGTAGCACTGTGTGTGATTGTTGACAACAGGAGGAGTTATTTGTGTGACTGTGAGCAGGAGGCAATTCTGAATGGATTGAAAATATCCTGAGTTAACATCTTTATTGAACTGTGCTTTTACTAATTTGGGATTTCCAGCTGAAAAAAAAAAAGTTTCCCTTCTGTTATGAAAGGCAGAAAAGAAGGGCTGATAAAATAAAAGTTGATGTTGCTTTACAATATACAAAGGTCTTCTTTCTTGGCATGTTGTATGTTTAGCAAAGCATGATAGATTTGGCTTCCAGATAGAGGATGAGTTGAATTATTATAAATGAAGCATTAAGATATCTCCACACGTACGGTTGGAATGTCTCTATTAGGCTCACAGCATTAAAAAATATATAGACTCAAAATGGTACTCTAATACTAATCTTAGTTTCTTGAACTGCTAAATGCAATTTTGGCACCAATAGGCCTGTGCTATCCAGGTAAAGCCCCACAGTATGCCAAGTTTCCACATCTTCCAGATGAGTTTGTTAGAGAACAGTAGCAAGGTTTTGCTGTGTATTTACAAGTATTTCTGATAGTAACTGTAGGTGTCAGAAGAGTCCATATCACAGCTGTGCCTGGCTTTATGAAAGACAGTCATGTCTTTTCACTATCTTTTGCAGGATTTAAAACCAAGTAATATTGTGGTAAAATCTGACTGCACGTTGAAGATTTTGGATTTTGGACTGGCCAGGACTGCAGGCACTAGCTTCATGATGACTCCATATGTGGTGACACGTTACTACAGAGCACCAGAGGTCATCTTGGGAATGGGCTACAAGGAGAACGGTAGGGCTGCAATTTCATGGCAAGTACAGTGTGACCTGAAGTGTAAGGTCTGCCTCTACAACAGTAAGGGGCTCCAGAAGGAGAAAAGAAAAAACATAACGGGAAATGACATCTTGAATATAAAAGGCAGGTCATTTAGAGCAGTTTATCACTTGGATACTGCAGCTACAGAATGTATTTGGGATGCAGTACTGGTGAATTTATCGGTGTAGGATTGCCAAGTAATGAGAAATTTGTTCTTAGTTATGGTTGAACCGATCAAATACAATTAGCTCTTTCTGACCAGAATGTCTTTGTCTCCTGTGGTTGTGGAACAGTGTGGGAACCACTGGAATTTCTGAATAGTGATATGTTCTAAATGTGAGTCTGGGCCTCTGAATTGTTTGAGGGAAGAAGAAGAGGTACAAGCTGAAATAGATAATCTTAGTCCTTCCAGAATTTCTCCAAATCCAGAGCTAGATCTGAATTTCAGGAATGGTTTCTGTCTTTATGATAAGTTTACCTAAAGTCCCAGGTTTTGCTGACAGGTTTCATGTGGCCAAGATCTAGGTATAAATTTCGCAACTTGAGTCTTTTTTTAATGGAAAGTCGAGTTGGAGAGAAGAGGAAAAAGCTGAAGCTAAAAAACCATGCATCTCATATGTGTGTAATCTCCCTAGATGTAAATAGGATTTTTGCTCTGAACAGTCTGTGAGGGATCAGATACCTCTTGGTCACTGGAAAGATTGTGAAAAGCAGGTGGGGGGTGCTCACTATAGAGAAGCAGGTAAGGAAGAATTCGCATTTTTCAGGGGATGAAGGGAAAACTTTATAAGTGATTCTCATTTTGTAACAAAACTGGGAACTGCATCTTAGTGCCAGGTAGACCAGGCAGAAAAGGAGGGAATACAACATATAGTGGAGAAAAATCTGCTATGACTCAGATTCTGCTGTCAAAAGCTATCACTTGTCTGTTTGACAATGAAAGTTTGACAACTTTCTGATGACAAATACAGCAAACATCAAAATCAGGTATTTATTAAAAACTCTCCTGCTCAATTTACTTTGAAGAGATTAGCTAACCTGTAGGAGAACTTTTACTAACAGCCAACTACATCCTGTAAAGGGCAGTGAAACTGATTTCGGGAGCCAATTCCATGACTTAAGCATGAATAAAGGCATGTTCACACAATCTTTTCCAAAATTAACAAGTCTCTGCATTAATTATTTGTAATATTTATAAATTTACAGTACACTTTTTAATATGAAAGTCTAAAAAGCAAAGAATCATTAAGCAGAGTCTAAGCATGCAGAATAATTTCTGAAAAATGAATAAACTTCCTTGAAGTAATTTATAATTTATATTTTTGATAGGTGCCTTTAGAAATCTGAACTATACTCAGCACATTTTAGATAGTTCCTTAGTCAATACTCAGAGTTCCTTCTATTGAGAAATGAATTATTTTGAGTTTATTTTTTTTTCTCTCCAGACATTTAGTAGATGATTACCATTGTTGTTATTGTCCCTGAAAGGACAGAGAAAGCACTTGCTTTTCACATGATTAAAATCACACCAAGAAAAAGTTAGACACACTTTTGTGATGAAGTACACAGCTGGGAAGGTACTAAGCCACATCCAAAAGTCCTGATCAAATGCCCATTGAAGTTAACATGGAGACTTCCTTTGACTTCCCTGGGCAATGAATCTGGCTCAAGATGAATGATCTCATCTTACTTGTACAAAGCAAAAATAAAATAAACAGAGAAAGAAAACAAAATATTTGAAAATGAAGGTCAGCTGTCTGAGGAGCTGGTCTGCTTGGAGGCTCTAATCCAGCTCCCAAGGAAGTCAACAGAAAGGCTTGTTCTTCGCTTCCCTGCTCTGGCCTATGCCATTACTAAAGCTCCCCTAGTATTTTTTCCTCTTACTCTGTACACTGCCTGTATAACTGTTCACTGCTTTCATTTTCTTTCTGCACTTGGTTAGCTAAAGACGCATAATTATCACCAGTTTGCTGCACTTCTGTGGAAGGTCCCAAAACTGTCACTATGAGGGAAACTCTGCCACTGCCTCAGGCATGCTTTTGCTGTCCCATGCCCCTGACACCTGTACCCTCCTTTTCCCAAATGGAACATTTCATCTTTATTTTGTTTTTACCAAGAAATGAGTTGTTTGTTTCTCTAGCTTGTTTTGGATTGTTTTTGAAAGATAAAAAGGGGGAAGAAAAAGAGGAGAAACCGGTTGTGTAGGTCAAACGTGACCACAAAATGAGGATTCAAAACTGAGGAATGTGTAGTCTTTTAAAGCATTTGAAAGCAGGTTTTTTCCCCTTTACATGGAATATGGGTCTTTTCTTTCTGTGCATGCTGTGTCACTACCTGTCTAGCCTTTCTGCTTGTAAGACTTAAAGAGAAAAAAAAAAAACCACAACCCCACCCAAGTCAAGCAGCTAACGTAACTATGCATATTGCATCTAAAAGGTGAAGGCAGGATCAGGAAGATGAGAAATCCTCTTAGTTGGTACTTGTCCTGCAGAGTGTTCGTTTTAGCATTTATTTTGAGTACCTATACAGTAAAAAGCAGAGTCCACACAGGTCAAACTCTCCAGTTCTTTCCAGTCTGTACGTAGGTACGGACAGATATGTAGAGATAGGTGCCTTGAGATAAGACAGATCCTGAAGCAGGAGTTTTAAATAACCCTTAAGGGTGGTATTTATCCATATAGCCTTTACTCGTGTGAGCAGTTCCATTTGAAACCTCTTGTATACTGCTGCAGCGATTCAGTCCTGCAGGCCTACAAACTGCCTGGCTGCAGGTGGGATTTACTCCAGATGATCGTTGTCTGGGTTTAGGTTTTTTTCTTTTGTTTTTTACTTCTTTTTTTTTTAAAAAAAAAGGTTGTTTTCACCATAAACTCAGTGTATACCATGGGTCTGTGCACTTGATCTTTACTTCCTAGCTGTGGGCCTTTTCCCAAAAATGTTGATTTTCCACCATTGTAACTAACTACTGTTGAGCTCACTGACACAGCTTTTACTTATTTATTTTAGCTTTTAGTGAGACATGAAAAAAAAAACCAACAAAACCACAAAACAAACTGAACTGTTCTGATCAACCTGCTCTTTTTCCCCTCCTTTAGGAGTGAAATGTCGTAGTTAACTTTGCTTTTTTTTCCTCCTTCTTCACTTCCCTGTCTCTGCTGTTCTAGTGGATATATGGTCTGTGGGATGCATTATGGGAGAAATGGTTCGCCACAAAATCCTCTTTCCAGGAAGGGACTGTATCCTTGTGCCATTTGCTGCAGCTTCATCTATTATTTGTTCCTCTCCTCCACCCCATACCTCTTACCATATAATGACTATACCAGGACTGTAAAGATAAAAGCAAAAAGTTGAATCCCAGAGGTATGAGTAAATGAAAACAGCGCACTACTAATATGAACAAAATTTAAATGAAAAACAGATGCACAGAATTATTTCAGACAAATAAGCTACTTTATTTTAAAACCTCTAATCATTCAATTTTATGTAGTCTTTATGTCATGCTAATAAGCAATATAGAAAACAGGCATCATGATTGCAAATTGGAGAGCTTTACTTATTCTTCAAAGGAAAAATGAGAAAAAAAAAATCCTGACTTGGCCCATCTGGTTCCTGTAAATCTGTTTTTCTACTTCTATGTTTTGGAAATAGTGACTTCATAATATTTGTGGTGACATCATAATCTTTTGCTTGCTAATGCATCATGGATTTGGATTCATCTCAGTGTTGTATGGGCTCAGAGTTGAGTCAATACAACATCTTTTTTCTTTAAAACAAAATGAAGAATTTGACTCACCCAGTTTAAGGCAACTGTTTATCCTCTGTGGTTTCCAAATTGGCCTGAAATCAGATTCTCTTGATTTTAAAATGGACTTTCCTTTACTTGCATGAGGTCTGTGTCATTAATTAAACTGTATTTCCCTCTCATCTTGTTCTTCTTGTCTTGGGTGATATTATTTTTACCACTTCCAAGGTGGTGAAAGCAATATTAGAAAATGAAAACAAAAGAGGAGGTGTCTACTTAGCCTTTGGTTTATTACAGGTTAAGCCAGGCAACCTGCCCGCAATGGCTGGGAAGTGTAAGTAGTGTGTATTTTACCCATCCAAATAAAATGCAGCAACATAGTATGTCTTCCACTCTCAGAAACAAAAAGGCATATTATTTTCAGCAGGTTGGCAGAAAGACACCATAAAAATCTGGCATCAGCAGACACTGGCAGTTGGTGTGGAGAAAACCCAGCCTTTACAGACATGTAGTCATGGAAGTAATTATTTTTTTGCTGACTCTTGAGTGATTCCTGTAGTGTTTATCAGAGTCAGGTCCTGCCTGTCCTATTTTCACAGCTCTGTCAACTCTCTGAAAACAGAGCTTTTTCTGGTAGCCAGGTGAAGATGCAGTTATATTTTACTAACAAGTAGATGGGGAAACTGCAGGTACCTCTTGTTTGCTGAGGAGGAAACAGCAACATTGTACTGGTTTCCAGTCTTAAAGGAATATGGACTAGAAACTTATCGGATGCAAAACACAACAATGAAGTAAGAATGGTGGGATGTTGTTATTAGTGGATAGCTTTGAGATTTCACTCCATAGGTGCTGAGATTTTTCCTGCAACAGGTGGAGTAGGCTACACACCCACCTTTTGCTGTAATCTGAATGGCCAGAGGAGCTCCCAACATTCATGAGACCTGTAATTCAGTGTGATCTTCACGCCGTGTTTCAGTGGTAACAACACCTCAGAAACACCATCATAACTCTTCCTCCAAATACTGTGCTCTTCTCCTTTTTCTTTTTTCTTTTAATGTACAAGAAAAATTTAAATAATCTGCAGCATACTTGAGGTTCAGTTGTAAATACTGAGGAAATTTCTGTTTAATCTATTTGGAGAGAAGTCTGATTGAGTTTTTGGTTGATTAGTAACTAGAATACAGAATAAAGCTATTGCAGTGTAAAAATGTAGCACCATGGCTAGCAGGTTGCTCTCCTTTTTCAACAACAAATGATATTTAAGAGTCATGTTCTTCTGCCCATTTCCAGAAAAAAAAAAAAAAAAAAAAAAAAAAAAAAAAAAGCAAGCTATATCATTTAAACAGCATAGCTTTTAAAAAAATCAGTCAAACATGAGAATTACTTTGTTTCTGTCTGGCTGTGACAACAATACCTTATGACATGTCTTATTCAGGGATAGCAGCAGAACATTTTTAAAATACCTTTTAACATTTCAATATCAGTTAAAAATAGCAACTGATTTTTTGAACAAATGCAGAAAAAATTGTGTAAATTGTAGGATAGTCCTACTTTTTAAACCATTGGAAATCCCATACCCTGAAATGCACTGTATGTGGGCTAGGTCATAACTGCTACCATGTTTTAGTGGAGAGTTTATTCAGGTGAGTTAGAAGCTTAAAAAGAAAAAGCTATTCAGGTGAGTTAGAAACTTTAAAAAAAAAAAAAAAAGAAAACGAAAACCAAAAAGGAATCTGTACATTCATTTCCAAGTCAATACACATTTATTAAACTGTTTGACCGCATGAATAAGAGATTTTTAGTGTTAGAAAGACTGTTTTTTGTACGGGTCCATATTCTTTCCCTTCCCTCCATGGCTGTTGATGAGCAGATTTAGTTTGCCTCCTAGATACAGGAAGAGCTGGAGAAGCATTTATGCAGCTGCAGGTAAACTTCACAGAATATTACAATAAAGCTTCCCTCAGGCTATTTAAGGCCTTCCAGCAGTGGGTTTTCTAGCTGAAACAGGCAAATCTGTCTAGAAAATAAAAGTTTCAGTTCTTTTAATTATTCAGAAGAATGTCTACTGTGTGCACTTGCTATCAATATACTCATTTCTAGCCTGGTGTAAGAACATTCATGTATGTCACAACATACATGTAAGAAAAATTTCACAGCTGCTGCCAAGTTTTATGGAAATAAAAAATTTTTAAAGTTAATCTTAACTAAACCATTGCACCAAATTATCATTGCACTTAGGTCCTGCTGACTTTAAATTAAATTTCATTTTTAAAGTCTTCATGGAAATTGAAACATGGAGAAGATTAATTTCAGATCATGTCATCTACATAAATAAGAAACTCTTTCTAAGTTACTATAAGAAAACTATAGATTACAGGTACCAGCATATGATAACTGTCTGGGTTAGTATAAATATAAGTTACGCATTTTTCAAAAAAAGGAAAGATTTCTTAACTTTATCAAAATGCTCTCTGAACACATATTCATTTAACTGCTATTTTCATTAGCAAAAAGCCAGACAGTACTTGAAAATGGTTGCTCTGTGAATATTGCTGAGGTATTTAGTCTAACTGACCTAGTAGGGCACTTGAGATACAGCAGGGCTAGAGAATTGCTCCATTCAAGAGCTGTCAGTTTGTGATGAGCCAGTTGGTTTTCAGAAAAATAAGAACACCCTCAAGCCTCCTGGAGAGTACTGGGTAGAAACTGCATAGCAGATACAGTTGTTCCTTGTACCTCACCTAAAGCAGTCATTTCAGAATACTGCCAGGGAGACTTCTTTGTCAGGTCAGACCCTCATGAGAAGAAATCCACCTTTTGATCGATTTCCAGACCAAAATATTCCTGGTAAGTTCTGTAAGATTTTGTAGTCCACTTCTGAGCTTCTCACTCAGTGATTCTTCAATGCTTTATTCCACTTGTCTCAGTTAAATCAGAAAGAGTATGAGCAACTAAAAACTGCCCAGACTCTTGAATGCCATTTGAAATATGGTGGAAAACTCCATGACTTTCCCCAGAGCTGTATTCAGCTCTACCTAATAATGCCTTCAAAATCTCATAAGATTTCAATTTAAGGATTGGGAATGTATTTCTGTGTAATATTTTTGAAGAGAAGGGAGAATAGTCTGAATGCCTTGGAGTGAAATAGATTTGTTAGGATCTGAGCTGCTGAGGCCACAGTGATGTCCCACAGGCACACATGACTTAGTGGGGAAATAAAGCAAATCAAAGAGCATTTCTCTTCAGTAGTGGGGAGGCATGTAAACGATGGTACTCTATCTAGCAAGTTCATGTGTGAGTTCTTCGGCAGATCAAAGGGAAAACAGTGGTTTCGTCATAGGAATATATTCTGATAACACCCAAGTGTCTTAAGTTTTGAGGCCTGGATTACAGTGGTGAATATGGAAAACAGAGTTCCTACTGCAAACAGTTTAGAGTCTAAGACAGTCAAAAGAGAAAATACCATTAAGATAGCAAGAGAGGAAAAATCCCAAACTTATACTGTGCAGCTATGAGAATCCAAAATGTATTGTGAAGAAAAGTCAGCATTAACAGATGAAGTTAATGTTTTCTATGGCCAGATTTTCAAAAATTCCTTTGTCTGCCAGCTGTCTTTGAGAGTAGTGAGATTAAAAGGTGCTCTTTAACATCTGACAGGGTATTTTATTGTATTTTCCCATGAATTTATATGGAAAAAATTTGCTTGCCTTAGGGAAAAAATTTTGAATCAAGAAAATCTTTTAGGAAAAGATGTTGCCTTTCCACCACTCACTAGCAGAATTTATCTTTGCATTTGAAATATGATCTGTGTATATCAGTGGATATAATCCTAGTGTTCTGGGGTTTTTTTTAAACTTCAATATAATAAAACATCTGCACTTTTTCTTTTGTGTAGCTGTTGTTTCTCATGTTACCAGTAGCATTTTCTTAAGGCTTGTTTTGTCTTTGAGAAAATCAAAGCCAAAACCAACAGTTAGCATCAGGATTATTTAAGAGACTGTTAAAAATGGCTGGTCTGGCAGTCCAGGTTGGGTCAGCTGGTACACATTAGCCTACTGGTTAAGTGTCTGTTAGCTACAATGGCATTGATGGCTAAGTTTGGATTTTGTTCAACTGGATGATTCCTCCCTACATATACAGTATTTGGTTTGGGACTCAGGATATTTCTGAGAATATAGCAAGTGTTTGAGTTATGATGATTTTATTGGGGGAGGTTTGTTTATATGAGATGAGGTCTGTCTCAAAGAGACTTCAGCGTAGCTGTGAAGATGGTTTGGCTGTTGCCATTCTTCTCTTTCTTATTTTGTTCAGGCCTAGTGCAATTTGCCCTTAGTATAAGAGTTCCATCCTGTCTGTGATGTGTGTGGTGTTTGGAGTGGATCCCAGCTGCTACAATGAAGATGATCCATTGCTCATTTCCCAACACTCACCTTAAAGATTTTCAGCATGGGTCTGAATGTGCAGTTTCAAAAGCGGCCAAGTGTTGAGGTGTAGATATGTGCTACACCTACTGTTGCCTCATATGAATTTCAGCTGAGGCAAGTTAGTTGTCTTTTCAGGCACTAATGAAAACTGAATGGTCTCAAATGTCTTCCCCCCCCACCGCCCCCTTCTATGCCTTTTATCAGCTTCTGCTTGATGGCAACTGTACTAATTTGAGCTGAGTTCCACCGGCACAGTTGAGCAGAGAATTTAGAACTTGTAGATAAAACAGATAGTACTGAAGTGTCTTCTGTCAAGAGCATGTCAGTATTTAGTTGTGATCAAGGTAGAGGACTGGAATGCACTCAAAATCATATATCATTTATCAGGTATGAAAATATGTAAATACTCTTAAATTATATGCTAATCTGTTTGTATTGTAGCAGGAGAGACTACCTGTGGAATCCCTGCTGGAAGAGGTAAAACAAGTGTACCTGAATGCTCTTTGAGACCTGGAAAGAGATGCTTCAAAGCCAAAATTTAAATTAAGATAAAAAGAGGGTCTGAAGTTAGAAACTGCAGGATCTGCAAAGCATGTTTTAAATGTTACTGTCTGTTAGATGCAGTGCAGCGTGTTTCACATTCCTTGGCAAGATTCTCTGTAGGTCTCTCTTACTGCAACAATTTTTTATATAGTCATATTCAAAAGAAAATGGGAGATAGGGAAGGACATGAGTCATTCCTCGTGCCTCTACTCATTCTTGAGCTTGCAGCTCAGGATTCCCATGGCCTTTTCTTAATATACATGTACCTTTTAATATCCTGTGACAACCTTTCCAGTCCCTCTGCAAGCTCTGCTGTTCTGAAAGAGACAGTGCAACACGAGTTCCCAAGGAAAAACAATAGTTTTTCCACTTGTTTGGCACTGTAACCTAAAGGCCAACCTCAGAGGGAGAGTACAAATGTGTGATTCATACCTCATTCTGCATCTTTCCAGGTGGGCCAGGCTCTGGCACCTGCCTGTCTACTGCAGATCAATTTTGTCTATGCCAAATGAAGGTGAGCATCTGCTAGTCTGAATCCCAGAGAGTGATGGTTCAGCTGTGTCACAAAAAGGCACGATGCATATCAGTTTGGAACTTACAGAAAGTTTTTTAAGAAAGAGAAAAATCAATACGTTTGTTTGAAGCATGAGATTTGTGATATTTGTGGCAACTCCCTTTTGGTTCCATCTAGAAACTGTCAGGAGAGCAGTTGTTCTCTACAGTGGTTTTGCAGTTTCAGTTGCAGGTAGTAAATTAGAAATCTATAATACAATATTCAAACACTTCGGAACCTGTCACGGTTTAACCCCAACCAGCAGCTGAGCCCCACAGAGGATGAGGGAGAGAATTGGTAGAGTAAAAGTGAGAAAACTTGTGGGTTGAGATAAACACAGTTTAATAGGTAAAGCAAAAGCTGCGCACACAAGCAAAGCAAAACTAGGAATCCATTCATCACTTCCCATTGGCAGGCAGGTGTTCAGCCATCTCCAGGAAAGCAGGGCTCCATCACGTGTAACGGTGACTCGGGAAGATAAATATCATCACTCTGACCACCCCCCCTATTCCTTTTTCTTCCTCCAACTTTATATGCTGAGCATGACATCCTATGGTATGGAATATCCTTTTGGTCAGTTGAGCTCAGCTGTCCCAGCTGTGTCACCTCCCAGCTTCTTGTGCACCTCCAGCCTGCTCGCTGGTGGGATGGGGTGAGAAGTAGAAAAGGCCTTGACTCTGTGTAAGCACTGCTCAGCGATAACTAAAACATCCCCTGCATTGTCAACACTCATTTCAGCACAAATCCAAAACACAACCCCATACTAGCCACTGTGAAGAAAATTAACTCTATCCCAGCAAAACCAGCACATTCTCCATCCCTTATTCCATACCATTTACATCATGTTCAGGACCCATATTATCCATTACATCCTCATTACCCACCATCCCCATTCCCACCCTTTGATATAGTACACAGATAGCATTCTCCTAGTCTAAGGACCACCCCTTAAAATGTCCACAGATGCCCACAAAATGTCCACTAAGTTCATTTAGTCAATTATTTTGGGCTCCATTTGTTATGGTGGTCACTCAGGACAGGAGAGGTGGTGTGTTGGGTGGAATTACTGGGCACCAAAGCCTGCTCAGGTCAGGTCACTGCTGCATTTACACTAGTTCATGTAAGGCTTGTCCTCCACTGGTTCAGGTGGTTCCAGCTATGGTAGTTCCTGTAACATACAACTCAAATCATGTGTTACAACAATTTAAAGGTATTCCCACTACAGTCTCCACCCCTGACCCCTTTGGACCAGACCATTGGGTTTAACATTGCAATGAACTCCTTCCCTTGCCTGTGCTCCAGCTTGAACTTATCCCCAGACTACAGTCCCATAGTGTTGGGATTCTAGAGGGCTTTCTGCAAGAGAATGGACATGTGAGCAATCCTGTGTGAGAACAAGACTGATAAGAGCCTCAGCCGAGCAAGAATGCGATAAGGATGTGACCCTGAATGAGGGGCGAGAAACTCAATGAGACAAACGACCCCTGGAAGGGGTTGGGACGGAAGAGGGAGTTACACAAGGCAGGGAGCCTGGCAAGGCTGATGTGGCACTTTTTATCCAATCATAAGAAGGTTTAAAGCACGGGCTAAGTTAACTGTCCAATCTTGAGGACTTGTACTGCATGTTACTCACGTGTGCGGGAGAACATTATAAAAGGGCTTTCTTAGTTGTAATAAACGGGCATTGCTTGATCACATTGGTCGTGTGCGTGCTCAGCTCTCCTGCACCGTAGGGGTGTACCTGCTCCAAGAGGAGCCTTATCTATGAGCCACAGTCTCTCCAGGGATATACCTGCTGCAGCACACAGCCACAGTCACTTTGAGTTCCAGTGTGGCTTTCTCCATGGGCCATAATGCCTTCAGAGATGAACCTGCTCCAGTGTGGCCTTACCCACAGCCACAGCACCTTCAGAAGTTAACCTGCTCCAGCAAGGCCTTACCCTGGCTGCAGTCCCTCCTGAGGTGTACTTGCTCTGTCATGGACTTATCCATGGCCACACACTTTGAGGTGGTCCAGCATGACCTCACACACGGCCACTGATACTTCAAGGTGTGCTTGCTGCAGCATGGACTTATCCACAGCTTCAGATGCTTTGAGATGCACCTCCTCCAGCGTGGACTTATCCTTGGGCAAACATAACCACGGCCACAGAGGCTTCGAGATGTACCTGCTCTGACATGGGCTTACCCATGGCCACAGATGATTCTGGGTGTCCTGCTCCTGAGTGGACTCATACACAGGTCACAGTCCCTATGACTCAAGTTCCAGCCTGTCCAGTACAGCAGTGCAGAAGCATCAGCGATGCCCTGGCCATCTGCCAGCCCAGGCACATCGCCACTGCAGTTTTCAAAAGGTTCCCAGGCACAGCAGAGTAATATGATCAACAGTACAGCACTACAGCAAGTAGCGAAAGCAAAAGGTAGACACGAATGAGCGCAAGACTAACATAGAACAAGGCAAGCAAGCCCCGTGACAAACGCAGGAGCCTGCCAATTAACAGCTAAGCAGCAATAACAGCTATAAATTCCATCTAGCACATTCCAATCAAACCTGTCATTATCTTGAACCCTTCCAGCCCCACGCTGGGCACCAAAAAGGGCTGTCGTGGTTTAAACGCAGCTGGCAGCCAAGCACCACGCAGATGCTCATTCACCCTCCCCTGCCTGGAGGATGGGGGAGGAAATTGGAGAGGTAAAGGTAAGGAAACTTGTAGGTTGAGATGAAAACAGTTTTAACAATTGAAATAAAATAGACTAATAATAATAAAAATTACAAATGGCTAATGCACAATGCAATTGCTTACCACCCACCAACTGATGCTCAGCCTGTTCCCAGCTAGCCATCCCAGAGAAGAGATGATTCCGAAAACTGCGATCCCAGAAGCAAGAGCCCCAGCTTCCCAGCCAACCCTTGTTTATATACTAAGCATATTATATGATATAATATATTTCATTGTCCATTTGTCCTTTTTTAATTGCATAGAAATAACAGGAAAAAAACCCCCAAACAACAAAACAATAAAACCAAGCTACCGTGTCCAACACAGACCACTGTATTTTTCTTCCTGAAAATTCAAGTAAGAGCCTAGAAATAGTTCATCAGAGCAGGCCTCTGCAAATCTGCAGGAGCATTCAGCAACAGAGATGGAGGTAAAGGGAGGTCCTACACAGCAAGGTGTCTTTCCATTTTAGGAGGATTTGGAGAAAGAAGCTCACTGTGTTGTGACAGGCATGCTCAGTTGCCTTGAAATTTTACTAGACTTTGCACCTCAGCCATTGAGAAACAGCATTGTGTGCTAAATATTTTGGCCTACACTTACACAAATAAAATCAGGTATCATGGTTTGCTTCATAAATATGTCTATCATTGTCTTCCCAAGTCAATTTTGAAGACATGATCATCTCTTTTCAGCTTGCAGAGCTAAAACTGGAGCTATTACAAATGTGAATGTTTGACATGCTCATTAATGCTCTGGGCAGAGAGAGAAAGTGTGAACTAGCCCATGGGGTTGGGAAAGGTAACAAAGCTCATTCAGCTGTGCCTGCATCTTCTGGTCTCCAGAGTTTCCCGTGACACGCATTTCATGAATTTTAACTTGAATGTCATGTTTTTCACTGAGTGAAAACCGTAGCTAACTAAGTGCAGGTCTGAAGAACTAACTCAGGAGTTTTAGCAAGGGCAGTTTCCTTATGGGCTCCCTTTCACTGTGTTTTGTCAAGTGCCAGAGAACCTGTAGTTTGGCAGAAGGAGACTGCAGGGCCATTATGAAGGAGTGAGGAAGGAAATGAGATGTGGTGTCTTCAGTATTAGAGTGACACCCGTGCTTTTTCCAGTTCATCCAGCATGGTAGGAGAAACAGAAAAAAAAATTGCAAAATTGCATCCATAGCCATGGAAGGTCAGCTTGGATCCTTTCCATATAGAAACATCTTTGATTAGTTCTATAATTCCTGACCCTTCTGCACCTTTGCTGAAGGGAATCTGAAACCTGGAAGGATGAGCAAGCACTCATTTGGGTCAGGAAGTATGTGAGACTAAAGCACAAAGAGGAATAGATGGATGTCTCATTGATACTCTTCCATTCTAACTCTCCCTTCTCTCTTCACCAGCTCTTCTGGTCACCTTCCCTCTCAAGGGCTGGGTTTGGGGGGCCAGGTTTGGGGACCAGGGGGCATGCGTGTGTGGCAACAGAACAATTTCTGTTCAGCCTTCTCAAACTCTACTCAAGTCCCCGGGGAGATTTTGGAAGTTCCTGTGAAAGACAGATTCATTCCTCATGTGTTTTCCAAGACAGCAAATCACACAATCACTATAGAGTGTATTTGTTCACTGTTTGGCATGAAATCAGAACCAGGAGATGGACCAGAGGTTAAGATTTGCTGTATAAGTGAAATACTTCCTTTTTTGAGGAAAACACTTGCACATTGTTTGTGGTGGGTTATGCCAGGGAGACATTTGGTGTCCTTGGAAGACTTGCTCATATTTTGAAGTATATGTACGCACTCATTTCAGAGCCACTCTGCATAATAATCAGGTTTGTAGAAATTTTGAACAAATTAAAAAATCCCCTGCTCTTAGTAATCTAGGACACAGGTATTCTAATGGAGAGGGAGCTTCTCATCAACGGCTACCCAGATCTCAGCAATTTCACTTCAGACAGTCATGGAAAGCTGTAGGTTTAATTCCTTAACACTGTTTCAAGTGATTCTGAAACATCAAGGCAAATAGCTGCTAAACTGAAGTTTTACCTAGAGTTACACAGAGGTCTCTGTGACTATAAGTTAGCCTGCATTTGATTAAAGCTTAGGGATATTCTGTGTGTTGGTGTAGCATTGCCAGTCTCTGTGAATATCCTGAATTTGGAAAAAACGAACCAAATGTAATTTTCAGTGCTTTGCAGTTGAGAGCAAATGTTCAGAGGTTGTGGTTTGTTTGTTTTGACGCTTGTACAACCAAAATTACTCGGACTACATCTGGATGGATGTTGGACTAAATGAAACTGAGGACCGAGGCTTAGGTCTGTACTGAAGTCCCTTATGGAGCTTTGCACGAGCCTCAGTGCCTTAAATGGGACTTCTGACAGCTGCTGCTGTATATGCTGAAACTCCTAACCTCCAACTAACTACTCTTCTTAAACATGCAGTGAAACTCTGGGTTCCAATTTTACTTATTTCTCATTGGCTCAGGAGAGGAAAAAGAGGCAGCAGTCAAGAAGGCACAGTTTTTTTCTCTTTGGACATCGGTCGTATTCAGATGTTCATCTTTGCTTCTTCTGATTTGGAAATTTACAAAGAGCTTCCCTCCCAAAACCTCAGGAGTAGAAGAGAATAATCATCTCTGCTTTACACAGTTCACAGTTTAGTAAGTCACTACTTCAACTTCTGTGTGTGTGCCCTTGAGAACAGCATAGAGCAGTGACGTCAGAAGGCAGCTTCTGAAAATAAAAAGGAATTAATAACAGATAAACAAACAACTGCTTGCTCTACCTTTTCCTGATATTTTGCATGCCGTTTAGCTTGTGATGAAAGCAGCAGTAATTTGCATCTCTAGGTTTGCTTATTGCTTCCAAACAAGTAGCCTTTTATTTATCTGTTTGTTTATGGATGTATTTATTATGTAGTGATGAAGCTTTTCATATGCTAAATAAAGCAGCAGGGTACCACAGACCCAGGCATGTAAAGATTTTCACAGATAGGACATTTGCTTTCAAAGTCAAATCCACTTTAAACTGTTGCTCAATATGAAATCATAAGAGTAAATTTAACCAAGCAGCATTATGCTTTCATTTTTTTTCCCCACAGTTTCTGGCCCTGAGAGACCAGTCTGTCCCTTTTCTTGCTTCCATGCCCTATGACTTATCATAGAGCAAGGACAGCAGAGGTAATGTGGGTTCATGGTATTGGTATGGGGGGAAAACACCACCTTAATCCCATACTGGATATAAGGCATCTGATTTTCATCTCATGTTCCAGTGTAAATTGTTGTTAGTTTTGTTTGACCCAGCTGAACTGCTCTTCTCTGTATGAGGTAAATAGTTAATGGGTTTGCTCTCAATTTCAATGCAGAAGGTACAGCTTAGTGCTTCTGTGTCTCAACTGTCCTATTTAGAAATCACCATTTCCTACCATGGCAAATGGAAATCTTATGAGATTCTCAAGACTCTTATTATGGACTGCTGGCTTCACTGAGGTTCAGTGGAAGTGAGCCAACAGGCTCTAAAGCAAGCATTATTGGAGTCCAATGATCTCAACAAATTCTATTCATACTCCTGAATAGGAGGTGGATATGTCTTCACAAGGATCCAAGTTCCTTTTGTGGTTTCTGGCAGTTCAGCTTGTGAAAATATGCATGGATCTCTGGTAACTGAAAGGACAAAGGAAAATCAATTTGCATATCCTCATTGATTACAGAGACCAGCATTCATTTACAATTTAAAGCAGTATGAACCTAGGTAATGAATGCAAATGAAAACTTTAAAAAGCCAAAATTAATTGGTAAATTTTAATTACAGAGTTGTATTATGACACAGTAGACAGCCTTGGGTCTCACTTGGTTTTCTGTATTTAATAGTATTGTCTTTCATCCACTCTGGGGTAAATAAAATTGTTGGAGTCGATTTTTCTCAGCCCTGCTATGTTGTCACAAAACTTGTACACTTGAGCAGAAAAGCATCTGCAGAGAGCAAAAGGCAGGGCTGTGTCTGCGGTGCAGGCTGCAGGCTCTGTGCTATAGCATGATTGGATAAGTCTTCTCATTTATTTGTTGTTCTGTTCCTGTTTTCTTGTTTACCTTCATTTCATTTTTGTTTTCAGTTGACATGTGGTCAGTAGGGTGCATCATGGGAGAAATGATTAAAGGTGCTGTCTTGTTTCCTGGCACTGATCGTATCCTTCCTAGCAGCCTCCGTAGGTACTTCCAACCCTTTCCCCTTCAGCCCCTTCCTGCTAGACTAGTGCTGTCATACATTTGTACTCTACCTAAAGAATTGGGCTCAGTCCCGCTGCAAAATCCTTGGAAACCAAAACGTCAATAAACCATTACTACCTCTCAGTAAAAGCCTTAGGGGGAAACCTCAGCGAGTGTAGTATAAGGAGATGGAAAATAACGTCCCATGCAGTTCATCAAAATCACTTTCTGCAGCCAGTGACCCCTTGTTCTTAGTTTTGTTGTTATAAATGTCTATTAATTGGCAGGGGGTGTGGGGTGTTTCATAAATTGCAGGCTTTTAAGTTCAGGTTGTAGCATGGTAGGCACAAGACACTGTTTACCTCAGGATGACGTGTAAGAGACGGTCCGTATTTTAGGAAGAAGGAAGGTGTGATTAACTTGGACATGACTTTTAGAAATGCTTATTTCTTCGCTTGTTTGCTCTGCAAGAAGTAGGAAAGTAGGAAATGGCTTCAGTTTGGGGACAACTTCTGTTTCACAAGGCATTAATTATCACTTTGTAGCAATTTGATGACTCAAAAGGCTGCGACTTTCCTTGGAAACCGTTGTAGTGGACTTCAGTCTGTCATGCTTTATTTAAGTACATGTAGCTATTATGTGAAAGCAGAATGTATTTTTGACATCAATAAGCAGTGATTTATAGATAAAGGCACTAAATCAGTGGACAAGCGATCCAAGCATACTAGATTTTCCTTAGAGACCATTCTGCATGCAGGACTCAGGCAACCATAATTCTTACTTTATTTGATGCTTTATTAATGCTTTGATATATACACTCCATTATGTATCAGATTGTGAAAGTGGTTTCTTCTTGTGCACATCAACTGAGTTCTGTGCATGCTTGGTCTAACTCCAGCGATTCATGGTCTATAGGATTACAGAAATGAGAAATGGAGGTGACCTGTGTACAAGTTTTCCTTCTAATTTAAACAGAGGAGTTTCCAGGCATTATTCATTTTTATGTCACTTTCCCTGAATGTGTGTGCGTGTACACTTATATATATAGGTCTGTGTGTATATACACGTTTACCAAAACAGTTTAGCCCTTCACTTTTGGCCTCATTCACACTTTAAAGGGTTCAATATTTGAATTAAAATGTGGAAAAAGTAATATCTGGAGAGCGTTAAAGAAATTAAGGTAGGCAATGATACCAATATTTTCACAGGATTGCCTAGGAAGATTCTGATTTGTGTTTTGTCCAAAATGTTGGATGAGAATGTGCATACATATGAACAGTAAAATTCCCATGCATTTTCATATCATCTGGAGCACATCTCATCTGCATATGTGAAAGTAAACCTTTCCCTCCTTTGTGTTAATGTAAAGCATTAGCACCTATTTGTGCTCCGTGAAGATTTGGCCCAGGCTGTGCTTGTGTTTTCCATGACTATGGAGTGAGAAATTTAAGTGTGGGGGTTAGCATGGTTCAGTGTTGTAGTCCGAACTAGTTTTATGTTAATGGACTTAACTAATGGATTTAATGTTTTGTAAGATATCGTTTAAAGAAATCCCCAAGTAAGTACAAAAAGAATTGAACATAGCACTTCAAAAACTGGTTTCTTTGACACAGCTGCATATTTGTTAAAAAGAAATCATGCAAAGCCTTTATAATTAAACCATTATGTTCTGTTTATAATTGCAATAACCCCACAGAAATTGGCACTACCAGCTGCTGATTTGTTTGGGATCTTTCCCAATGAGTTCACATTCTTCATTTGTATTTATAATACGTTGCTAAATTTGCACTGTGATTTATGTACCGCTCTGCTTTTCTTTTGTTGTTCCATGAGTGCTGATTCTGTGAACTGAGGACGACGCCGCTGCTTTCTTTCAGGCAGCTGAGCACCTCTCGTCAAAGCCACCTCTCCTCCGAATCCATCCCCCTCCCTCTCCCCTGCTGCTGAGCAGATGCTGGCAGGGGTTCAGCACTTCTTGCTCTTGTGCCCGTCTGTACAGCTGCAAACCAGTCAGAAAGTTGCAAGGGCAGACACAGCCTGCTGAGACTGATGACTTCTTGGCATCTTCTTCCTTAGATCTGCATAGAAAATGCTTAGTGCTTCTATAAAAAAAAAAATATTTCTTCAGGTGTGCAATGGAGTTGGGCAGCTGTGTAATTTCATCAGCAGGGACTATGAGCCCTAAGAGCTTGAGGGCAGCATACTTAAGGATGTATTTAAATAGAGGAGGAAGAGTAATTAGAAATCTGTTTCCTTTAAAAAAATCCTTCCCTCTTCAACATAAAAGGGGTGTAAAATGGGTTACAACTGGTGTTATAAATGATCGCATCCAAATTTAGTCATAAAAAAAAAATTTCCAATTTATTAAATAAACAAATAAAGATAAGCAAAAACAGCGCTGAACGGACCGGGAGCCCCTGCTCTAACTGGCCCGCACCGACCGGTTTCCCCCCTCAGTATTTATTCTCTCTCTTCTCATACATAGTTATAAACTTTAATTCATATTCATAGCATTTCCGGGAAAAGGGTGGGTTTATGGAGATCTTTCTCGCGCATGCTCTCTTTGTCTGTTGGGGTCTTTTTTTGCCCCTCTCTGGTGGTCGTGGGATGAAGTAAACACTCTTCCTCGGCCTGCCCTTTTGGTGACCCCGAACTTTGAGCATGCGTCTTACAAACAACTTCTTTTTGGGCCTGGATAACTGTAAACAACACTTAACCAGTTGGACCGGCCCATTAGAACACGGAGTCAGGATGGCTTTGCAAAAAACAAAGAGAGCTATTTACACATTATGTCACCCTGCCCCCTCAAACCTGCAGTTATACAAAAACAGTTCAGTCAAAAATACATATAAAAAGAGCAATATTTTAAACTTACTTTACACTGTGCAAAACCATATGCTGAGATAGGTGGAAATGGATTAAAAAGTCCTAACGTTATTTTATAATAACACGAATCATGTAAACTTATTTCACAACACGCAATGTACCCAAATTTGTTATCAGCAATTTTTTCTTCACAGTCTGTGCTTCATTTCACAACCACACTGTGATTTGAAGAGAGTATTTAATACTAATTTGTGTCAATTTTTATGCATAAATGTGAAAAGCAGTTTTGAAACTGAAAGATTGAATATTCATGAGAAATGCACTGTCAGTCATATGCTTGACAGACAGTGCCATCCAGAGGAACCTGGCCGGGCATGAGAGGTTGGCCTGCACAAACCTTGTGGAGTTCAACAAGTCCTGCACATGGGTCGGGGCAATCCCAAGCACAAATACAGGCTGGGTGATGAGAACAGCCCTGTGGAGAAGGACTTGGGGGTGTTGGTGGATGGAAAACTGACTGTAAGACAGCAATGTGTGCTCGCAGCACAGAAAGCCAACTGTGTCCTGGGCTGCATCCAGAGCAGTGTGACCAGCAGGTCAAGGGAGGGGATTCTCCCCCTCCGCTTCGCTCTCGTGAGACCCCCCCTGCAGTGCTGTGTCCAGCTCTGGGGGCACCAACATCAGAAGGACACGGACCTGCTCGAGCGGAGCCAGAGGAGACCACAAAGATGCTCACTGGCTGGAGCAGCTCCCCTGTGAGGACAAGCTGAGGGAGTTGGGGGTGTTCAGTTGGAGAAGAGAAGGCTCTGAGGAGACATTAGAGCAGTGTCCCAGCACTTAAAGGGGCTACAGAAAAGGGGGGAGGGACTTTTGATCAGGGGGTGTAGGGATAGGATGAGGGGTAACAGTTTTAAACTGACAGAGGGCAGATTTAGATTAGATATTAGGAAGAAATCTTTTAATGTGAGGGTAGTGTACGACACTGGCACAGGTTGCCCAGAGAAGCTGTGGCTGCCCCCTCCCTGGAAGGGTTCAAGGCCAGGTTGGACGGGGCTTTGGGCAACCTGGGCTAGTGGAAGGTGGCCCTGCCCATGGCAGGGGGGTGGAACTGGATGATCTTTAAGGTCCCTTCCAACCCAAACCATTCCGTGATTGTATGATGATTTGACTGCAAAATTTACTATTTGCCTTTTTCCAGTGGTTAAGGAATATAGGTTGTTTGATACTGTTTCTGTTCACAGAACTAAATTGTCCATTTGGCTAACTGAAAGATCTTCTGTAGCAAAACAGAGCCTTCTTACATGGTCGTGGAAAATTCACAAGCAGAAAAAGAGGAAATGCCTTTGAGTAAGTGCAGAGTGGAGTGCTTAGCTAGGCTGCAGCTCTGTTCCACTCCTGTAACCCATTTGAATTCACTGAACTCACTTGGGTGGAGCTGAGAACTGATTCCAACTCTATTCTTTTTTAAACTCCAATTGTTTTTCAGTGTCCAAAATCCCCATGGTCTTTACTGATCCTTGAAATTCTACTATTTCTCTACCATTTTTAGTGTATGCGTGTGATGCAGTTAATTGTGAGCTAAAGCTTTTTTTTTTAAATGTTGTATGAAACTTCCTTTCAAGGTTGACAGCAGTAGTTCTGCTTCCAGAGAAATTTATCATGAAGCTTGGATATACTTGTGCCTCAAGCAAGTAGAAAACAGCAACATGGTTTGTTGTGTTGTCTCAGGATTCTACCCGTGAGTTGTCTCTTGTGTTCTTCACAACATTTTATGAGGGAGACTGTTACTCTTTTCTCACCACTGTGTAAATGATCTGAAGGAGTTAAGAAGGTGCCTTAGTCATCTGGTGAGCTGTTAAAGCAGTAGTTAAACATGGATTTTTTTGATTTTTTTTTAAACTGCTGAATGCATTTTGGACGGACAAAGAAGAATGTGCCTTTAAATGTTGTACTTGGAAATGCTTAGGGAGACAAGTATATATTCAGCAGAGAGATGTAAGGTTAGCGTGATGTCAGCTTCTCATAGTATAAATCACAGATGGCCTTACAAGCTATCACTTACAGAGCCTCACAGAGATTACAACTGCAATCACGTTATGTATGTCGCAAAGATAGGGGTATAAGGTTTTTCTGCACAGTTTTACAGTTCATTTAGAAGGTATTTAATAATGCTAAAGTTCATAGGCTGCTAGGTACATGATCATTGTGCCTCCAGCTGTACATGTTTCAAAGACAGAAGTGTGCCACAACAGAAGGTTCTGTAAACCTCGAAACAGGCTGGACTACTACAAGTAGATACTGCAGTGGTGAGGAGGTGTCCACGAGGGAAATAGTAATACTTATCCAAGGGCAAGACTGGAGTCCTGTGCTATCTGGACTGTCCACTAAGCACTGATTTGCTTACTACTGTGTAAGCAAAGATGCTCGGCAACTGAATGAAGTGCCAGCTAAAAAACAAAAACAGCAGTTGAAAATTTTAGTGAAGGTGCTATCACAGATATTCATCCAAAGGGTTAATGACAACAAACACTGCTGTCTCCTATCTTCCAAATGATCAATGGTAATCTGAAGTAATTTTATTTTTGTGGCACATTATTTTTACTATCGCCATAATTTTCTATTATAGCATGTAAATATTAAGTACTATTCTTACAGTTGCAAAATATCTTCTGTTACAGCCTAATTTTTACAAATGCCACATTCTTCTCAAAGCATTCACCTTGGCACAGCAAATGCTCTACACTTGCTGCCTTGTCAGATGCTAGCGTTTGTAGTTCCAGCTGTGTGTTTTTTGTAAACTGTTGACATCAGTATGTAAATTACAGGACTTTAGAAAAAATATGTATTTGACACTGATGTCTCCCACAGTGACGTTTGATTAGTTTGGGTTTTATTGACAGATTTCTTTTTTAAAAAGGTCCAATTTTTAAAGAAAGAAAATTAGTTGAGCTATCAACTTTACAGTTGGTGTGACAATTTGGTGTTGGGGAGGGAAATACAAAGCTGCTCGTTGTAATTACTATAATTTTGACAAGTTAGGAGCATCAAAACTTTGTATCTGAAGCAATGCAGTTTGTTTTCATTGGTGGAACATGCACATTTAAGGAGAAAACTATCAGAAAGGTGGTTCCCTTAATATTTTGAGATTAAAAAGAGGTGAACTCACCCTGTCCGTCTGTTATAAAGGAAGAGCTCCAATTCCATTCTGTTTTTGTTGTGCCTACCTTAACAAAAGAAAGATTTGACATGCTCTAGTCCTAACCATCTTCAGAAGAAGGATGATTAGCCAGAAAGAGCAAATCCTACTCCAGTGCAGTAAAGCTAGTGCAGTGTGCTGCTGAACAGGTGAAGGAAGTGGAGTCCAGTATGCTGGGCAGGGGAAACATGATTCCCCACCATTACCACCACCATCCAGCACAATTCCAAAAGCTCTGTTATAAACAGACATGTTGGCAGAATTAGAGTTTTCCACATCTCAGTCCACAGATACTGCTGGGACGGGTCCACAGATACTGTTTGAGAGGATTTTAGGAAGAGGCTTTTCTATCACAGCCACACTTTGGAGTAGCGTGCAAGAGCAATGCTCAGTCTCTGGTGATAGGTTGGCTGTTAAGATTTGCAACAGGAGATTTTTTTCTCCCCCCTCTGTCAGGAAAAGAAACATGAACAATTACATTAATTTATGGCTAAATTTTAAAGGCTGATCACTGACAAGTTTCTGACTACCAGGGAAGAATGAATGGGCTTATCTATACATGCATCATAGTATGTTGGGTTGCAGTAGAACTAAAACATCCTACTGTAAACAGCATCTCTTCCTGCATAAACCTTGTTTGTTGAACATAAGAAAATATAATGCTTCACTCAGAAAAAAGATGATTTACACAGACAGAACATGAGAAGGAAGAAGAAAAATTATTGCCATTTGGAGGCTACCTAGCTTAAGTACAAAGACAATAATATGTTGTCTAAATTTCATTTTTTAATTGCGCTAGTAATTTGTGCAACTGTAGAAATGCTTTTAATATTTTTTGATTGAGACAGAGAAGTATTGTAAGGTTTCCCTTATAGTCAAGCTCCATTTCCTTAGCTGTTTGAGTATTTACAGAAATTTAATTTAACTGAAGTCTCAGGCCAACTGAAGGAACAAAAAGGCGGTTCTTAATTCACACTTCTGAAACATAGCATCACATTGCATCAATAAGAACAGAAACAAAAGTAATTATAACCTTTCAGCCTGTACCTCTAATAGAAGACTTCACTGTGAAATCTTGTTTTTCCAACAGAAATACTTTATTGTGCATTCAAAATATTATTTTCCCATTTTGTGCATTTGCTTTAGAAAAATACATGTCTTAATCTGCAGTTCAGATTCTGGTTATTTTCCAAGTAAATAACCAAGTATTTAGAAAGCAAAAGACAACAATCTTTAAGACAGTATTAGAGTGAAAAGAAAAAAGGTGGTTGAGAAGTTTGAGGTAACCTGAGGCCTCACTCAGTGATAAATCTTCATTCAAAGGATATGCATTTCAGAAATATTTTCTTAAATAAGCTCCTTTTCTGTAACATTGTATGACGGTCTTAACGTTAGTAAAAATGCCACAATATTAGTGCCAGGTTAGATGTCTTCTTCTGTCTTAAGTCATACAAATGCTATTGTGTCTAGTTGACACATTTTCCTTGATCCTGTTTGGGGCAAGGGACAGCTGAGGTTATTCAAATGGCTTTAAAGCTAACATTTCATCGTTTTCCAGAGTCTTGGGTTGTAGTTCTTTCCAACTTCTGGTCTGTCCAGCATTTTGCTTAATTTCAAGGGTCTTCTGTTAGCAGTTCTTTTTTTTTTTTTTTTTTCCACTCAAATACAGGTTAATAATTTTTGGCCTGGGAAATTTCTGTCAGAGTTACATGATCATTAACTCGTAGTACCATTTTTTCAGTTGGTGTGCAAATAATATCTATAGTCACAATCACTCACTGGTTAGTGTAAACCATGGTAGGTTGTGATTCACATTAGGACTGTTCAGTAGTAACACTTGTTTTCTGCAGCATTGCTGAAGTTAATTCTGACTGCCAGATAGAGAAGGCTTCCTCATTTTGCTTCAATAAGTAGACTACAGACTTTTTTCAAAACTTTTTTTTTTTAATCTCGTACTATGGCAGGTACAAACTCTCATTGTCAGGTGCAGCACAAATACATTACAACTGGTAACTGTATAAAACATAACAATGAAATGGAGCTGGACCAGTATTCAGCAAGTAATTCTTGTAAGTTTTCATGTATTGGACCTCCATTTGCTAGTATCCAGCACTAGTAAGGAAGGCCTAGGTAAGTGGAGAAAAAATACTAGAGAGAAAATGAGTGTCCATTTGACTGAAAAATGGTCTGTCTCCACCTGCTGGGTATGGTTTTACTATTGCTATTATTAGGACAAAAACAGGTCCTGAGTGCTCCATCATGTCAGTTTGTGTGTGTGTGTGTATAGACAAAAAGAGCAAATTAATTTATTTAATGGTTTTCGCAGTACTTGAACAACGTAAGTCAGAAATAATAAAGAGGCATGATTATCCATTCAGATCATTCAGTTACTCAAAACCAATCCCTGAAGTTGCTGTGCCATAAAGCCTGACATTTTTGGCCCTTGGTGCAAGCCAGGGCTGCAAAAACTCCAGTGCTGTCCTGCAGATCAAGGCTAGTCAAGGAGTGGAACACGGTGGCTCTGCCAGCTTCCTTGGTTTTGGCTGTCACCAATGACTCATGAAGCTTCTTCCATCTCTTAAAATCTTCCAATTGTGGGTGATAGCCTGTTGTCTGTTGTCTCTTAGTGAGAGCCCTTCCGTCAGCTTAAAAGAAATGTATGCAGCGGGAACTGGACCATTGTCTGAGGATTCTCCTTACAGGCACACCATGCAGGCCCGATCCTGGGATCTTTTTTTTAACTCTTTTTCCCTTATCACACATATCTACAGCGTCTTACCTAATTTTTCCTCTCAACATGTCCAAGTTCCATAACACTTTGTAATCCCAAAGATCTCTGTCTTTTTGGCCTTCATTAAATGCCTGAGATGATTAACCTGCTCCATACAAGCCTCTGACATGTGCTTTGAAGCAAGTCCTGTATTTAACCCTCTCTGTTTATCAAATGGCCATCACACCATCTGCACAGGTAATGCCTACTGTGATGCTTATATAGCTTGGCTTTCTCACCCGTTTAGCTTCTCTTGGCACAACTAACAGCACCTTCATTTCTCTACTCTGTTCTTCTCTGCAAAGCATTTACACACTGTATTTTCCTCAGAAAGACCTGCTTCTGACACAGCCTAGCCAGAAAACAATGAGGTGTGTTAAATACAAGTTTAAAATGTTAAAACATGTTATTTTCTAATCAAATATTTAATGAAACGTTCAGGCTACACTTTGAGCAACTATAGTCTTGGAATGTTGTTGCAATTCTTTTGTTTTCTGTTGAGAAAAATATATTTTTCATGAACAACACAAGATACATACAACCTATGGAGTGTGTGTGTGTAGGAGTAAAAAATGAAAGAAAAATCTTCACAAACCACTTCTATTTCCAGCAGCCTTGTCCAGTTGAAATTAAAACCATTCAAAACACTGTTTCAGCATTCTTAAAGCATATGCTTAAATTGTTTTAATTTCTTTAAACACTTTTGATTAGTAAAGCTGCAAGTTTTAATTTATTTGATTTTTGTTCAAATAAGACAGTTCAGGTGAACCCAAATTAAACCTGTTTCGAATTTTCAAGGTATGTGAAAATACTAAATTTCCATTTCTCTAAACTAAAATACTTTTTTGAAAATCTGAAATTGCTGCTGCACCAAAGATATGTTTTTGCCTGACTTTATTTCTTTTTTTCTTTTTATCTTCATTCTGTTGTCCTGATTTCTTTCTTTGATTGTGAAGAACTGTCTTTAGTATTTGGGAAACTCCTCCGCACTTATGACACTCATGACAGTAGTGTCTTAGAAGAATAATTTTTAAAAAATAATAAATGTGCTGGCATGCTTTGATTGTTTATCTTTCAAAAGCTTTTTATTTCCAGTATGTTTTTGACACAACTCTCTTCATCACATTTCTTAGCATCAGTGTACCCATGGCTGTATGTTACTCTTCCTTTTTTCTATGTTGTCATCAGATTCTTACCACTGTAGATTAGACAGTGTGATGTAGAGATGGTACTGATGTTATAGACATTTGCTTAATAATTTTTCTTTTTTTTTTTCTGGCACAGTAAGGCTTATGAACATGGCTGGAAGAGCTACATAACACCTATCAGATGCCTAACTGTTAGCTCAAGAAAAACTAAAAAAAATCAACACCAAAACAACAAAAAAACCCACCCCTCAGTACAAATTTCCTGTAATACAGTTTCAAGCATAAGAGCCTGTTTCTTAATAGTCAATAACAGTTTAGCAATGTAGCTGTCACATTTTCAGTTAAAGAGAAACATCTGTCTACTGATAACCGAGGCATCATTTGTCTATAGAAAATGAGTCCCAGTGCATTCTTACAAAATCAAACAAATGGCTTTTGAGGAGTTGCTGGTTGGGTGCTTTTAGCAAAATTAGCACCCATGAAGTTATTGGAGAGAGTACAAGCACAAAGCAGATGAGTTGAAGGTGACTTCTGTTCCATGCAGAACTCCTTGGAGCCACCTGGGTCTCATTCTCCACAAATCGAATAGACAGGGCAGGTGAACACATTCTTCCTGCTGTGCCTGCGTAGCCAAGGTGACATAGAGGCATGTAAAAAAACGGAGTGCAAGTCACTGGATTGCAAGTTAAAAATAAAAATGGTAACAAGTGTTGATCCGAAGAGAGGAAGCTGTGTATTTTCTCATGGTGGTGGTGGTTTTAGGATTGCACAATGCCCTCAAGTATGTATAGTCGTGAGAGAGAGTTTGCCTTTTACAGGCTGTAGGTCCTGGAGGCATAATGATGAACAAGACAGTGACTGTAAAGATGTTATGGGGGGAGTTAAACACCTCTGAGGATTCCCACAGAATACTCAAACAGAAATATCAGGACACTACACTGAGGTCTGCATTTTCCTTAATTTTCCTTAACTACTGACATTCAGATATTGATCAGTGGAATAAAGTTATTGAGCAGCTGGGAACACCCTGTCCAGAATTCATGAAGAAGCTGCAGCCGACAGTACGGAACTACGTTGAGAACAGACCCAAGTATGCTGGCCTCACATTCCCCAAACTTTTTCCAGACTCTCTCTTCCCAGCTGACTCAGAACACAACAAACTCAAAGGTATGTCTGACAAAGGGACATGGTTCACATGTCAACAGCTGCAATGCAGTGAGGGTTTTTTTCAATTTTTCTTCTCTCTAGTTGCTCTTCCTTTTAATGCAGTTAGCTGCAGAGATGAATGAGTGCATGAGTTTTCTTCAGCTGAGAGGCAGACTTTGGAAAGTAGTTTTGGAGACCCTGGTGCTTGGGCAGCCAAGGGAACATACACTATCACTGATGTGTTGAACATATCCCCATGGTGTTCTGTGTGATGTTTCTGTACCATGAGAACTGAGGTGTTTCTTTGCTCTCATTCTTAAACTTGCAACACAACAGAACAGTAGAACTTCCACTGGAAGATCTCAGCGCTTGCACTTTTTGGTTTAGGTGAAAAATATCTGTTCAACCAGATTCCTGCCTCATAGCTCTACCTTTACTAGACAATATAAAGATATTAGCAACGTCAGTCAAAATGGTCTTGATGTGAGGTTTAATATCTGCCATGGGTGGATTTCTTCTTTTGAAAATGTTGTGCGTCAGTTTGTATATGTGAAGTAGAGCACTAACTTAATTACAGTTCTGTAAAATATAAGTTGCAGTGATTTTAATCATATACTGAAGTCTTGTTTTGCTCGAACAGGGCATTGACTTTTAACTGGAGTGATTAATGTGTGTTTAGTATAGAAAAAATTTCTCATCACAGCTCCGGAACCCCTGCGAACTTGTGCTCTGTATCTGTTCTGCACCACCTGAGTACTGGGGCTACTTACTACAGTGGCATGTAATGGTTTTCAATTGCTTGAAATTTGCATGTCATTACATTACCCAGAATGCTTTTCCAATTAACAACTGTTTCACAGCAAGGTTGCTGTCTTGGCTCTGGGAGCAAAGTGAAGTCTGAGTAGATGCTTTTGGATATGTGGAATTTTATACTCCTACTACAATAACCTGAATAATGGATTTTTGGGGGGTTTGGAGGTAATGAATAGAAATGACTGTCAAATAGTACTGTTATCTCTTGTGTACAGGAAGCACATGAATGTGAGCATACTGAATGCCAGTTTTTAACCTATAGTCACAGAACAAGAAACAGCATGTTAAAAAAATTCTGCTTGTGCATCACTCTATCATCCCATACCCTGCCTAAATATTTCACCATAACGTAATGCTAATGGTTTAACTTGATATTACTTTTACTCACCCATGTCTGATGAGATACCTAATAATATTTTTGCAATTACATCTCTTGACATTCTTTTTCCTTTCATTTTCTTTTTAACTTACACAGGAAATAATTTTGAGCATGAAAGAGCTTAGAACACTACATTGATGGTAATACTAGAAATATGTGTTATTATAATTTTTTTACATGGGTTTAAATGATATTATATTTGTTACAAACTCTAAACAATAGAAACAATTTGGGTAATAGAAGAATGAGCTTGTGGCCTGATAGGCACGATGGGCTATATTATCAGGTAAAATAAATCAATGTTGCAACATAAAACTCAGTGTATATATAAGGCTGTGCATTTTTGTAGTGAAGGATGAGGATTTAACTGATTTAAACTTTATTATGTGGGACAAACAAGACTTAAGAGTTCCAAGGCACTTCCATACTGTTACGAGTTGACCCCTGGCTACAGATTTGATACTATTGACTGGTATTACCTATGCCTTACTAAAATAGTTAATGCCTCCCAGCAGGCTAGGTGAAAAACTTTAAAACATACAGAAAAGTTTGGATGTTTTTCTGAGCCACCTTAAGAGTACTGGTAAGTTTCAGGCTTTGATTTAATAATGCCATTATTTTAGACTTTATTACACAAGCTTTTGTTTTCTGATCCTGGCAATAATACAGATACCTCAAGCACATTTTTCTTGGGTATATTATTCAGGGCTCCATGTGCAAACTGCATACATGTAAAATGTCATCGAAGCTTGTTAGAGGACTTATGGTAATACAGCCCTCACGTTGGCACCTTCTGAACCTAAAACGATTGCTGGAGAACTGTTCCCCTGCAAGGGGCAGAAGTACATACAAACAATCTCTAACAGGGTTGTGTTACTGTTACTTTCCTAACCCAATTAACCCTCCTCTGGAGGCAGTGATTGTTTTGTACTAATACTGTGTTTATCTGATTTCATTGTTCTAGCCAGCCAAGCCAGGGACCTTTTATCAAAGATGCTAGTCATTGATCCGGCCAAGCGAATATCAGTAGATGAAGCCTTACAGCATCCATACATTAATGTCTGGTATGACCCAGCAGAAGTGGAGGCGGTAAGTGAGGCGTGACTACTTACTTCAGACTGCTAAATGCAGATATGATTCATAGATTCCTGTTGCTTGATAGCAGCTTGATAACGAGCATGCTATAAAGAAGCAATGTTGTGGCTGCGGTGGCTTTTGGATTTACATGAAATAAGATCTGTAGGGACAGGATATCTTTCTTTGTTAGATTAACTGACAAAAGATGGGAGAAGCAAAACCACCTCAAGCATATGAAGCCATTGCTGCTTTCTTCTAGACTCCATGAAGAAAAGATTTTGAATCCAGTAGCTCACCTGTTTTTTCTGCTTATATGTATCAGTCTGGCAAAAGATACTACCTTTCCCTCTAAACCTTTCCTTGTGAAAAACATCAATCATCACTTCCTATGTTTGTGTTCAAGGATCTACGTGGAAAGGAGGAGAATTAAACAAACCAATACAAAATCCTGAAGTCAGGATTCAGAAAAATCTTAGCAGGACATAAATTATTCCTTAAAATGAAGCAAGGGCTCATGTGTTTTCCCAGGCCACGGTTCAGTGTTCAGTATCATGCACATTGTGCAAAGAGAAATGTAATTTTTCTTATAATCCTGTCACTCTCTAGACACCTCTTCCATATAGCTCGATGAGGCTGGTGTTAACAGGAATAAGTGCAATGCAATCTGTAAGCACTCCACTGACATGGTATAATAGGTATAGGTATAAATTCAGATGTTCTCTGTAGTGCTATGTATGAAATGTATGAAAACAGAGCTCAATATTTCAACAGGTTTAGAAATCTTACATAACCACAAGAGAAAATTAAGACCCTGAACCTTGCAAAAGTAAATCACTGCTGTTTATCAGTATGTTCCAATTCAGTGTGTGCTCTTGAAAGTGCAGTAGACTTCAAAAGTAAACATAATGCACAAACCCCCATCAAATTTCAAGTGCATAGGATTTTTGCAGAGTATGTTACTTAGGAGTACTTTATATAGGAAATGGTTCTGCTACTTAGAGAGCCTTTAGTTTCTGTGTCATGTTTAGTTTTCTTCAGGAAAGAAGATTATCAGTCTGAAGTGTAAACAATTGATACCCTGCAATATTTCACCCCCTGGCACGTACATTTTAGTTTCACATCCCTCTTGAAGATTTCACTCCATTGTTAGATACTTTTGTTGCATTCCCATGCATTTCTTAACTCTGTTTTATGGAACTACTCTGATGTCAGAAGTTAGATCGGGGTCTCTCTTTACATGTCCTTTGCCTGTGAACTTAACCATGGAGAGCCACTTCTGATGCAGAACAGGAAGGGAATTTGGTACAGTGGATATTTTGATGTAATGATTTGCCCAATTTCCAAATGTATGCTCTTAGCTTTATTTCAGATGTAAGCAGAGGTTGAATTTTTGTCATAATGAGGTTGCCGTTTTAGAAGGAAAAACTTGCCACACACACCTAGAATTACAGCTGATATTGAACCTCATATTACTGTCCTCTTATGCAGACAGAGATCAGGGTTACAACTATGGCTGATAAGACAATGGTTTAATTTCTGATTGTACTATAGAGTCCTCACATGATCAAACCACATCCTTTCTCTGGATCATGACTGTAAAACGCGAGTAATAATTATTCATTTTGCCTGCCAGGTGAATTGGCTGGAATCTAATGAGCCCAGTAGCTCTCAAAAGCCTGCAGTAATTACATTCTAGTTCACTGAGGCATTCGTCTCTCACATCCTATCACCGTAGATACCTGCAAAAATGTGGTGCTGCACGCTACCAAATCACATTCCTTTCATTTCCCCTACTGACTGCATTTCTTTGCTCAATGAATGACTACAGAAGGTGTAAAGCAGTGGAAAACCAAACTGTCATTGCTCCCATAGCACCTCAAAGAACAAAGGGCATCCTGTGAGGAAGAAACAGTGTCTTTAAATGTTCATCTTCAAATGCTCGATGTTGTCCTAGTTATTTGTAGTTTGCATCTTTGTTTGAATTGCATCTTTTTAGATATCCCTCTGTGCTCTTCACTCATCTGGTTCTTTGCACAGTTACTGTGTAGTTAACATAAGCTGAACATCAGCATGCCCTGCTGCTTTTCAGGTCTTAGCTTCAAAGTTCTCTTCCAAAACACGCTATATCTTGTCAGTAACATACTATAGAATCATACTAATATTTTTGTCAGGAGTACTTTGACATTTAAGTGCTATTGAATTGCTTTGACACCAATCACTCTATGGTTTAGAGATCCTTCTTCTCTTGGGATCACAGCAGGTTAAAAACCAGGAAGATTCAGGTTGTGTACAGTGTCACCTAAATAGAAGAACATGGGATTAATAAATATTCACTGTATTTTATCAGATTGCTAGGAATTCTAGAAAGAGCCTGGCTTCACTTAACACTCAGTATTTTTACAATCTCATTTTCAGAGAGAAAGTTAAACTCGAGGACTTTCTTTTCGCGATTAACAGTTTATTAAATTCTAAATTTCCATCTGTTCACACTAACATACCTTCAGTGGCTAGCTGTGAATAATTTACTAATTATTTTCTGAAGCAAACTTAATTCAGCTGGATTTCCTCTGCCTCTTGATGCAGCTATTGAAGTACAGTCAGTCCGTGTTTTTCATCAGCATCCTGATGATGGAGTAAGTTTCTCAAACAGATTCATGGGACATTGGTGACTTTCTGTTCTTTCTCAGAAGAGTGTCCTGAGGTTCTGGGACTGCTACTCATTGGCAGTGCCTCTACGAGGATTAGTTGCTGGTTCACTGTTAAAAAGTTTTACTTGTACGTCCATGTTACAACTTGCTACATCTGGTTTGATGTCTGATTGGCTGTTAGTTCTTTACAAGACAGCTCGGTATGTGTATGTGATAAACTTCTTTGTTGGTAACACAAATGATTTAGCGCTTCAAGCATGAAGTAACTTGTTTCCTCTTGGCTGTGTCCATCTTTCTGTGACCTCAGACCAGGGGAACCCACTGTAACATCCAGAATACCTTTTGGAGTGTCTTGTAACATTCTGTTGACATCCGATATCTTAAATGATTACAGTTTTGTGCAGTAGTTTACATTATGCTGTAAACCCCAGGCTCTGAATCATGCTAATTCCCTTGTCCTACTTCTGTGTTCCTTGTTGCAATTTTGTATTATTAAGGGTATTGGATAAAGAATCTCGTTACAGTTGCAGAACAGTTAGGATCAAATTCAGTAAACATTTCCTAACACCACACATTAAGCATATCATGGGCAATGGGGAAATGACTGTTGTCTCGTGTATTTTTGTTAGATCTTGCCAACTTTGTAGCAGGGGTGGGAGTAGGTATTCACCTAAAAACATCCAACAAATGAGCTCTTTGAGAGAACGTACTTTTGCTGATTTATTTAATAATCCCACTCTCTCAACTGGTCTATACTGAACTAAACCACAGAAGTTACAATAGGTTACAGCTGCATGGAGAAATAGTATTTGAATGACATGTAAAAACCTAAAAATAGTTTCTGGCTCATTAATGTTACTTTAAAAAACAAACAAATAAACCCCCCCCCCAAAAAAAAACACCAAAGAACAAACCAACCAACCAGACAAAACCCAAACAACCAAACCTCAGGGACATCAGCATGAAGAACAGATTGCAATCTGATTCTTCCAGGTTGTATACATTTTAAGTTTCCCATTCCAACTTGAATGGAACAAGCAATCTTTCCCTGTCTTGGCAAGCTATTTTATTAATGTGTGCTATGAAACAACTGCACCAGCACATTTCATCAGTGGCTTTTCTAATGGATCTCTGGATCTAGCCCACTGAATTTTGGAATGTGGAAATGGAATTTACATCTGCCACTGCATCTCAGTTCTGCAGCTGAACCTGTTTCTTGATGTAAACCAGAAGATGATTCTAGATCAGAGCACAGTGTGGTGTATAAATTCTCACACTACTAGTCTAGGTCCTTTTTGTCCACACACTATGCTGCAGTTTGTGAAGATTATAAAAATGCCTCAGAGGAAAGGTAGAGAAATGTGTACTGATCATTAACTGTTTTACTGAATGCAGTTAAGTTTGTCCCAGTGTGGTCTCAACTTTTTGTGCCCAGCTATCTTAGCTGTGTTTGGGAGCCAGCTTTTATAAATGAGGGATGAAAGACTAGTCTAAATAGTTTTTTCAAACCATTTAGCTCCATTTTTCCTTATGATTATTCATGTACAGATTTAGCTTCTGTGTTCATGATTGGAATAGGCTGACAAAAGGTTTACACAAATGTATATCAGCCTAAGGTGAGTCTACTACTATAAAGTTTCTGTTCTCAGTGTGTAAAAAGTTGCATTAAATTGTTTGTGTTCTGTGTCTGGAATATTTCCAACCCAAGGAAGAAGTGGTGATATCTTCCCTTTTCATGACAGTCTTGCAAACTTGCAGAATAGTAAAGCAATGGAAAGAGTTGGTGTGGAGCACAGCAGCCATTCATACTCAAAATCATGTCCTTTGCAACATTTGTTCAACTCTTCTCTCTCTCTTAAAGGTATTGTCTCATATTTTGATTATAAGGAGACTGGGCTATTCTGATGCTTTGCTGCTTCAGTTAGCTAATAAACCAGTTAATGGATTTTCCATTTGAGCTCTCTTGAGTATTCAGTTTTACTCCTGTTTTCTATTCTCTTGCTTATTTCACATTGAAACTCAGAAGTGCTATTTTTACTATTCTGGCCATTTTTGAAGCATTTGTCCCCGGGTATCTTTATCCCAAGATGATCTTTCATTAAAACAGGTTTTAGGTAAGCATTTGTGTTTTGTTTTACACTAGAAATGCCACAGTTAGCATCAGGTTTAGTCCTTTTTCTTCACCCTCTTTTTGTAGATTTTCCTTGAGATAATCATAAGCCTTAGCAGTTTGCAATTGCTTGCATCTGCATTTTAAAAACATACTGTTTTGGAGTCTGTGAATTAATTTTGTTACAATTGCATTTAGTGCATCTTCTCTTGTGTCAGAATCTGACTTCTGCAACTGGTCTCATCTAAATTGTGTAAATTGCTTTTTCTTGTCTGAGAACAAAGCTTTAGAGACAGAAATTTAAGAAAACCCTGATTGTCTTTGACTCAATAAAAGCTCAACACTTCAATTCTCTGTTGTCTGGGTTCTGACCCAAGCTGAATTACATCACTCCAGGTGCGATGAACAGGAAGATCAGAACTCCTCTGTCAGGCAGAGAGATCAGGAGCACTTTACAGAACTTACTAGGTACTGCAGTGTTCTTCGTCTTTACTCTCTTCCTTTAGACAAGAGAGTACATTGTATATGGGGTTGTACCTGTCTATTAGATTTCAAGTAATAGCTCTGTTGATTCCTGGCAAAGGGAGAAAAAAAACCTTAAGCCAGATTTTACATTCTGTCTTTTTATAGCACAGACAACAGGTACTAACCACAGTTTTTTCTTTGCCTTGTCTCTTCCTAGATGAGCACTTCACCCCACTAGCTCACAGCTTCAGGAATTTGCATCTATTTCATGGGCTAAGTGCCAGCAGGTACAATAGGAGCCTTAGCTATTGACTGCAAAGTGGACAGGCAAGGCTGGAGTGGAGGGAGGAGTGTGAGAAAGGATGGAGCAGCAAAGTGAAAATATCCTGCCACTTCCTTAGGGAAAGTTTGCAGAGGACCAGCTGGCACCTTAATAGTTTGCAAGCACGATGAGGCTCTGTGAAGCAGCCCTGCTTTTTCACAGATTGTCCTGCAAATGTGCAGGCCAAGGAACCTGACAAGAGAGCAATAGGAAAGTGATGGAGATGCTTTTGGTCACTTGCATTGTGCTTAACTTCCCACTATTTTTCCTGAATACTCCACTGGGACTTAGAAACCTGCACTGTGTTGCATCTGCCCACATTCACTGCACTTTTCCATAGGATGAGGTCTTTTATCATGTGACTACAAGTTTGGTAGTGAAATGTTGGAGTTTTTTTGAGTCCTCCTCCCATAGTGTGTAACATGAGGCAGGATTCCATCCACTATCAATAACCCTGTACAGTAGGGGTAGCACAGAAATTAGATACGGAGGTATTAAACAAGATGGTGTTTTCAATCTGGGAGGGATTTAGCTAACTTAGCTGTCTAAGTAAACTAAGTTAGATTACTTCTTCTCCCCAGTAGATGGCTTTATGAAAAGCAGCTAGGCATCTGTTGTACGGTATTCATTTGGTTCAGAGGCCTAAGAGGACAGGTAACTAAAAGCATTTAATGTGACAGGAATTTTGAAGTGAGCTGTTGCAATATCACGAAGTGTCAGTGTGTGCTGGAGTAGACCACAACGAGCACTGAAGACAGTTCTGGAAGTTAAGCAGAGAATTTGGTGTCAAAGTTTATTTAACCTGGAGGTAGCGACCCTCTACATCTGCCCAGATTTACAGCATTATGAATGTGAGGGGAACAGATAAAATAGCCCTGTCCAGTTAAAAAGCAGAGTAGTGAGACAGTTACAGTCCCTTTTTATAAGTCTATTAAAAGTTCATTGTCTTTTGCAGGCTGTATGGGGGCAATAAAACTATTATGTCTCATTTTAATGGGCAAAGGCTATAACAAAATTGGAAAGTGGTAGGAATGCAATACCCTTTCCCCCCTGATGTGTAACAGCATTAAACTCTCTGCTCGGCCTTAAATGCCATGTTGTGATTCCCTGACACAGAGAGGAAGACGACATATTATTAGATGTGGTACTTGCTATTCACTAACAGCAGGAGGTTACAGAAGCAGTGCTGTTACTTTCCCACAGACTTCTGCATAAAGACAAACCACATCCAGAGCCCTCAATAGCTCTGACACAGTCATCATATTTACATTTAGAAACAGGTCATGCACAGTTTTTAAGCTTACCTGTGGAGTGAGTAGGAAAGCTAGATTTTGGATTTAGAGGAAATTCTTATGTCTAACACAATAAGCTAGTCAGCCAGCTTCTTTTGAGCCCACTCAGCTTGCCACAGTATCTTTGATAATAAAGTCACACTATTAGGTTCCTCAGAGCATACGCCATTGCTCTGAAATGAATTTGAATAGTGTTATTCACAGTTAAGATAAATTCTGTATTCAACCAATTATAACTAAAATATGTGGGTTTTAAAAATACTAAAACATGCAGATAATGTGTGTTTATGATTGTGTGGAATTCCTAAGATTTGAGGAACTGCTGAAATCTTTTATCAAACATCACAATTTATATATAGGGAAAACAGAGTTCAAATGGGAAAAGTATTATGTAGTAACATTATACAGGAAATCCATTGTAAAATCACAATAGGAACATATAGACCTTAATTTTCTGTTTTATATTTCAGTTAAAAGTTTCCTTCTTTCTGTATGTTACATGCAGAAACTGTCTTGGTTTCACTTTTAAACAAATATTATGTTAATTGCTCTCATGTTATGAGAATTTTTATCCCAAAATGTTTAAAATGTTTGTGAACAGAATGGATTTCTAGACACGTGCTATAGAATAGCTTTAGCTTGCCACCTGCATGGGTTTAAAATCAAATTTCAGAACTCTTGTGCTGGCTGTTCTCTAGGACTATGCTGGCTTGAGTTGTCTGGTCTCCAGTCTAATTCCTTCTATATTGTTTGCTTTAGGAATAATTTTGATTGGGATACCTACTTATCAGTATCAAAGTCACATTCTTATGCAAGACTGTGGCTGCTTTCTATTCCCCCCTTTAACTTTTCAATTATTACGTTACCTGATAAAAAATAAACCAAGTATTTTTTGGCCACAAAGATTTGCTTGCACATTTCTGGAAGATGCTATCTTAGAAGAATTTTTGCTGCCTACAGGCAATTGTTTACGACTTAATCTTGCATATTTTTTCTTCATCTGTACATGACTTTGTTTTGAAGCCTTTTGAATATCTGACTGATCTCATATTGGTTCCTACTTGGGAACGGTGTTGTTCCATTCCATAGAAAAAAATATAGTAGCAAAATGTGCCATAGATTATTATCTGATGTCTTCTGTTAATTGGTTTCAAAATTCATCTTTTACTGTACCTGTATTTATTGATTGTTATCTGACATATGTCATCCATTAGAAGAGAGATTTCTTAGAAAGATCAGATGTTGAAAATATTCCTATTAAGCATTTCTCTATGCTGATGGAATTTTGCAACAGTAATAGATTTTGTGGGGCTTTACTCACTATAACTCACACTGCTTTCATTACTGGTTTTATCTTTATAGGGTCTATGTGGTATCTCTGCATCTAGGACCACCCACTGAGGGGCTGACTTGTGAACTGTCATTCCTTTTTCTGTGCATGCCAACCTCTGTGTTACCTTTTATTAATGTGATGCTGTTTCCTACAATGCTTATGAAAAGAGCTTGGTTTGCAGTTCTCAGTCTGAGGTCCCATCCAGGATAGAAACTACTGCTGTATTGTCTAGCCCTTTATAAACTATCTATGGGCAGCTGTTAAATACAATCTGTTCAAATTAATTTGAAGTTTCATAGTTTGTCATAAGAAAAAAACCAATAATCACCCATCTCTTATTTTACCTGTGAGTGCTGAACATCCATGATCATGGAGAAGTGCTTCTGGAGAGCTCTGTGACCCTGGCAAGCAACACTAAAATGAAGGTGTCACCTTCACTACTTGTGACACTTCATGGCAAAATCAAGGCTGTCAGACCATGTGTCTTTTCTGGCATTCTTTTCTCTTGCTCAGCCCCTTGTGTATAGATGTTGTATCTAAACTCTTCGGTGATCTGCCACAGTGTTTTTTCAGCAAACAGTTACAGGGTTTGGTTTTCTACTTAGAGGCCGATGGTGCACATCTGCTGTCTCACAAAGAAGTTTGCAGCTCTACTTTGTACACAAGCATGGGTATCTCTTCTAGTCAGCAACATCCATCCATTTATAGATGATTAATTATGGAAGCTGAACACAGCTTTTGCAGCAATCTTTGTTAATGGCAGTGAGAAGTAGTGCTTAGAGAAAAAAAAAGAGACATTTCTTTTCTTCTTTTTCTTTTCCAAACCTATCTAAAGCTTTTTTCAGCTTGCTGTGGTATATATCTGCAAGCTGTTCAGTCATGTGTGTGCAGCCAAGTAATCTTGACTCCTGCTGCATGGCATCCTTACAGTCCAGTTGTTCAGAAACAGCTCAGACCATAGTTTCTTTGATGCATATATACTTTGTGTAGGATTTTCCAAAAGACTCTGCAAAGAGCCCAAGGAACAAATGGGCACACAAGCATCTCTTCTTCCATATCTGTAGTTGAGATGATGCCCAGCCCACTGTGGAGTCCCTGGGCAATACCAGGTGAAATCCAAGGCCCTTGGCACTTCCCTCTATAGCTAAAAAAGAATTCAGGCCTCTGGTGACAGCACATTGGTGTACTTTGGCTTGCACTGCAAAAATAAATATATAAATGGTACCAGTTAGACAATCTATGTTGTAGCAAAACACAAAGGAATTTTTATACTCACCTGTTATGAGGATCTAAGCAATTGTTTAGCCTCACACCACTGATCTTTACAGCCTCCACTGCCTCTGTTATTTGTATATTGCTAATTCTATCGGTGCCATGTATGCTGCTCCACAACTACTGCTCCAGACCCTGCGAGGCTGGGAACAGATGCAGAAGCAAGCCTTGCTTCTGCCAAGCTTTCTAAAAACAGCTCATCCTAAGGTCTTCACTGTGCTGGCACTATCTCTGCAGAGGGAGGGAAAGAGATGGCAGCATTTATTCGAGTGTGAGCTCCAGCCCATTCCCTTTGCTTTCTAGCAGTGGCATACAAACGAATCTGTGTTGCTTTGAGAAAGTGAGAATATATCAGCCTCAACATATGTTTTGCTTTTTTCCTTAGTGAAAAGCTTTTCATCCCTCGATATTAGAAAGATATTTAACAAATCCAGTAGTCTCCTGATGTTTATCTGACCACATGAAAAAAAACATCTTTTGTGTGTTTCACTTTTTAATTTTTTTTTAGAAAAATGTTTGTCTTCTGGAGTTTTTTGTAATTTTTGTTTTATTCAATAAATGTTAAATATAATGCGGAAATATTTTTTAAATCCATTTGTAAAATGTAAAAGCAAAGAACCACTAAAACAACAAGGTATTAATATCTTCAAGAAAAATAAAATTAATTCCTTCTCTTCTGCATCCAAAAATATATTCTATTCTTTGCTACTGGTGCCAATGCAACTGCTTACAAATCAGTCTGATTTGAGGAGAAAATGGCTACCTGAAACTGAAGCTAGATGCTGCCACCCATAGGCTTAATCCACACTCTGCTTTGATTTAATGCTAATTTAACTATACTTTTTCTGAAACCTGTACAAACTAAACCATATAACTCTCAGTTGAGATGTGCTGATTTATAAGGATGTCTACAACACTGCAGCTGTATCCACATAGAAAATTAATAATGATGAACTCAGCCATTTTCAAAGGCATTTCAGTTAGGCAGCAAAGTTATTTTTAGGCCAACGTTTCCACCAAGACTGAAATCGGGTGAAAAGGAGGACCCAGGGATAGCAGTTGCTCTGTCTGCTCTATTGCTGTGACAACACTTGTGTTAAAAACCTCTCTTTCTCCCTCTAGTTTTAGAAACTGATTAAAAAACAAAACAAAACAAAGGAGTTAGTAGAAAATGGGTGGTCAGCCTGGAGGGGATTATCTAGGTTGATAACAAAGCTTTGTGGTTCTCATTAGGATTAATGAGGATCTTGGAAAAATATATTCATTCCTGAAACTGTTGTAGCATTCACAGTTCAGCTCTGTGCCTCGAATCAATGAAAACAGGACATAAGGGCTCATTTCTTGTCTCAGGGAATTTAGATTGGAAAGCTTCACTTCTTCCAGCAGGAGAGAGCTGCCCTGGCCTCTCAGCAGAGCTCCACTCACCTGAGTTCTGCACAGGCTTTAGAGGTTACAGATCCTGCCTATGTGAAGAGGAGGGATTTATTCATGTCATTATCACGCCGAATATTTGTTACCCTTGGCTCTCACATTCCTGCCGAGAGCCATGTTTTATAGCTGTGGGTTCTGCTAGCTCACAAATAAAGGTCTGCACTATAAACACTGGTACAGCAGTAGAACGTGGTGCAGGTGCAGTTTCTCGCATCCTGTGGTGTGTGAAGTAGAGAGTTTGGTTGCTCTCCCTTGATCGTCTTCACAGCAAAACAGGAGTTTGGTAACAAATGAGACTATTCTGGGCTCTCTCCCTAGAACATGTCTGTGTTTTAAGAATGTGTTAATCTAGGAAATAATCACTGCTGCTTTTCTTGTTGCCTGTTAGCCAATTATGCCTGCTTAAGACATAGCTGAAATAAATTAGAAGAGACATAAACCAAAGATTTTGTGCTCGTGTGAACTGAGGACAGGAATGTGCATCGGATCATTTGTTCCTTTTGATTCTGTAATTTGTGTTTGTCTTACTTCTGGTTGGGGGAGAAGTACCCCTGTTTTTCTCTGGAAAATGTAAAAAGAGTGTTTATGCTTGGTAGAAGCAGTTTTATCCACAGCCTGTGCTTTTTGTAAGCCCCTCCCTGAAGATTTTAGAAAGAAAGGTACTTTCAGGATATTTTTGTCCAGCTTGGTTTACCTACTTTTCTTCTACCTGACAGAGAAGAATCAGTGGGTCTGCTGCTGTGATTCAGACTCAGCCAAATGCCTCCCCTACTGCTACCATAAAAGCCAAGAGCCAGCCCCTGTAAGTCTCATGTGAATTCTTAGCCCCCCTGGGTTTCTTTGTCTTGTCCAGCTTTCTCTGCTTCCCCCTCAGCAGGAAATACATGCTGGCCAAGTGGCTGAGCAGTAGTCCAGCAGGCTCAGCTGAAGGAGCAGAGCTTACTTGCCCCATCCCACTGGTCAGTGGTGAGGCTCACCTGTGCTCTTTTGTAGCATTCAGTTCCCAGCAGAAACAGGGAGTCCCCATGGAGATTGCATCGATTTTGGTTGAATCTATCTTAAGCTTCAGGACTGACTAGAAGGGACCGAGAAGTGTTGTTATTCTGAGTAAGAGAACATCTGCATTAGTTTTGGACTCAGACTTATTGTGTGGTTGTGTCTCACCTTGCTGACATAGCGAAACCTCAGGTAACCCTGCTGAGGCCTGGCACTCACTTTAACTCATGGCATATGTTTCAGGTTCCCTCTCGGCACCTTCTCAGGTATGAGACTTGGCAATCCAGGACTTCACCTAATTCCCTTGTCTTTAGCCCTGATACAATTGTGACTCTTCAGGAACTTCTCTTTTCAGTGGACTTGTCCAGTTCAGCTATCATAATTTTCCTGGTCCATATTATGACACTGAACTATTACTTTCCAGTTGTATCTGTAGCATGAAAATAGCTTAATGGACTGATGGTGCTAAGAGTCTGGAGAGCAATTTCTCAACTTTGTACTGAATCAGAAAACAACTTGGTGAATGTGCACTTAATAGTAGGATGTTTTGAAAGGGAAACAATGGCCAAGTGACCAAGATGAAAGTTAGAGGAAATACTTATGAGTGATAAAAGTACCATAGATCTTGTTTCCATCTTCATGAGATACTTTTACTTCAGATCGTGAAGTTTCTTGGTAGAATGAAGGAGGAGAGAGCCCTTTGCCTTGCCTGGCTGCTGGATTTGGCAGCTAGCATCAGGAGAGACCATGAACACATGGCTTAGTTGCCCAATGAAAGCAGGTATTCAGGCTCTCAGACACTCTAGTTGCCTTTGTCTCAGTAAATTCCAGGATCTGCTACTTCTGTGATATTCTCATCAACTAAAAATTACAATTTAAAGAAAAAAAAACCAAAACCAAACCTTTCTGGTCTAAGCAGAGTTACTTAAAAATATACATACTGGAAAGCCTGGGAATTTGGAACGTGGATCAGAAATTCTGGCAGGGAGATTTACTTCAAAGTTAGAGTTACTCTGAAAAGTTTTTATAGCATTAAGTATGACGTCTAAAGGGCAACTTAAAAATTAATATAGCAATATTACTAATTAATCAGGATTGGTATTTGTCTGGTACTCTGACAGTACTTTCTCTGCCAGTGCAAACAATGTGTGTGTGGAGTTTTGAGCTCGGTATAAACACAATGGCACTGTTGTCCTGGGTTCTATTTCAACTGCTGTTAATGCCTCTCGTTTAAAAGAGGAAAAGGGAGAAGTATATTGATTTCTTCTACATAAAGAGTTGAATTCCAGAAGTGTTAATTCCTTTAACATTCAAATGTGTTTCATGTGGTTTTGCATGTACAGGATGGATAACAAAGAGGGAGAAGAGAATTTATCTTTACTTAAACAATTACTCCTAACTATTTACAAAATAACAGACAATCAACTAAAGAGCTTTGTTTCTCTCCTGCAGCCTCCTCCTCAGATATATGATAAACAGCTGGATGAAAGGGAACATACAATCGAGGAATGGAAAGGTAATCTCGGTTCAGAATTATATGGGAAGGCGTATTTCAGTGGCAAAATGGCCACATCCCACCACCAAGCATGTCTGTGTAAAACTAAAAGAATTTCTTTGACATGAAAAATGGTCACTAGCCCTACGAACTGATGCTTTGGTAGGGAAAATATAAGAAATGTCCTGAGGACTATCATTATCTATGCAAGTTAATGTTAACACAGGAGATGCAGATTCCAATGCTTCAAAGATATCATCTGGAGAACAGAATACTGTTCAGCAAGATCATACATCAGAATTTTACTCACAGTAAAAAGCACTGTGTTACTGTGCTGCTTCATTTCTAGATAGTGCGGAATTAAACAATTCATGTGTTCTAGTTTAACCATGTTTTCTCAATTCAGCTCCAAGAAGAGGAGAGGAGGGGAATGGAAGAGAGGCAAGTAGAGCAGTCAGACGCGTGAAGACAAGACAGGGCAGACCTCAGGAGCTGATACGACACTGTGTTTCATGATAGTTGTTTTGTTCCTGATCACATGCACTGGTTCCTGTTTGTAACTGTTACAATTCTGCTTTCCAGAACTCATCTACAAAGAAGTAATGAATTCTGAAGAAAAGACTAAAAATGGTGTAGTAAAAGGACAGCCTTCTCCTTCAGGTACTCAGCCCCATTGAATAACTTTGATGTGTTTTCAGTACCAACAAAAAGAGAATGGAGAAAGCTGAAGCACTTGGGCTACACTTGCAGTTATCATACATAGATCAATTAAAAAGTTTTTATGAAATCCAGTGCTTCTACTGGGTTGACCTTGATTAATTGTGCTCCAGCATCATATTACTAGTTAAAATTTGGTCTGTCCTGGTATTTGCTATGGAAAGATCTGTGATTAGAAATTATATTCCTGTGGGTAGGTAGGCTTATCTCACACTCATTATTATTATACTGCTTATGGATGGATAACTGAACTAATGCTAGTTGATTTAAGCAAAGTTGGTATAAGCAAAATTGGTGATGTTAGCACACATCCATCTATTGGAAACACAACACTGCACCCCCTGGTGTAAGCATCTGGTACCTACTATGGTAGTTTGTCCTTTCGGAAGTCTGATAACATTACAGCAGCTTGCTGACAAGCTTGGTTGACGCTTTAGTGAGAAGGGAAAATTGTCTTCAAACAGACATTCTTAAAGTCCTGTCACAAAAAACCCACAATTGAATTTTATCTGAGGAAAATTCACATCAGTGGCCTTTTCACAGAAATGCAAACTGTGGCTGCCCGTACACAGAAATATCTACTTGTGAAGGTACGCTTTCACTGGCTTGAAGTGCCCAGATTTTGAGCACAGTGTTCCAGTAGTATTTATAGGTAAAACTACCTTCTGCAGAGCCTTTCCTCAGAGTAAAGTCATTTAATTCAGTGTTCTCTACATATTTTCAGAGACATATTTTTTTGCATTCTCATTTTTCACTTGCTGCTGAGCTAACCTAATGTTAGAACAAGAATGCATCATTAGTAACTGAGAGGACAAGGGGGAACATGGCAACAATGAAGGAAGTTAATAGAGTGCTGGTAATTAATATTATTTATTATTATGCTAATAATTATTATGCTAATATTATGCTAGCACTAATTTTTACTAACTGGATTTTGACATTGATGGAGCAAGATGTTGAAAACAATCCACTGCGTTTTTGCCGAGTAACAAAGTATAGGACTTGCACACTAAATTTACTAAACTACTGTACCACAACGGAGAAGAAATTTGGGGGCCTGACAAGTACCTGATAAATCCTCATTCTTAAATCTCTCTCCCCTACAGAATGGTGGTTGCAGTCTGATTTATGATCAAGAAACACATTGTAGTTGCTGCTTTCAGGAATTAACTATCCAGGGATTTCTTTATGTATTCCGTGTTCTGTTTCTCCAATGTGGAAGTTTTTATTGTTTATATAAAACATTTTCAGATGTACAAAATAGCCATTTCTTACCTGCCTTTCTTCTGCTGATCTCCTTTGACTGTTTTTGGATTGTTAGGCACCAACAAGTATAGCAACTATTTAAAAATTGCTCTGAGATGAGGCTGTTTTATGAAACAATAGATTTCCTGCTTTTCACTACTTGTGCACCTGACTTAATTTTTTTCAACTGAATGGAATACTGAAAGAATGAGGTAATATGAGTCATCAGTTCTGAGCATGAGGGAAACAAGGGAGACTACATGCACATTGCTTGTTGGTTGATGCTCTTGGCAAGAATTCAGAAGGTCAGAATATGGCATTCTATCAATAATCATAACAAGCAAGCTGGAGATGAGTTTTTGTGATTACTTGATCAGAGCTTTTGGGGTGACAGCTGAAGTTGACAGCACCAAAGATAACAGTTGCCCACTGATAGTGCAGACTACTTAGAGTGCTTGTGTATCAGAGCATTAGTCACTTAGTGCTTCCTCTTGTCCTGTAAATAATTAGCTCACACAACATACGAATTTGAAATGTGGGGCTTGGGGGGAACCTCAAGTGCCCCTCACACTCAGGTCTAACAAACAAAGTCAACTGTGTCTAAAAATATTCCCAAGAGATGCTTCTGCTGGCTGCTCAAAAAACCCTCTGTATGCTACCTTGTTTATTTCCAAAAAGCTTTTAGTATTGTCTTGCCTCAATCTTTTTTTGCTGGAGTTTAATTCTGTTATTTCTTGTTCTGCCTTCAGAGAACATGGAGAACAGTTTCCTTCATCCTTCTTTCTGTCAGCTTTTAGCTCAGATAAATTCCTTTATCGCATCTCTAATCAGTCTTCCTTTAAACTTTAGTACCCACATCTTTCAATCTTACTGCTTTTCTCTATGCTTTATCTAGTTAACTTGTACCTTTCATAGATCACAGTGTCCGAACCTATCTGTTTAAGGCATTAGTAGTGCTGAATTGAGTGGAAAGGTTTGCATGTAGGTGTGCATATGTGTTACATAAACATGTAAGCAACATATGCAAACAACATATGCATGACCACATACACACATAAACACTGAATGTAATCTTAGATGGCAGTTTTTGCTTTTCTGTTCTTTATATGCCACAGAATTGCTAAATAGCTCTGTTTTATTTATACATTCAGATGCTGCACTCCTTACCAACATTCTCACTATTCATAGGGCCCATCCATATCATTACTTGGCTGGGAGAATAAAAGTGATTAAATAAAAGGTTTTCTCAGTGGAACTCAGCCACAACATTACATGTGAGAAACAGCCATTAAATTTATTCAACCTTTGGGATTGTTGACTAATTCACATCCTTATAACATGAAGATACATACCTTTCATATGTCTATATCCTCTCCAAAATACACACATTTATATATGGCTATCACACATATATATGTGCATCTTCTGTTGAGGTCTCCTTCTGAGTTCCACAGAAGATGTATTATTGATTTTAAATTGCTTGCTTTACCAAGAAGTGCAGTAGAACTTTTCACAAGCAGTCTCAGGGCTCTTCTGCTTGGTCATTTCTGAAGCAGAGAAGCAAAGGATATAAATTGTTTTATGCAAAGATACGGTAGGAATGTACCAATACTGTTTTCTGTTTGGTTAGTGCATTTAAAAAAGTGGTTTTGACTGGTATTATCAAACAGCAGATATTTCTATTAAATAAAAAATTTAATACAAGGCCGTAGATTATTTAGATAAGTTCTCTCCAAAGTAAATAACCTTGAAGCTATTTGCAGATTTTCTCTGCTCTGACACTGCATACCTTCTAACCTCCTCTCATACTACCCAGCTATAGTTTCATATCTAACATTCTCAACTGTCTTCTAATTTCTGGATACTGAATATAATATTTTATATTATATATTATTATATATGATATTCCATATTCAGAATACATAATACATATATATAAAAATTAATATAATAGTGCTGATCTTAGTGCAGCTTATTCTTAGCAGTTCCCTTTCTTGCAGAAAATTGCTCTTTTACTTTTCCCTTCCTGCCTTTTAGTTGCTGTCTGATTTGGTCAGTTCTGTTCCTATCACCCAAGAATTACTGGATAGCTTTAGTAGCCCACTTTGTCATGTGCAGAGCCTAAATTAAGCAGCCGATGGACTTGCCAAGCATTGCAACGTTGGATATCAAGAGTTACTAATTACATGACTTTTATAAGAAGCTGTGCAAATCCCCAAGACAGACACAAGGCTTTTTTTTGAAACAGCTGAAGCTGCAGCTCTTTAAGTTTTTTCCCCCACCATCTGTACCACTTTGCAGCTGAAGTCTTAAAAGCACCTCCATAGGTGTTAATTAAATAGGGCTTCACAGGAGCCCTCTGAGGAAGGAATCCTTGCTTTACAGCAGGGTAGCTGAAGTGTGGCTTAAAAGAGTAGCTGTCAAGTCAGTGGCAGAGCCAGGAACAAACCCCAGGAACTGTTTCTCACCTGCTCCAACCTTTGGCTCTTTTCCTCAACCCTGCAGCCAGCGAGAAGCTTCCTGCCAAACAGCAAATTCATTAATGGGGCTCTTTTTCTCTTTTGAATGCACCTCTGTCATTTCTGCACGTTCACCTGGTACCCATCCCTTCAGGAACAAGTTGTTGTAGCACCAGGCAGGTGCTGAGTGTAGCAAATGAAGCATTACTGATTGACTAGGACAGCTTTTGATTGAGTTTCTTGAGTGTTGCTGCCTAATTTCTGCCTTCTGCTGCTGAATTCTGGCATTTAGGTTTGGTGTGGGTTTTTGGTTTTGTGGGTATTTTGTGAGTCTGGGTGCTTTCTGGCTGCAACAGTAACTATCAGGTCTGTGTGTTGTGTCACACGGAATGGTGCTAGAATCTAGGAACAACCATACAAATGCACTTACCAGAAAATTATAGGCTGCACTGACACTTGCTGAAATGAACATAGCAGGGTTTATTGAATTCAGTGGTGATGAATCAGACAGAGTGTAACAAAATCTTCACCTATACAATTTCTGCAGCTATTTCTTCAGCTATTATGCATAGCTAAGCTGATCGCACATTCATCAAAGAAAGCTGCATAGCAACAGTTTGATCAAAAATCGATTGAACCTACTGGAATTATTTTCATTTGATTCCTGGGACAGTATCTATGACTTAAAGGCAGGCTTCTGTCCAGCACTGTAAACATTTAGAGGTAATATATTGTTTAGTGGTTGATATAATTAAATGCAGTCATATTTTTACTATATTTAAATGCATTTGTTATGACTGATCAGTATTTTCATAAAATGCCACATGGTTTAATAATGTGTAAATGTGAAGTAACAGTATTGTACTGGATGATTACCAATGAATATGAATGAGGTATGTGTAAATAACTTAGAAAAACAAATCTTCTGTCAGAAAAGATGGATGATTGCTGTCTGAAGTCACCCGTGAGATGTTTTTGCTCTTTTTGCAGCATTTACAAAATTACCTATTTTATTTTCCAAACATATCACGATGGTAAACTAATTCAAGGGTTTTTCTAAAGCCAGAGTATCTTTGTACTACTAAAACAGCAGAAAGCAGTTCTTATCAGGAGCTCTGAATGTGAACGTATCTGTCTCTGTGCTATTTATAGCAATGTGTATAAAGGGAAGAAAAGGTTGAGGGAAATAGAAGAGTGGTTGGAGGTATGATATGGTGGCTTGTTTTCTCAAAGTAATGTTTTTATTGCATAGTGACAGAAATCCCCTCTTTTGCCCATACCATCATGTATTTTGCCTAGGCTGCATAGATGGCTATTAATTTCTATATTAAGAATATATGAGTTTTGTAATTTTACTAGGTGTGTTTTATTAGGTGTGTTCTCTGGCTTTCCAAGGCAATAGATGTAAATTTCTGTACATTTTGAGGAAATTAAAATCTGTATCAGTCAGCTGAGAAAACTTCTTGGCCGTAAGAATGAAGTAGCATCTATCTGCAGAACAAAGATGTGTGTCATGGTGACTAGCAACTATTTCCAGCTGTGCAATATCATGCAAAATCACATAATTTATTGTCATTAATTTTTAATGAAAATTAATGTATGCCTCTCAAACTGCAGACAGTGTTAATTTTGGTGGAAACAAAATGTTGCCTAAAAGTTCAGTGGAAAAAATGTCTATCAAATTGTTGTTTCCTACTCTGAGAACTTACATATGAGCTGAGGTTAATGGGCAAACTGATGGTTGAGCAGTCACAGATGCACAATTAAGAACATTCTTCACGTGGCTCTGTATTTATCACAGTTATCGGCATGTATAGGACTGATAGTTTCTGATAATATTCAGGGATGTGATAAATCATAGAATCACAGAATGGTTTGGGTTGGAAGGGACCTTAAAGATCATCCAGTTCCACCCCCCTGCCATGGGCAGGGCCACCTTCCACTAGCCCAGGTTGCCCAAAGCCCCGTCCAACCTGGCCTTGAACCCTTCCAGGGAGGGGGCAGCCACAGCTTCTCTGGGCAAACTGTGCCAGTGTCTCATATTAATAAATCTGCCCTCTTTCAGTTTAAAATCGTTACCCCTTGTCCTATCCCTACACCCCCTGATCAAGAGTCCCTCCCACCTTTCCTGTAGCCCCTTTAAGTACTGGAAGGCCGCTATAAGGTCTCCCCGGAGCCTTCTCTTCTCCAGCTGGACACCCCCAACTCCCTCAGCCTGTCCTCACAGGGGAGCTGCTCCAGTCCCCTGAGCATCTTTGTGGTCTCCTCTGGGTCCGCTTGAGCAGGTCCGTGTCCTTCTGATGTTGGTGACCCAGAGCTGGACACAGCACTGCAGGGGGGGTCTCATGAGAGTGGAGCAGAGGGAGAGGAACCCCTCCCTTGACCTGCTGGTCACACTGCTCTGGATGCAGCCCAGCACACGGTTGGCTTTCTGTGCTGTGAGCGCACATTGCTGTCTTACAGTCAGTTTTCCATCCACCCACACCCCCAAGTCCTTCTCCACAGGGCTGTTCTCAATCCAGTCATCACCCAGCCTGTATTTGTGCTTGGGATTGCCCCGACCCACGTGAAGGACCTTGCACCTGGCCTTGTTGAACTCCATGACTTTTGCACAGTCCCACCTCTCCAGCCTATCCAGGTCCCTCTGGATGGCACATCCCTTCCCTCCAGCGTGTCAACCACGCCACACAGTTTGGTGTAGTCAGCAAACTTGCCGAGGGTTCAGTGATAATCTCATGAAAGTACATTCTTTGTTTCACAAAGTCAAAGTGATTTTTTGGACAATATCTGGTACTATTGTCATTTTACAGAAGACAGGTAAACTTGGATGCACAAAAATACTGCCAAAACTGAATTCCTGGGCTTAGTCACCTAGTCATTAACTAAGAGGAAGAAATCAGCCATATCTGCATTGCCACTATTTGATTTGATGCCACCCATTCTACTAAACTATTTACAAAAACCCTGGGATTTTATGAGAGAGTATGGAAGATTGGGTTGGGTTTTTTAGTCATCTTGTTGGTGCCTGTGTGATCCTAGCAGATATCGGATTGTTTGGTGTTTTGTAATTCTAAGAAGGCTAGGAAGAAGTGGAGTAATAGACACAGCATGAGCTATACCTCCTAAATTAGGCTGTGAGGGAGGGAATTTCCTGCTAACATATTTGATGTTATTCAATGTCTAAAGTTTGTATGGCTAATGTTTGCAATTGTTTAAAGTGGTCTGTGTACTTACATTCCTGTTGCCACAGGGTGAGTATCTTTTCCTTTTTAAACTGTGAGGAGTTCTGGGGTTTCAGGTTTAATCACATTGGTGTTCATTTTCGTAGCACAGGTGCAGCAGTGAACAGTAGTGAAAGCCTCCCTCCATCCTCATCTGTCAATGACATCTCATCCATGTCCACGGATCAAACTCTGGCGTCTGACACAGACAGCAGCCTGGAAGCTTCTGCAGGACCCCTCGGTTGTTGCAGGTGACTAGCCGCCTGCCTGCGAAACCCAGCGTTCTTCAGAGGATGATGTAATTTAAGAGGAAAAATTAACAGGAGTTAAGAGATGAAGAGAAATAAAGTACAAAGATTTAAACAAAACAAACAAAAAAAATCGTTTCAGCCTGCTTCTCCTACAGAGTTATGTAACGCAGCTAAGCTCAAGTGTATATTTATCTTCTAGTTGCTCTGCTTTGGTCTTCTTCCAATGATGCTTACTAGGGGGGAAAAAAAAAAGGAACTGAAAAATCCTTTTGTTTACCCCCTCCCCATAAGATGTAAAATTAATGGCTGCAAAACCAGCAACCTGCAACTGTCCTTTTCACACTGGCATGACAAGGTGTGCAGTAGCCACTCTCAAACATTGGAGTGTGCATCTGCCTTCACTCTCTCTGTTTTGGCATCTTCTGCCCAGTGAGGCAGATAGGGATATACTCGCATTTTTGTTCATATACAAATAGCACATACACACACGTGCCAGTAGAATTCTGGCAGAGTATGCAGCTGTGTACCTATTGGAACATGCACATCTGCATTCATACTTAGTGTGCACTCAACTTAATGGCCCATTTCAGGTGAACTGCATCACTAACGTGATATTACCAGTATATATTCTGTTTGTTTGCTCATTGATGAGGCTGCATATCTCATATCTTGTATGAGGATTTGTGGAAGTGTAAATAACCACATTGAATTGTGGCTCCCTCAGATACTTGAAGATGTAGCACCAAAATTTCTGCTGAGAGTTGTATATATATTTTGAAATAATAACCAGTTTGTATCGAAAGAAGAAGCCACGGAGCTTCATAGAAAAATGTTTGTTTGTGAATGTTAAGACTTATTGTTCTGATTTTTAGAGCAGATACGCCAAGCTAAGACCAGGTTAGAAGGAAGCACATGTATCTTTGCAACCTACAGGGAACAAGAAAGAAGGGGTTTTATGCATGTCTAAGCCCAGAAAGATTTATGTCAGTAAGCAATTTTTCCTGACAAGGTTAAGCGAGTTACCATCTTAGTTCACAGACAGGCTCGCTATTCTGAATTACATGTATGCTTGTATTAATATGTTAGGGGGTATGATAGGGTTGGGGAATGGGCAGATTATGATCAAAAGGACATGCAACAGCTTGTTTTTATTTTATGTCTAGGTTTTTACTAAGTTACATAGAGAAAGGATATTTGCAGCCCTGCTCCCTCTCAGTCTGTGTTTGTGGCTTAGAGGTTGTTTTCCCTTTAAATCATTTCCTTGCAGGGATCTCTGCTACCAAGAGAACAGGCCTTCTCTAGGTGCTTTTGGTTGTTCATTTGCTTGTGACAAATCATCTGACTCCCCAGGAAGTTTTATCAGCTGTGTTAACATGGAAAAGAACCACAGAATGCATTGGTCTAGTATTCCTATATTCAAAGTAACAGCAGAGGATATCAATCAGCTAGTGTGCTGGGCTGAAAGGGTTGCAATCAGGGGTCTTGGGCAGGTTTGACAAGTTCCAAAGAACCCAAGAGTGACTGAATATCAATTTGATTTTACGCAGGATTCCCAGTGGTAAGTGTTTTTACCAGAGAATGGCAAAACTCCACACAGAATTTCAGAACAACTGAATATTTTTCCATCCAAAACAGCAATTAGCATTTTCCACTGCAAGGTCATCATTACCCGAGTTGGAAATTAACTACAGTCTGAGTCATCTCTCCTCTTACCAAAGCATGCCATGTAAACTGAAATGAGCTAAGTCATACTCTAATGCTTTTTCCAAATGTCAGAGAGAAACTGCTTAGAATATATTACTGGACATTTTAAATTCCCTAATTCTTATTATTCAAAATTCGACCCAAATAGGACTGTTCTACTGGGTGGCTTGCAAGCCTGCCATTCTGTGGTAGGAAAAAAATTGAGTAACAAGTCAGATTTTGGTCAAAAGGAGGAAAGTAAAGAAAAAAAAGTTCTCTCCATGGTGGGGAGGAGGGGAGGTAAAATTAAGTGGATATAAAATAATTTCAGACTTGGTAGGTCTGAGCTGTCTCAAAATTGCTGTAGGAAATGTTTCTTTTCCCCAGGTATATTTTTGGTAGATATTTATGGAAAGTTTTTTGATAATTAAATTAGGTTGATAATGTTCTAAAAAGTCAGAGCAGTGATTGTAAAAGCAATAATTTACTACTGCTAAAAATATTTAGCAATATTCTCTCTTAAGCCATGAAATATAAAGTAATTGTGATGTAACTCTCTCTTCAAAGACAATGATCATAAAAGTATTGAAAGGTAAACACCAGTGCTCTGTAGGTATGAAGGCAATAACGCCAAGGGTGACTTCTTAGCAATAATAAAATGTATCACCTCCAGATTTAACTAATCATAGGTATATATTAATAATATTCAGGTAGTTAGTATCTGCTTTACATTCCTTAGTGTGCACCACCTGGGTGTGTTATTTAAACAAAACAAAACAAAAGTGTCTCAGAGAGGCAAAGCTGTATGTAAGAGAAACTGCAAAAATACCATAAATATAGATCATAGAAACTTGGAATAATCACAGCTCATGACAGTGATATTAGGGAGATGCAGCATAGGCAGTAGCAGAGAAGCCATTCATATTAGATGGATGCTTACAAATCTCCCATGTTTCATATATTGAAGTCAAAAAACATGCTTAGTTCCATGGTATAATTCAGTCTTGTTTGGGTTCATGAGTGCTGTGTAGAGAACCAGTCACCACAGAAGTTGTCGTAGTGATCAGTGCTAGATGAACTCACAACACGGAAGTTATATAGCTTTATTCCCAGAAGCCCTGATTCGGCTAAGCACCAGTGCTTGTACAAACATTTAATGGAGACTATAGGGATGCATTCGTAATATTAACTAGCATGTGCTTTTGTCCTTTGCTCAGCAGCGATTGACATCAGCATGTGCTTAAGTGCCTTGCTGAAATGGGGCCTAAAAGAATTACTGCATCTCTTTTTGTCCTCAAATTAGTCTCCTTTATGAGAAGCTCTGTCTGGGGGAGGAGACTTGGGGCTGTCCACATTGGACACTAGAAAAAAGCCATCAATGAAGAAAAGCAATAGTTCTTTACAATTCTGGTCCTTGTATGTCCAAACTGAAGTAGTGACCATCGAATAGGAATAGTATTCTTTGTCTTTGTTACAGGAAGCTGGTGCTGTCAGCTGATACAAGAATTCATGTACTGTTGAATAAAAGGCTCAAGTGAGGATGTTCTGTAGCTGTGTTAAGATAAACAAAATTTTTCTTTCTGATTCCAGAGGTTTTGATACCCTTCTCTTCAAGTCTATTCCCCTTTTTTCCCAGTATTCTGTTCAGTTTGGTAATGATAGATGCTTTTCTTATTTTTCTTGCCAGTGATCTTTCAAATCTACCTCTGTTTAAAATGTTTCTAAATAGTACTTGAGTAACAATTTTCACCTCATTCTCTGAGGTTTGCAGTTATAAGCATAACTGCCACCAGTACAGAGATGTAGGAAATTGGGAAGTCAGAGATCCATGACAGATGTTCCAAGGTATTTAGGCACTAACGATGCAATTAGAAGGGCCGTGCCAGAAGTAACATATCCTCCATCAGCATGAATGGCAGCTGACACTTTGGTATTTTTGAAAATATGCCTAAAAGCCTATTGGTATCTTATGTGCCTGAATACTCGCAGAAATTATATCCCAAGTGGCTTACTTAAGTCATGTAGATAGCCATCAGCAGGTGAGGAAAATGGCAGAAGCATCTTAACTGTCAGTGGCTGCTCAGAGCACTAGCTGCAAAAAATAGCATTGAGAAGGTAGAGAGGAAAGCTGCTGCAAAAGATTTCTCCTTTATTTTCAGGTGGAGTACTTCTGAATAGTATGAGAAACTAAAATAGAAAAAAAAAAATCAGAATTGCTCTTAAAAGACCCTTCCTCCATTTTTCTTCTCACTGATGAGTTTAAAAATGAGGATGAAGTATTGATTTACTTCAGGTTGATGCAAGGTTATGCATGCTTTCAATCAAAAATTTTCCATAATTTTTGAAATCAATCTTCGGATACTGACTTGATAGCTGGAATAATATCTTATGAGTTTTGATGGTATTTAATTAAAATGTAATAATCTTTAGAGAGTTCAGATATTTGAGTTGGTCACACATTGATTTATGCGAATCAGACTGTGGTTGATAATCCACCCATACTATCTAGAATTCCATGGCACAGATACATTCAGGAATCTTAGCAAGCTTGCATTATACATAGTGGAGTTTAAATTGGAGTGCAAGTATGATAACATGTCAAAAAAAAAAAAAAAAGCTACCAAAACCCTGATCAGTTACTTCCCTAATGCACTGATGATTTTCCTCTGGAAATCACCAGTTTCTGCATGATATTGGCCTCCAGAGATTACACAAGACAGATGATCGTGTCACTGTATCACTCTTCTAAACTTATAACCAAGAATCCATTCATACATATGGTTTTCTCTTCATATAAATTGCTTTAGCTTCAAGCTTTGGGCTAATGATAGTGAAGAAATTACACTTGTTGCAGTGCCTTTAGGAAGTTTTCTGAAGTAGTGCTACTTAACTGATTTGGATTGTATTCTAATGTTTGTCAGTGAGCACCAGTGATGTCTTTTCCACCAACATATTTTCTCATGAAAAATATGCTAACAGTCAATTTTAGAACTGCCCGAGAGTCAGTTTCAGCATTTCTCCCAAATACTAAAAAAAAACCCCAAACCAAGGAAAATGCATTTTAGGTATCCTGAAATAATTGTAAAACGTAATTGGAATATTTCAATTTAAGATAACTTTTAATAGCCAATGTTAGCTTATTTATTTAACGAACTTTGCAGTACTTCAAAGTACCAAAAAATATTTTCATTTTGGTTCTATCTATATTTCTTTCTTCATGTTTACTGAGATTTTAAAATTGTGTGTGAATTCAAATGTGCAAAAACAAAACAAAAAAAAGGCATTTTGCAACAAACTCTGTGTGCTTCCAGGGAGAGCAATATGAAAGAAAACCTGCAGGGAATAATTAGTCTTTTCTTTTAATATTCTGGCAAAAAAGTGTGAGTTAGAGATTCACTTTAAATTTAGGCTTTTGTTTTTCTTTGCTTTCATATGTGTGTGTAGGAAAGAGAGGGAGTGCATATAGATGTGATTTTTAGATCTTGTGTTCTATTCATAATTGATCCACGTTCTCAGCGTGGATAAAGAATGCAATCGCAACATAATCACACATCTTCAAGAATCTGACAGCTGTGCTTATTTGAACTTCCACCACTTTACAAAGGACATGGTTAACTAATTGCGAGCTCAAGCTGATCTTTTTCACACACACAGAGAGAAAATTATTGTGCAGTAGGTCTGAATATTCCACAAATATGTAATGTCTTAATTAGTAAGATGCTTGGGGGAGGCAGGGGAATGATGAATGTGTCATCTTCACCAATGAGCTGGAAAACAGACCTGTCCAGTGGAATTTAGTGGAATCTGCTTAGTGTATTAGGAACTTGCCAGTGTGGCCTGATTTTTTTTTCTTTTCTTTTTGTTTTTTTTTTTTTTTTTTTAAAATTAACTATTGATTGCAGGAGGTGAACTGTTTAATTTAATTTCCGTTCAGGCTCATTGACCCATGGCAAGTTTGAGTTTTGAAGAGGGTCTGAGTCGACAAAAGAATGTTGAAAAACTTTAACTGAGGCTAATGGTGCCTTTTTACCTGAGAGCAAAAAGCTGAAAAGCACATATTGAAGGAAGACACAGTCAGTTTGGGAAACAAATGTATGCCTACCATGTTTATCATTTCAGGCAGGTAAGCCTGTCTCTTTTGCCATTTTTCACTGAACAGGGCCATTCTTGTCTTCTGGAAAGCAAGATATTTATAATGTAAATAGTTTTATTGATTTTTTTTCCTTCCTCTGTAACTAATCTGTAATAATCCAACACACTATTTCTGTTAAATCTTTTACAATAAGGCCGTTGTATGCCTAAATATGGTTGACCTCTGACCTTTTCTTACGTCAGTCACATGCTGAAAAGGAGGGTGCTGGAGGTTTCAGTGTACATATAGAATCATGTATATTTAGTAAATTGAGTAAGTGGGACTTATGGCCAGTATACATTAAGCCACAACAGTAACAAAGCTCCAGATCTTAACTAGCAAAAACAACTGTTCACCTTGCCATGTCCATCCTGTAATAAGATCTAAGTTGCACCTGCCTGTAGTTCTGCATGATCAGACTTCAAAGTATAACTAACAAGATCTGTAATGTATCAGTGTTGATAAACATAGATGTAAAAAAAAAAAAAAAAGAAAAAAGAAAAAAGAAAAAACTTGACCAACAAAAGAAAATCAACAACAGCAACAGTTCAGTATCAAGACTGGAAGATGAGACATGTCCGATTTTGTTGCGCAGTTATAGCTGAAGAGAACCACTGTGGTGTCAGTCAGCATAAATGGACTGCAGTAATGACATTTGTTACGGAACCAACCTTATTCCCATATTGTTTTGTTCCTACCCTGTTTTCCTTTGACCAGCTGCTGTTCCCTGTGTGTAGTACAGGGGAGAACAGGGCCTCAGCCATCAGTGTTTTATGAGTCAATGTCACATCAATGATTTTTGATTTCTGTTTGTTTAGCAATTACTGAACTAAGATGGGAATCTTGTGTTCTCCCATGTATCAAAAGGAATCCTGTCAGAGCTTCCTCATGAGGATACTCTTCTCACTGCTGTCTTGACTCCTGTCAGCTGAATGACTTTGCAGTGTTCCCAGTAAACAGCACAACACAGCAAACCATACTGACCGAGGGCTTCATTACACATGTGCTGTGCATCTGTCCTTTCACGGGGCCTCAAAGTCATGCAGGGACAGGACTCAATTGAAATATGGTATGTACTCTATGCATGACGCCTATATCACACCTTTATGACCTTATAGTGGTAAAAATGCTGATCTTTACAGATGTGGATTTGGACCATCTCTTTTTTTTGAGGAAAGTTGTAGTGAACCTCGGTCCTTATCCCACAAACCACTCGCTCCTATCCAGAGCAGCTAAGTGGACGTTCAAGTGGTGCGAGGGCCTTCTGGGGAGCCGTGCACAGGGGTGAATTTCATGCTGTTTGAATGTGATCTTGCCAAAAAGCCTGTATGACTAGCAGGGGAGACTGTGACTGTTCTATAAGGAGTGTTTGTGTTGTTCACTTTAAAACAAGCTTTGCTAATTAAAATAGTGTGTTCTGGAGTCCTATTTGAATGGCATGAAGGGTATCAATGAAGAAGATACAAAGTATGCTCGTACAACTCTCCTGGCTTCTTGTTTTTTTTTCTTTCAGCCCTCGCTAGAGAACACAGATAAAGCTGTAAACATGTGGAAATTGCCAGGATTACAAAATCCAGTTAATGCTGCTTCTGATGTCCTTCATAGGCTTAATCCTAAATACCACCATTCATTTAAGAAGCATTTACAGCGCTACAGAAATGTATAGGGATCTTAATGCATATGAGACTCAGACTTTTTTTCTTTAAGTAGCTAAAGAGTTTATTCCTCTGGTTGACTGCCTAAAAATATTGGGGGGAAAAAGAACCATGTGACTGGACAGAATGAAGAAAACTGACAATTAAAAGCGAGTCCTCTTCTATCTCTTCCCCTGTTAAAAATGTAAATCAAAATCAAGCCACCACCACCACCAACAACAAAAACAAACCACCATACCAAATGCAGTTACTATTTGGGGACTGATTTTTCACAAAGTTGAACACACTGCACTCCAAGTGAAAAAAGAACAAAAAGGAGAGAGGTGCTGCCTTTTGGAAAACATTGCTGTTTCTCAATTCTTGCACCAGCTATCTGTGCCCATTATATTTCCAAGCAAGTCAAACCATAACACACAAATGTTATATGTTTGTATTTTTTATGTGTAGAGATGAAAAGAAAAACCACAAACAGCCTTCTGTCAAAACAATTTGAAGGGGGGAGCTATAGAAAAGAATGAAATAAACCACCTAGTAAGCACTGTAAAGAAATAAATTCTTACAGTTGTTGGGAATTAAATGCCATTTCAAACATACTGTGCAGAGCTGGTACTCTTTATGTGACTTGCTAAAACAGGACCATTTTCAAGGTCTATCCCTCTCTCAGTTTGTAGATGTAGAGACTGGCTAAACTAAAACATATAATACAATCCTCTGATTCACAGTAGCTAGAGAGTTTGAACTTTATGATTCTTACTGAAAAATGGGAAGGATAGGGACCAGCTTTTTAGCTTTACTGAGTACCTTTTGAGACAACTGAAGATTCATCTTTCTTTTGAGAGGTCTGCCCTTTTCAGGAGTCAGAATTTTTATGACCATATTTCTGTGATTTACACATCATTAAATCCATTGCATAAGTTGCAACTGTGATTTAGCTTCAAATAACCCAGGGTCCTAAATTCCAGAAAATCTGAAGTTGTACTGGAACAGGATGGGTCTATCTGTAATACTCCTTGGTACTGAATGAAAGTACCTTTTGTAGCAACAGACCAGCCTTGGAATTTTTCTTTGGTCAGCTTGGGTGATGGCCTAGACATCTGTTTGGTAAGGAGAAGTACGTGTTGCACACTGGTCAGCTGTAGCGAACCCATGGAATCGTCTGAGCTGAAGCAGAGTTGAAGGAAGGAGATCAGAGTGCCTCTGCAAAACTTCCCCTCCCTCTCCACTGAGGCAGACGAATGGGATGAAGGTCAGTGAACAACCTTTGTGTTCAAATGGATAAACATTCACTGTGGTGTTGTGAGACCCATTTAAAGGCACTGAGACCAGTTCACGGTCCCCTTACAGTATGTATGGCCCTTCTGATCGGCGTTTGGGAGTCACTTTCTAGTCTGATGGCAGAGCTTCACTTCTGTGGAACCTCTGCTGGAGGCTTTGGCTGTGTTTCTGTGTGCATGCTGATGCTTAGAAAACAACAGTTCTGCAGGCTCCATTCACTGCCTTGTGCTGGGACTCTCTTCAAGGACCTACAGATAAAGACTGAGATTATCTTGTTTTTCAACATGCCCTCCCAAACCCTCTGTATAGCTTGGAGCCTGAATGGCAAATCTGCTGTGCTTCCAAGAAAACATGTTTTTCATTATAGTGTAAGGAGTCAGGGAGGAAGTTTAGCGGGTTAAATTAATACTGATTTCCTAATGTATTTTGTCTTACTCTAAAATTGACTGCTGGGAAGGAGTAAGTGGTGTTTGATGTTCTGTCCACATTCCAGGAACATTTATATATGGAATCATAATTAGGGTGCTGGAAAAAAATAGCTCTCTTTCTGAATATGTCTATTTAATGGACAGACTGGGGGTTTTGTTAAGTCCCATTATGGGAAATGGCTGATTGTTGCTGTCTGGAATATTTTAGCCTTTATTCAGTGATAAGCCTGGAACTAACAACGGGGGCATTTCATGTTTCTCTAGGCTAAATTTGAAATGTGTGAAATTATTTCCACCTCTACTTTACATCTAACGTTGGAGAATAAGGGGAATTAACTTTGATTCTTACAAACTCACAAGGCAGAAATTACAAAGAAGCAGCTGCTGCAACAAAATACCTTCCTTCTTTTTTTCAGAACAATTAATGGTTTAATGTGTGGATGAGGTAAAAAGCTGTATAATGACCCCTTCCTGCTGTTAACCCTAGCTAGGTAAAGATGTGTCTGGTATCACAAGATTAAGCTCTGTTAGTGATTAAGAAATTCATGGCAGATACTATGAAAATGTCTTTAAGTCTTGATTTGTTATCAACAAATATTCAGAAAGATTACCTCTGGAATTCTTTGTCTTGGAAGGCATGTTTATGCCTGTGTTTTGGTGGATCTGTCCTTGCCATTCTATAGATGGTATTTCTGCTCCTGGACTAGTCTTAGCTTTTCAGTTCAGTTGCATATTAGAAAGGAAAGGATATGTTTTAAGTGTTCTCATCAGAATGCTAACTCACAGCTAGAATAAATGTTCACTTTTGGTTTTCTTCTTTTTTGTATGAGTAATTTCCTTAAGTACCTTAATAGCAAAAGTAAAAGTCCTGGGGGTATGTCACCACGGGGTGCTGTAAAATGTGCCCACCCCACACACCTGTCTTCCAGAGAGCACTCTGCCTTTCAGGGAAAGATTCATGGATGTAGGTGTTCAGGGGGGAATGGAGATTCTTTCTTAATGTCAGCCTCAATCCAGAATTAATGGGGTTTGAACCCAGATAAATTCAGAGTATGTACAAAAGCTCTCTTCAATAAAATTGGAAATACTCTAGAGTCTAGCACATAACTGAGTGGACTGAAGGATGAAGCTCTGGTTTTAAAATCGGTGATCATTATGAGAAATAGTCCAGGAATCAAACCTCATGTCTGAATACCACTAAATTTCAGAGTTCCAAGCAGTAAGAACATTGTCCAAAATCTTCTTCAAAAGCCTAATGCCATGTCACAGATCAGAACGCGTAACTCTCTTCTCCAAGCAGAAGTCCTCTGAGATTTTTAGTATATGTCTTTCTGAAATGTCAGTTTGTTGAAGAATTATTGTGATTTTCTGCATAAAGGAAACCACTAATTTCTGGCAATGTGCAGACCTTTCATCTTTTTTTTTTTTCTTTTTTTTTTCTTTTTACCAGAAAGGAGAAAAGTAACATCTCCTTGAAGAACACTGCAACACAATACCATGCTGCTGACTGCAGGTGGGTCAGCAGGAGAATGCTAGACAGGTTTCAGCACAGTTGTTTTACATCACTTCTAGCTTTCTGACTCCCTTTTATCACTAGCACAAGACAGGGTTATTGGACATGGCAATGAAATTACAGTATGTATTGCTAAAACAATTAACTTGCCAACAGTGTTCTGTGATTTCTGAAATATATGAAGGAAGTTTTAATTTCTCTTTTTGGCTCTAATTAGCAGTATGAGGAAATTAACAGGATAACCAAGCTATCCATTGGTTTTAGCATTGTTCTTTTAAGCAGTTAGCACATAGACAAAGGTGAACACTCACACGTATTGCAAAAAATCACTGCCACTGTTATGTAACACTGAACCCAGAGGGACTGCAATTCCACATCAAACTTCTACCGTGTTGCAACCAGTTCATGGGACCACCCAGTAACTAGGGAGAAAAAAAATAATAAAAAATTAAGAGTGTCCAGTGCAATGAGGTTATTTTAAAGCTGACGGAGGAAGGCAACCACGGTTATTCCAGCTCCTGCTCTGTGTTAGATCAGGTCCCTTATCTCAGGTTAATGTTGCACTCCTTTCACTCCTCTGAACCTGGTATTGCAGAGCTGTATAGACACAACTCCCTTCAGCAGGCAAGGAGTGCCACCTAAAGGCAAAAAACGTGCTGAAGGCTCCAGCAAGAGCAAAATTGAGCGAACACTTCAGCCTGTAAATCATCTGCTTGCTCCATTTCTTCTCCAGCCAGACTGATCCTGCACAGTTCATCGTGTACTTGATGGTCTGGAGCAGTTCTTGGACAAAGCATAATTCTACATTTTCAGTAAGTTTTCGTTAACTTTTATTCATTTTCTAATAAATTTTGTGTATGAATATGTGTAAATCGCTCCCTGTAGTGCACAGGATGACAAGAAAGATGGTCAAATAAGCAGAATTGAGGGGTAGATGATGATGGTGCTAAACCAATTGGGGGTGTGGGTAGATTTGGCCACAGTCAATCTTTTCAAAACTATTTGGAGTCCTGCAAGTAAAAGGTCACAAAGAGTTTAGGCAATTACCTTTTACAAATTTTCAACTGTCTGGTCTGTCCCCTACTTGAAATTACATAGTGAAAACTTCTTCCAACAAAGCATACAAAGATTTGTCCAAACAGACGTGCTATGTAAGCATATTTCTCTTCCCTTTAGATAGCTCAGACAGCAGTACTGTTGGACAACACTATCATGCTGGGAAATTGCTTTAAGTTCTTTTCTCTGCAAATCTTTGCTTTCGTTGTTTTCTTTTTTTATGTCTACTTTAACAGAAAGGCATTCTCTGAACCATACAATAAATATGTCTTCCTTCAATTTCTGGTAATATTAAAAACAAGATGGGAGATTTCTGACTTAACCATAGTACATTTTGGAATCTGTGCAGAACTTTTTTCTAGTTAAATGATTCTATTTAACACAAAGCAATTCCCAAGCAGTAAGATGTTTGAGCCTCTTTAGCCTAGTAGAAAGCGATAGGACAAGAGGGAATGGCCTCAAGTTGCACCAGGGAAAGTTCAGACTAGATATTAGGAGGCATTTCTTTACAGAATGGGTTGTTGGTTGTTGGAATGGGCTGCCCAGGGAGGTGGTGGAGTCCCCATCCCTGGAGGTGTTGAAGAGTAGGGTCGATTTAGAGCTTAAGGATATGCTGTAGGTGGGAACTGTGCTAGGAGAATGGTTGGACTAGATGATCTCCAGGGTCCTTTCCAACCTAAATGATTCTGTGTGATTCTACGTTGCCAATCTGTTTCCTGTTCTCTGAGGACTTCTCTTTGGTGGACTCTGCCCTGATGCTATATGGGCTCTCTCCAGCCATTCCACCTAAACTCAGTGAGGTAGGATAGATTTTAAAAAATAGGCACGTAGTAAAACTGGAAAAAAGTAATTGGACATCTGTAATGTAACCGTTTCCTAAGAAAAATATCGCCATGGTGTATGAAACTGTCATTGACTCTCTTTCCTGTGTTTCTTGCTTTGGAGTCTGATGAGTCTTATGTCCAGTGTGGTATGTAATGTAAGATGTATATATAAGATGTAGGTTAACATCTGCCTTGTTATCCAAGAATAATCATAGAATCATAGGATGGTTTAGCTTGGAAGGGACCTTTAAAGGCCATCTAGTCCACCCCCCCTGCAATGAGCAGGGACATCTTCACCCAGACCCAGTTGCTCAGAGCTCTGTCCAGCCTGACCTTGAATGTTTCCAGGGATGGGGCATCTACCACCTGTCTGGGCAACGTGTGCCAGTGTTTCACCACCCTCATCATAAATGATTTCTTCCTTTTATCTATCTGAATCTACCATAATTTTAGTTGAAAACCATCATCCCTTGTCCTGTCACAACAAGCCCTCCTAAAAAGTTTGTCCCCATCTTTCCTGTAGTCCCTTTCAGTACTGCAAGGCTGCAATAAGGTCTCCCTGGAGCCTTCTTTTTTCTGGGCTGAAGAATGTCAACTCTCTCAGTCTGTCCTCATAGCAGAGGTGGTTCCACCCGTCTGATCGTTTTTGTGCCCTCCTCTGGACCTGCTCCAACAGGTCCAGGTCTTTCCTGTGCTAAGGTTTCCAGATCTGGATGCAGCACTGCAGGTGGGGTCTCATCAGTACCACCAAACTATACAGAGATCAACGTTGTCATAATATTAATTAGTCCTTATATCTATAACAACTTCTTTAGCAGTGGTAACAGTCAGGAGTGACAGACTGAAGTTGAAAGAAAACACATGGCTACTGTGACTAATACCACTTTAGGCTGAACTTTCCTTTAGATCTATACAATTGAACCTGATGCTCCCACACAGAGCAAACATTGCAACATTTTAGAAAACATTCATTTTACCAAGTGATGCAGTGTGTATCTTCTCTTTTTAATCTATAGTGCATTTATTTATTAGGGGCTACTCCATCAGCTCAGGAAATGAGCTCTTAAAGATAATAGCATTCAGTAATTATCACATATCTCATTTCACCATGTGAGAGAAGCCGCTTAAAATGACGATTATATTACATTCCTGCTACATTGCCTATAAGAAGTGTATTACAAGCAAAAAAAAAATGTTACAGCATCAACATTGCAATCTTGCTGTGAGGAGCTAATAACTGCACTTCATGCACTTAGTGAAGTGCATGCAGGAAATTAATATTTTCATTGATTTGATGGTGTAGGTTAATATGCAGGGAGCAGCTACACAATATTGTAAGTGCACACAAGAGCATTTTTTTTCTTCACAAAAGAGGATTAACTGGAAGAGCAGTCAGAGCAATAACAACACAGCAACTAACTGAAAAACTGCAGTTAATTCACCAAGCTACATGGAAAATATTTTCTTACCAATTTTTTTGTAAAACAGAATCCAGTAAGGCCTGTCTTAGGCAATGAGTTTCTATCAGGTGTTTCTTCAAGTATGAATTACCTGCTATCTGTGCTATCTGTGTGTAAGTCATATCACAATGCTTAATATGTTCAAAGACCAGTTAGGAAAGTAAAAAAAAACCAGCAGTTGATTTAAATTAGTGCGGTGTTTGGCACAATAGATTTTTCTCTTTTTTGTTAAAACACAACACTGAAATATGGCCATAGACTTGCCCCCAGGTCACTACAATGCAGAGGATATTTTACATTCTCTTCTTTTTATTCTCTTAACTACTGAGGACTACAGTTGTCTCAGTAGTAGTAACAAATTTATCTAGCGTGGTGGCTTTTTTTGCAATTACTTAAGTCTTTATGTGAGAATGCATTGGATGGTTTTAGGAGTTTTCATGTTGAAAGAAAATAAAGCAGGTTGTTAAGAATGTGGGATGATTGTTTCAGCCAAGCTGTGCGAGTAACCAACACTAATGAACTGATATGCTACCTGACTGCTGGGCAGCTGGTTGAAACAGCTCTGACACTATAAGCCGTTCTGGTGTTGATGCCATGTTCAGCGTTTTGAACTGACGAACGAATGCCTGACAGCCATGCTGGTTACAGTCATCACTCTTTTAGGAAATACCAAATTTAACAAGCACAGTAGAACAAAGCAACACCTGCTAATTGGAAACCGTCTCCCTGTAGGCAAATGGTTGTAAATAATACCAAATTCACCTTCAGCCCACGTCAGAAGTCACTGTTGGAGCGTCAGGCTTTTGTAACCTTGTGTAAGATTATCCCTGAAACACCCCCCCACATGCATGCACGTCAGGGTCGAGAAGAATGGAGAGCTGGGGATGGTCAGCACATTGTTCCACCGCGTGAATACAGGCATGCTGATTCTGCACTGCACAGAAGCAGTGGCCTCCCCAACATTCCTCTCCATGCTGGGAGGACTCCTCCGTTTCTGCACGGTGTTCTGAGAGCAATTGTTGGCTTGGGGCTTGTGGCCTTTGATGTCAAATAATTTGACTTGTAGGTTTTGCTTCAGTTGGCACATGATGTTTTCCCTGAGGTTCAGTAATGTGAACTGGAATGTTTATTGTCACACAGGCTAGCAACTAGTCTTTGGTTTGCCCATGGGAGGCCTCTTCTAACTCACTCACATGGCTCTGACGTACACATTCAGACAGTTTGAAATTTAAAAGACTAAGGCAGGCAGCTCCTAAGGCTGGGAAAGAAAATTACTATTCTTCAACTCAGCAGGACTTAAAATAGCAATTCAAAGAACTAATGTGGTGGTGATAAAAGTATGGGTGGTGTACTTTTATTCTTTAAAGTACCCTTTAGAGTTTAACCCTTTCCCTCTAGGTTCTTGACACACTAAAATCTCGTCCTTCCCTTTCAGGACAAAAACACTGTAAGAGCAGAGTTTACTTGTGTGATACATTACAGTCTCCTCATCTCAGTCACGGATGCCACAGCAGCGTAGAGTTAAGACCTCAGTGAGAAAGGGAGACTCAGGTACTTGCTGCAGTCAGACCCCATGTATACATTCTCCTTCACTAACAACAGTCACAGAGGTCCAAGGCTGTAACCCTTGTTCAAGCAAAAACTCCTCCTTTGCTGTCTAAGAGGAGAGTTGGCTGAATGAGGAGGTCAGAATCAAGGTCAAACCTTATATACGGATGGAGGCAAAGAAAGAAACTGTTTAACTGCTGAGACTAAATGTAATTATTTTCTGTAAAATAACTGAATAAATAGCAGCTCAAGCGCTTTTGGCTCATTTTTCTTTTGTACTGATTGTGACTGATTTTGACTGATTTTGTTCTGATGTGAGGAGGGGTTAAATGCACAGTTTCTCTACAGCAGTGCAGTGTAAGAGTCTGACAGCCCCATCCCCTTCTCTGCTCCCTGAATTTCAACTCCAACCACCACCAGACTTTTCAGAAAAGTATCATAATTTCAGGAAATGACTAACCTATGTCTCCTATCCTGAACTAATTATATTTTTTTAGAAGAAAGAACCAAAAAGAAGCTCAAGATTTTGAAGTTCCTCTGTATGAATAACTACTATATGTATGTGATTGAAAATAAAAGCAAGTCTTTGAAATCAGAACCGTAGTGTGAACTGCTTCATACACTTTCACCTCTCAAACCCTGCTTTTCAAGGGTATTATTATTATCAGATGCAATGCAGTCATGTTTGGCAATCGCCTTCTGGAGAACAGCAAAAGAATTGAAGAAACTTTGCCTTGCAAACTAAATGTAGTTAGTTTCTATATGGTGGTAAACATTTGACACGATATAATATTGTCATCCACTTCCTTGACAAGAGAAGTAAAGATTAAATAAGGTACTGAACTAGAAAACAATTTACTGCCATCATTAATTCTGTGGGTTGTTTTTTTTTCCTAATACTTTGGTATTCAGAAATGAAATAAAAATATTAGCTATATTTACTTTACCACTTTGATTGCAGCTGTTTCTCTAACAATTCAAATCCATTTACAACCACAGCATTTTCTCCAGACATTGTTCATAAATACTTTTTATACAAAGCTATACCTTTACTCTGAGAGATTGAATTAGAATGGAAATAGGAAGTTACTCTGATTTTTAAAAAAAAGTGAAGTGCTTTTCATGTTTTATCTTGGCCATTTGTTATCTTACATTTTTGGTTAGGATACTAGACATAAATGAAATGTCTAACATTTCCAACAGTGTTCTGAAGTTTCACCACCAATAGGATATTTTTTCCAAGTGATAAAAATTAAACCACATTTTACAGAGGGAAATCTGAAACTCATCCTATATTAACTTTTTATAACATTATTAACATATTTAATTTCGTCAAGGACCGATCTATTGGCACAAACAGCACAACCACGGTGTATCCTATTGTTTTAATAATTAAGGGGGGGGGGGGGCAGTCAGGATGTCCATTTTGCTATCTACAGTGTGCTCCTGTTTCATTGTGTTATGAGTGCTGCCATACATTGAGGTTGGCCACTTCCATAAATGCTACAGCTCTTTTGTTATCGGTAGCACCCTGTGATTCCTCAGTTGTCTTAGTAGAAGTGCTACAAATCAGCACTGACCATCTGTGAGTATACCTTAAACAAGCTGCAAATCCAGTTTCCTACGTTCGGAGCTAAACTTCACAGGATGGCTACATCTCCGCTCAAAACCATGTGCAGAAAACCAGTCATCTCCCTCTTCCCCATCTGTTTTTATCAGAAATGAGAGATCATCAAAGGTGTCACAAATAACAACACTAAGATGTTCATTAAGGAACTTCTGTTACACTGATGATGCAAATTTTTTATTATCCCCCACACAGCCTGAATTAAAATTTGTCTGGGCCTCCCTGTATTTAAGAATCCATAAAGCTAGATACTAATTCATTATCAATTATAAAAATACTAGCTTGCAATCCTACAGAATGGAGAAATAGAGGTAAGAGATTGTTACTGTTTAACTCATGTATGAATGCTAAAGCATGCAGGAGATAGCAAGAGACTGAAGGTAAATTTAATTACAAAGAAAGTAAAAGATGATACAGAGAAAATACATGTATAATAATATTTTGTATAAATAATTCCAGAGCTTCAGCCACACTCATCTGTTTATTTAAATAGCATTACAGCCCCATAGATTCTGGGGAGAAACATGCTATTCCAGAAAGCTGTCTGTTCTGGTTTTGAAGGAGACAAAGGCTTTGGTCATAGCATCCATGCTAGTGGCGTGCCAGCTGTGCCAAGAAGGCATCGCTCCACTGCAAGTACCTAAAGCATGTTGTATGAAATATAAAACAGGCTTAACACTCAAGCATGCAGATGGCAAAATACTAGACTAAAAGACTGAGTAGCATGCTAATTTCAAGTGCATTTCTTAGGCAATCTGTTTTTGTTCATTATTTGCTTTAACTATGAAAGAAAAGATGTCCAGGATGAAAAGGGAGCTACTTTTTTTTTTTTTTTTTTTTTTTTTCAGAGAACAGTTGTGCACCAGACTGCAGACTGCAAGGAATACACTGCCGTTCCGGAGCATTGCCAAGATAACATTAACAAAATCAGCTGAGTTTCAGATTTGTTTTCCTGAACAGTTAAGTCACTTGACTTAAAGTGCTGTGGAACAGCCTGTGGTTTGCAGTAAAGTGTGTTTCTGAGACAGAAAATACCTACAGTCTTAAGCCAGTTACAAGTGGGCAGTACACCAAAATACCTGCTTTTGGATTACTGTTTTGCTAATATTCTGTAATAGAAAGCACTCCAGCAGTGTAGTAAACATTATTCTCTGGACCCCTTCTTGGGTAATAATTATACAACTAATGGTAAAAAGGACTCTACTCTGAGCTTTAGCAGGCACAGTTAATCAGTGCAGCTCCATTGACTTCAGTGTATTTATGGCAGTATCAGTAAATGATCTTACTTGCAACATCTCTTCACAGAAAAACCACACTGCATTCCATTTTCTAAAACAAAATAATTCTTGTTACACTTCCTATGCTTCATGCTGTATTTGAATGTCGGAAGACAGACAAATGACACTGGCATCAGAGTAGACTAATGCATTTAAACAAAAACTGATTTAAAATGAGATTTTCTACGTGTAATATAAAGTGAGAGATGTACCATTGGTGAAAGCAACTCCCAGCTAGAGCAGGACAGAAAAGAGATGGAAAGAGATGAGCCAGTGGGTAGAAACACAGAGGACATTTCAAGCCAAAGGGTGTAACAAGTCTGTAGAGAATTACAAACACATGAGCAGCAAGTTTTAGTTGGGCACAGAAATGGCCAAGAAGGCAATCAAGAATGAAGTCATCTCATCCCCACCCCTGGAGCAAGAGTGGTTGTGCCACAGACTTCTAACTTCACTGAATCTGGAAATTCTTAGGGAAGCTGCAAGAAAGGAGTGTGTATATAGGACCATCAGAGCACAGTCTAGGTGCAGGATAGCATCAGACAGGCAAGACAGGAAACTACCATGTGCTACTGCAAAAGATAAGTTTGTTTTCTGAAGCATTTAAGTCCCAAAAGCAGATCACATTGTCACTGCATGGGGGACATCAACTGTGAGTCTGTTATCTCCAGAGAAATCTCCTGTACCATGTCAATTTACACCAGGTAAGAAAGCTGAAGGTGTAGTGATACAACAGAAAAACCCCACTCTGGACTGGAGTGGGTCAAAGAGGAAGTTAAACTCAGATGACTGCTGATTTGTTGATGGCTCATGGCTTTTTAAAAATATTTTTTAAATTCTGAAGACACCCCCTACTGAGGTCTTTCTTTTATTTCCATGCAAAAAACCCCACAAGGACAACTCTTAACTAAAAAGGATTTGAGAAGAAAAAACACCCACCCACACGGTGGAACTTTGAAATGAAATCCTCCCTTTTTGCCTTTTTCAAATTACATCATAAGACTGCTCTGGTCCTCTCCTGTTTCCTTTTTGTAAGTACTTTTCTTCCGAACATCATTTTATGCCTAGTGATACTCAGAGAACTCCAATTTAGGGCCCAACAAGCAAGAAAATCTTGGTTTTTCTTAATTGCAAGGTATATCTGCTTTTAGTCCCCAAATTTGAGTTGTCTCGTCATGGAAGAGCAACCAGAGCATTTGACTTGGGTGTGCAGTCACTTAATCTGCTTGAATAATTCCAAAGACTGAATAACCAAACTATACTTGTTTTGAACAAACATGAGCCATCCACAGGCTCATGTTTATTTACACACACTACTGATCGGACCACTTAAAAAATAAGTTCACGATTTATATGCAGAGAAGTCATAAATCAGAGGGCAGACTTCTCCAGCTAAATACTTCAGAAGCTTTTGAGCTAATGTAGCTCATTCTCAGCCTTGTTTCACCTACCAGGTAAGTTTGCTTGACACAGACTAACACAGACTGTTAAAAAGAATTCAGCTGATTCATATTAAAACCAAGTGATGTAATGTATGCTTCTCTTTAGAAGAAAGAAAAATGATAATGTAATCATGGAACTTGTCAGGCTTACTTATATAAAATACAGTGCTCATACCAGCCATAGGCAGCCATACCAGCAGCAAATATAAATCTTAAAAGACTATTTTTAAAAATACTAATATATTTCCCCAGGAAGTGTGAAAAGATAAGTTATTCAAATTTTCAGTGATGTTCAGATAAATTAATTTTCCATAATTCATGTTTTTACTCCCACTCTTACACAGCCCCCAAAATGTAGTCATTTTCCTCTGGTGATTTCATATCTAATGTATTCCTATGGCTATCTAGCAATGATAAATTAATTCAGATTAAAATAGGAAATGAAAAATACATTCTTTCATGTTTTGTCTCCTGCATGTGCATAATGTATGGTTAAATTTGCTTGTTTAAATCTCTGCCTGATAACAATGGTTCTATTTAAAAGTTGTAAAGGAAATAATTGACACCAAATAGTTTCCTGTAATAGAAAAGTGACTTCTCCCCAAACGCATTCAGCTAAGGGTTTGGGCCAGCATCTGATCCAACAGTACATTCTAAACTCCCTTATCTTAAGCTTCATTTTAAACTGTCATACAAATCAGGTTAGAGATAGACTGGGGTCCACTGCATTTGTGTGCATTCCCCTGAATTTTCTATTTTTTTTTTTCAAAACAGGAGATTAATAGAGGGTGCTAGACACCCTCTATTAATCTTATTTCACCTTGTTTTTTTTCTTCCTTTTTCTTCCTAATAGTTACATGAAAGCTGGCCAGCTTCTGACTCTGTGTATGAGGCTTCCAATACAAGATCTCCATGCATTTTTAAATTATAATGACTCCCTAAAACCCTTAAAATACTAGCATTTTCCAGATTGACAGGCAAATACTGTTCAATGGGCAAGCTTCACAGAATTACAGTTATATCTAGATTAGGCTTCTTCAGTTTTCCCAGTTCATCCCTGGCTAAATACAGTCCTGCCACACAGAAGGATGTGCCCATTCAGTCTCGGGAGGGAGCTATCAAAGTCATGACAGCTCACACCTTGCTTTCACTGACTGCAGACCCTTTGACACTGGACAACTGCTGTTTCCCACATAGGTATGGAGCTCCAGTTCTCCAAAATCCTTGGTGCTGGTTCTCTAAAGGACCATTCGCTACTGATGGTCTATAAAAAGGGCAGAGAGTGTCCCTACTAAGGAAAAACAATCTCTGATCACGTAAATGAAAAGTTCACAGCTGGGGAGATATGAAGGAAAAACTAGAGCATCCACAGGTAGAAAAACAAAATACTGGGTAGTGAGAAAAAACAAGAATCATTACAGAAATGGGTTATCTCTATGCAAGTCTATAGATGGAGAAGGGTCAGTTTTTCCTTAACAAGACACAAAAATTCAAGAAAATGTACTGCTGCTCTGTTCCCAAGCCCAGAAATGTCTGCTGTTCTTGAAGCTGTCAGGATACTTCTCTATGCAATTTTGTACATGAAGTTCAGAAAATATGTTGTGGAAAAAGACATACCAATATTTTTCTCTGTAAATAATGGCAGTTTCGCAATTCTGACCTCAGGTACACATACTATGACGTGTATCACAGGGGTCTAAGTGTTATTTGTAGTTGTGCAATTGTATAATCCAAGTAATAAGAGAACTCCGTTAATGACAACATCTATACATTTTTTTTCCCTCCAGCTTTAACTGGTAATTTGGTTATGATTTGCTGTCATGGCATGCTGTACGATTTGAATATACCCCTTCGACTTATTTTGCATTCATGGTAAGTGTGCCTTCCCTGAGGCACTATTATTTTCTATTTCCATGCAATGGGATAAATTACTGAGAGATGTGGATATCACAATCAAATTCGAGTGCAAGAACCTGAGAAAAATGATACATTTTCTACTTAAATAGGAATTAAACACTTTTAAAATCTTCTTTGAGGACTATCATTTTAGCATGAGATTATTCTTTGTACCAGTGGTAACAAACTACAGACAATGTCTCCCTGGTGGCTGTTTTCTCCTCACTCAAGTGTCATGGCACAGATTGTGCTGTCCAGACACACAGCAGACACTTGAATTAGCTGACTCTCCTATTCCCAACTCTACGCCTCTCATGGATGTACCCGCCCCCAGAGCTGCTGCGACTGTGGCAGACAAGTACTGTGCCTCGAGCCCTGTTACCAAATAAAAGTCTGTCTAAGAGCCCCTTGACATGCTCCTCAGCCTGTCACACCACCCCACGCTCTGACCCCAGTGACACAACTCTCCACTCGTGCCACAGGCTTCACACCCAGCCCTCCCAGGCACATCTCCCCCCATGAGCCCCCAGCACACAACCAGCTCAGGCCCAGCCACTCCAATTCCAGATAAGTGCTCCAACCTTTGCAATGTACATCCCGTTCCTTGGCTACCTATCTAGCCCCAGCTGCTTTCAATCAGCAATCTTTACACAGAGAGGAAAGGAGGCAGAAGGAACAGCTAAGGCCTGGATTCTCCTTACCTGTTCAGGGTGTACATGCTGTCTTGAATGCATGATATGAGACTGCTTGGTGGTTTTGCTGGTGTACAACCTCTGTCTCTGGTCACCAATGATATTGTGCTGTGGGCTGCTGTGGTTCACTGGGGAGAGAGCTCATGAGTTTCATGATGTTCTGAAAAGGAAGGTCCCACCACATGTTGTTGTATCTGTCTACTCTGTATTGCTATGTCTCCTATTAATGGATTGAGCCATCGTCGTGTGATTAATGATGATGACTGACTGTAACTGACATAGTAAGATGCATTCCATGGTGCTAAGTAGTTGGATTGTAATTAGTTATGTGATAAGTATATATGGCACATTTTATGCTTGGGTTCTTAAAAATACAAGCTTCCAAACAAAGAGAATGAAGTACACTTTATTTGATTTTTAGGTGGCATGGATAAATTAGTTAGTTGAGTCAAGTCAAAGAGTTGCATCCTCAGAACAATAGATGTTACTCAAAGGATCAGAACATTCTTACACTCTAACTGCACTTGTACACACAAAATTCTGTTGCAGATGTAGCCTGAAATGCCCCTTGTGTGCAATGCCCTGTAATTTCTAAACATGCTGAGTAAAGATTATATTTAAAAGCCTAAACTAGTGGTTCCACCATAAGGAAGTATTTTACAAAGAAGGCCTTTGAAATTTAAATAAGATAGTCTCCTACCTAACAATCTCTACAGTTGCAGGGCGAAAAGGACATGTTTTGAATTCAAAATAGTACAGGACGTATTAAGAAAGGTAGTGAAGTGAAAATAGATGAATAAATATTGCTATGTGTAACCAGAAGAAAACCTTCCAGAGACTAAGAAAGGGTCTGATTCCTTCTGGACTTCAGTAGGAAGTGTGGGACTGGAAGTCAAAACTTCCAGTACTTGCACCAAGTTTCCTGCATAACCCTGAATATATCAGGTCATGCCTCAGGTTTTTTTTCCCTTCTTTGAAATGTGAATAATATTACCTTTCTATATGTGTTGTGACATTTAGCATATCAGTATAGCAACCTGTTTTGAAAACTTCAAGAAGGAGGACTTACAGACATCAAAATATTATCAGGTATGGAATGACATATGAAAATATATAATTGGGATTATAAAGCCAGAATGGAAAATTAAGCACTTCATTAACACTTGACCCAAACTGTCAAGCGTTCCCTTTATAGGGATTAAACAATGACCTGACTTTTAGAAGTGAGAAATGCTTCCAGGGGCATTTTTCTATTGCAAACTGTTTTCCATCTCTGCTTATTCAAAAAGTAATTTATGACCAGGGGATACTAAAGAAATTTCTCTTTGGGCTAATGACTGTTCTAAATTCTGTTAAGATTTTCGGATCTGAAAATATATAGTACGACAATACAAAAAAGACTGTCCAACATACTGCTTCATCTGCCTCATACTTCAACAATTTCCAGTTAACAATGCAATACACTGTTATTAAGAGAAGAAATGTGACAGAGCTAAGTAGTAGTGTTTAAAAATAATTATATAATTATATTAATCAATATCATTCTTTTAATCAGCAAAGTAAAAGTGAAACTTCTAGATATTCACATGCAGTTCTCACAGAAGTCAGCTAGAGTCGCTGGCATATGTATTACTGAAGATAAAATTTACCAGGATAGACAGATGCCACTTACTCTGTGTGAGAATTTCCCTTCTTCAAAAGGAAGCTGCTTTTTTTTTTTTTTAAAGACACTTGATTTAAAATCCATGAGAGCAAAACTAATTAGTAAAGTATTAAAAAAACAAAGCAACATTACCATGAAAGCTTGGTGATAGTAAGCAATTAAGAAAGCAAGATAGAGTGCATGAATGTACAAGCATGTACAGATATTCCAATAAAATTTAAAAAGTAACACACTCCAGTGGGCATAACTGTGTGAAAAGACTGTAACTTCTGGGGTGGAACGCAGTCCTTTTAGTTTAACAAAATAAGTTTTGTTCGATTAGGTAAAAAAATATAATCAGATATCCCAGCACATAGCTTTTTAAAAGTTCAGTATTGTACAAGAACTTTAAAAAGTATATTAAAATAATCCTTATTCTTACATAAGAAGAGAGGGGTATTTCTTAGGAACAAAGATTTTTTTGGTCAAATTAATTCACAGATTTGTATGGCAAATGTGAGTAGAAATGTAAATTACAGTAGTTCAGAGAATAAGAAAGGAAAACAATAATTGTCCCCTATAGAGTCAGATTATGGTCACTGTAACATCAATGTAAATCTGGAGTAATTCCACAGATTTCAATGTAATTACTCTGGATTTACTCTGGTAGAAATATTGTAGAGAATGGTATCCTTAAGAGATTTACAGAGAGATAGAGGAGATTTTGGGAGTACAGAAGTAAATTCTAGCACTATTAATGCGAGTACAACTAAGGCATTTCTAAGGCATCAGATGTGTTTTCTTATTTTTGTTTTCTTTTGACTCTTTGATAGTTCTTTGAGCAGGTTCTACAGGGATTCTACTTCGTTAACTCTGCGATTCTCTCACTCTTTTCCTGGCATCTATCTTCAGCCTTTTTTTGCTGGTTGTTTCAAAGTCTTTAATGATTTGATGGACATATCATTACCTCTTCATCCATGGATATTTAAATCTTTATCGAGATATTTCATCAGCTGTAATGTCAGCCATCTCTTTATGTATGCTTTGCTGCTACCAAAACATGCAATAACCCAGGTTTTTTCCCTGAAAAGACAGCACTGGGAATATAGAAATCATAAAGAAAATACTAAGCACAATTTCCAGGACCAGAGAGTTTGTTATACTGTTGCTACAACCAGTGTACCCGAGTGAATGTCATCAATGACAGAAACTGCAAAAAATTCTCTTAGGTGTCAACAAAGAGAATCAGTGGTAAGAGAGTTCTGGAAAAAAGTTACCTCAGTTTGTATTTATTTTACTGGTTTTGCCTCCTTCTATGAAAAGTACTGCAACTAACATGTTCAGGTGCCATCCCTTCCAATCACGTTTAAATTCATGCATCTGAATATACACATACTCGCTAGTCAAAAATAGCAAAATTGTGCAATCCTTAAGGATTAGGATAAAAAAACCCTAGTTTCCAGTCATTTCTATCGAAAAGTGAGATTTGATTAAGCAGATAAGGGTATGTGAGTAGCCTTAGGAATTTCAACAGCTCTCTAAGAGTGATAAAATATTGCACAAGCTGTAAATCCTGGATTGTTTGCCTGCAGACATTTGCTTATGGCAACTGTCATTGTGCAACTTGCACTGCATGCCATTAAAAACAGAAATAAAGGATGACCCCCAAATTATAGAATTTACCAATAGATACGCAGAATTTCTTGTTGATATGTGAGTATTGAAGATCACCGCAACATACCAGACTGTCATTTGTAGAAGCCAGAGCCTTCTCCATTTAAGGAAACTATGAAGCTCTTACTGTGTGCAGCAATAGTCGTACTAGCACTTGCACATAGGATGATGCTAAATAGTGTTGCAGCAGCAGAGCAATTAATTCTTCGAAGATAAACAAAATGCTTTTAGATGTCAGAGAGCTACAACAAAGGAATATTCAAAATCCAAACTGTCTGCCTGGCCTTTAAAATTTGGTCAGACAAGAGTCATCAGTTATGGAATTATAGAAACACTACAATTTCAGAAAAATCCTCTCTTCTCCATGACCCCCCCGCCCCCTCCCCAGCAACTCGTCTAGACTTTGGTCTGCCCCTTCACACAATCTAGCTACTGTTGATGTGAGAGCCTTTTCTTCAAAACAGGCTGTAGCCTGGGACAGCCTTTGTGTATTTCTCAGTCTCGGTGACCCTTCATGTCATTTCAAATCTCAAATAAAAACAACTCCTTTTCTCCTACTCTCTCTATACATTTTAATGTCTCTCTTCCGCTGCTCTGATTTAACTCTTGACTGTAATACTACCAAACAAAACGGTCATTAAGATAGACTCCAAAGTTAAATGCAGAAAGGACCTGTTTGAACAAGTAGTTTCTGTCTAGGCAAGACTGTTGTGTACTGTATATTTACTACTATTTCAACCAGTCTGGTTTTAAGTATCTAAAGCTAATTAGCTCCTGTATATTAGATTTTCTTGAAGATTATCCTCAAGAGCTGTAAGTCTTACTGTAGGAAATATTTTTCTAGTAAAATCTCTAATTTTTTTCTGATTTATGCTGTACATAGGTAACTATACTCCCAAATGTGTTTCAGGCCTCTTTTCTGCAACCGTACCAATATAGTGCCAACAAGCACACTTTAAGCCTCACTGGCAATAGCCTACCAGATGGATTTCACTGCAGAAGGGGACCAAAAATACCTGCTTCCTCTCACTGGCATTCAGCTTCATCAAATGTTTGTAGACAGTGTTCTCCCTGTCCCTTGATTGTCATTTATCCAAAGAACACGAAACAGCTAAAGTTCTAAAGGGATTTGTGAATCAAGATGCCAAACTTCAGACACCACTCACTGTGTACTTTTTGAAAATAAGGTCCCTGTTTGGGCACCAAAGCTGAGAGACGCCCAAAATTAATTGTCGCTTTTGAAAATCCCAGACAGTTGCTGTACTAAGTCTTAATCTTTCTCAGAGATTTAATCTTTGTGGTAGCTATTTCTCTTTGCTGCTTCTTTCTGAGCAACTCACATAATTTCCTTAGCATCTTTTAGATCACATAAGGACAACACCTAATACTCTCATACAGCCTAACTCAAAAAGAAGTTGCTTTGCGGGCCAAGAACTTGTGTGTGAAGTGCCCTAAGATGCAGTTATGTTGTTTGGGGTTTTTTTTAATGGTTTTCCTTAGTCTGAAAGTGTGAATAGTCAGACTTAATCTTCCTCTAAACTGCCCTTTACATGTACACTGCAGCATGCCACACAATTTTTGACTCCTCAGTAACTCATAAGCATGAGATTAAGGGAGGGTTCTAGTTTATGTACAGGTTTTGTCCTAATATGCAGTCAAGGTGTAGCCAGACATGCATCCCAAACCAGGAACTTGGAGGTGTTTTGAATCCCCCAGTTTACACATAGAGGCACACCTGTTTGTTAAGGAAGTTTCAACAAGAACAGCAGATAATGTAATTTGGCTTTTGGGGTTTTTTTCCTAAGTAAAGTTGCACTACAGTAAGCAAAAGCAATGAGTAAATGATGCAAGATTTTGATGGTGGAGTAATTAAAGTATATATATTTGCCAGACACTCTCTGTGGAGGAAAATTTAAAGTTGGTAGGTCTGGTTAGCATGGAAACTTCCTCTGAACAGCTAAGGAAAAAGTCACACTCAGGAATCTATTAAGTTAAGTACTGGCACGTCAATCTTTGCAGTAAATGTGTGTTGTATTCATGACAAATGGCAGAAGTACCACACTGACAAAAGCCATTTCATTTTTCCACAGTGAAGGCAGTCCAAGACATCAGTCTTTGTGCACAATGAGTTACGCCTTTTAGTCAGCAATGCAAGAAGTTTCTAAAATTATGACAATGTTTTTCCATGTATTTGCATCCCTGTAAAATGCACAGAAGGTGAAGATAGAAATTAAATTTTTCATTGATCTTAAGCTCCAAGTTTCCTTGTTGAAGATGTTTAATTTAAATAAAAAAATCAAACAGTCTAATGAGATAATTGTTAAGGCATTCACATACATTTACAAGGCTAAGGAAAATGCTGTCCCAAACAGATGCTCATTAGTAGAATGAAGAACAAGGAACTAAATCTTCTTTAGAGACAAGTAAATTATAATCAAATTTGCAGTCTTTTAAGAGAGGTGACTTTTTGAGGAGGAGACTTCTATATTCAGAGGCATATTCTAGCACAAGAAGACAATATTGCCTTATTATGTAGGTTGGGTTTTAAGACATCTGTAAGTCATGTTGTACTCATTCTGTTTACCTGAATTAATAATGTATCTTTGCAAAAAACCATATTCCTACAAAGAGTCCTTTCTGCACTCCATCTTCAAATACAGTAAAAAAGACAGAATATATAGTAACATGGGTTAGAGCAACTATAAATTGACCTGAGGTATAGAAGCAGTTTTACGGTAAAATCTACTACAGATCATCAACATCCTGTACAAAAATTCTTATTTCAGTAAGACACTAACCTGCAGAAAGGAGAGGTAAGCCCTTGCCATGGAATGTATCAATGTACAAAATGAGGTCTTGTTGGAAATGCAGATACCAATATATTCAGTTCATCTTAAAATGCAAGCAGATAGTTATCAACTTAAGGAACTTGTATTAGAAGAAAATAATATTTAAATTACACAAGTAACAACATCTCAGATTTCTGTAACTTCTTAAGATGTTAATTAGTTCTACTACTAATCTTCATTGTGTTATGACTTACACAAAGTCACTGACACTATTACTTATGGCAGACTCATTTTCATGTTGAGTCCTTAATACTTTAGCTAGGACAAAGGAATTGGTATTCAGTTATGAAACAGTTACAGCCAAACATTTTTTCATTTATTCTAAAGCAACAGTTTCCACAAAACTGTGTTTTGTTTTGTTTTAAATAAAAACATTTTCAACTATCATTCTGAAAAATTTCATTTTCACATAGCCTGTATTTGGGGTCACATCTGTGGTGACGGTACTCTTTGCAGGGAGAAGTACTTTTCCCACCCTGTGACTATTTCCTGTCCCCATCTGCCCATCAAGGTGAACCCACTGGGGAAGCTCCAACCCCATGGCACAAGCGGTCAGTGGGTCCCTACAGCGGATCTCACATTCAAAGTGGACAAAGAAGCCTTATTTTTAGAAAACCTTTTCACGTAGCCAAGTAGACCTTTCCTCACCACAATCTGTCCTACAGGCATATTTGAAAACTTTGCCATTAAGGCTTTTGTTTTGTCTAAATTCACTTTGTTCAACATTCCCCCCCTCCCCCACCCCCTTTTTTTTCCTCCCACCCGAACAAAGCAGCAAGAGTTTGGCTAATGATGGGAAATGAGACGCCTGCTCATGGACGGCTCCCCTCCTGCCTTCCCCATCCCTCCAGAGCCTTCAGGGACGGGTACGGACCGACACAGGACAGAGAACCAAGACCATCAATTTAAGCGCCACGGACTGGGAGCAACCAGAATTAAGATCATCCCCGGAAAAAAACAAAACAAAACAAAACAACAAAAAACACCACAACAAAACAAACAGACAAAACCAAACAAAAAACCAAACAACCACAAAACCCCAACAAACCAAAACGCCTTTGCGGCCAAGAACAAGTTGCCGTTATAACGCAGTCCTTTGCCACCAAGAGAGGTAATTCTCAAGTTACCTTCGCGCTCCGGCCGGACGCGGAGGGCGGGAAGGGGCCGGGGCCGGGCGCTGAGGGGGAGGGCGGGGCTGGGCCTGTGTCAGCAGCTTCCCCGCCGCCTCGGGGGCGTGAGGGAGGGAGCGGCCGTCGGGGGCGGAGGGCGGCTGCGCGGCTGCCTCCCCGCGCTACTGGCGGCCCTGAGGGGGCAGCGGCTGCTGGAGCGGCGTGAAGCGGGTCGGGGGGCTGGGCCGGGTCGCCGCGGTGGGTTCCCGAGCCCGGCAGCCGGGTCGGAGGGGCTGCTGCTTGGCGGCGGGCCGGCCGTGCGCAGGGGGAGGGAGGGAGGGAGGGAGGGAGGGAGCCGCAGGGCGGGGAGCGCCGCCGCTCCCGCCCTCTTCGCGCCGTGCGGGAGAGGGGCGACGAGGCTGGCGACCGGCGCGGGAGATGCTGCTCCGCTCTGATCCCGTCCCCGCGCTCCCTTACAGGCGCCGACCGCAACCGCTGGTGAGGAAAAGGGCGAAGCTCCGGGCTCCTCGGCTCCATCCCCGGGGACGGCGGCTCTAGACCGGCCGGTAGGTCCGCGGCTCCCCGGGCCGCTCGTCCCTGCGAGGTGCGTGGCTCTTGTATGTGTGTGTGTGTGGGGGGGAATCTCGCCGACCGGCGACTGTTTAATCTGTGGCAGGGCGGCGGGGATGTCGGGGAGGGGGGGCGGAGCGGGCCGCCGCGGGTCTCCGCGCCCGCGGAGGGGACGAAGCGCGGGGCCCGCGCCTGGGCGGTGCAGGGCAGCAGCTGTGGGGCAGAAAGGCCTCCCAAAGCGCGGCGGGGGGTGGTGGTGGTTCTGCCCCTGTACTTCCTTCCCGGGTCGGCTTTGGGGTTGAACTGGGCTTTTAGTAACAGCGGTTCGTGCGTGGGGGTTTGCGTCAGCCGGTGGCAGAAGGCTCGTTTTTGCTTACGCCAACCAAACAAAGCAACCCCCCGAACTTCTCAGCAAGGAGAACGCTTTGCTTTATTCAAGTTTTTGGAGGAAAAGAAATGAAGTATAAATCTCTTGGCCGATGATGAGAAATAGCGTAGGTTTCGTTGGCTTTTTATCTCCTAGCAATCGACACCTCCGCAGACCGCAGAATAATCTCTCTCATATTCTAGATTGTGTCATTCTCTTTAAATTGCATGTTTAAAACAACAAAGGCAGTGACTTCATAGGGAACCGCCAGGAGCTGCTCTGTACCACTCCTGTTTATTGGAGAAACATTAGGGAACCGGTTTGGTTTTGTAGGTGGGATCAGAAGTAAATGTAGGACATGAAAACTGTGAGGTTGGTTGCAGGTAATCTGCGTCTAGCCATCTTATTAAGGTGTGAGTTTTGGAGAAGGGAATGTGAAAGTCTTTGCATGTGGAACTACAGGGGCAGTAACCAGGATCAGTTCATGAAGCTTTTTCGGTGGGAAGAGAAGCTGGTTTATGAAATTCTATAGTGAAACTGAGTCGGAATACACAGACGTTCTCCTGGGGGCTGAACCTCATGTGAGAAAGCTGTCACTGAATACATGTGTTTCTAGGTGTCTTGACTGCCAGGTCATTCGTTTGGGCTGAGGCTTGTGAAGTGATAACATTTTATGACTTCAGAGAAGGGCTGCTTTCTGTGTTCAAATTATGCATCAGGCCTCTGACTGATACTCTACCTGTGCAATCTGTCTTTGGATGACCAGAAATATGTTTTAAAGACACTTCTGCAAGAGTTAGAATCAACCAAGATACAGATACAAATAGAAAAACAACTTAAATAGTTTGTTCTTGTGCAAGGAATACTGATGAGGAAAGAGTAAATCTAGTCTTAGAATCTTTTGGAAGAGCAGTTACAACAGAATTTGCTACCACTCCTAGCGCTATCAAACATACCTATCTGTTCAACTTTCACATTGGGCATATGTATTTCACCTGGAGTGTCTGTCTTATCTGCCAACAAGCACGTCTTTCCATAAACAGCTTTTCCATGTAGGCAGTAGTTTAGGAAAGAATGACAGCAAGAGATAGAAAAACCTAGTCTAACTTCTAAAGGTATTTTATTACTTGTTTTTAACCTAACAATCCTGTCTGATGTCTGGAAAAGCACATAGCATATATTACTCCCATAATGGGACTTTTTTTTTCTTTTGCTGTTGAACGATAAAAAAATTGAACCTTCTGTAGATGAGGGGTTTTGTATTAATTTTTTTTTCCTCTTCAGAATGTGATTTGTTTTTGAAGATAAAGGTGCAGTAAAAGTAAGTACTTTTGAATAAACCAGATGTAAAAGGAGACAGAGTGTTGTTATAATGGCTTGACTGAAAAAAAATTATTCACTCTGAGACGGTTGTTGAGTGGAGTTGGAAGCTACAAGAGCCGCAGACTGGACTCTTGAGTGAATAGAAGAGTATTCGTGAGACAAGGAAGTGTCTGTGTGAAAAGGATAGGCTGAATGGTAATGGATAAGTGAGTGGACAGCACATTTTCATCAGGATAACACAGTGGATGGAGAGGATGGCATCCAGTAGTCTATTCACAGCTTCACAGGCTTTTGAAAGTAAAAATGGGCTGTGATATGGATAAGTGGTAAATAACGGCTGTAACTGGTCATCTTGAGCCTGTGATCACTTGTGCATATAGCATTGTCATCTTGTATCCCTCTTAAGCGAAGTAGTGAAGAAACGTAGGAAAGGGAGGCGGTTGCATTCCTGCAGGTGGGAAATTACCAAGGCATAAATGTTGCTTTTGCCTGTTCCAGTGGGAAGAAAGGTGTTGTGGTTTTTTGCCTTGTTTTTTTGTTTTTTTTTTTCTTTATGTTGGGATTTCTTCAGCCATGTGTTCTTACACATATAGAGTAAGTATTGCAGTGAAGGACTGCAAGTTGAAATGCAGTCTGTCATCTGTTTACTTTTTAAAGAGCACAGCAAAGCAAATATTTTCACTTTTACATGTGAAAATTATTTGGCGTAGAGCTATTTTCCTCCCAACTGAATGCAGGTATGAACAATAATAATTAGCAGTTGTATAGTACAATAAATCTTCAAAGTGCCTTCAAATCTTAATCAGCAAACCTTAATAGCATGCTATTCCTACAAGAGAGGTAAGTAATTAGATAAAATGAGATGGGGCAGACTCTTAAATGGAGTTTATTGTTGAAGTGCCAGTCACTTGGACAAAGCTCTTCTTTATCACTGAAGACTCTGAATACTGCCGTACATTAAATGGCTTCTAATATTTATATGTTGAAATACATGATGATATGGCCCAGAGGGCCTGGTTAATATAGGCATCCTCTTTTTCCAAGTCCTTCGCAGGTAAGGAGACCTTCCTTACGCTCAAGAGTCTCTCTAGTGGTTGTTCAACACTCAATAACTTGAACAAGAGTAAGATCAGCTCTTTAAGAGGAATGATTTTCTCTTGAAGAGCTTTCCAGTTTACTCATGCAACAAGCCTAGAACCTTTAGTTTTATTGATAAAACTCAAAGTGATTTTGGCAGGAGTCTGTTAAACTGAAGAATGTGCAAGTATTGATCTGGCTGCCACATTTTGGACATTTGAGAGGGAGTGTTGGTTAGCAGCCCCATGCTCTGTCAGTCACCCCTTTTTTTCTCTGCTTACAGAAGAACTGACTGGACTTTTTTTAAAATGAGCTAGTCAGTGAGACAGGGAGACTGAAAAGTAGGTCTTGGGGTAGTGTGTCATGGTGCAGAAAATACTTGTTAGCAGTTGCCCTAAGCTGTCACTTGCCATGGGACAAGCGTGGATGGAAAGCTATGAATACCAGAGTAAGTTAATGTTGTATGTCTCCAGTTAACTATTAATGAAATCTGTGCATCTGTAAAGAAGGGTGGAACTTCTGAAAGAAGTGTTTCTCAGCCCCACCTCCTCCTGAAGTGTAGTGAAGGAAGCTGGCATTAACAGATGGGAAAGGCAGAGGACGACTCTTTGGTGCCGTTTTTATTTCATCCAGGCTTCTCTTTCACCTATGCCAGTTAAATACCTGGTGAGCAACTAGGCATATTCTTTGTGCATCATTATCTATTAAAATGTTTTCATAAAAGGCAATGAATTGAGTAGGCTGCCTTGGGACAATGATATGCCTTGTGAATTTAAAATCCAATTGCCAGGATAGAGATCTGCTCCAAGTTAGCTTATGAAACTCTGTAGGAAGAATGACAGAGGTGAGAAGGCTTTGTTCTCAGGGTTTCATCTCTTGTTCTTTATCTTTTATATGTAAATCTAATACGCCAAAGAAACGTCTGCAAGTAATATGTCAAGAATTAAAGGAGACCTAGTATTAAAACTGTTGATTTTTGATTGCTGGTATTTATAGGTCATACTGTAGTTTTTTCAGGATGTTGAGTGTTATTAAGGATTTGTAGGTGACAAGGTAATGTCAGATTTAGGACCTGTTGTGTCAGGACATTGTTCCTGCTTCAAGCAGTCTGTCATTAAATTAGATTGAGATGAGGCACTTGGAAAACAGAGGGAAGCTTTATCTCCCATTTCATAGCTATAAGTAAAGCATGGGGAGAAGAATTGACTGACCTACAGTTTATGAAAATTTAAGTGTACAAATTTGGATTTGAATACAAACCTCTTCATGAACTAATCCAATACTGTCAAAAAGCACCTCACTTCTTTGAGATGAAAAGACTTTCAATTTCTGTGTGCTTCCACTTTGTCAGAGAAAAGACGTGTTTTTCTGGGGTGTTCTCCCAACTCTGGATAAAGAAGATTTTTGTTTCTTGAAAATTGTCTTAGGAAAGAGCATATGTCTCTAGCTGTGGGAGAGATATGGAAGGGAATATCCCACAGAGCTTGCTGAAATTTTTGAAAGTGAGTCTGAAAATTATTTTCATATGGTGTTGACATCTTCCCTAACTGAGTATTTGTATGTAGTGTAGGTATTTGGTTTTAGGCACGTGTGCAGAGAGGTACCTCAGAAGTGGCATATCTGAAGTCAGTTTTATTTAGGAAAAAAAAAAAATCTTGAGCTGAACAGCTGCTTGGGTGACTTTTCTTGAACATTGCCATTGCAGGTGATTTATATTTGTTCGGTAAGCTTGAAATTGATGCTGAGTTTAGTAGGAAACACTCCTGTTTTAACTCTGTCTCAAGTAAGAGAACTTAAACCAAGGCTCTTTCCTACCAGACTTTTCACTGAAATCCAATTTTGTTTGTTGCTCTATTATTTGTTGAGGAGAGAAAGCTGTTAGATCATACAAATTCCTCATGTTTTGAAGGTAGAATGTGCTTTTCATCATAATGAGTGCTAGACTCTTACTGGATAAATCAGTGGAAATACCAGGTTCTCCTGTGTTTCATATCCAGTATCACAACAGCTGTAAAAGCTGTTCTGACTACATCTATATATGTATGCAGGTGCAGCTGATGTTCTCTAGCAGTAAGATGACAGCAATCTTCGTAATAGGTTCACAGATGTCCTTGTATGTTGGAATCTCACCACCACTGCCGTGTGCTGTATAAAACAAACTATACTGGTTCATTGTAATAGCATAGTTATGCTACTGTATTAGAAACTGTTGCATTTCCTGTTGACTTCGATTCTATTTCAGAATCAGTGTTGAAAGGCATAAAGAGTTGTTAATGTAAATAATATTTACAGTAAAGTTGCATGCTTGGAGATGTAAGCTTCTCTGAGTCTCATGTCCATTCTGTAGTCTGTCTTTACTTTTATTCATGTAATAGCTACTGTTGTACTCAAGTAGTGGGCAGGCCCTCAAAACCTGTTAAAGGAAAAACCCGAGGAACTGAGTGAAAAGGCTAAGTTATTACTGAGTACAGACAGAACATGGCTTATCTCATTATCTCAAGGATTATAGACACTCATTTGCAGCTCCCTGTTTGTGCAGGGGAATTGGTTCCCAGTGATTAATTTTATGTTTTGGATGAGGATTTTTCCCTTTTTAATATTAATTTCTTTGGCATCTCAATAGTATGTGTAGATTGGCTACAGTATTTTCAGGTTTTCGTATAAATATGAGTGGCTACAAGGAGGATATTAAAAACCCCAATAAAAACGCTGGTGGTTCCAGGGCTTTCTTAGGTCACCAGGGAAAGATAGAATGGAACTTGACTTGTAAAGCCTTGTCTGCTGTGCAGCAGGTATTCAGAGACCTTGGAGGACACTGCTGTTAAAATATGAACTGCAAAATTTCAAACTTGTAAGCAACCTTATTTGGTGTTAAATGTGTTCCATCTTTCTTGATGGGGCTGTTGACTTTTTCTGCTAATCGCTTCTATATATTGTAATCTTAAAAGATTAAATGGATTAAAGAGGGGGCTAAATTAGATTTTGAAACTTAAACTGTTAGAAATTGTTGTGCTTCCTAGCAAAGTCATGTCAGGTTTAAATGATGAATGATTTGGACTTGCATATTGCTTTTAGTAGGGCATGAAAAAATTGAGTGTTTAGATTTTTATCTATGTCATGTAGATAAACTTTATGTAAATTTTCTACCTAATTTGCTCATCACAGTATCAGTACTGTAAAAATTCTTGCTGATTCGTTTTCTCAATTTTCACAATTTATCATGTGCAACAGTATATTATTACTGATTTTTCATAATTATTTCATAGTAAGTGTTTCAGCAAACAGCAAAGTTTAAAGAAGGGAAAGGGAATGGATATTTTGCCTTTTAGTATCTCTACTGTAAAATCACTAAGTGGAAAATCCCTTCCTAGTGTTTAGGATTATGGTCAGTGAAATACTACCTTTCTTTTCCCAAGTCAATGCAAAGGTGTATTTTGCCTTCAATGAACTGAGAGTTTGAATCCTGAGGAAGCAAATGACTGATAACAGTGGTACAATAGCTACTCTTATTCTTTACTTTTTAATGTCAGTGAGCACATGTGTTACTTTGAGAGACATCTCTGTAGTATATGTTGCTGACTAGACAGTTGTGTGGTTAGATTTATGTAGAGTTATCCCTCCATCTGCCTAATTAGACTATATGTAACTTCCTTAAATGATGTGTTTCAGCCACTGATAAATACTGTTTTCTCCTTCGGAGATATTGTTGTGGTATTTCTTTCAAGTGCCTTAGTATGTTTTAACTATTTTTCAATGATTGAGGTGCATTTTTTTGTTTGTTCTTCTGAAGCCAGTTTGCTTTCATCTTCTTCACATTCTGTAAATTGGACTTCTTCACATTCTGTAAATTGGACTTCTTCACATTCTGTAAATTGGACTTCTTCACATTCTGTAAATTGGACTTCTTCACATTCTGTAAATTGGACTTCTTCACATTAATTTGACTTAAAATAAGGGAGCGCTGCCTGTTTGCATGTATTAATCAGAGATTTATTTGTCAGTAAGTTCTATGCACTTTTCAGTAAAGGATTTGTCATCTCAGATAGGTTTTTTAGGAGGAAAGAGATTCTGTCCAGCCTTCACAGACTTTGTCTTTCAGAGTTCTTGTGTATCTTCAGTGATCTTTTCTCTGTTCTTAGAGCAGTGCTGAGTTTCCTCTTAACCATTTGAAGGAGAGCTTCAGAAATGCTTCCAGAAAAAGTCCACTTATTGCTTAGTGTTAGAAGTCTGTACAAGGAGTAGCAGCAAAAAAATGATAACACATCTAATAATACACTGAAATATTGAAAATATTTTTGCAATCTAGGGAAAATCAAGACTTTGATGATACCTTAGAAGTAACTTTGACATTTGTGCATGCTGGTGTTTGGCATCTGAACTGATACACCCTGAAGAGCAATGAGAATCTTCCTGCTAACTTTACTAGAAATTTGAGTAGGATGCAGGTGGAATACAAATGCTGTTGACATCCTTATTGATTTGTAACATTATAATAGACAATGCAGTATATGTCTGTACGTCTCAATTAAGAAGAGGTGTTCTCTCACAGGAATAGCAGTTGTGAAATGTTAAATAGCTTGTATCTGAAAAAGGAAGAAGTTACTCAACAAGCTAGCTAGAATATACCTGTACAGTACTTGGAAGACTTTGAGCTAAAAGGCCTAGCTTGTGAAAACAACATTAGAAAAAACATATTTTATGGCAGGGTGCACACAGCTTAAGAAAGGAAGGTGGGGAAAAGAACAGAAGGAGAGGGAGAAAAAACGGATGGGTCATTCAAGGTGTGCTGAAGCACCTTCAGTTTCCTCTAATCCAGGTTTATGTGCCTTACCAGAATGTCCCTGTCATCCTATGTGCTGGTGGTGAAGGCTTCTGTGAGCTGAGATTCCAGTCTGGTAAAGGTTGGAATGAGTTTTCAGACCTTCAAACTTTGCAAGTATTTTTGGGTCTCTCAGCTCACTGATAATGTTTAAGGCCTTCAGAGGTTAATAATTATCTGCTGTGTGATGTGGAGTTTTTGTTTGGTTGGTTTTGGGTTTTTTTTGTAGATTATTTTTTTTTTAGAACTGTTCCTCCTCATCCCTTTTTATTTATAAGGTTGTCCAAACTCAAAAAAAATCAGAAATTTGCCTGGGAAGTCTGCTGTAATGATCCATCTAATAAGTACTGGAAGAAATAAACACAAAGTTTTTTGAGGAAACCCCAAAACTTTAGACTTATGTTTACTGAAAGAGGCTTCTTCTGGTGCTGTTGATCTGACAAATGTACATGCTTAGCAAAAAAGGCCAATTCCAAAGAACCTTAAATTTTAAACAGTTTAATTTTTCTGTGTCTTGTCACTGCAATCCCTTGAATGACCTTAATAAAGACTTTAAAGATTATCCGATTATAAAGATTTGCTAGCTGGCAGTGATGAAGGTTTGTTTCATCAGCTATAGACTCATTTGTTGAGTGGCTTTGCAGTTCAGTTATCACGTGTGGAACAGCCAAATCGGCCTGGAGCTTTAAGTGCAGGGTCTAATGAATTACTGAAACAGCTTTGTAAAACTCCTTTGTGTCAAATTAAAATGGGATGCTCACCATGATTGTTATAAGACTCTGGTGTTTCAGAAGAATGTGATACATTGTAAAAATTAACTCGGGGTTTTTTTCTTGTTTGTTTTCAGTAGGTTTTGCTACTATTATATCATATTAGTGCCAGCAAGAATAATTTTCTCCCTTTTTCCTTGTTCACTGGTACAGTTCCATCCTCTGTGAATTTGAGGAATATGGTATGTAGAGAAAAAAACTTAAGCCTGCTTTTTCCCTTCTTTTGGTCACAAAATACTAAGGAAGATCTTAAAAAGTTTTTTTAATTACATTTTTTACATTTTATTTGCATGCATTGTCTTCAGAACAGAAAATCTTTTGTGTGCTGGAAGTGGAAGAAAGCAGCAGAGAAAGGTTGGTGGAAGAAAACTTTTTCTGGTATTTTTGGTAGCTGCAGACATTTACTGCTGAGTGGCTGGTAAAAGCCAGGTGACCGTGAGGCATTACAGGGTCCTTCAGGACCTTTGGCATGTTCTCCAGTGAAATTTGAGAAGACATGTTACTGTCTTCACAGCAAACAAAAGAAAAAACTCTGAGCTGCTTAATTACAGCTCTGTCACTGGAACAAAATGTCATTGTGGAGTAAAAGTGTAAATGTGTTCAGAAAGGGATTAGAGAAGTTAACAGAACAGAGACCATTAGTGACTATTAGATTTGACTGTGCAGCTCTAACTTTTAGCTCAGGAACTCAATAAACCAGTGATTGCCAAGGAAGGGTGATAGGAGGGGTGGTCTGATCCAGTATAGTACTTCTTGTATTGAATATTGCTTAGGCTTCTAAAGACCAAAAGAAATAGGAAGCTCCTTCAGACTGAAAACTTCCTTAACCTTTTTTTTAAAAAAAAGCTTAGTAGGAAATCTTCCTTTGAAGCTCGTTTATTTGGGCACCTCAATACGAGAGAGATATTGAGGTGCTGGAGCGAGGGCAGAGAAGGGCAATGAAGCTGGTGAAGGGCCTGGAGAATAAATCCTGTGAGGAACTATTGAAGGAGCTGAGACTGTTTAGCTTGAGGAGGAGAAGGCTGAGGGGAGACCTCATCACTCTCTGCAGCTCCCTGAAAGGACATTGTAGAGAGGTTGGTGCTGGTCTCTTCTCACAGGGGATTACTGACAGAACAAGAGGGAATGGCTTTAAACTGCAACAGGGGAGGGTCAGACTGGACATGAGGAGAAAATGTTTCCTGTAAAGAGTGGTCAGAGAGTGGAATAGGCTGCCCAGGGAGGGGTTGGAGTCCCCATCCCTGGGTGTGTTTAAGGGTCATTTGGATGAGCTGTTGGGGGATGTGGTGTAGGTGAGAACTTTGTAGAGTCGGGCTGATGGTTGGACTCAATGTTCCCAAGGGTCTTTTCCAACCTGAATGATTCTGTGATTCTGTATCCACGTGGGCTGACTTGCTGTTCAGAGAAGTAGCCTAGGAATCAAAGGAATCCAAACACTGGGAACTGCCGTGCTGTCCGTGAAAGTCTGTGTTACAGCAGTGTATTGGTTGCAGTTAGGTCAGTGCTCTGGGTTAGAGGCATCAGCAGTGGTTAGGGCTGTATCTGAAAGATGGGAGAAGTTTCCACCCAGCTGAAGAAATGTGAACAGGACGTTGAGCTGTTTGGTTCAAGCTGCAGTTCCTTGCTTGCTTTTTCATCCTTGATGTCATGGAATCCTTATTCCCTTTTCTTCAGATCCCTTAAGGAGGGATTAAATTATGGATAGTCAAGTAATGAAGGGGGTTAGTTTTCATGCATACAACTCTAGAGTAAAATAGTTGCTCAGGAAGAGGACAAAATGACAGGAACACCTTGGTGGTATCACAAAGTTTCAGTTGCAGAATTAGTTGTTAAAGAGGAAAGTGAAAACATACTACTTGATGAAATAAAATAGATTGTATAAGTAATTGTAATTTTAAATGGTATCACATGAAAAGCACAACAAAACCAACTTGTGGCGACAAATAGTTTGATTTCTTTTACAGATGAGAAACAGGTTATTTAAGAACTGAAGGGCATTCTGCAATCATAAAAGGCATTCTTTTTGTTCTCATTTGCCTCAACACGTGTGCCATTCTGCTGTGTGTGCTCTTTGGTTTCACATGCTGAAATAAGCATAGGATAGTCAACAAGAACGTTTTTCAGTGCAAACCCTTTAGTTTTGTGATATTGTTGGATGTTGATTTTTTTTTTTCTTTCAGTACTGAGTATTAAAGAACAGAGTAGAATCAGCAAATTGCATTTAACATGGTATGTGGAAATTTCCCTGGTGCTTGCACAGTGCAGAATAGAGTTTGCAATATTATAGAAAATATTTTTGAGAATGGCATTAACTGAACTCTTTGATATATGCATTATTCTCACTGATTCTATCCCACCCATTGCCTTTGCTTTGAGAATTAAAGATCACAGAATTTAACTTTTCACCATAATATGAACTGCTGGTTGGGAAGTCTGATGATGCAAAATCTGTTTGTTCTGTTTCCTTCTTCAGTGGTTTTGGAGAAGTGGAAGAGAAACTATTGTCTGTCTAGACTTTCAATAATTTATATATAAATTTACTTTTTATGTGGACAGTGTGCATTTCAAGGCTTATGATGTATTTTCAATGACAGGCTATAAATGCCCATTAAAAACAAAACAAACAACACAACACAACTGTTGTGCCAGGAAGTAATATGCATCTAATAAGAGCAATTGCTTTTTTATAATAGTTTTGAAACCCAGAGGTGTACTGTCTTTAAACTGTTTTCAAATAACTTGTGGAACTCAGATATTTTTTTGTGTGACAAAAGCTCTAAGTAGTGACCAGGAGGCTCTTTGATATAGAGCAACTGTAAATTGTGTGTGATTTCTGGGTGGGGAAAGTTTGCATTTCCTTCTTCTTCCCCCGGCCACCTCCCCCCACCATCTTTCAGTTGGAGAAACTGGGATTTTCTTTTTGATTGCCTGTTTGTAGACTGTTGGTGTAGAATAAAGGGTGAAGTCTTACAGCCGCTTTTCTAGAAGTCTGATTATTGTGAAAGAGGATCACTAAAAACTCGGAGAGGTCACTCATCAGTGTGATAAAAGGCAAAGGCTAAGTTAGTGCCAGCTGTCTTCAGTTATTTTTTTTTTGCCAAAACTCGAAATTTCAATCTGTAAATCTGTTCCTTTTAAAATGCAGCCTGTAAATGGTTCTATGCGTTTATTTCCCCCTAAATGACTGGACTAATATTCAGCTTCTGCGTAAATGAATGAAAAATGGCCAGTAGTGTAAACCAAATCATAAAAATAGTCAAAACAATTATTTGAAGAAAAGTATTTTTCTTCTGTAATTGATTAGTAATAGTCCACAGGATGCCTTAGGTTTGCCAGAAAGACTTGGCATCTATAATGACTTTTTTTTTTTTAGTTTATTTTTTTAATGTGAAAGTTTCCAATGCCTCTGGCTGCTGCTTTTGTCTGTAAGTTGGGTATTTCTTCCTTGGCTAAAAAGCCAATATGCGTGTGCTTTCTCCCTGTTCTTCTCTCTCTACAGTCTCATGAAGTCTTGGTTCCAGCTTCTGTGGAGTAAGAAATTTATGGATTATTCCCCCCTCTGTGGACTGAGAAGATACTACGTTCTTCTTTCTTTGAGATTTAAATGTCAGGGTTGTAAAATTTTGTTCGTTCCCTCCCTGTTTGTTTTCTCCTCACCTCCTTTCATTAATTTCAAATTGGGTATTTCTGTAAGTGGTGAACCCTTGATCCTTCTCACTGATTATCTAGTACTAACCTTTCTCAGATAAGCGTATGCAGCTTGAGGTAAACCAATATAACTGGTTCAGTTTGAACTGTCATTCGTATTCGGTATTTTATAAGCAAAGTTTATAGGGAACGCTTGGTAGCGAGACAGCATGTATCAAAACTGGAAATGTTTTTACATCTGTTTCAGACTAGTGCTCAAGTGCTTTTTTAAAGCCTGAAATTCATGAATTTTCTGTGCTGTATCAATGAATAATCTTTCATGTCTTTTCTAGGGTGTTGATTTAGCAATGAAAGGTTTAAATAGGAGTTGAAGAGCTTCAGCCCTTCTTTTTGCTCACACAAAATTTAGATTTTTTTCTTTTTTCCTCAAAGCACTTTCTATTAGAAGTTTATGCAATTTATATACTGAAATTACGAATAGTATTTTTTATAACATACCCACTTTTTTTTTTAATTTCCAGGACTAAAATTAAAATGCTATATTCAGGACTGGAAGAAAAATTTGGATTGTTGTAAAAGCCAAGCGTGGAAAGGATGAAAGTTGGTATGTTGTATATAGACCATAATGTATAAGACCTGAGCTCTTGGGTTTTGGAGAGATAAACACTACACCAACAGACAGAAAAAATTGTGTTTATTTTAGGTGATTCTAGTTAGTGTTCTTTTGGGTCTCCATGAAATAAGAGTTACAGGGTTAAGCTGCTGTACATAGAATTACCAAACTGATTGAGAAGACAGCAATATTTGATGCATTCTTTAACTGATCTAACTCCCTGTGGTCCAGCTGCATCAATAAAAGATTCAAGTGCTGTTACATTATCCTTCTATTCTCCTTTCACTTAATCCCTCGCTAGGTCAGTGGGTTCAGAGGTTAATACAACCTTCTGCTTGGTTCCATTCCAATACAGCAACTATAATTTGTGCATGGGCATTATCTGCATATGTCCTCAGGCTGACTAGCTCTCCATTATTGTTCATAGGAATGTTCTTAAAAGAAAAGGGAGATGATGCTGTGACTCGCTTTCCTCTCACAGTTTCTAGGCCCGTAGAGGAAGAGTTTCTTCTAGTTTGTCCTTGTTATGCAGCCAAGGGTGTAATATGGCTCTTTGTCCTGTAACTCTACTAATATGAATGTATTTATCATCCAGACAAAGCAAAACTTCCTGAACTCTGCTTTTTGGCAGCAGCGGGTTTGGCGTTGTGTCATGGGAGGAGGTGCTGCTATCTTGTTTTTCCTGTTTTTTTGGCAGTGCCATCTTCTGTGGCTTGTTCTGTCCTGTAATCTCTCCAAGTACCAAAATATTATGGAGCACAGATAACGATCAGATGGAGTCTTTGTCCATTCTAGTGTGTGAAACTAAATCAAGTCTGTTTTATCATGGACTGTCTTTCTCTTTAATATAGATCATGCAGTCTGTTTTGTGTGGAAGGTCTAGTTAAGAGTTCTATCAGTCACCCTTGCAGATTTTTCATGTGGGGATCCTTTTACACTCTGAATCCAGTTCATTTTGTTGGCTCAGAAACCATTCCATCTAAAAGGAAAAGCACTTATAATCACATCACCTTTGAGGGCAGTTAAGACATGGGGAATGTCATGGCTGTAGGACTGAATAAATTACGCAGAGACTCTGAATTTAAAATGAATCATAAATTGGGTGTGTGTTAGAAATTTGTTCAAGGGGCAGTATAGTCAATTTAATAATTGTTAAGTTGTAAACAGCATACTGATTCATGCAGTATAGTGTTTTATTTTTTTCTGAAGTGTGGTGAAGAGTGACAGGCTGAGGGACTCTAGTTAACCAGTCAGGTTCCAATTGTATAATTTTGGTACAAAGCCATATATGCTGTGTCAACTCATGTTTTAGAGCAAGATTGTGATTTCCTACCCATAGGCACTCCAAGTCTTCAAGTGGCTTTGTCTACCAATAATCTGGAGCTAAAACCTCCTAATTGCAGGATTTAAACTAGACAGTATAAACTGCTCGGGAAGATTTTGGCCTCAATAAAGAGCTCATTTAAAAAGCAAGCATCTGTGACCAAAGAACTTCATGTTTTGTGTGGAATCTTTCAACTGATAGGTATCTCTAGACATGTTGCTAAATTAGTTGGTGATAATTTTCATATGGACTGTGCTGTTCTCAGTACTTGGTCTGTACCACATCTACAGAGGTAAGTGGAGCAGATGGGCAAAACCAGTAGGTAAATCTTGATATATGTTACCAGTGCAGGAAATGGATCAACTGTGGATGACTGGATAAAGAAAGTCTGCCTTTAAATAACAGTGTTTTTAAAGTTTTCAATACCTATAAGATGGTGGTGAGTCATGTGCTTAGAAACCCTCATAAGGATAGATTTAACAGAGAACCTAAACAACTTGGGAGCTTAAGAAATACTGGAGTATGGAAACACCAGCAGCAGATAGTTGAGAATTTTGGGAAATCCTATAGTAAACGAGTAGGCAATAATATTCTGCCTATAAAGTTTGTCTTCCTTTTTCTGGGCAACATCTTTGTCTCACAGCATGAAAGTCTATACTGCATGTTTTCTGCGCTCTCTCAGATTTTTATGCGCCCTGCAAACTGGTTACTGGTTAGGAGTGGGTATGCAGACAATATGTACAACTTAAGTCGTAAATTAATTTCTATATGTGTGAGTATGGAAGGAAGTGCAGAAAGAAGGGGTCTGCAATCTAAGAGGACAAATGATCACCTTAGTTGTTGCAGATTCCATGCTTGGGACAAGCAGGTGTTAAGCAGAAGGAGGAATCTCCATGTTTACGCTGTGTGCATCTAACTCAGAGCTCAATTATTATCTGTTATCCGGTTGGGGTGTTTTTCATTATTGGTTTCCTGAATACTGTTTAATATAGTTCATGTCTGGACCTTATTGGTAGCTGACCTAAATTACATTACATTGACAGATTCTCAATTACTGGGTGAAAAAAAAAGAGATGTATCCCATCCATGGACAATGTTAATGAATTTCCAACAGTCTGCTCCTCAGCTAAGCATCACTTCAGGAAGGGGAAACATCTTTTATATCACTTAAATAGCAGATAAGTGCTTTCAAGTGCTTTAGTAGTTAAGTTACTTTTCCTCTGGTAAGTTAGTCACTTAGGGAACTTGCTGTGAGGCCTCTCATGAGGGCGGAGATGATGAATCCCATTGAAATGCTTCTCAAGAAATGGTTCTACCCTTTTGAAACTTGTTAGCAGTACACTTGCAGTACCATGTGTGTAGAATGAAGAGCTGGTTTCTGGACAGATGGAGGTCTGTTACTACAGTTGCAGGCCATCTGCTGGTATCAAATCTGTTTTTACAAATGCTTACAGAATCTTACTTAAGGGTTTTGGCCAAGGCAGATTTAATAGGCCTCTAACAAGGCTTTCAGGTAGTTGATGTTGACTTCTCGAAACAATCAGTGTTGCTGCCCCTTTACAACTCCATTTGTCCTTCAGGCTTTTTCTTCTGTCCTTCAGCAGAAACTCAAACCAGAAGTGAATTGTTTGGTATATATGAAGTATACATATGCAGACAAATGCACGTATACATTTTCCATAGATAGATGCTAACATAATACATGCTTATATATATGTGTGTGGGGATGGACACACTCACATGGGTGTGTTCTATAAAAAGATCTATAAAAAGCACATCCTTCTCTAAAGTTCAGAGAGCCAGGTATGTAATCTCACTTTCCACTGCTTCTCATTTCCTTAGAATCAGTCTGCTTTCATTTGAAGAGAATGTTATGAGGCAGCAGCTTATCATTGGTTGTCTTTATAATTGCTCTGTGTAGGAACAGTTGTTCCATGGACAGGTCAAATCCAGCCAGCTGCCTGTTCACATCTGTTATTTCCTCAGAGTGTACATTTTTCCTGATAGGGTCTCAGCATGAGAATGGAGTATCATCAGGTATCTGTTTTGAAGATGTAGTTCACTTGAAGTTGGTTATCACCTGGAAATGTATGAAGTTGCTTTACCAAGTTATTCACTGATTCCCCCTGCTTAAAATCTCTTTGGCATAAGTCTTTGTACAGATCTTCACACCTAACAGGAGGAGAATATATCGTAGACCTTTTTAATTGTATTCTAGTGCATATAAAAAGTGTTTCATGCCTTCTACTATGTCTGAATAGAGAAAGGTGCTCTGAAAGCAAAATTACTTTTCTTTTTCTGCTACAGAGGAGTGAAGAAAACGCAGTGCTCTTTGAATAAGACTTGATATTTTCTACTGTGCTTGAATGAGAGTTTTCTTCAACTTAGATATAAGTAGAGCAAAGATCTCTCAGCTTAAGCCTTGGTCCTGAAGATGAAGCTGCTCTTGTGTATACAGTCCTTGACAGCTGAAATGTAGGCCTATGTTCTGTCTTGTCTGTTTTTCAGGGTAGAAATTCAGACTTTCACAATAAGAATTAGTCATCACCTGTGTGAGTAATAGCTTTACTCCCAGACAGGTGAGTTCACAGATAAGATATCCGGTGTCATCTAGCTGCAGACCTTGTAATGTTCTGTTCCTTGTGTCATATGTCCCTTTTTTTTTTTTTTTCCCAGAAATTAACTCAAAAATCATAACTGTCTGGGCAGGCAGCACACTTATTTTTTTTCTGCTGCAAGTCCTGGGATTCTGTAGTGTTGCCTGTGTTGTAGAGCACATGCAGTTGCTTAAAGAAGTCTATGTTTCCAAGGAGTTGGGAATATTACCGTTTTGAGCATCAAAGAAATGGTGCAGGATAGACCTTTCAGATGGATAGTGCCCTCAGGCATGTTAAAGTCTGAGAACATAATCACTTCTCTCAGCTGCTGGCCTGCTTCAGAATTGTTCTTGATGGGTACTAGAACTAAAACATCATTCAGGGTCATGACTGAAGAGAGTTTTATTATTTGGGAGATGGTCCATCTCCGTCAGTGACTGTTTGGACCCTCATCAGCTTTTTTCACCAAGAAGTCATAAGCAGAAAAAATGTGAGTGAGGATGAAGGTCAACTTAGAGCATTGGGTAAGAAAGCCATTGGACTATTTGTAGCAATTGATTAGGGAGAACACTTGTTAAGTGGTAACTTTTAAGTTGGTTGGGATTTTTATTCATTTTCATAGCAAGAAAAAATACATACGTGCAGTTTAGTAGAAATACTGGTAGGTGAGATGATCCATGTGGGAGTTTAGCTCTGATATTGAGCTAAATGTGCACTTAAACCAAAAAATCCTGTGTTATAGTAGGGTAATTTCTTTACCTGTATATGCCTACAGTAAAGCAGTGCTGGAAGAATCAGATGCAGATAGATGTAATTTTCAAACTTGTTCTGTTACTCGGTGTATTGGGTTTGTGTAGCGGTCAATTGTTCTTTTATTGGATAGCGTTTCCTTACCAGACAGGACATACAAAGTAGATATTAGTATGAACTGTCCTCTGGATACTAGAGGTTTATTGTAGTTGAGTACAGAAGTTACGCCCTGTGCTAGCAGATTCCTTTCTTGTTGTGACTATGCAAGGGTGCTGCTTTCAAACTAAAACTACAACAGAATTGTTTCTGAAGCCGGTAGATTTCTCACATTAGATTGTTCTAACTATGGAGAAACTGTTTAGGTGCCATAGTAAAGTATCTCTTCTTCTAATTTCTTTTCCCAAAATGTCTGGCAGCCAAACATAGGAGGCTGACAAAGATGTTTATTTTTTTTCCTCTCATCTACCCTTCTCTCACAGAGGGAAGAAATCTAAAAAACAAAGTGAATCCCACAGTTCATCTACCACGGCAACAGCAAAAGCCATCTGTTGAACGATTGGATGTGAATATATAGGGTTAAAATCTGGTTTTGAAATAATGTACTGTGGGGTCAGTCTTTATAATTGCTAAGGGTATGTTGACTTTAACAGTGACTTACAAATATGCTACAATCCTAACACTTTATTACTAAGGTTGGTGGGTATTAAAAAATCTTTTTTCCAAATATTTTAGCACATTAACATCATGATACTTCCACACTTATCTGAGTCATCAAGTTTCGGAGTAAGAAGCAAAACTAAGCTCTAAAGCTTCCTGAAGTTGACTTTCTCTTTCTAATGCTGCATCTAAGAAATGTGAGGACTCTTGGACTCTCTTGGCATGTCATGCTTAGTTTCTTGCTGATCCAGTTATGCTGCCTTCATTTATGCTGGTTATTATGTTGCTGAAAGGGGCTGTTATACTGAGAAAAGGCATTTATGAAGCAAGGTACCATTCCATGTTACTGAGACTGGAAGGATTGATATCTAACAGAATATGAATGCTTCAGTACTAGAGAATTTATCTAATGTAGTAAATTCATATCACTTCATTACCACAGGAGAGACCTTAAGCTAAGCTTGTAAAAACCCACTCTAGAGTAAGTTTATTAGTTAGGGAAGTTATCTGTTGATACTGGCTTAATTTTCACTGGTTAAGTCGGCAAAATTTACTTGTAGATTCACTGAGTTTCTAGCCTGTGGCAATTTATGTCTTGGTGTTAAATATTTGATCATTATTCTTCTCAAACATTGGGGACTGATTATAAAGACAATCATTCTTGTAGTGATATGAAAAAGTAATTACTCTGTAGTTGACACTACTTACTTGACTTGCTCATCAGAGCGTCATTGTCTTTTTGATACTAGATACCTTTAAAATGCCACAGATGGCGGGAAGTAGTACTTACTGACTTAGAATAATGCTTCCTAGTGACTCCTTGAATCATATGTGTGCTACTATTTCTGCTCCTCTAACAATAACTTTCATTCCCTCTTCAGCTGTGCTAAGAGCTGCAAGTGAATAAGGACAGACTTCAGTCATGACCTTTTCATAGTATGAGAGGAATGCATAGCTCTTGCATGCAACAATGGAATAACTGCTGGACTAAAGCTGGAAGTGCCATTCTTAGTTTCTCTCAGCGTAGTTTGTCCTTGCTGTCATGACAGTTCATGTCACCCACATAGACCTAGCTACAGTTATGCACTTCAGTGTACTTCATAAAGAGCATTACTGTCACTGTGCACTGAAAAAAAGCTGTATGGAAGGATACAGAGGAAGGTGTCTTCATCAAGACTGCTGCAGAGTCTAGAATTTGTCTGTTGTAAGTGAAGTTATGATAGTTTATCACTACGTCATGAAGTTATGTTGTCAATAGTAAGATGTGTTTTCCTTGTGATTATTTCATGTCATTAGAAGAATTTCATCTGTTATGTGTGAATAAAGGCTGATCTGCTATTTGAAAAGTGTTACTATTGCCAAGCTGTTCTGCAGTCCTGAAATTTCTGCTTTTCCATTTGTAAAGCTTGTCTTAGTCACAGGTCCTCTGTTCCTACTTAGCAATTAAAATGAAAGTTGCAGGTATGAGAAATGCACCAAGGAGACGTGCCTCTCCGAGGTGGAGCAGATCAACAGCAAAATAAGGGAGTTGCCCAAGGATCTTACACTGACAAACTAAGAGAGGGATACAAGAGTCATGCCCTTATTTATGTGGATTAAGCTTACTTTGTAGTGATAATTATATACTCTTCTGAATATAATTTTAATATCAGATGTGAAACATCAGCTACCCTGATGTATGAAAGAGCATTCTACAGTTGCCTAGAAAACATGACTTTCATGATTATTGTATACATTTTGGACTGGATTTACTAGTTTGCCTTACACAAAGCCTCAGATAAACAAGTTTATCTGGTTCTTGGTGATAGAGAGACAGAAAAGCAAAGGAGGGAGTCAGCAATAACCTTTGCTAATCTTCCATTGTGAGTTCAGTTCAATGCCAAAAGCTGATTTCTTTCCACCTTCCAGGAAAGAAAGCAAGCACTTCTCGAGTAAAATAAACACTCTTTGCTTTGGAGGTGTGAGCCAAGATTCTCAGTATATTACATTCCTCTGTCTTCCAGACATAGGAATACAAGACTGATGTAAGGCTTTGGAAGGAGAAATGTCATCTGTTACAGTGAGTGTGAGAGTGTCACTGCATGCTCAAAGGCCAACAGTGCCCTATAGTTCTTCTGGAAGTGCTCTCATGTTCTTTGTGTTTTATCACGAATTTGAGCTAGTTTCTGTTTCTTTACTTAGGAGGTTTGAGCTCAAGCAGCAAGCTATCAGTTTGAAGGGGAGATGCAATTTTGAAGAAGTCTTAGTTTGGGGATTGGCTCAGGAGCATGGGACTGTTTTGCTGACATTTCATTCTGATGCCTACAGGAGAGAGAAAGAGGAGAACATGGAAGGAAAAATGTGAGTGGAAGAATCTAATCTCTTCTTCCACAAGTGAGGGGAGGGAGTTCTTGGGTGTTAATACTAATCTCTGTGGACCTCTTCAAAATGAAGGAGGAAGGGATAGTGCTTATAGTTAGATAATTTTATTATCAGGTAGCTGAACAAAAAGCACCACGGAAATATATTTGTTTGCAAAAAGTTTCACGGGATTTCTGGCAGCTATTTAGAGACTTAAAAAAAGGGGGGAGATAGGATTTGTATCTTGTGGGTACTTTTTGTCCCCTCTTTGTATCTATAGGAGAAGTGAAAAAAGTGGTTGTGGCACAAGGGTTTGTTTCCTTATTCTTCAAGACAATAAATGAGAATAATGTGCAGTAATTACCTTGAGAGCAGGATTCTTAAAAAAAAAAAATAATTCTTTAAACATGGTTGACTTGATTAGCTTGTATATTTGCCTTGATTGTGTACTTGATTTGAATATTTGCAAATAATGCCTTATTTTGTGGACAGTCTATGCAAATTGGACCTGCAGCTATAGGAAACAACCTTTTATATGCATACATCTAAGTATGTGCATATTTGAAAATGGGGTTTCAAATACTACTGATGCACAAGCTTTCTAACTTGGCTTCAGGGTTCCACGCTTAAGCACAGTTTCAGCAACAGTATTATTTGGTTTGATAAAGGCATTCCAGGTCTTCTTCAGGGGTGTAAGATGTGGGTCAATGTAAATAAATAGGACAGATGCCAGCATTCTGAAATTACAGGGCATGGTAATGACTCCAGATGCTTAGGTTCTGAAATGGGAGAGGCCAGACTTTCAAAACTGTTCAGGTGTAGCTCCAGTTTGGTTTCGCTGGGATTTGTGCATATTGAGTACTTTTAGACAGCACTTCACGCTAGGTGAGTGCTGAATGAAAGTGTCAGTGTTTTATTTTTAGGCAGCTAATCATGGCTTTAGAAAGATGAATTTTAAGAGGTTTTTCTGGACAGAATTGTCTTGTTAAGTGTGCCTCCTGCTTTCAAGCATTTGTATCTACAGAGGAGAGATTGAGAAAGGGCTCTTTGTTTATCCACTAAGAAAAAAATGCTCCTCAGAAATTGCCACTTTTTGCCCAAGTGTACCTGGAGAGCAGAGGGGCAATAATGCTCATATTCAGGACATATAGTCAGCTAGCAGTGTTTTATATGGGACAAATAAGGTGGGTTTTATTACCACAGAAAATACTTTGTGTGTACATAGAGCCTTCTTGCTTTCTCTTTTCTGTGTTTTAAATTTTGTCAAAGGATAAAAACAAATACCAGAGTATTTTATGTGATTATCTAGAAACTAACAATATTTGTATATTCTAGCATTTTTTTCATTGCTTCTAGCACATCTGAGAAAACTTACAGAGTGTGTTGACTAAAGCAGCTGCTCTCCGTGTTTCTTGGCAGTGCATTTGGATGAGGTATCAAATAGGTATGAGGTACTGCAGACATCTTAAATGATGTGAAAGCTTTTGACTTAAAAGTTTTGGTTCGGAAACCAAACCCCATGGGGAAGAATGCTAATGCAGAAGGTAAGGAAAGAGCAAGGGATATATGTTACTAGAACCAAACCACAAAGTTATCAAACAACAGTTATGTGGGAGCAGTTTAGTCTTTTGATTTTTAGTCTGGTTTTAGGAATTTTTGACAAAATTACTGATATTATAGTCTTTATTAAACTCAGTTATAGCAATAGCTTCTTAATATTTCAGCTGGCAAGAGTTCAGTAAAATCTGCAAAGAGTAGGCCATTAACCTTTTTCTAGTTCTTGGTTGCTATTGGAGACCTTCCATTTCAAATTTGAAATGCTTAAGGAAAAAAGCTGGTGGGGGAGATGATAATTTTGAGCATTTAACTTCTGTGCAGCATGCATAAATAATTAAAAAGTGAAGTATTTTGAAAACTTTGCAATTTGAAGAAAAAAGTATATACCTTACAAATAGTAATTTTGACAGTATTGTTTAGTGTGAGAGGCTGCTTCTGTTGTGCTTTCTCTTTTCCCTTGCATGGAGAAAGTGTCAGGCTGCCTCAAGCACCATATTGGTACTGCCTGGATGTTCCATAGGTGTGCTTTTAACATGGGTTGTTGAGACTGTGGAGTGTAGGGGCGAGGAGGTTACTGAGCTTGCTCTAACAGGGAAGAGACAGAGCTACCTGTCCTGCTCACCAAGGAGAGTGTAAGCTGTCTGCCTTAGAGGGAGGAGCTGGCAGTTGGTCCTCATGAGGTAAACAGGCTTTTTGAAGGAAGTGTTTGAGATATGGGAGAGGCCTTTGGCTTCAGCAGCATTCTCTCTTGGAACTGTGCTGCCTGTATGGCTTAGGGCTGAATGGCGTGGAGGGTGAGAAATTGCACTCAGGGATTGTTCGATACAAATGATTTACACCTGAATTTACTCTCTTGTCCTGGAGCAAAAAAGAGCTGCCTCCACATGACGCAATGCCTTTCCTGTGGAATTTGTATTCCTGTATGGTCTAGGAGTAAATTCTGTCCCAGAGCAAGCAACCTGAAAGTCATGTTCATGTCTGTGCTTCTCTAGTGTTATTTTATTTTGTCTGCTGTCTTCCTACATTGTGCTGTGCCCTCTGCTATGTGGATGTCCCTTTTTGGATGTTCTGTGGTTATGATCTTGTGTGGGTTTTGGGTGTATGGGGAATCCACGCTTTCACAGTTCATGCTGAGTTCATACCACTTAGCCCTTTGACGTGCCTCCTGATCATGACTCCACCTGGACTTCTCACCTGGTGAATCAAGGTACAGGGAGAGGATGTGCTTTGTTATACTCCCAATCCCACCTCCATTGAAGTGTCAGTGTGACTTCATATTAAAATGCCACCATAATGTTGTCCCAAAGAAAAAAAGGAGGTGAACTCATCCATAGAAGGTACACCTTGCAATGTTCTTTTATCTCTCCATTTTTGTTACAAGGAATGAAAGGAACAGGGCACAGGATGCCGGCGCAATGGATCTTGCTTACCTTAAATGGAGACAGGGAGAGGGCTCACTGCAATAAAGTGGCCTGACAGGAACCTAACTAAGAGTCCATTGAGAACTCTGCCAGGGCATCTAGATTGCTTTGCCAGGCAACCTGATGCCCTGAAAAACACAGGGACTGTGAGGAGCATCTTTGGAAGTTTGAAGCAGACTAGTTTGTACATTCAGTACAAAAGAAAAATTTTCATTTTGCTTGCAGTTTTGCATTCTGTCATTTTTAGGCCAATGCTATTCAGCTTTCTTGAGATTCACTCACTCTCTCTCCTTGAATTAGTCCCTCTTTGCTCAGTTGAAATCAGGTAAAAGTTTGCTCTTAACAGAGATAACTTCTCTTTCCTGGATTTTAAGAGGTTGCTGTTCTTGGTCCGTTGTCCCCTGTTGCTATCTCCCAGTTTCCCTTCTCTGTCTTCTTAGCCACAGGAGTTTAAACACACATTTTTAAATGGCAATTTATTTTAATTGGAAAGCATACATTATATGCCTATATAGCCATGGACATAACTGCAGTTGGAGGGCTGAGATGTGAAGATGAGCAGTCTCTTAGTTTTGATATGATATTCTACAAAAGCTTTATATAGTTTTTTCTCTTACATAAATTACTTGATACTGTCAATATATTGCAATTTATCAAAATGTTCGGGCATTACATAAAACCTAAAGCTTTGTATGTATTGAGCACTTAGTGCTTCAGCTTCTGTATTCACAAAGGACCAGATGCTATTGAAGGCTCCCAGAATCTAAGGAGACAGCAAATTCAGAAGAACTGTGCATTGCAAACTTTATCGTTTCTACAAATTCCTCTTTTTGCCTTGTGCAAAACACCTGTCACAAACAAACTGGTGAGGAAGAAGCATGTTTTGAGCCAGGCACTTTCACTGTCACCTTCATCGTGTTGAATAAATAAATGGTACCTGGCTGCTAGCAGGTGGACTGTACAGATGGAGAAATCTGGCCCTGAATTTGCCTGCAAACACTTCACTCCAACTTGCTTCACCCAGTTTCCTGGTGATAGAGAACCTTTTCATGGAAGTGTCTTTAAATCTTCATAATCAATGTGTTAGCCTGCTATTTGCAGTGACAGACAAGCACAGCAGCTTCAAGATAGTTTTGAGGTAGAAAAGTTACAGGAAAATTACCAGAACAAAGTTACCGAATAGTTACTGAAACAGATATGCTTCAATGAGAGTCCCACTCAAATCCTAACTTGTGCCATTTTGTATGTGGCTGTGTTTGTAATGATTGATGTTTTGTTGTATTCTGCTTGGCTTTTAAAACCAGTTTGAAATGCTTTGGTTTGGTGTGTTGTGATGTTTGTTTTTATTTGTTAGGCTACTGCTATCTGCAATATACAGTCAGATCTTCTTGCTTACACTACTACAGCTGAGGCCTATGTGGCCTTCTTGCTGTGATCAAGAAATTGTTTTCTGTAAGATTCTTTTACTGTTGATGTAGCTGTTTGGGAGTTTGAGCAGACAATGCTTATGGTCTCTGTAGTGATGTTAAATAGAAAATCGTCTTATATCTGGTACAGAACAGTCCATAGTAATCGCAGTGGGAAGGAATTGGGATTTTGCAGAATGGGGAAAAGGGGAGTGGCAGAGAGGGATTTTTGGGTGGATTTTTGTTAATGTTATGCTTAGTGTACTTCCTTTAGAATATTTAGCACAAAAAGTTTTCATTTGCAGATCATATGTTTTTAATTGCTAGGAGAAGATGAGAACTTTTGATCAGAATAATCCAGTTCTGATTCTAGATGTACATGCTGAAGTTTGAGACAGTACCATGAAATTAGAAAATTCCCTGGCAGGGATGATAGACCAGACTCTTTGTGCCAGGTGTATTTGAATCTCATACTCAATAGAAACATGTTCATCTCTGACTGTCCACCTGTTTATTGCAAGTCTGTATTGATCTCTAGCTTTCCATTTTGAATGGTGTATTAATTTTTCTACTTGGGGATTCAGATTTCGTCTTTTTTTTAAACGTGGTCTTGATCTGTTTTCCCTTCCATTATCTTTTACTGATGACTTTTGAACATTAATTTTTGAAAATATATCTGACTTAGTAAATATGCAGAATAATTGAATACTAAAAACTGGCAAGCTGTGAAGTAAGGATAAATAAGCTCTTTGTCATTAAATGCAGCCAAAACCCATGTTTACAGCTAGAAACTGCAGGGTATTCAGCCTTTTATATTGCCATATGAGCCTGGTTATCTGGAAGTAAAAAACATGGAAGGCCTGCAACTGCCTAGACAGTTGGGAAACTAAATATAGCTAATCAGCCTGTTCTTGCAAATTGTTAGATTAATATCCATGAGTGTACATCTGAGCCAGAAGTGTATGCTGATGGGGAGGCTCTGGCTAGTTGATTGGAAGGGAGAAGGAAGAACCTTCAGTAGTACCGTTGGGTCATCTGAAGCTGTTGATATTGGTTACCAACCTTGAGACATATGCATTGCCTGTGGAACTGTCTTTTCCATTTCCAGCAGCAACTTTGGAACCTTTGAGACCTAACAAACTCAGCACTGATGATTCATGTTATATTTTAGGCTCTTACTGCAGCTCACTGCCTCAAGATTTTATTCTTTGGGCTTTGGAGAGAAGCAGAGAGAAGCGACTGTAGCTGCATCTCAATCAGAAGTATAAGTTGGTGTGAGCGCTCAATCTGAGAACATTTAGTGTCCATAGAAAGCTGGTGTAGTTAAGCAAATACATGATTTACTTGCTTCTGAGCTTACCAAAATAGTGAATCTTTGACTTCGCCAGAATATTTAGGGATGCATTCTTCAGTTTTCAAAATGGCTTTTGTTTTGGACAGCTGAATACCATATTGTGGTATGGTGAAAATGGTTTAACTCTTTGAAAAAAATATTGAGGCCTGATTCTTTTAGCTGGGACGGAAGTCTTTATTTGTTTTCTGGGCTTGTAATATGTAGAGCACCACTAACGGTTTTCTTAAATGTATGAAGAAGCTGAATAAAGGAGATGACTATCAGTTCCACAGCTAGCTTGCTTGCTTGCGTGTTTGCAGGCAGTACTTATTTGGTCATGAGGTAATATAAACAGCCCTGTGAAAACATCGGAAGTAGAGATTCCATTCCTAACAGCAGCTTGACTGACTTAAACCTGTCAAAATAATGTTAATAGCTGATTTGCATTAATAAACCTGTAACTAATAATAATTTTGTAATTTTTTTTAAAACAAAGCAAACTCTTGCCCATAGCATATGGACTAATGCCATCTTGTTGAGTTTATTGATTTAGTAGCCTACAATATTAATATGGGTCATTGTTGTCTTAACCCAAGTTTTTCTTCACAATAGCAGATGCTCAAAGTTCTTTATCATCATGGTGAATGTTTTGTAGTATTTATATTTGATGGGTTCTGTTAATGTTAGACAATTTTTCTGACTGAAAGTTGAATGTGAGTTATTACTGCTCAAGTACTACACGCAAGGAGAAAACAATTCTTATGTATTCTTAAATCATTCTGTCTCATTTCCCAGGTAACATGCATGTGTCACTGGCAGAGGCTCTGGAGGTTCGGGGGGGACCATTGCAAGAAGAGGAAATATGGGCTATTTTGAATCAAAGTGCAGAGAGCCTTCAAGAACTATTCAGGAAAGGTAAGCATTTTTCAAGACTGATATATGCAGAACTGGAAACCTCTTGCTTATGTTCACGCGTCATATAACTAAACTCTCTTGTTCTTCCTAGGCTCTAAACCCAAATAATAACTTGCTCCTAGGTTATCTTGGGATAAAGTGCCTAGTTGCACCCCAGCCCAAAGGATGGTTTCAACTGTCACTTCATGTTCTGTCAGGACCCACAGCGCATTATTTCATGTGGTGACAACTTTACTTTAGTAGGAAGCTACCACAGAATGTTTGCGTTATTTTAAACTCACTGAAATGAGATAGAAACATAGAAAAAATGATAAATAAGTCTGAGACTGTTGTGGCACTTTGGTCCTGAAAGGAACATAGAAACGATTACAGTACAGTGTGGTCATGACCAGTCTGCTCTCAAGAGATTTAGCCTCAAGTGAGGCAAAGGTGAGCCACTGAAAACTTGACCAGAGGGTTAGGTATCATTCCCCAGAATGCAATTAGCAAGACGTATATAGCTACTGAGAGGAATGTGGTGGCTTGTTATACTTTAAAGGAGTAGAATTATCTCTTCTCCCCCACTTCCCCCCAACTTAGTAGGCTCCAAGTTGAGCATCTGCAATACTGAAAATATTTAAATGTTTTAGCACTAGGCCTAAGTATGAAACCTTTCCTCTTCCTTACGTTTTCCTTTCTTTTCTTCAAAATCTGCAAATCCTGAAGCCCCTTCCCCACCACCACCTTTTTTGTTTTTTATAGCAATAAAAGTTTAACTGATATATTGAGCTTTGGTATCCTCTAACCTGGCCTTAGAATATGTGTTTCCATGATGCATCTTAGTATTTCAGCAAGTTTATAGGGGTCATCTCCTTATATCTAAGCATGCATATGTCAGTTTATTCAGTTTTATTTAGGAAAAATAAAAATCTCACACTTTGAATATAGCCATTGTTTTGCCATATTACCATGCAAGGGGCACGTCTTCATTAATGAGGAGAAAATCTATTGTATTCTTTTCATGTATTTGACATAAAATGTTATCAAGATTCAATATTGAGGTTGTTTTGGAAGGTAGTTGGGTTTTATTAAAGGTTTGGTTTAGACAATCTGTCAAGTCAGACACTAGGTCTGTCTAGTACATTGCACAACCTCTGAAAGTGGTCTCTGTTGGATACTCCATAAAGACTTCAAAGAAGGCAGATGTAGACAGAAACTGCCATACGGTGTTTGGTTTCTGATCAAGCTTTCCTTAGCATTATAAATATGAAATATTATCAGCTTATCCAAAATATTCGTTGGTAGGCAAATTATGGGTGGTTTTGATGTCCCATACAAATTTCCTTTTTCCCCTTTACTGGTGAGCTCACAGCCCATGCATTGTAAGAAGCATTCCCTGTTAGGAATGCTGAGTTTATTATTGCAATTTGATCGGCTGTCCTGTCCCTCTGCTTCTCGTATTGCAAGAAAGGGAAAGCTGGCATCTTCTTTACGCTCTGTTCTTTTGTTGTCTCTCAAAGAGAATCACAGGAATGATTTTTTTTTTTTTTTTTTTTTTTTTTTTTTTTTTTTTTTAAGAGGGCAAGTTGTTGAGACCAAGTGAGACCTTGGCTAAAAAGAGATCTTGAATGATTAGAGATGTACTCTTGTACAATTTACGGGAATCAACACATTGAGCTTCATCTTGAAATCCACCTGAAGGATCACAGTAGCATGAGTATATAGGAGTGAAATCATTTAAGACATTATCCTAGGTCTAAATTATTTTCAAGACGGAAGTCTGCACTGAACATAGGAGCTTTACCCTTTCTTGGCCTGAGAGTAGTGCAGAAAGGAATTACTGTAATTACTATGAAAGCTGCGTGCAAGCGTTCAGAATGAGAACACAGTCAGCCCCCCTTCAGAGGGACAAGTAGGGAAATATGAGAGCACAAAATAGAAATCTGCCCCAGGACTTCTGGTATGTGCTTTTAAGGTAAAGGAATGTTTGCCAGCCAAGTCTGGCTAAAGTGACAGAAGCTCCTGGTCTTACTTCCTGTCAGAGAATACCAAAACACAAACTCAGATAAAATCAGTGCCAGAAGAATCTGTCTCTTCTTGGAGATGAAGCTGTTTTACTGAGGAGTTTTTCTGCTAGTTCAGCAAACTATTCTCAGTTGTCTGCTACTAATTAACCTGGGGTATAGCCCTGTGGTAAAATGCACTTCAAGAGACACCCAAATGAAAGACCTTTACTATGTAGCTAAGGTTGACAAAGGCAATCTAATTCCTCCCAGCAAGATTAGGATAACCAGGCAGTCTTTATTGAAGATTTGGCTTCACTAAGGAAACAATCTAGAAACCTTTTATGGTAAAGATGTGTTGCAGAGATGCAGGAACAGAGAATGCAGAGGCTCCTGTAGGCTTCTCTGACTCAATATTGTTCTTTAATTGTGGAGGACTTGTAGCAAATGGGGGATCCTAGAGAAATCCTGTTTTCCTTGATCAAATTTCAGACCTAGCATACAGCATGGAAGAGCTATTCTATGGCAGAGGGTGAGTTTCCAAAATTTTTCAGAACTGACCAATTGCTCCTGGGCAAGGGGCAATGAGGCAAGCTTTTTTGCTTCTGCAAGTTCACAGCATGTTCAGCTCTGACCAGTCTCAGAGCTCTCTTCTTCCTCCTTATAAAACTCTGGAGTCCCTGAACATGTTGTTCTGTAACAAATTCGAAGCTTTGAGTGATTTCCATAATAAGTTTCTTTAAAAAAATAAAATAAGGCATATAGTTCCACAGACTATTGATCAACTGTTTTGAAATGAGGGGGATAAAAAGACCATGAAAATCATCAACTCTTAAATAGCTATCTGTTGGTAACTTCCCTGCACCAGCCCAGCAATCACACACACTTAAAGGAATTGCCAGCCCAAGTCACCATTTATTTATCTAATCCTGGTAGAGTTTTGGTAGTCTGTTTAAAGTTGAAAATCCTTGCTCTTACTTTATCAACTGAGAACCATATTCTTCAGTTAATTTGTTACTTAAAATAGTTTTAGGAAATTAGGGAAAAATGCCCAAAACAAGATTTGATGACTTATTGATTTATAAAAGTTCTGCATGTCTTTTAGTGAGTCTATCTTCTTATCCACCAAAACATTCAATAAAAGAATCACAGAATGAATGTCAATGTCTTACATGGTTAATCACTTATCATACTATGTCTGATTCAGTGACTGATAGAGAAACATGCATGTATTTGTGCCTGTATTTACAATTCTAGCAGGTGTCGAACTCTTTAAAAATAGTTTACAAATTGATTTCAGTCATTATAAGCAATGAAAGATTAGTTTGAAATGCCCAGTTGCTAATCACTGATTTAGAAAATCAACTCTGGTAGCTGTCTTGTCAGAATATTAGAAGATGTTAAATGGAGGAGAAAGACAATCTAGTACTCAGTTGCAGATCTGACATCAGTTGTACTAGTGACGTTGAGATTAATCTGGAGATTTGAAAAGGCCGATACCAGACCTGCCCTTCTCTTACATCTGTTTAATTATCTGCAATAACTATTTTGTTGTTGAGAGGGTGTATCAGCTGTTTCAGGCATGCTGAATCTTGTACTCAGTACTCCATGAGGTCAAAGAAACAGGTCTTTGAAGTGAAGTATCTCAAATGTGAGCATATAAGAGGCATGCGGTGCTCCCAGCTGCTGAGAATTATAAATCAGGCGTCCCTCTAATTTGGTAGGTTTAACTGGGAAAGATTTATCAAAACTTGAAAGTGCGAAAGACTTCATATGTCACTTAGGCCACTCCTATGCTAAAGCATGTATTGTGGATTCTGAAAATAGTTGAACCTTGTGTTTTAAGACATATTTAAAAGGAGGGGGAAGAGTAGGGGAAAAAAATGAGTCTGATAATAGAAGGGCAGCTTGATCAAAGAAAGAGAGACTTTACAAATTGACTGTCTTGCAAATTTGAATATGGGAAATTATTTACATAAAGAAAAGTGTTATCACCTGGAAATGGATGTGAAAAAGGATAATTCTGGTTTTGGGGGACCTGTAAATCTTGTTGACAGATCTGCTTAGCTTGGGTAAGTATAATGAAAAGAAGGAAGGCAAAGTGTGAAATGCATTGATAGGAACTAGTGGTGGGTCCTAAGTAGTCATAGACCTAGTTGGGATGGAGGGGAAAATTGATTTGTTTGTTGTTTGGTTGATGAGGGGAAAATGCAGTGCGGGGGAAGAAGGGGAAATTCTCATTTTCCAGCCACTCCTTCCTGGTAGACATTAAACAATTGTTTTTTCTCTTTACCAATAACTGTTGAGAATTTTTCTTCTTTTTTTTTTTTTTTTCATTCTGGTAACATTTGATTTTTGGGTTGCTGAGAAGGAGAGAGATCAGGGTTTTGTGGATTTTGGTGTTTGTTTTTTTTTTTTTTTCTTTGGTGTTAATTCCCTTGCACCAAATGAGACTTGGTTACTACTTGTGCTCTTTCCAGAACTCTGCTGGAGGTGGTCAAGTTAACAGTAAAGTGTATTGTGGTGTTACGCTGCCCAGTAGCATCTCAGGAACATCTCAGAAGCTAGTTGTTTACCCTGTTTCTTTGTCCAGTACTCTCAGGAAGGAGGAAGTTTCAGTTAGCTTCTCAGTGTTTGTCCCTGTGCTGTTGGTTTCCAAGCAGCTGGGTATCACACCAGAGCTCTCTGCTCAGTCCCATCCCTTTGTGCCTGAGGGAGCAGAAGCGCTGCAGCGCTGCTACCCCTGTGCACGAAGCACGCAGCGATGTGCTGCGCCACCTCAAAGGAGTACAGGACTTGTGGTGTAAGTGGTCCCTTGGGCTGGCATAATCCTGGCCCGTCTATAGAGGCGTACTTTGCCTCCAGCCTGGCCTAAGCATAAAAATCTTCAAGTTCCTTTGTGCTAGGAGAAATCTCACTTGTCTCAATGTGAGCTGTAGAGAAAGCAAAGAGAAAGGCGAGATGAGCATTGAAAACCTTGTGTATGTTTTTTTGGTTGTTCTGTGGGTTTTTTTAAGGTATTTCTTTTGTGTCCTGAAACAACTGAAATGTACATCGCTTCTGACAGTTTTTGCTAATGACTGCAGCCTAAGAGAGAAGTAGGAAAAAACAAAATTGAAAGAGCTTGAACTGTTTATGTAGTTTGGGAATTCAAAATTACCTGCCATCAATATTGTAAAATGGATCCATTTTAAATTTCCACCTGAAGTTACTGTCTTGTAATGTGGTGGAGTTTTTGCATCTTTGGCTGCTTGTATCCTGTTAAATGAGGTGAAGGACTGTTTTAAAAGTCTCTCATTTGTTTGGCAAATGCTATGTAGCTGAAGATTACTTCAGCTTTTATTGCATTTAAAACCAGTTCACTTTCTCACTTTAAGTAAGACCACACTATTTATCTGTGTCTTGGCCCTGCTTGATAAACTGTGCTCTCACAAGTGTTTTCTTACCAAGTTGCATAGTTCTGGAGTTAACTCAGAAGGCTGGCAGCTCTAGAGCAGTTGAAAGCCTACTGGATAGCAAATTGACCAGTAGCCATATCCTGAATTCCACTGCTTTTAGAAAGAGAGGTTTGAATCTCTTTTTTTTTGCTTTTTGTCATTTTCCCCTGTATTTTGGGGAGTATGTTTCTCTTACTGCTCTTGTAAATTCTTCTCAAAGCCTAAACAGAAGGTGATGTATATTATGACTGGAAACGAGTTTCTGTTGTTTTCCTATGGTTCCTGGCTTTTTGATGCATTGCATCTTTGTTACTTTTGTTTTCCCCATGGTACAAACACATGAAAGGGTAAGAGTAGAGTTTACTTAAAAATATTGTTCTTAGGTTAAATCTGCATAGTAGGAGCTCTGAGACAGGTATTTTGGTTTGCAATGCATGCCTTAAGGAAGGAAATGGAGAATGAGTTATTTTATTCTTATTCTTTGTAACAGTAGATTAGATTCCCAAAGTTGTGATGTAGGCAGTATGATCTGCTATATTAGTTAAAAGCTACTAAAAAAGGAAGCTAAGAAAATGTCAACAAAATGAGCTTGGCAAAATCAGCCTTTTTTCTAAACTTAGTTAATCGTATTCATTGTACTTGGCTTCAGATCATAAAGATTGTTGATATAAGTATTTTACGTGGATCAATGAAGTTAGCCTCAACATCTGTAGGGGACAAATGCATGCTCCAAAGTTTGTTTAAATTAATATTTCAAAGACTTCAGGTTAATTGTGTTTGATTTTTTTAAAAAAATTGTTCTTGAAACTAGATTGTGTTTCTCTCCCATTAGCTCTTGTTTCTGTAGTATGTTTCAGAATATGAAGAGTTCATGTGTATTTAAAGTCTTTGTCATACAAAATGTTAAGGATAAAGCCTCGACATTACTTAAGGTTCATGAGTTGGGGCTTTAAAGAAGAACTCTTATATTTGAAAATGTTTATTTTTTTATATCAGTGGCATACATACACAGAACTAATAAAAAATCCAGTAGTTACCTGCAGGGTTATTTTTGAAAGTTGATGGCCAACTAAGATCTTTTTCCTCTGCATTTTTTAGAAAACATAATGTCATATTTTCTTGTGCACGTATAATAGGAAGGGTCTGTCTGTCTTTACATTTCTTTTGTTTAGCATCTGAACTTACTGACATAACAATGAAAAGCAGTTAATCTGTTTTGTTTCAGAGGAAATGGAGTTAGAGATATAGTGCAAAATGTCATCTCTTGGGGCTGGGAGGAACAGATAATGTTATTCCCATTCTTAATTAAAATTGTATTTAATTCAGTTTGAAGTAAATTTCCACTATTTTCGCCATGCATGGTGTTTAAAGTTCTTGTTGGAGTTTTCTTCGGGTCATTTTTAAATTTACATATTTTATGGCTTTTTCACAATATGTTTCTAAACTCCGGTTTTGAAGTTGGCCATGCTAAGAGAAGGTGTCTGTAGAGATAGTGGTGTTTGCTTCATGCCAAAAGTCTTGCTGCACACTGTGATGAAACCATGATCTTGGGCATGATTGATTATTTTTACTACTGTATCCGGCAGATACTTTGTCATGGCCATTAAAGAGAGCAATTCCAGGCTTAAATCTTCTTGTAGCTAGGGGTCAGCTGGGTTGCTGTGAGGAAGAGGGAAAATGTGTACTGCAGTGTAAGGATTGGTAATTAATGTCTGTGCAAAATTTAGAATTTCTTATCTTGATCAAATTCATACAGTATTGCTCAAGAAGCTCAGCACATGCAATTCTTTGGTTATTGCTTGGATTTTATATTGACATTGGTAGGTTCGAGTAACATATATTGCTTTGTCCCTTGCGATTTTACTTACTGAACTAGGATAGGAAACCCCTGTGAGATCTTGTCTTCTGTGTATGAGATACCCTCATGTATGGTTTTGCAGTTGGTATTTTTAGGGAGTTTGGGGGCATTTTTTGTGTGTGTGACAGAGATCTCTGGTTTCCATGGGGAGCTCAGCAGTTCTGTGTGAGAGCTTAAATTGGTTTAGCCTACATGATCAGAGATACCATCCATCAATTACTTATTTCTTTTGGATCCAGTTGAGAAAGCTGGAGCAATGAAAGACACTCCCCTGAGGCAAGAAGACTGAGCCTCTCTTGTATGTCATTAAAAGCAGAGCAGGGGGAAACCAGTTCTAAACTGTGAATCCTAAGCTTGTTATACTGGCTTTCAGCAAAATACACTAGCATTTTAAAATCTTTTAGAAAAACTATAACAAACTCCTTTTGGTTCTTGGGGTGATTAAACAACTTGAAATAACTACTTGGAAGTAGACTCTGTAGGATCTTTCTATTTCTAGAATGTTTGCTGCCCTCGATGTTTTTTTTTTTTCCTTTCTAAAACAAAATTCTGCATAGTGATTTCAGGTATGTTCAGAAAAATGTGTATGTTAGTCTTAGACTGAAAAATGAATTATTGGATTGTCTGCTGAATGATGCCTCTTGCAGACATTGGTACAAGGGAAAACTTTCTGAGCTCCAGGTTTTTCTGGATAATTGTACTACCAAGTTACTAATACAGTTTTGCTGATGTCACAGAATGTAGAATGCCTAAAAGTAACTTCTTAGGTGCTTTTGGAAGAAGGGGGAGTTGAAGAAATTGAAGGACTTAATTGGTAGATCCTTTTACATCTGATACCTGCAAGTAGTAATTGAATAAATTTCCTAGAAGATTAGAAATATTCTAGATTACAAGATAATTGAACAGGCTAGGAACCAGCACTGTAGGAACATCCTGAGCTGATAGGAGAGTGGAAAATGTTTATGATGGAGCTGAAGGAGGAAATTATTGTTCTGCTGTTGCTGCTTACTATGTAGAGGGAAAAGAAAGACTTATCCTTCAGAATGCTTCAAACAATTTCCTCAGATCTTTGATACATCAGGTAGCAGAAAACAGAGCAACTGCCTCTTTGCCTATGGAAAAATAAGTTAACTTTTATTTTTACTTAGATAAAAGCTTATGACTCCTCCAGTGAAACTGAGCTGATTTACCATTTGAGGTGTAGAAAAAAAAATTTGATTCAAAGAAATGGTCTCTTTTTCCTGTCTTAGTTAACTTTTACTTTCAAGGTAGAGTTTGAGGTTTAACACCTTCCCCTGTGTGTGTGGCCTGTTTCTTGCTGTGTCCTGTCTCCCACACACCCCCCTGCTTTTTTTTTTTTTTTTTTTTTTTTTTTTCTTTCAGTAGGTTTGTGACCAGAAGTTTGACAGCAGTATTATCAGACATCAAAAACCTAGCTGGCAAATTGCATAGTCATGTTATAGAAGGTTTTCTTTGTTGCTCTTGGTTCTCTTATTTCAGTGCTTGTTTTGCTATTTTCAAGTATTGTTCACAGGGTTTGAATGGGCAATCTTACTAAGGTTTCAGGTTTATTTACTCACTTCCACTACTGCCTAGAATTATTATTTCCTTCTTTACTTTTGAATTAATTTTTTTTTAGGCTAAAAAAGACTTCTGTGCCCCAAAACTTTTCCTTTTTGTCTGGTTCTGTAAGCTACTCTAATGAGGTGTATTTCCTCTCTACTACCTTTGTCTTCTCTCTTCAGATCATTGTCACTGCAGCAGTGCTATATTAGTATAGTGGTTAACTCCATTCTTATTTTAGGAATTAATGACATGTACACTACAAAATGTGATCATTTTATATGTCAATTGTAACATAAATGAAATAACTTGAGGACAGGACAGCTTGTCAGTATTTTAGCAGACTCTTCTTGACCTTGCTGGTATGAATAATAGCAAAGAATAGTCAAAAAAGATGCATGTTACTACTTAGTGTGATTAAAATTGAGGTGGTTGTGGTTATGAAGCACTGCAAGTGGAAAAGGAAGCATGAATCTATTCCATTAATAATATGTAGGATATTAAACATGTCTTTGAGCAAATAAAATAACATCAAGCAAAGGCATCAAACAATGTTGCTTTAACTTGACTGGGTTTTTTTCCTTTCAAATACAGCTGATCCTACTGCTCTGGGTTTCATCATTTCTCCGTGGTCTCTCCTGTTGCTTCCATCTGGCAGTGTATCATTTACTGATGAAAATGTCTCCCAGCAAGATCTGCGAGCATTCACAGCACCTGAGGTTCTGCAGAACCACTCTCTATCGTCTTTGTCAGATGTTGAAAAGGTAATGTAGCTCTTCCTTGGCAGACGGCTGTTGTCTTTTGCTGTTGATCCCTTCACAAAATTGCTTGAAACTGTCCTTTTTGTCTCCGTGTGGTTCTTGATTGCTGTGCGTAATTGTTGATTTATTTTGTGAGAGCGGGGAGAGATCCTCCTCCTTTGTTTTTGTCTGTAGAAGTGGAATAGTGAATATGATTGTAGGCACTTAGAAAGAAGTGTCTGTGTGCTGGTCCCTGTCGTGTGTGCTGCTGACAGCCATACTTGGACAATGGTTGCACAGAATAAAAGACCATCAAACTGGTAGTAAGCAACATTTTGCCTTTTTCTAAAAGATTTCAGTGACATCAACAATTTTAATTTCTTTACATTTTGCTGGCAAAATGCCTCTGAGAGGTGAGCAAAGGCATTACTCAAGCAGTCCAGGGCTTCAAAAAAATGGGATGTTCTACACTCATCTCAGAAAAAGTTTGGTTTAATTACCATAAGTATGCCTCAGTTGTGTGCAGAGTTGTTCCTTTCCACCTTCCTTTTTTAACTCTTCCCTAAAGGTAGATGTTCTGTCAGGTGAGGTTTGTTATATGTGATCTCCTCCAGGTCATTGATATGCACAGTCAAAATTACTACCTTCTCAAATGTTTTCTTAACCATAATGTGTTGCAAATGGTAACACTTTTCCCAGTAAACCATTCGCTTGGCCTAGTCAAAGATATTTAGAGGTGGGAGTAAGAAGGAAACTGAGCTTTATTTCCATCTCTTTGGTTTCTCTGGATTGGTAATCCTTAGAGAAGGAAGCCAGTGTTATAATCAGGGAACAATTATGACATTTGGCAGTATTCCTTCAGGAAGAACAGCAGCATGCTCTTAATCTAGAGGAAACCAGTGTTGGCATTAATTGCTGTTGTGTGCACAAGAATTATTAAAACATGTTTTTTGTGGTGAGTATTTTGTTTGCAGTGGTTTTTTTTCCTTCTAAACCTTGTATATAGTCAGTTTTATTTAGATCTGTATCACTGAATACTTACCAAAAATCACTTTTTCCTCAGTTACTTGCAAACTCTTTAGACATCCTTCTTGCCCTGCAGTATAGTCAAAATTAATGGTGTAATAAAATATGTATATAATTTTATCTATGACAAAACTATAAGTAATTAGCAACCTAGGTTGAAATTTTTAATAGAGAAGTAAAAATAACACTGACATCAATGCAAATTTTGGATCAGTTATGTAGGATGCAGCTGCCAAGCTGTGTAGTCATACTGTTGGAATTGTTTATCTCCTTTCAAGAGAGACAACACTGTTGAAGACAGTAATGCCAACTCTGAAATTAATATACAAAACAGGCCTTTAAAAATGCCAGAGAAAAGTTTTGAAATGACATGTTTGTGACTTTCATCAGAGCTGTTTGTTCTGTACCAGTGTTCATTCAGTGTGTTACTTTTTTCATTTTGAAATAGAGAACTGTTACTATTGGAAGCTGTGCTATGATGTTTCTTAATCTTTAGGAAGGAAGTACTCAGAGGGACCACTGTGGCCTGTAAACTCCAGCACAGAGCATATCAATCGGCGATGAGCAAATACTGGCATTCTGCATACATGTAGCACTGATTAATCCTCTCTGATTATGACTGTGTGGATTTATTTCATGATATCAGTATAACTTTGCTTTTCGGAAGGATATGACAAAATTGAGACTCTAAGACACAGCAACTGTGTTGCTGTTTTCATTGGGAAACAGTTGGATGTGGACATACACAAGCTTTGGCTTTATGTAAGCAAATTACTCATATAGTCATGTATAAACTAAATAAAACCCTTTTGCTTGTGGTATTCAGCTTTAGCATTAGGTTGAAGCTTCAGTCTTCGGGTTTCAGATGAATTAACTAGTTTTGTGTTTGAACTCCACTTGATTTCTGCATGTGTTTTGCACACGCTGGAGAGGAAAAATTAACTGTGCTGATAGCCTGGGATGGTACAAAAACATTTGAAGAAAACACTGCTACCATTCTTGTTCTCAGTTTAAAGCCTTGTGGATAAATCATGCAGCTGTTCTCCCAGTGTGATATTCATGTCTGGGTGCAGTGAAGGACAGTCATAATCTGAAGACAGGATTTGTGAGTTCCCCATCCTGTATTTGCTCATGCAAGACCCTAGAGTTGAATTCTTAGAAATATACTTGTCGTGATGCCAATACCAATACATGTTAAAATAATCTTTGATAATGCATCAGGGAAAAGAAAAGACCAGAGTATCTTTAATACTGGTCTATAATCCCCTGATTGGGAACTACACAGTATAGTACATTTGTGTGAAATGCTCCAAACATGTCAGTCCTCTTGCGTTTATTTGCTTACTTGCTTATGTGGAAAGAGAAAACTACCTGAAACATAGCTTTCTACAAAAATTTTTGTCCTCTTATGGCTTTATTAGTTGAAGTTAGTAGGGCTGACAAATAGCTTGTATGTGCATCCTTCTTTTTTTTACTGTTTCACTTTCCATTTCTATTAAACTATGTCTTGAATGGTACACTGGTTATTTGTCTTGATATGCTGACTTCATGTTTCTTAGATCTTACTTTGCACATGCTGACTGGTAACAACATATTTAAGCTTTTTGTTTGTTTTTCTGTCACAACTTGCTGTACTTCACTGAATTTATTTATGGGAAGTCTTCTTCAGTGTTTTCCTTTTTGGTTGTTCTGAAATCAGACCGTGTCTGAAAGCTGCTGAAGGCAGAAAGACATCTTGTTTCTTAAGGCCTTGTAACACAGTGACAGGGTTGCATTCATGTTTTGAGTTATGACTTTACTTGATAACACAAAGTAGCAATGTATTAAAAAAAAAAAATTAGAAAAAGTGGTAGTCAGTCAGTGAATAGTCATTTGATTCTAAGATACCCAGTCAATTTGAATACAAAATAAGTCTGAGGTAACTGCAAGCTTATTGGAAATAGAGTAAGCAAACTGTTCAAAATTATAATGAAAGATTAATTTGGGCAATGAATTTGATGTTGATTTATAAAATGTGGAAAATATTAGAAGTATAATACAAAAATGAACTAGAATTTTTGAGTAAATGCTTTCATTTTTGAGAGGCATGTCGTGTTTCTAAATCAAAGGTTATTTCATCTGGAGAGAAAGAGAAGGATATTTTAAATATGAATGCTTATTGGGTAGTACTGTACAAAAACATGAGTTACTGATCATTTGAAATTAGCCAAATTCTTGGGTTTTTACAACACAGTTTTTCAATAGATGGGTTTTGTGTCATTTTCATGCTGAAATGCTGCATAAACCTCAAGAAGTGATGATCTTGTAAACAGGCCCTTGTGGGATTTATCTTTTTTTTTTTTTTTTTTTTTCCTTCCCCTTCCTGACTATGTGACACAACCTAAGGCTGTCAAAACTATAGTAAGCAGTCTGACAGTTCCTCTTACGAATTTCTAATGCTGGTCAAGCATCAGTATGAATATTTTATCTGTTTTTTGATGTTAAGGAATATGAAGTAGGAGAGAGTTGCATGATATGTGTGCAGGCATTACATTAAAATCCAAAGATCAGTTTAACTGATACGTAGTGCATACATTTTTGTTTTCTATGTAGTAGTGGCTTGCAAGTAACTTTGAAAGGCCTTACTTGGAAAATTGGAAAAATCTCCTTAAGTTAATACAGGGCTTGAAATACCATTGATGGAGTAACTCATCACAAACTGGTTCACTTTGCTTTTATTTAGAAAGCTCTTTTCAGATAGGTTAGTAGGGTAGCATGTTTTAGCCTAGAGGTCTCACTGCATGGTTGTACAATAATATCTTTGTTGAGGATGATGCACTTCTCCATTTTGGAAATATCTTCCATTATGTTGAAGCTTAGAAGCATAGAATGATAGAATATCCCGAGTTGGAAGGCACTTGCAAGAATTGTTGAGTCCAACTCCAGATTCCACAGATGGCAACCTAAAAATTAATCACAGAATCATCAAGGTTGGAAAAGACCTTGTAGATCTTCCAGTCCAAATATCATGTATCTTAAGAGCATTGTCCAAATGCTTCTTGAACACTGACAGACTTAGTTAGGACCTTGACCCACTTCTGTGATTAGAATTAACAATTTTGATAGCAGACTTTTTAAGTGCTATTCTTGCATTTTGGGGGGATGGAAGAAGTTGGGAGCTTTTTTTGTTTGAATTTTTGGGGTTTTTTTGTGTGGTTGATTTTTTCTGAAAAGGTTTTCTTTGCATATATTATTACCATGAGAGTATATATTCACCTTTTTTTTGCATAGCTGTCGTATATCTAGATACGTAAGGAAGACTGTTTAGTATTTCAGTTGTAAGGGTAATAAACCAGATGCAGAACAATTTTCTTAATATTTGAAAGATAATGTTTCTGGTTGAATGGTGCAGTAGTATTAACAGAACCCTCAGTACTTAATTTGTGACTTCTGTCCTATCCTCTTCCTGATAGAGGTGGGTTTTTTTCCTCATATTTGTCTTCTAGGTAGAGTGAGAAAGGTGAGTTCTTGGGTCTGGTCTTGCCATTTGCTTGTGATATAGTTGGCTTCTTTTGCAGCTTTCTTTGTTAAATTCCAATTTTATATGAATAAAACACATTGAATTTACAAGAACAATTTTAAAAACGTGTTGCTTTTAAGTGTAGTTATTACTTCCTTACCCTGTCACAAAGTTGCGTGTTGCTCTTCTGAATACTTAAAAAGGAAGCTTTTTTCTGTTTTACAATAGAAGTCTAAAAATACATCATACTTGTGTTTTGGGGTTAATTCCTGGCACAGTGCGGTAATGGTGTAAATGTCTTTCAAGCAATCTGAAGTGAAAAGTAAAACATTTATCTGTCATCCTTTTCTGAGTCTTTGAGAATATACTCTGTTGTCATAAGTAGGCTGTTTCCTTAGTACAGAGATGAATTCTCTTGTACAACCTTAAGCTAGTTCTAGATGTGTAATTTTTAACAACGCTATGTATTTACTATGGGAAGAAGAAAATTTATTTTTAACATTTTATCGGTTCTGTTAGGTCCATTCATTACCTTTGTACACTCAACTTACACTGAAGTTTTAAAAATCTGTATATGAAATACCTGAGTAGGGACAGATCTTGTCAATATATATACCTAGGATGTAAGAAAGATGTTTTGCTTGTCGTTAGCGAAGAGGCTGACTTAAGCAAATTGCTTTTAATTTATTGCTGTCCCTGTAATTGTTGTTCATTGCCTGCACAATTATTTAATAAACTTGATGCTTTAAGTAGCACAAATATTACTAATAACTTGGAAGAAAGAGCCATCGCTACTCTGAGTTACACAGTCCAGAAAAGCTTCTCTTTTTTTCTTCACTCACCTGTTTTGTTTACAGTCACCTACAGGGAAATAATGGGTTTGTGTTCTTAATTCTGCAGTATTTAAAGGTTTTATTCCCTGTCCTGATGGGCTTAATATGTTAAATAAATATTAATTTCATTAATTTTTGTGTTAATCATTAATTGTATGTGTAATGATTGATGTGTTTGTATCAAATATTAATAGTAGATTAAGGCTTTAGACATTGATACTTACATTCATTCCTTTTTTTCCTTTAATACCAATCTTGGGGATCTCTTGACAGTAGTAGCCCACTGTTTGAGTCCTGCTAAGATCTGCCTTGCCTTCAGACTGAAGTTTTAAGGATCGTGGGACATCATGCAGTCTGAACCCCACACCAGGCTGATCCCATATTACATGTGCTTCTGGCTTCAATGTGAGATGAAAGCTTAAAATTGAACAAGAGAAGACAGAGGCACTAGTTAGATGTAGTATGATTCACAGCAGTAGGATTTGCTTCTCTGACCCTCATGACAAAGGAGAACAATTTGAGAGACAACTGAGCTTAAATACCAGGAATATGTATAGGCAAAATGATGTGTAGTTGCTCTACTTTAAAGTTCTGCTTTGCATTTCCTGTCCTGTTCAATGAGTTGATGAATGTCTTCTGTCTTATGACAGGTTCATATTTATTCTCTTGGTATGGCACTCTTTTGGGGAGCTGACCATGAAGTTCCTCAGAGTCAGGTAAGTTTAGATTTGTTTTTGTTTAACATTGCAAATTCAGACATGATGGTTTGACAGAATCTGCGTTTGAGTTAACATGGCAGGGCGTCATAATGAGGCACTGAAGAATAGGATTTCTTTCTTGTTCTTGGAGCTTTTTCCTGTGGAGTGTGTGAGGGTGGTGGCAGTGGTGTTGTCTTGCAGAAAGTAGGTGCTGATACTACATTTTTGTTAGTTTCCATGAAGATACATCTGAGCGAGTCTATCCTGTAGTGTGACAGGCTGAAAGACAATAGTTAAAGCTGCTGACAAAGGAGAAAATGACTTGGTTTGGTTTAGGCTTATATAAAAACAAATATTTAAATAACATCCTTGCTTTACTCATAATAAAGCAACTCGTTCTCAGTGCTGCCACAACTTCTCTGAGTCTGGACTTGGCACATACAGATACTTACGTTACACAATGGCCAAGAAATGGTATGAATTGTTTGGACCAATTGACTTGTCAGTCAATGCAGACACAGTTGCAGACTGCTTAGAGCTGAGTGTTATTGCTCAATGGGGTTATTTCACACACACAGCAGAACTCCCAGACTGTCTTTCCAAAACTGATAGAAGATGATGTGATTCATCAGCTCCTTCCCCACCTCCAGTTAGACTTTAGAACTCAGTATTCAAAAGAGCCAAAATAAGAGGAAATGCATCTGAAAAAGCATTTAGTGATTGACTTGTAGTTGTGGGATTTCGCAGAGCATTATGCAGCTCAAGGAGATAAGATGTTTCTGTTTCATATTTGGGTTCAGTCCTACTAGTTGGTGTCATGTGTAAGGGTAAGGAAGGAAATTTTGAAAGGCTATTTGACAATTTGTGTTTAGTTTCTAATATTTTCTTTAACAGGAATGGTAGCTGAGTTCTCAGTTGTACCGATTTGCAAGTAGCTGCCTGAATGCAAGTCTGAAAATTTGAAGCTATGACTGTTTTAGTGATACTTATTTGTAACGCCTACTGTGCCTGTCCTAAAAGCCCCAGCATTTTCTTAGACAGCTATCCCCTTTCTTTGCTCTCCTGTCTTATAGGAGATGAAAGGACAAGTATTCAGCAGTAGTGAGAGAGTGACTTAAAGTAGGCAGAGGTAGGTGCTGAGCAGAAAGTAGGCATGAATTTTAGTCCCCTTTTTCTTTGTTTCTTCTTTTGGTATTAGATTGTAGCAGCAGTTTCACAGTAACGCAGTGTGAAGGAGTGCTCTACCTTTTGATAGAACAATATTTTTGCAAAGACAGTGTGGTGAGATATGCCTGGAAAGAAAGGGGGGGAACAGAAGTCTAGAATTTACCTTTGGGATGTTCTCATGCAATGCCTCTGCCCTGTGAAACTGGTGGAGTCAAAAGGACAACCTGTGTGTGGCATTACTTTTAAAATTTGCATGTGCAGATTTTCCAACTTTTTTTTTTTTTCTTTCCATGTTTGCCTGCCTACATTGGTTAATGAACTGCTTCTCTGCTGGGAGTGTGGTTGAAAACAGGAGTGATTTTTACAATTAGTTAAAAATGCTAAACAGATAGATGAGAAAAGCCTACGTTAATTAAAACAGAGTGGTCCAGAATAATTTTTTCTTTTAATGGTATAATTTAAGAGTACTAATACAGGGAAGATCAGAATGGTTTGAAGTGCTCTGTGACACAAAAACGTGCTTGTACTTTGTGGTAACTACCCACTTTGAGAGAGTTGCAGATCAGAAAGCTCAAGTCCCAAGTGCCTGCAGCATCTGAGAACAAGTGTTATCACTGACTATTGCATACCCTGAGGAGTGGTAGTCCACATACAGTGTGTTGGATTAACTGAGTGGATAGAGGAGGATTAAATCTAGATTGTTTTTAACCATGTGGGTGTTTTTTTACAACGGTGAAGCTCTGCTTCCTTAACCAGTGACTTTGCTTTTTTATTCCTTACTTTTTTGTTGATATTGTTTGATGTCATTGGACTTTGGAAATGCTGACACAGCTGCTGCAAAATATTGCTGAGGTGAGGGACTGTAGAAAATGAGCATAGCAGACAGAGGGATACAAAATGATTGTAATGAGGATTGAATTTTATACTTGTGACTGGCAGAATGTTCGAAAACAGCAAAGAAAACTTCCTCTGAAACTTTTCACTAGTCATTAAGCCCTTGAGAAGGGAAAGTGTTGGTCTCCTTACCTTATGGATCAGGCAGCTTGTTTGTACCAGATTGTTGTAGAGTAGGAATTAAATCTAGATGCTAAATGCCTGTCCCCTGATCTACAACTGCTATTTTTTCACCACCTAGATGGTGACTTTCAAACTGGCACTCAGATAATGTAGGCAGTAAGTCTCATGAATAGTTATTTTACTGTGTTGAATGTTTTTTGTTTCTGTGTGTACCACAAGTCACTATTAAAACTGACTTTTATTCCTCCTGGTTTTGTTTGTCACTAGCCTATCAAACTTGGAGATCATCTCAACAGCATACTCCTCGGCATGTGTGAAGATGTCATTTATGCCCGTGTATCTGTACGTACTGTTCTGGATGCTTGCAGTGCCCACATAAGGAACAGTAACTGTGCTCCTTCATTTTCATACGTGAAACAGTTGGTCAGATTGGTTCTGGGAAGCCTGTCTGGGGTAAGTCTGAGGAATAATAGAGATGAGCAGGAAGAGAGCAAGGATGCTAATTCAGAATCACTCTGCATTCATTCTTCCTCTTGTTTACTGTGTTGCAATTTTGATAAGGGTGACTTGTTGAAAGGAGAGAATTGCTTCTCTCCCTTTTAACAGTTTGTAAACTTAACAGTTCCTCCTGGGATATGCATTCACAACTGCTGTTTTGGAAGATAATTTTGTGAACTGTTTGTCTTCATTGAAAGAAAAGCAGGGAAAAACAGGAGAACAAAAAAGATGAACTCTGGGGCTAGCCTTAGGCTTGTTGCTACTTGAAATGCTTCAAAAAGGATTGCTGTGAATTTTTTTGTTTAAAGCTATGTTTGACTTTTGGAGAGTTACTTATTGACAGGAAGAGGGACTTTTCAGGCAGTGTGCCAATTGTCTTGCGCTTCTGCTCAGCTCTTGGATATGATAATTGTGGAGGATGTTATTGTCTAATGATGACAAATGTGTTAGACTGTTTTCAGAAGAGAAAGAAACCACATGAACTCATCTTGCAAAGTTACTATTCCTGACAGGCAACTTCTGCCTTCACCTAAACCATTACAACATAACTTCAGAATAGTTAAATCATTTCAAGGCTCCCAAGTAGAAAGGAACACCATAAATTGTCAATATTGTTAGGTTGTTTTCTGACCAATATTTGCTTTCCCTGTGTTCTGTTTATAATTATAACAAATGCCAAGCAGTTTATTATTGCTGGAATAATATCCCACGATGGTCCTGAATTTTATCCAGTTTTGTATCATTGATAATATTTTTTTTTTTAATCGCATAGGGGTTATGCCAATGTAAAAATTGGTGTCTGAAGAGACAGCACTGTAATTACATGAAAAATGTTTGGCTTGATGATGCTTCCTGTTTTTTAAAAAAATTATGATCTAATTGTTACATAGTTTCTTCATAAATCTAATTTGGAAACGCTTGCTCGAGGTGAGAGGCCCCTGCATTTGTCTAATCTTTGGCAGCAACTGACTCTGACAGGCCTCCAGAAATAGTGCTGAGCCTGAACTCCACAAAGCATTGTCTAGTCTGTGAGGTTATGTCTGTCAGTCTGGTGCTCCTCGCTGTAATGTCTGAAGTCTTGTGTAGTTGCCAAGTGGAGCTAGTCTGTGATTCAATGAAATAAAGGCCTACAAGGCCTTAATCAGTGAAGCTATTAAAATAAAGATCCAAACCTTCAATCGGGCCACGAGCTATAGAAACAGCCACTGTGGAGACTGAATCATTAGTCTCCCAAGTTTTTAATGGCTCTTTCTGCTTAGCAAATTTCTTGTCAGCAGGCTTTCAGAGGCAGTCTGAGGTTAATGTGACAGACTAATCTAGACCAGCCTGCCAAAGACAGCAGTAGTAGTCCCAAAGCAGGTACCGAAATCCGGTGGAGAGCTGAACCCAGCAAGTGTGTTCCTGTTTCCTATACCATGTTGATAATGAAGGAGTGGGACTACTGACAGTTACCCAGGGCTGAAGTTTTGCTGTTCTAGATTTCCTCTGCCAGTAACCTGTTTAACCTAATCCATAACATGGCACTGCATTGGCTTTGCAAGAAAATGAGAACAAAATGACAGAACGGACCTGAGTATTGACAGAACAGCAACATAGCTGTGTTGCTGTGTTTTCATGCACCTTAGCTAAGCATCCCTGCTGTTTTTAATGGTTAGTTCTCCATATGTGTGCTGGAATTTTTATGTTAATAAGAAAAGCATATAAAATTGGTTTTTTTCAGTACCATACTACAACCTGCCTCCAGTCTTGATTGGCCTTATCAAAGGCTAGAGATGTCTTAACTCTATAACTGGTCATTTGGTGGTCTGTGATGCACAGACCAGAGGTCCTGTTTGAATGTTTTCACTTTCCATGTTAACATGCTTTGTAAAGGGCAATACAGCACAAGACTTGGTTCAATTTGTTTAGTGTTAATTGAGTTTCATTGTAACTGTGATGGATAGAAGGCTGCTCTATTTCTCCTTCCCGCCTCCCAAGTAAGCCACTGTCCAAGTTATGCCAATTCCCACCATATCAAAAGATCTCACTAAAGATTATTTGTTGCAGCAAATAAGATGGTCTCTGAATGATTGTACATGTGAAATAATTTTTTTAGGGAGGTAGTGATTAAAAAGAAAAAAAGTTGAAAGTTAATGGGAGTACTTAAGCCTGACACACAAAAGGAATGTGCCTGAGGGGCTAAAGAAGAGACTTCTCACAAATGCATGAGATTTTACATGTGTAGTAAGTTGTGTGAGGGATCAGCCAAAAACTATGTGGTACGAGACAGTTCTTCCTGTTACACAGAAAACTCATCAGGCCAATCACAAGTTCCAGTCATGTTGCACAACTATGGAACGTGGTTTTTGAGTGGTGCTGTCTCTTCAGTTTGCTGAAAGGGTGGAATGTGTTTAAGTTACAAACTTGTGAACTTAATCTACTTGTGGGGGGAAAGTAAGGCAAATGTATAGTAAATATAATGCACAGATTATTTGGATACGGATAATTCTAGGAGATGTTCTCATTAATGAACCTGTTTTTATGAAAACATTTTGAACTTAACTGTTTGGCACTGACTTATGTTGTTCATTTACATAACGGACACTTGTTTCATACTAATGTGCACTGTTTCAATATTTGACTTTGCATTACTGCCTGTTTTGCAGGTGGATCAACTTTCTTGCAATGGAGATAGAAAACTGCAGCCAGACAGGAGCCAGGCTATTCGGGAGAGGCTGAGGGGGAAAGGACTTCCCACAGGTAAGTGCTTCATTGCAGTAAGGGTTATGGTAATAAATCTGGCTCTGTGGAAGACCCAAGTTTGGGTAGATTTTGCAGGCAAAGAAATCGAATAGTGGAGAGCTTGTTGACATTCCCATAACTGATGGTTCAGTGTCTAGTGAAGTGTTAGTGATGGTGACATGAGAATAAAAGTTTCAAGAAAACGCATGTTTTTTCCAGTTCAACTCTGATGGTAGGAACATGTTTTAAAGGTTCTCAGGCAAAAGTTTTTGTTTCTGGAGAAGGGGAATCTTCAGCTGAAGCTAGGTCAGCTAGACCTGTGGAAGCAGCTTTTCTTAGTTCCCTCTTTCCTGTGGACTCTGCTTTCTCTTTGTAGCTCTAGTTGCACACAGCCTCTTTCTCTTCTTCCCAGGCAGCCCTGGACTCTTTTCCCTGCACACAAAGCTTTCTTCTGCCTCCCCTTTCTTTCTGAAGAGAGGTATTACATTCTATCAAAGTTCTGCTGTGTTTTGACAGTGTGAGGTGGACTTGGAGGCCAGGTAGTGTTGTATTTCAGGGAAGTAAGGAAAGAGGAAACTGGGGAGCAGGAAGGAGGCAGACTTTCAGAGGCAGACCGTTGCTGTTGACACTGGAGCAAAAGGGATGAAGTGATGTAGATTGACAACTGATGCTGGCCATGACTTCATTAGATGTCTTTGTTTAAGTGGCAGTATCAGCTTTGTGATAGGCTTCTCAGACAAGAGGATGTATTTTTCCAAAAGTCTCACATTTTTCTGGAAGAATTGTGTGGCTGGGTAGGAGCATTTTATAAGGCATTAGCTTGGACCTCTCTAAGTCACTGTGATGCAGGCAGTGAGATGTGGTGATAATCAGGTGAGACCATTCCTGCCTTAAATGTTCATCTGTAAATGGAGTATCTCGGTTCCCAGAATGCATCACCCACAAATACTCAACACCATAGTGTTAGCAACACATCTGCCTCACGTTATCTCTCTACCTATTTACCACCAGTAAACTTGGAACAAAGTTATGTTGCTGATGTACTTGAGGTGCTCCTCTGTTTTTCAGTTTTGTCAAGCAACAGTGCAGTGAATTGCAGTAACCAAAATAATCCATGGAGTTGTCAGTGGCAATAGAAACTGCAAAAGTTAGACACGAGTCTGGAAGGCATTGGTGGTCTTCCTTTATTGATTCTTTTGAGGTGAGTCCTCGGTTAGGCTGCTTTTAGATATAAAATCCTTATATCAGTGATTGCCAACGCTTCCAATATGGCACTGTGTTTAGGAACAGCTTCTGGTACAAGCTGTCTCTTTGTTTTCTGGCACAAATGCACTGTTCTGACTGCTTTCTCAGGGGCTTTGTTTTCTTACTGGGTTTTTTTTCTTCTTCTTCTTTTCCATAATATTTCTGTAGCGATAGGAGGATCTGTAGGAATACAGGGTTTGGGACTAGATCAATTTAGTTGACTGGATTTGTAAACAATGTAATGCCTTTCTCTTCTGAATTTCTTAAGCTCTTTCTTTTCCTGGTTCCCACCAATTTTAGAAGAGTTGCTTCAGAACCTTACTGTTCTGATTGTTAAATTGTTAGTTTTTTCTTAAAACCCATTCTTCCCAATTTCCAATGTTGTCATATTCACAGTTCCTTTGCACTTTGTTCTGTTGCCCAGTACTAACCTAATCCATATTCCTCATGTTTGGTTTGTTGATTTTTTATTTTTTTTTTCTCTTTAGAACTTTATATGAGCACACTACCATTTGACTAGTACATCGAGCTTTGTCATTGCCATACCCTGTTTCCATCATCTGTTCTGCTTTTTATTCCATGTTCATCATAAACTGTATGTTTTGATAACGCTCAGAATGTTTAAGTTTTGGAAACATACAAGGTTGTCTTTAAACTCTGTTCTCACTGCATTAGCAACCCTGATTATTTTTTTTCTTTGCTGTTTCTAGGGTTTTTTTTTTCACTAATACAACTGAATAGTCTTTTGCTTTGCATTTTCTTAGAAAATCCTTCGCTTTCTAAAAATGTTTGTGTGGTTTGAGGGGGGGGGGTTGTTCATTTATTTTCCTACCCACAACTTTGTTTAAGCTTTTTAGCAGATTTTCTTCCCCCCCTGCCCTGAAGTAATGTTTGTCCTCAAAGTCTTAAGCATAACAACAAAAAAGCTTTTGTTTTCAGTTCTTCCAAATTTTGGAAACTGATGTGATAGCTCCAGCCAGTATCTCCGTGTCTTTCTGGCTCAGTACTAGGCTGAATAACATCCCTGTAGTGTCTGAAAATCTCTGAGGACTATGTCTTTAACTTAGATGACATTAGATGATCTAATTGCTGTGTTTCTACTGTATCCTCTGGCTTGAAAAAAAATGTCATGGATAGAATATTCTGCTTATTCTTGCTTTTTTTTGAATTGCTTAGTATGTATGACTGCTTCTGAGATGGTTGAGAGTGATGCTTTTTATTTTAATTACCAGAAAGTTCAGTTAGGATGCAGTGTGTGAATCTCTGAAGGGCTGTGGAGCTGAATGTTTGTCTTGCTGCTGTGTGCTCCCTTACCTTCTGGCTCTGCCTAGGATTTCCAGGGTGCCAAGCAGAACTGGTTCCCTGCAGTGTCTGGGCTTGTGAAATCACTGGGTCGGGGAGGAACAGCCAGAGTTAAGGGTCCTCCGAGACTGAGGAGTCCACTTGTCTCAGCTACTATTGACCGGTAAATTCAACACAGAGTTTTAAATTACCTCAGTCAAAGTCACTTTTTGAAAGGTTACTCTTTTTAAGGAATATCACATTGTCTGAAGACATCTAATTCAACATCATCTTAACTCAAATAATATTTGTGAAATAAGCGAACTTGATACTGCTCAGACTATGAAGTTGGCTGAATAGTTCTCATCCTCTAGCCCTTATTTCTCTGAAGTTGATTGAAAGCGCATGCATGTGTAGTGTTACAGACAATGTGTGGCACCACAGGGAATGAATGTTTGTGCATCACTGTTCCAGTGCAAACGTTCTTTTGTCTGCATCACTCCAAGTCTTGTCTTGAAGGTACAAATTATTAGTGAGATCCTCTTAAATCCTTGATTTTTGTCAGGATTAACTGTCAACCAGCAAAAATTATTTCAGTTACTGTGTGGGTTTTATGATATTTTGGTGTTATGCTTCTTTCTTCCTCCTATCCCTAAAGTAAATCTTTTTCATGTTTTCTGTTATTTTAGTCTTTATTTTCAGAAAAGAACATAAATTGAAGTCAATGATTTTATTTTTTTATGTTCTGCCGGTTCTTGTCTCTTATATCCAAAATAGTGGGGCCAGCAGGACTAGGGAAGGGCTTGTCCCCCTGTACTCAGCACTAGTGAGGCTGCAACTCGAATGCTGGATTCAGTTTTGGGCCCCTCACCACAAGAGGTGCTGGAATGTGTCCAGAGAAGAGCAACAAAGCTGGTGAAGGGTCTAGAGAACAAGTCCTGTGGGTAGCAGCTGAGGGGACTGGGGTTGTTTTAGTCTGGGGAAAAGGACACAGAGGGGAAACCTTATCACACTCTACAAGTACCTGAAAGGAGGGTGCAGAGAGGTGGGTATCGGTCTCCCGAGTAACAAGTGACGGGACAAGAGGGAATGGCCTCAGGCTGCACCAGAGGAGGTTTAGATTAGATATTAGGAAAAATTTCTTCACCAAAAGGTTTGTCAAGCATTGGAACAGGCTGCCCAGGGAAGTGGTTGGGTCACCATCCCTGGGGGTATTTAGAAGACCTGTGGATGTGGTGCTTGAGGACATGGTTTAGTGGTGGGCTTGGCAGTGTCAAGGTTAATGGTTGGACTCAATCTTAAAGGTCTTTTCCAACTTAAACAATTCTGTGATTCCTGCTTCCACTCAACCTGTTTCAGTTTCTCTGTATCACATTAATTACCTGTAGAACTCTCATTATTTTTTCTCCTTTTCCCTAGAGGGTTTACAGCCCTCTTAGCTTCCCCAAAACCTTTCCCAATTCTACTTCTGCTGTCAGTTCCATTTCCTGGTATGTCTTAATAGCACCATCTTACTACTCTGTATTTTGATCTTAGATACGTTCCTTGATCTCCACTTCACTGCGACCTCAGGGAATTTAGAGTATCAGTAAATTACAAACCAGCACAAAACAAAAAACCCCGCATAACCAAACCGGCTCTAGCTGTTTTCAGTTCCACTTGGCATGTATACTGAGTTATGTCTGTGAAAGTTAGTGAGGACTCAGTGAAATGGGTATGTGATATTAATGAGAGAGATCTCACATTTGATTCAGGGCAATCTAATGCTTAGTTACTTGTTTTTCTATAATGGTATGCTGGTTTACTTGTGCAAATTCTGTCGATAAGAACACAGATCAGCTGCCCTGGGGGCATGGCTTTTTAGATTTCTGGAAAAGTGAGCTATGGAATGTAGTACTAATTATACTGATGATAATCTCATAGATTGAAGAGCCACAAGTAGAAGGCCAGAGGAAGGTTTAAGAAAAATAGTAATGGTAAAAAGAAACAGAAAAACAACTCAGAAAAGTGTAGAGTCCTTTTTTCTTCTGTTGACACTGAACTATTCTGCCACTTTGTGTAATTGAAATATACGCCTCTTATTCCAGTTGAAAAATGGCAAACACTTAGAAAGGTAGGAAGCATTATGATTCTGAACAAACTGTCTTTGTAATAAGTTAGAAGTTATGTCAGTCATCTCTTATGTAAATGTTTGGGTTTAGCTTCCTCCAAGAAGACATTTTGGGCCCAGTTGGTATGTGGTACACACAGAAACAAAAGACATTCAACACAGTAAAATAACTATTCATGAGACTTACTGCCTACATTATCTTGAGTGCCAGTTTGAAAGTCACCATCTAAGTGGTGAAAAAATAGCAGTTGTAGATCAGGGGATGGTTGCGGCACAGGGCACACATAAGGACAGGTCTAATTTACCAGTCATTTTACCAGCATATTTAAAGAGGTAAATACGGTGAGCAGAAGTCTTTCCTGGAGAGGATGGAAGACTTGTCTGATACTCACTGAGGTGAAGTTCTGTTGAGAAATTTTGTAAATCTTAAAAGAGAATTTTCAATGAAGGAGTAGCTGTCATATTGAGAAAAAAACAGCAGAGAGCTAAGGCATCTATTATGAACTCAGAATGTTACTATGAGTGTCTAACTTAAGATAGCTAATAAATCATGCTAAGTTCATGAATACAGAGATGGTTCAGCAAGAGAGATGTACTCCTAGTTGGAGAGCAGCCAACTAATACCTTATATATGTGCAATCTTTCAAAAATACTAAGATTTTTGCTTTAAGTCTTCAGAAGTCATTAATGTTAAGATCAGTTTTCCATACCATGGTCATCCAAATTTATAATTGTCAGGGCTTTATTGTTGGCTTAGAAGAAATGGTTTGAAATACTTTTCAACTTCACATGTTTAAATAGCATATTTTGCTATTTAATTCATCCATATTTTGGATATTTTCAGCTCTTCATTTCCATCTTTGTCTTGAAGATCATTATTAAATTAATAAATAGCTTCATGTTAGTATTCTCCCCAATTAAACTTAATTTTTGTCACTTTCATTACTTCGCTCTCTCTGTGGCCATCTTGGTGAATAAGCTTTATGGCACGGTTGACTGCAGAAGTAACTTATTCTAAATTAATATTACAGAATGTTTGCTTTCAGTCAAGTTGTACTCAGAACATAGTATTTAGGAACTGACTTAGCCAGCAGAAATGGAAGTGGTAAAATCTGGTGTGAGTCATCTGAACAATGAGTGTTAAGTTTCATACTCAAAACACTTTAGACCTTAAGAGTCTTTACTTCAAGAATTATTTGTGGAAGTTGCTTGATAAAATTCCTTTGGTGTGACAAAAGAGTAAGTAACTGTCGAACTCTTCCAAACATAAAGCAAGAATTAATTCACTGTGTTACTCTTCGCTACAAACTATGACACTCATTCTTCAGGAGGATGTGTAGTCTGTTTAAAGCCCAGTTGAAATCTACGTAATTTGTACGTGGCTGGCAGGCTACTTCCCAGCCCTCTAGTAATTGAAATCCTGCACTTTGTGGGTTTATTTACAAAGTTCCAACTTATGTTGATCTGTGAACACCAAAGACAGACCTTTGCAGAGATATTTCACCTTTTAAAGAGATTTAGCTAACAGGTGGCTTGACTTTGCTTTCCTATCATGAGGGTCTCTGATTTTTAACTGAACTTGTGCAATGTGGTAGACTGTCACGAGTTAACCTTGTATGTTACAATACTACAGTTGTATCCTGCAAAATTCCAACCTTCATCTGCCAAAAGAATTTATGCCACATGAATACAGGCTTGAAATTAATTTAAAAGATCATTATGGTTCATCTTAATTGTACATAACAGGAAATACTTGGAAATACTGATCAAAATTTTGGATGTTGATAAAATCCCTCTTTAATTAGACTGCAGTTCTGTCAGGTGCAGCAGAAATGGTAGGTGTTGTAAACAGAATAAAAGATTCTAAGACTAGTTGAAGTTGCTTTTTATTTTGACAAGAAATTCTAATCTTTAGTTAGCATTCCCCAAATATCAATTACTAATGTAGCTGCCCAGCAAAAACTCTCAGACAAAAGAAAAAGTACCCTTTTGCTTCTGATCCAGGGAGAAATAGATTGTGGATTGTTTTAGTTCTTGATCTGGGTGAAAATGCAGCTTTTAATCTATAAAGAAATGGTTTATAGTGATGACCTCCACATGTGAACTGAAACAGCTTACTCATTTTCTTGCTAAATCCAAGCACACAGATGTAATTTCACAAAAAATACAGCACAAACTTAATTCCACTGACTTAAAATCTCTCATCTGGAAATACAATTTTTTGTCTTTCCCCTGTCTCCTCAGTACTAGAAAAAAAGAACTGAGTAGGTGGAGAATAACTTCCAGAATTCAGCAAAACCAAATGGAAGTCAGATGATTTTTTTTTTTTTTAAATATTCTTTCACACTCCAGAAACCATACCTATTTACTTCCAGTAAGTGTTTCTATTTGCATCTAGCAGTACATTTAAGTATAGTTGCTACTGCTTTACTGAACTTGCAGCCTCGCAGTATTGGAGGTGCTGTCACAGTGGTGCTGAGCACAAACTCTGCAAGACAAAACAAGAATGGACACAAAGATCAGTAAGGAAACCATGTCAAATGCTGTCTGTGCAGAAAAACAGCTGTATCACTGTACTTCTCCAGGGATACGTAGAAATCCAGGCAGGGAATAACTGGGTGGCCCTTTTGCCTGCTTGGTTGAGAAATGTACCCCAAAAAACTTGGCCCATAGACCTAAGTGGTAAAGGGCAGTGGTGCAGTCCCCTTCTGCAGAGGTGCTGAGGAAGGGAAGAGGTAAAATACTTCATTTATGAAGTGCTACTTGGCAAGGTTCACTACCACTGTTGTGAAGATGCCTGGTTTCTGGACCTATTTGGTTTTTTTGACAGAGGAGCGTGTCAGTCCAAAGCAGAATACAAATTGTTCTACAGGATTTATGACTTGGCCATTTACTTACAGTGCTTTCAACAGTCCTTGTGTCCGGCTTATTTCTTCATTCAGAAAGAATGCGTTTTCTAGGAGTGCTTCTGTCTGAAGCTTGGATTTTCCCAACAATTTAAAAAAGTAAAAGAAAGGAAGAGGTGCCATTCCTAGCAGTCAACCCACAGGCCACATCTGGCTCTGTTGTCTTCTGTTTGGCTCTTAGCATGCCCCAAAGGGATTGCAAACTCAACTCCCCCAACCAGCTACCCACTCATATTGGAGAAACTAACCGCATTGTCTTGGGATAAGGATTTTTCTGTCATTCTGTTTTTTCCACAAGGATGGTGTGGGAGATGTTTTTTAAACTCCTGTATAATAATTTCCTTCAGACCTTCCAGTCTGGCAATGATGGTGTTCTTTCATACACATGCAAGCAATTTCTGTCCCCTGCAGCCTCTGTCTCTCCCCCCCAACCCCCAATGTGTGTGTATGTATATATCCATAAGCTTTCCTAAAATAGAGCTGAAAAGGTGTTCTGTTTTGTGCAAACAAAAGAAGGGGCAATCAGACTTTGAAAAATCTTGAGATGAGTTTATTCAGTAAAAACTATCAGTATGTGATAGCACTGACCGTATTTGCACTTACATAGTATTTGATTAATTGCCTGTATAATCAAGCTGGTACACAAGTAATTCCAGACAGACTGAATTTAGTTAGGACCAGATAACAACTCTCTTGCTCAGAGGAAAATCAACAAGATTAATGGCAGTGTGAGTAAGACATGGCTTGTGAATGACACTGGTGTCAAAGAGGATTCATAGCTGAAGAAACCAAAGGCGGAAGGCAGCAGATCCATGGTCATTTAGCAGATGTAGCATCTGCCAGTTGAAGGTGTGTGGAAAACTAGATTTTTGTTTTAGCACCACAAGGGAATTTCATTGTGAACTCTTGGTGATTAATTGCTATTTTTATTGTATATATTCCCTCACTATATATTATACTTTGGAATTGTGCAATTACTATAATTGTATTTTAATTATTTACAGTAATTATAAATAATTGCACTAATGTAACATCAAGTAGAAGATAAATACCCAAGGGCGATACATGAAATTGAGAACCCAGATACTATTCAGATGAGCATGAAGAAAAATTTAGTTCAGCAGAGAAGTAACTGGGGAAGGGGAAAGCATGCCTTTTGAGGCTACATGCTGTAGTATCTTAGTTGCTAACAGCTTGTCCTGTCACCATCACTGACAAGTAGGGAAGCACTTCTCTGTGCTGTGATACTCTTGGGTAACTGAAGTGTGGAGTAGCTCTGTGTGGTCTCAAATACTTAATGTCTTTAGTGGAACCAAGATACTTTGGATAGGCCACACCTTAACAGTTGATTTTGTGACTTATAAAGTCTATAACAGTACTTAAAGGGGATGAGGACATGTAAATTATTAAAAATAGAAGAATTGGTCTAGACTGATTGCTTGCTGCCTAATCCAATTTTTTTTCCCCACATATCTGCATTTGAGCTACTTCTGTGCTAAGAAATCTTGTCCTTGATTGTTGACTCTCTGGTGCCAAGAGCAGCACACATTCTTGGCTGGTTGTTTTGCCAGTTATCAGGCCTAGCATAAAGGACACAGCCAGCATAAAGATGAACCAATAACCAAATTGTATTTGATACAAAAGGGTCAGTACATGGGTGAGTGCTGGGGATACAAACAAGTCAGATTATATATAATCGACATCAATCCCACTGACTTTAACAATGGGTGGAATAAATGGTGACATGCAGTCTCTCATAGAAGGGATGGGACACAACCAAGTCAACAAGCCAAATACATAAGACCAAGGAAGCCACATAATGAATCTCTACATAGCCCACATTTACAAGAGCCAGACCTGACTGGAGCCCAGTTCCAGGGAGTCAGGAGGTCCTTCCCCAACAGGGAACTCTGCACAATGCATCCACCTCAGACAGACACTGCCCCTTCCTGCAAGTGGTCCCAGCTTTTATCCCTCAGTGGGACACCTGACCTTTGTTTACTTAATGCAGGACACCTGGGGCTCCTTTACCCAATGGCTCTCCCTTCAAGGCCAGCCGCACCCTGGTGGAGGGAAGCCTGAAGGCAAACTCACCCCCCCTTTGTGAAGGGCTGTGGGAATCACCCATATGCCAACCTTCATTTGGGGCTTGGGGTTGAAACCCCAGCATTTCACTGGTATACAGTGTGCATCTGAACGTTCTGTCTTGCTGCTTTGTTTCGGTTTGCCTTCTCAGGATGCCCAACTTGAGCAGGCTGTGCACCCCTTGCCCCTGTTAATGATTTATTGATTTATTATTAAATTGAGTTGATTTAAATTGATTATTTTTAATAGATATATGTATGAATCAAGAATAATTAAATGTTTTAAGGAGTCATAATCTTTCCATAGAAATAGTAGAGTCAAATGTTTACATTTATCTTGCATTTGCACATTACATAGCAAGCAGTGCTGCTATGAACCCCGTACAGCTCCATACCAGGGCGGAAGAATTGGTCAGTAATCATATACTAGGTACACCTAGGTACTGGTTAGATAATTAGTTATGTGATTAAAGATGATTCTCTTTGAAGTTACTATAGAAATGTGTAAACAAAGAGTAGTTTGTTACCTAGAATACATTGTTAGGAATGTCTAAAGATGTCAGAATTTAGAATTAATGAGAACTGGGGAGAATGAACTGTAACAACTTGCAATTCTCTGCCAAGAAACAGTGAAACTAGGTAAAAGGCAACTCTGGCAGGGGGAGATCGTGACCACCAACTCACATTACACCCCAGACTCATTTTGACTCTTATGCACAAAATCAGAAGTAGGTGGGGATATGAAAATGATTTACGGGAGTTATTACGTTTCTATATAAGCACTTAATTAATATGTATCATTGTACCCTATATAATCAGTGTGATTTTTGAGTATGGTGTGCGTTGTTGGTGAGAGAACTCACCCATGCACCTGGCCGATAATAAAGAAGTGTCTGCTTATCTACATCGAATTGGTGTCGATAAGTTCTTTATCCCACTTTTCGGTGACACCCCCTAGTCTCTTCTTTACCTTTCTCTGAGGGTGATTCTTAAAAAACCTCATATCGACACTGTGAGCCAGTTTGGGGACAGCTTGTTGAAATAATGTTATGTAGAGAGGAATGGGTTTTGCAAAAGGGAAGAAGTGCTAAGACTGGTGAAAAGCAGAACTGGGCATGGGGAGAGTAATAAAGGAAAGATGAAAGATGTCAAAGAGAAATTTACAGTCTCAAAGCTCAATACTAAGGCCAGCTTCAGATTCCTTTTGGTACTATGTTAAACACTCATGTTGGCTACATAAGTCAACGTGGATGTGAGTTGGACCTGTAGACACCTCCACTCAGCAGAGTGGAAGAGCAGTGTGGAAGTGGAATGCCTCTTGCACTGCTTCCTGATGGGACAGCTCATCTCCTGTCTCATCACACAATCAGTGGGAGGAGTGGCAAAGCTGCAGCAATGAGTGCTTTCCCAGTCACTGCTGATGAGATAGCATTCATGGCAATCACTTTTCCTCATGAGGAAGCCCCAGGTGGGTGGATGACTTGGGGAATAGAAAGCATCTCTTGCGTGCCGTGGCAAGGAGCTTGTGTCTTCAGAGCCTCTGCTGAAAGACTGGAAGCAGGATCTGTTACATCTAGTCTTAATGCTACAAATCCATGGAAACTACAGCTTGGGTGAGAAGGGTTCTCCTTCTGCTCTAGTTCTCTTTTTCTCTGCTAGATGGGCTCTTTCACCACAGTTCTCCCCAGCATAGAACAGATAATCTCTCTGGGTGTGCTATGGCAGGGACACCCACTGGTACTTATAGTGCATTGTGGCTCTTTTCACTGGATGTTATCCTGGAATAAGATAACACTTCAATGTGCAGAGACCTAAATAATCTTTTGAACCAGGAATGTTCTTCTGAGTCATGACTGATGATGTACCAAGTAATCTTGAATTTACAGCCTTCATAATATATTGGAGTTGCAGCTGTCTGTTTCTTTTGGCTTTTTTCTGCTTTGTTTGACATTGTTTTGTTCCATAAGTTCTTGTGCTTGTAAATCCTTTCAGTGTTGAAGAGGAGGTTGGTTTGGGTTTTTCTGTCTAAAATGATCTTGGAACTATCATTATTGGGGAGGGTTCTTAGAGCTTCTTTTGTTTTGCTTTTTTGATGACCATCTCAAATACTGCAGTATTTTGGTTTCTATCTCTCTCACAAACAACTGAGTTAAAATCCTGTTTAGTACTTTCTGTCCTTTATGTGAATGTACATGAATGGGAAGTACGTGTTTGCAGAATGGATATCATCCTGCTGCTTTAGATAGTGGGAACTTCACACTGAAAGGCTATTTTTAAAAGGCTTTTGTGTGTGTTTGTGAATATTATGTGTAATTCACTAGCCTTATGAGGGATATATAGTCTGAGAATAAGATAATAACCTAAGATTTACCTGACCACAAACATAATTATGTTTACTTGAGTTTAGGATTAATGCTATATTTGTAAAATATGAAGTGAGGCATCAGATCCTTTCAGAAGATTAGTTCATTCTCATTGCCAAAGGTTTTTGTTTTATTCTCTGGGCTGGAACATGTGAGAACCATGTAATTTCTTACAAGACACTTTTTAGACAATCTGAACCCTAACATTTTACCATCACGTATTTGTGTGTTGGTAAGAAGCAAGGAGCATCTTGGTCGCGTTTGGCTTTAGTCTTGCTGGTTTTTTTAAACACCTGTTGTTAGTTTAATATTGTAGAAATAGAAACTGAAAACTAACAACCCCTCTCCAAGTAGAATATTAGACTTGAAAGGTGTAAAGCCATAAGCTTTTAAAGAGTTTCTGAGTACAATTATGAGTGTCCTTAAAGCATTCTGTGAAACCCAATTGGAAAGGATAACAGATTCCAGACAAAGATCAGCAGGAGCCTATTGTGCAAGTGGGGCAGTTGTTTTCAATCTTCTTTGGAAGAGCATCAGGCAGCACCACAGAGCCATCTTTGAGAGCAGTAGATTAAATGCAGTTTGAGCTCATGACTGCTTACTTTTGTGAGGATGCCTTCAAGGCTGCTGCTTCTTAAAAGATGTACATGGTAATATCACAATCGAGAGTGAGCCAGCTCTAAGAAAAGCATCACATGCCATACTGACTCCACCTCCATGAGCAGGCATTGCTTAGGCAACCCAGCACGGAATACTTTTACTTGGATTTTCTCATTAGCAGTGTCCTGATCGTGATGAGGTCAAGATTGTCATATTAATGCAGTGTGTATGCTGCAGATTGGAAAGGTTGACTTCATAACAATATTTGCAATGTACTTGGTCAGTTGGAGTTATGAGTAGATTACTGCCCGTGTGATATCTACAATAGACTTCAGATTTTCACAACTTTAACAATTCAGAAGAACTAAAAATTCTAGTTTGTTAACAGGAAGTAAGTAGCAGTTGGGTAGTCTTGGATACTAGATTTTCTCTGGGATGGTACTCTTATAATGGTTATAATACTTTGATCTTAAGAACATGAAAGACAAATTTGTCATCTGTTAATGTTAAAAAATTTGATTGTCCTTACCGATTGTTTGTAATTAGTTTTGTAAAATCTGGCTAATACTTTGAGAAAATTTTATGCTAGAGACACAAATATCAGAATGTCTCACTGACCATGATATGATGTTCTTCAGAGAGCAAATATTTCATTGACATTATTCCACCTCTGACAAGTAATTTCACAGTAAGGGAGAGGGAGAAGCGAGAGTGTTCATCAGTATTAGTTGATCCATTTATTAACAAAACGTGAAGTCTACAGGCTTATAGAATCACTTCGATCTTAGAAGCTTTGTTGTTTTTGTTTTAGAGTATTCTTTATCTGGAGAGACTGTCATCACCAAAAATAGTCATTAAAGGAAGATCCAGGAGTTTTAAAATTCCTAACTACACAGTCATTCTTCTCTTACTACTGATGTTACTGCAGGGCATCTGTAAATCTGTAGAACAAACCTGGACTTGTCATAAAAAAACTGTAGGTGGTGTCCTTGGCTGTGAGGGTTGAGAGGAATGTCTGATTTCAGACTGATCATTAAATAGTACTTTTGGTGATAGTCCAGACTATTTTAAAAATAAAACTAATGAGAAGATTTTCAGCACATATGTGAAAGAAAAATATGTTCAGTGGGGTTTTTTTACTGGTAATGCTGAATTATAGTAGGCCATAACTACTTAGTGAGCACTTCAGAAATAAATAAAATGCCTGTCAGTTATGAAGTAGTTGGAGTTCTGGCTTTGTGACTGAGGCAGCCCTTTAGTAGCCATCTCAATGTTTTGCATGGCAAAATCAAGGCCAAAATGTGTGTTCAGTATACACGTTAACAGTAAGTAACTTGTGTTGCACTCTTGTGTATTGTACAAAATTACATACATGAAATGTCTCCTTATTCCAGGAAAAACATTGGTGGTCGATGCACCTGATGGACACAAAGCTCACTTCTCTCAGCAGACCATGCTTAACAAAGGACTTAGCAAATCTATGGGATTTCTGTCCATTAGAGGAACACAAGGCGAGGAGGAGTTTTTCCAAGGCATTTCTGCAGATTACAGCTCGGGACAGGAAGATGTTTTCTGTCCTCATAGATGTAAAACCAGTGAGTTTGGGAAAAAAGGTCACCTTCATATGGATGTCACTCCCAAGCGGAAAGTATGGGCTTCCTCCACAGATTTGCTTTGCGCAACTGACAGGGCAGCTGAGAGGGACCATGCTGGAGGCTCTCATGGGCACAACCATCAGTGTGAAGCATTTTCAGTACGGACTTCTACTACTATGAGAAACAAGGAAGCAAGATATTCTGATGGGAGTATAGCACTGGATGTTTTTGGACCACAAAAGCTGGACCAAACACGCCATGTGCCCGAGATGTCAACTTCTGCAGCAATATCAAGTGCCTTTGACAGGATAAGAGAGAGACAGAAGAAGCTGCAGCTTCTGAGGGAAGCAATGAATGTAGAAGGTTAGTGAAGCTTTTTCACTTTCTGAGTATTCTAGTCTGTGATGGTTTGACTCTGGCTAAATGCCAGGTATCCACCAAGTCGCTCTATCACTTCCCCCCCCCCTTCCCTTTGTTTTCTCAACAGGGTAAAGAGGGGAAAGAAGATAAACTAACCCTTGTGGGTGAAACAAAAGCAGTTTTAATATAAGCAAAGCAAAGCAAAAGTCCGCGCGCGGAAGCAAAAGCAAACAGATTTATTCTCTACTTCCCATGAAGAGGCGATGTCGGGCCTTCTCAGGAAGCAGGGCTCCAATACGCGTAGTAGTTGCCTCGGAGGACCAAGGGTGACCCCACCCCCTTCCTCCTTTCTCCCAGCTTTATACTGAGCAGACGTCATATGGTATGGAATATCCCTTTGGTCGGTTTGGGTCAGCTGTCCTGGCTGTGTCCCCTCCCAAGATCTTGCCCACCCCGTCCCACTGGGGAAAATATCAGAAAGAGCCTTGGTGCTGTGTAAGCACTGCTCAGCAGCAGCCACAACACCAGGGTGCTATCAAGACCCTGCAGCTCCCAGCATAAACCACAGCACCGTGAGGGCTGCTATAGGGGAAAACCGATTCCAGTTCAGCCAGACCCAATACAGTCTCCACCCCTTATTCCATACCATTTACGTTATGCCCAGGTCCCACATAATATTCATTTATCTATTCCATAAGCTTTCTTCACTTCTTCAGATGTTCAGTGCCTTGGCTTCCATCTGTCAAGATAGATGCTCAGGACAGAAGTATGCTTGACCGTTGGACTCCAGCACCGGCTAGGTTTGGGTCGTCATTGCACGTGTCTGGTTCACTCTTCATCGTTCCTACTTCCTCCATCACTTCCTGCAACATACAACTCATCCCACAGATTACTTTCCCCCCAAGGTTAAATGTTCTTGAGGCACACACTGAGTAGTCCCATCCTCCCGCATTACCCACCAAGTACATCCAGGTCCCTGAGCAAAGACAATCCCACGAGTGGGCTTGCCTTTTCCCAAGGGAGGAGCAATCCACACTGCCTTCCCCAGCCACCTCCCTGTGTGTACTACGGGGACCTTATCTCCTCCCACAGTATGAAGGGGGTTTGTTTGGGCAGGCCCAGGACGGTTAACAGATCCTCTGGTATTAATTAGCCAAGTGGCTTCTGCTAAATTTATATCCCAATGCTTCCATCCCCCATTGTCCAATGCTCTCAACATAGTCTTCAACAGTCCATTATATCTTTCAATCTTTCCAGACGCTTGTGGGTAATAAGGGATGTGATACACCCACTCAATGCCGTGTTTCTTTGCCCAGGAGTTTATAAGATTATTCGAAAATGGGTCCCGTTGTCTGACTCGATTCTTTCAGGAGTACCATGTCGCCATAAAATTTGCCTTTCAAGACCCAAGATGGTATTTCGGGCAGTGGCATGATTTACAGGGTACGTTTCTAGCCAACCCATAGTTGCTTCTACCATGGTGAGTATGTAGCGCTTGCCTTGGCGTGTTTGTGGCAGTGGTCCAATATAGTCAATCTGCCAGGCCTCACCGTATTGAAAACTCAGCCATCGCCCTCTGTTCCAGGGAGACTTTACTCGTGTGGCTCGCTTGATTGCAGCACATGTTTCACCTTCGTGAGTGACCTGTGAGATGGCCTCCATGGTCAGGTCCACCCCTCGATCACGAGCCCATCTGTACGTTGCATCTCTGCCAAGATGCCCTGATGTTTCATGGGCCCATCGAGCTACAAACAGCTCACCCTTACGCTCCCAGTCCAGGTCCAGCCGAGCTACTTCAATTTTGGCAGCTTTGTCTGCTTGCTCATTGTTTTGGTGTTCTTCAGTGGCACGCCTTTTGGGCACATGAGCATCTACATGACGCACCTTTAGAGCCACGTTTTCCACTCGGGCAGCGATGTCCTGCCACAATGCAGCAGCCCAGATGGGTTTACCTCTGCGCTGCCAATTGGTCTTCTTCCACTCCTGTAGCCACCCCCACAGGGCGTTAGCCACCATCCAGGAGTCCGTGTAGAGATATAATACTGGCCACTTTTCCCGTTCAGCAATCTTTAGGGCAAGTTGGATCGCTTTTACTTCTGCGAACTGACTTGACTCTCCTTCTCCTTCAGTGGCCTCAACGACTTGTCTTGTGGGACTCCACACAGCAGCTTTCCACTTCCGATGGCTTCCTACCACACGACAGGATCCATCAGTAAAGAGAGCATAAGGCCTCTCATCTTCTGGTAACTCGTTATATGGCGGTGCCTCTTGGGCACGAGCCACCTCCTCAGGCCGCACTCCAAAATCTCTACCTTCTGGCCAGTCCATGATCTCTTCCAGGATCCCTGGATGGTTGGGTTTCCCCAGTCGAGCCCGTTGCGTGATTAACGCGACCCATTTACTCCAAGTAGCACTGGTTGCATGGTGTGTGGAAGGGACGTTTCCTTTGAACATCCAATGTAATACAGGCAGCCGTGGTGCCAAGAGGAGCTGTGCTTCTGTACCAACAACTTCTGAAGCAGCTCGAATCCCCTCATATGCTGCCAGTATCTCCTTTTCAGTCGGAGTGTAGTGGGCTTCTGGTCCTCGATATCCCCGGCTCCAAAATCCTAATGGTCGACCTCGAGTTTCACCTGGTATCTTCTGCCAGAGGCTCCATGTGAGTCCGTGCTCCCCAGTTGATGTGTAAAGTATATTTTGCACAGCTGGTCCTGTCCGAACAGGCCCAAGAGCTACCGCTCGAGCTATCTCTTGTTTGATGTGCTCAAAGGCTTGTTGCTGCTCAGGACCCCACTGAAAATTGTTCTTCTTTCGGGTCACTTGATAGAGAGGGCTCACAAGCTGACTGTAACCTGGAATATGCATCCTCCAAAATCCCACAAGTCCTAGGAAAGCTTGTGTTTCCTTCTTGTTGGTCGGTGGAGACATAGTTGCTATCTTGTTGACAACATCCAATGGCACATGACGGCGTCCATCTTGCCATTTTATTCCCAAGAACTGAATTTCTCGTGCTGGTCCCTTGACCTTGCTTTTCTTTATGGCAAACCCAGCTCTCAGAAGAATCTCAATTACTCTTTGTCCTTTCTTGAACACTTCTTCTGCCTCATTGCCCCACACAATGATGTCATCAATGTATTGTAGATGTTCAGGGGCATCACCCTTTTCCAGTGCAGTTTGAATTAGTCCATGACAAATAGTGGGGCTGTGCTTCCACCCCTGGGGCAGTCGATTCCAGGTATACTGGACACCCCTCCACGTGAAAGCAAACTGTGGCCTGCACTCTTCTGCCAAAGGAATTGAAAAGAATGCATTGGCAATGTCAATTGTGGCGTACCACTTGGCTGCCTTTGACTCCAGTTCATACTGGAGCTCTAACATATCTGGTACAGCAGCACTCAGTGGTGGCGTCACTTCATTCAGGCCACGATAGTCTACTGTTAACCTCCACCCTCCGTCAGACTTTCGCACTGGCCATATTGGGCTATTAAAAGGCGAATGTGTCTTACTGATGACACCTTGGTTCTCCAGTTGACGAATCAATTCTTGGATGGGAGCCAGAGAGTCTCGGTTTGTACGATACTGCCGTCGGTGTACAGTCCTCATAGCAATTGGCACCTGTTGTTCTTCAACTTGCAACAGTCCCACAACAAAAGGATCTTCTGAGAGGCCAGGCAGATTAGACAACTGTTTTACCTTTTCTGTATTCACACTGGCCACACCAAAAGCCCATCGGTATCCTTTTGGGTCTTTGAAGTATCCCCTCTTGAGATAGTCAATGCCCAAGATGCAAGGGGCTTCTGGGCCAGTTACAATGGGATGTTTTTCCCACTTGTCCCCAGTCAAGCTAACCTCGGCCTCCAATACTGATAGTTCTTGACAGCCCCCTGTCACTCCTGAGATCCAGATAGGTTCTGCCCCTCTATAACTTGACGGCATTAGTGTACATTGTGCCCTGGTGTCAATTAAAGCCTGGTACTTCTGTGGATTTGATGTGCCAGGCCATCGAATCCACACTGTCCAATACACCCGATCATCCCTTTCCTCCTCCTGGCTGGAGGCAGGGGCCCTCTATTCCTGTTCTTGGTCGGAGTACTCACTGTCTGACTCTTGCCGTGCCAGGCCGGAGGTTCCTTCTTCAGGATCAAGGGAGGTGATCTCAGTCTTTCTGTATCTGGGAGATCGCTGGTTACTTCCTTGTGGTTTTACACCAGCTACATTAGCAACCTTCTTAGATGTCTTCTTGTTGGCAGGGGTCTTTCCTCGCAATTCATGTACACGTGCTTCCAACTTAAAGGTGGGTTGACCATCCCACTTCCTCATGTCCTCCCCCTGGTCGCGCAGGAAGAACCAGAGTTCGCCACGTGTCATGCGCCTTGGCTTTCCTTTCCCCCTGACTGGGACAGAAGAGAAATGATTTCTTGGGGAGCTCCTAACATCCAGGGCACTCTCCCGTAGCGATGAGGAGGTACCAAGACTCTCTTCAAAGTTCTGAAGCCAGGAAGAGACTGCCTCCACAGTTGGCGTACATCTTAGTCCTTCTCCCGCATCCATTTCTGGGTAGTACATCGCGGCCAAGCCGGCAGAATACGAGGATGGCGCACCTTTAATCACCTTCCTCCACATGGCCCGTGTGCATGGGACATCCTCTGGATTTTTAGGGGCTTCATCATTATCTGGATCACCATAGATGACTTCCATCACTGCTAATTCTCTCAGGTACTGGACACCTTCATCTGCAGTAGCCCACTTCCCTGGGGTGTGGTCCATAAGATCTTCCTTAAAAGGATACCTTGCTTTAACACTTGAAAGGAGCCGTCTCCACAGACTGCAAATTGTTGTCTCTTTTCCAATTCCCCTTTCAATTCCTCGATTTCTAGCAAGGGAACCCAGCTGTTGGGCTTCCTTACCTTCCAGCTGTTGAGCATCTGCCCCATTATCCCAGCATCGCAGCAGCCAGGCAGCGATCCGCTCACCCGGCTGGCGGCAATAGTCTTTCCGCAGATCTCGCAGTTCTGATGACGTCAGGGACTGGGTAGTTTCTGCCTCCTGTTTCAGTTCTGTTATTCCCTCTTCTGATACCTTTGCTGAAGGACCAGCTTCTTCCTCCTCTTTCTCCTCCCTTATTAATCGAGGGTATGGGCCTGTTGTTCTCCTTGTCCATTGTTTCTTTTTTACTACTGGGGCAATCTCTGTTGTTGTTATTGTTTGAGTTCCCATGTCAACTACAGCCCTTTGAGAGTGCTGAACTGCAGCTCGATAAGCACAGGCCAGGCCCCAGTAAAGTGCTAGAAGTTGCTGATTCTCATTGGGATAGGCAAGACACCCCTCTATCAGGTGATGTGTCAATTTTGTGGGGTTGCTTGCCTGTTCAGGGGTGAGATCCCAGGCTACAGGAGGTGATAACCGTCCTAGGAATCTGCCCAACTCCTTCCACTCTCCCTGCCACCCAGGAACAGGCCGCCTTAGAGCACATTTTGGCACCGATTCACTCAAAATTTGCCTTCTCTTACACCAAGAGCATACCGAGCTCCACACAACCCACAACAGGCGAACAGCATTAATAAAGAGTATCAATGAACTAACATAAGGATGACTAAGTACCTCAGGAGCCTGCAAAATAAAACCACTCATGATGTTCCCGATTCCTTGCAGCATGTTCCCGAGCTTAACAAAATAAAGATAAGCAGCGCAATAAACAAGCCCGTGACCATCACAAGAGCTTGTTGCTTAATAACTACTATAGCTACAGCACATTTAATATAAAACTGCCGTTGTTTTGCCCCACGTTGGGCGCCAGAATAGACTGTGATGGTTTGACTCTGACTAAATGCCAGGTATCCACCAAGTCGCTCTGTCACTTCCCCCCCCTCCCTTCCCTTTGTTTTCTCAACAGGGTAAAGAGGGGAAAGAAGATAAACTAACCCTTGTGGGTGAAACAAAAGCAGTTTTAATATAAGCAAAGCAAAGCAAAAGTCCGCGCACGGAAGCAAAAGCAAACAGATTTATTCTCTACTTCCCATGAAGAGGCGATGTCGGGCCTTCTCAGGAAGCAGGGCTCCAATACGCATAGTAGTTGCCTCGGAGGACCAAGGGTGACCCCACCCCCTTCCTCCTTTCTCCCAGCTTTATACTGAGCAGATGTCATATGGTATGGAATATCCCTTTGGTCGGTTTGGGTCAGCTGTCCTGGCTGTGTCCCCTCCCAAGATCTTGCCCACCCCGTCCCACTGGGGGAAATGTCAGAAAGAGCCTTGGTGCTGTGTAAGCACTGCTCAGCAGCAGCCACAACACCAGGGTGCTATCAAGACCCTGCAGCTCCCAGCATAAACCACAGCACCGTGAGGGCTGCTATAGGGGAAAACCGATTCCAGTTCAGCCAGACCCAATACATAGTCATTAAACAAAGAGATCTTGTTATACAGCAGCTCTTGAAACTGCTGAGATCTTTGCTTCTTTTTAGGTACGTGGAAGTGTTAGAATGTCTCTTGCCAATAAACATAAGTGTGTTTGTCCAGGTTGCTTACCCAGTGTAAATACTTGATCTCTAAGTCAGACGATATCAAGTTCTTTAATTAAAATCAGAAAAAGTTGGTAACGGCCAATTGTCAAGTCATTTTCTTTGTAGAAAAATCCCCATCTCCAGGTATTAGAGATAGATTTATATCCCAGAGGAAAGGCAGAATTTAATCTCCAGATCTCTGTTTTTGCATCATATGACTCTGTGTGATGCAGTTAAGCACTTAAATACAAAATTTTTTTTGGACTTATGTTAAGATCTTTACCTAGTTGGGAATACTTGACAACTTCTATCAGGTAATTAAAAGAATGAAAGGGGGGGGGGGAAGTATTTGTATTTGTTCTGTGGAAACTTATAAAATGGTCTTTATGCAGAACTCTACTGGATATTTTGTTTGCTTTGAAAAAGGTGACATGATTTTCAGGGCTTGTAAATTTGGATCCTGCTTGTGATGGGCCAGAAGACATAACTTAGTCATCTAAGGTGTGTGGTAGAAGAGCCATATGTGCAAAGCGAGATCAGTCATTTATTCAGGTGCATTCAGAATCTATGCAGTTGAAGATTTGTGGCTGCCTGTCTGTTGTGTGACAGAAATAACTGTGTGAAAAAACCACTTTTGCCTCCTTTTCCTGCACTGAGGTGGAAACACCTCCTTATTAAAGAGAGATGATAAACCTTTTATGAAGATTCAGTTTCTAAAAATGTCTGTTCATGCCACTGGTGGCCAACTGAAATGCTGGGGTTTCAACCCCAAGCCCCAAATGAAGGTTGACATATGGGTGATTCCCACAGCCCTTCACAAAGGGGGGGGTGAGTTTGCCTTCAGGCTTCCCTCCAGGGTGTGGCCAGCCTGGCAGGGAGAGCCATTGGGTAAAGGAGCCCCAGGTGTCTGCATTAAGTAAACAAAGGTCAGGTGTCCCACTGAGGGATAAAAGCTGGGACCACTTGCAGGAAGGGGCAGTGTCTGTCTGTGAGGTGGAGGCACTGTGCAGAGTTCCCTGTTGGGGAAGGACCTCCTGCCTCCCTGGGACTGGGCTCCAGTCAGGTCTGGCTTTTGTAAATGCAGGCTGTGTAGAGATTCATTATGTGGCTTCCTTGGTCTTATGTATTTGGCTTGTTGACTCGTGTCCCATCCCTTCTATGGGAAACTGCATGTCACCATTTATTCCACCCATTGTTGGTCATGTGGTGTCGTTGTTGGGGTCAGTGGGATTGATGTCCATTATGTATAAACTGACTTGTTTGTACCCCCAGTGCTCACCCATGTACTGAACCTTTTGTATCAAATACAAATTGGTTATTGGTTCATCTTTATTCTGGCTGTGTCCTTTATGCTAGGCCTGATAACTGGCAAAACACCACCTCAGTAGATGCTTTTCTTGCAGTTAGCATGGGAAGCCCATTGTCTTTCTCCTCTGCATGTGAGCCATGTGCTCCAGAAAGATGGAGTGTTATGGAAATGGCATAGGAAGTTTAAAAAGCTACTGTGGTTTCTGTATACATACAGACGAGACAGCTGGAGGTTTTTGTGTACTATCAAATTGCCATCTTTTGCTGAGGGTTGCGTTGTAATGTGAAGGAATGAACATAGACTGAAGTAGTACTGTGGAAATACCATTGTTTATTTCAATAAAAGTTCACTGTCATTATTTACCAAGGTGAGGTATGGGGAAGGTTGGCTGGTTTTTGGTTTAAGAGCCCAAAATTTAAGGGGACCATCTCAAGTATGTGAGTCAGCTCAGATCTTTGGAGATAGGCAGCTGACAAAGTTTGAGAAGGCCACTCCCAGTGTATGGAAAGCTCAGTAGCCCTGTTGTTTAGGAGTATAGGTTTGTGTCGTACAACAGCAAAACCAAAAGCTTGGCCAAACCCATTGATGAGCAAGAGTTTATCATTCTTATTGAAATAGATTGGAAGATGGCAGAAAACACAATGTGCTCATGACTTGCAAGCTGAGGTAGTTCAGATGTGTAAAACTACTTGATTCATAAAAGGGATGATTGAAAGTACAGTCAAAGTAAACTGGGAACTGGGACTTCACAGTCACAGGAGCTGAGTGGCAAATCTGTATAGGGAAGATTGGGGAAGTAGTTGATGACTCACTGCCCATCCTTCTGAACTCACAGCCATTACTTGCTAGAAAAAAAATGAAGATACTTTCTCAACAGATAGCTGGCTTGTAATGTTCCTGTCTTGTGAGATTTCTACTTTCAACAGATGAAGTACATATGTTTCACTCTTGAAGTTAGGAGTGTGTGCTCTGATGTTTTATTTTAGGCTCTCTTTTTTTGGTCATTTAACTACTTAAAAAAGTTTGGGGCAGAACCTAGTTGTGAATGTGAATTTTTAATGAGAGCCTCTCTGAAGGGGTATTTTAGTAAGATGCACGGGGAATACCTTTTCACATAGGAGTTAGTTGCTGTTGTGTTTTACAAAGCTTGAGGAGCCTGACTGGAAGTACTCTATTCTGAAGCCTTAATGAGCAGATTCACAAAAGCCTTAATACATAAAAGTCTGCTAGTCTACAAATGCCAGGCTTTATCTAGTGTGTGTGGAATTGCTCTTCTGACATAAATGCAGCCTAGCTGAGAGATAGAAGCAAATGTGTGGAAAGCTGGGGTAAAATATGTCATTATTGAGATAAAGATAATGGTGGTAGTTTCTTGTGCAGCACTTGATGCAAGGGTATCCTACTGCCTAAGCTGGTAGTCACATAGCAGATAGGTGGGCAACAAGTAGAAATGGAGTGGAAAGAAGTCCACAGAAAATAACAGTGACTACTGCTCTTTCCCTATGTGGAACACAGCACAACCTTAAAGGAGAGGCATTGAAATGAAACTTGGAGAAAAAGAATAAGATATTCCTGACTACACAAGCTTTCGAAATAAGTGTTCTGTTCAGTTGAGGGTGGGGGAATGGGCAAGGAGTCTTGGGAACAGTGTTGATGGGTGGTTTTAGTAGAGAAGACACAGTTGGCTTTCTCTTTGGTAGGTTTGGGGATGTTTTCAATTTGGTTGGGTCCAGGTCGAGGTTACGAGTTAAGTCTGTAAATTGTAGTAACCCTCTGCTTTAAGCTGTACATTGTTTTTCAGTTTTTGAATTGTGAAGGGCATTGGACTCTCTTGGGTTAAACTTGGCCAATAAAAATTCCCTCCTCAACCTATTAAGGAACTTAAGTGACATGAGGTTTATTTCTTTAACTTATTTTGGGTTAAGCTGGCAAACTTTTTCGTTATTCACAAAACCTTGAGGAGCTGACTCTTGAAAAAAGAAAATGTTCTCATGCACGGGCTCTGGTATGCCAAGCTTTCACTCATAACAGATTTTTATGATGCAAATTATAAACTTATGAGAAGTAGAGTTTATAGTGGAAAGAATGACAGAGCTTTAATTACAGCTGTGCTATAACAGAGCAGTTCATAGTGAGCTGCCGACCATCTAAACTGCACTATAATCTACAGTCAGAACATCTTGGATTTAGCCTCACGAGCAGTGTCATTGCAAGTGCCTTGCTTGTGAACTTGCTGGTTTATATGTTATTCTGCTGTACAGTTTCAGGGTTGAGGTTGTTTATCTCTTGTATACTAAAGATGATTGTTTATGATTAGGTGCTTAGCCAGATGTGGGGAAGGGGAAGAGATGGCTGGTTGACTTCAGGTGTAGACAATTCTGAATGCTAAGAACAGACTCCAAAAATACATGTTAATCTTACCAGGAGAGGGGACAGTAAGTTCTGCATCTCTGCTGTTATTGTTCATTCTTGGTTTTGTTATGTAGGTTTTGTGAGCTTAGGCAGAATTGTTTAGAGTTGAGAAGTTAGTTGTTAAACCGAGGCAGTTTGTCTGTACCAGGAGAGCAGGTTTTGAGTTTATTGTTTTGAAACTTGGATGTTGTTGCTTGGTACCAAGTGATAGTGTCCCATTTCAGAGATAAAATAATATTCTGCCTTTTACGTTTTGCAAGCCTACATTGCTGCTCAAGACCGTGAAAGCATCATCTATTCTCCCTTGCTCCCAGCTTTTGTTGCCTTCTCACCCACAAAACTGATTGTATCTTCTGAGAGTTATGAAGTGTAAACACACTTCAGGTTTTGTATCTTGGGCCTACCTTCAAACAGCCCAACAGTATGGCACAAGGCTGTGAGACGGTGGCTTTGTATGAATCTTTCCTTTTTATTTGCTTAAGGCAGTTCCCCCCCCTCGTTTTGAGTGTCTGCATAATTCAAAGTGAATTGGGGTTTTTTTGTTAACAAAGTAAATTGTTATTTGAGTGAATGTGCATCCTTCATTTTTATATGCAGTGTCTGTATGAGGATGTTGTAACTGAGATGCAAGAGGGAGCAAGGTGTAAAGATTGTCTACGTCCTGGTGGAATATGAGAGCACAAAACCGGTTAGGAGAGTAGTAATGTAGCTGGCTGTGGGTTAAATAGCAGACAGAGGAAAAAGAGGGGAGGATACCAAAAAAGCTGATCTTGCTGAAGCTTTGGAATGCTGAATCCAGGGGTGGGGAAGTAGGGGTGGTTTGGGAATATTCTCAAGCCTTTGTTAAATGTTTTTGCAGTTGGAAACCATGTGAATTCCATAGCCTCAAGCTGTGTTTATTCCTCTCTCTTTTTTACCTTTAATTTTTCCAGCTGAAAAGCCAGATGATTGACCTCTTTTTTTTTTTTTTTGGCCACTTATGGCCCTCTGCTTCATACAGTCAGCAAGAAGAGACAGTAATATTCTGTGTTTCTAAAGACAGGTCTCTGCCTCCTAAGTCTTGTCTTTATCTCACAAAACAATTATTTTCTTTAGCTACCCTGAAGACTCATCTGGACCCAGTTTGTAAAACTTCTGTAATATGACTGCATGTGTTTAGGTGAGGAGTTATGGCTAGTGATACTCTAAATGTCTGGATTTTAAAAGCTCTTTTAGTTTGAGGCTGTGTTTTTGAATAAGGGGAGGCTCCTGTAGGTAAGCAGGCAGCTGTTGGTAGTGAAACTATCCCAGGAAATTAAGGCCCAGAGATTTGATTTTGGGAGCTCCTGCAGAAGTGGGTTAAATGGGAAATTGGATTTAGGGCAAAAGAGGAATAGCTGCTTTACAAACTTACCTCTCTAAATTCAGTGAAGTGTGCATACTTTCTTTTTCTCTTGAACTATATGTACTCCGTTCATGTGTAGGCTAAGCAGAGGAAATGCAAGTCATCCACAATGGTGTATCTGTTTGCATATGAAAGCAAATTAAGGCTCGGTTTACACATGTCTTATGATCATTGTGCTGCAGTATGATTTCAATTCAGTGGTGAAATGGATTCTCATGTGGTTGGTATGTCCGGTAAGGGTAAGGTTCAGTTAGAACAATGTTCAGAAATCGTATTAATGAAGCTGAAGGGTAGGGTAATGGACTGGTACTATTTTAGATAGAAAACTTTCAGTTTATCCCCTTAGTAACTTTAAGTTAATTTTGCTGAGACTAGAGAGGTTGGTTTTTCAAGGAAAAAGAAAGAAATGTTTGTGGCATCAGCCACTATTATTTTGTTTGAATTACATGGTTTATTGTGAGGTAGCAAAATAGCTTTTACAGTTCCGTAATTGCATAGCAAAGTGGCATCTGTTTTATTGGCTTTATTAAACTTTCAGCAACTCACACAGTATGGGATTATCAATTTTTAGTCAACCCATTATATTCTTAGTTGGATAAAACATTTAAATTAAAACAAACAGCTAACTTTACTAGCCACACTTTCAGTCTATGTCCATTTACATACCTTATCCTAGATGGCATAATCCAGATCCAGAAAAGAAGGGTGTCTTTCTAAGTACAAGACACTGAGTTTTTTACCAGACCCTGGAGTTGTTATTTTTAATCTTGCTGCTTTCCTTTCCAGTTTAGCCCTACAGATGTCTGTGTGCTGAGGTTTTCCAAGTCTCCTGTTTCTTCCTGTCACTTAGATACTGTTAGACCCCATGTATCAGATTAGGCTCTCTAAGGACACTCCTGGGTGGCTGGTGACTTGGGCTGCATGTACAATACAGATTTTTTCATTTAGAATATGGGTGGTGGAAATCTTGCAAGTTAAAATGAGCTTGTTCCCCTTTAAGGCTGAATGGATTTGTTTCCCTTGTGCACTTGATGGATATGAATGCTTACTAAGGATTTATCCTGGATCTCTACATTCTGCCTGTTAAACCTATGCTGCCTTGTGTAATATAATTCAAGTTTTCTTAGATGAAAAGAAGAAAAGGAAGAGAAAATCTGACTCTAACCTATTGGTTAAACTCTTGTGAAAAAGCAAGTCCCAGCCTCTCCTAAAGAACAGTTTTAAATGGTATCGTAGTAACACTCTTGCAAAACAGAGACACACACCATTAAAACCTTAAAGAGCAAACAAGACCTCCCTCCCTGTCATGGAACTGTCTATTTAACTCTGCCATATTCTCTTTTTCCTTCTCTGTACAGCCAGTAATAATTCTGTAATAACGTGTATTTGAAAACCTGCATATCTAATATGAGTCGTGTTCAGGATAATGAAATTCCAAGCTAAATGTGGGTCTCTGATTTCTGTTGAAGTTGGCTGCAATGAGGCTTTCTGTATATTACTTGTCTGGGCTTGCATGTCTTGCCTTGCATAAATAGTGTGTTTTGTTATTTTATGCTGTATTAGGTGCCTGTGAGTAGAGCCAGTGTGCTCTACTGGCTTTGATAGGGTGTTTGAAAAAGCATCACTGCAGCATTAAGCAGCACACACATTCTTCGAGTTGTAATGCTTCATTCATCTTTGTCGTGGTGCTACTGTGTGTTAACTTATTAGTACAAGTCATATTCATTTTAGTTATGGACTTTTAAAACAGGCTTAAACTCGCATTTGTTTTTCTGCTAAGGTATCAAATGACTCAAAGTGTTCTGGTAAGAGACTAATCTAAACACTGAAATGTTAAGAAGGATATCTGGTAGAATAATTCATGCTACAATGTCCTTGACGTTTCTCGAAATTAAATCAGTTCTGAAGCCTCTCTTCAGTCACCAAAATTTTTTTAAAAATCAACCAACCAAAACCCAAACAAATAAACAAAAAATTGAAGGCTATTCAAAAACCCCAGGGAAAAATGTAAATAGGAGAGATAAGTTGTTTTATTCTCATGTTTAGCTTTGATGTCATCTTCCATTTCCTTCCCAGTCAGACAGGCTAGAAGTTTGTCTTCATTTTTGAAATTACTGTATAAAAAGCTTAATTTCTAACTTAATCCCAGAATTCGGACTTTGTGACCTTTGGAAGCCAGTTCTTAATTGGAAGTTTGGCTTGGACATGATACAAGTGCCTTCTCTGAAGTTAAATCCTAATATGATACATTAGAAGAGAGGAGAATTTGCTGGAGGAGAGGAGATAACATAAATTATTTGGGTAATTTTGCAAATCTTACAGATACAGTATAGTCTTAATGTTTACAATTTAACTGAATGTTTGCAGTGCATATCCTGTCCATGTCCTGGAAAAGATCGTTCGGTTAAGAGGAGGCGTAGTGTTGGGGGGGATGTGTAGTGGATATACATGGATGTGTATATACCAGCAGAGAACTGGAAGGTAATTGCCAGAGAGAAGATGTCCCAGCAGCAAACAGTTCCATGTCTGTATATATTTTTCCTAAACTGAGCAAAGTGAAGAAAAATCTGGAGTATTTACCTGGAATTTCAGGCTGTAGCTTCTTAATTGTCTTTAAACTTTTGTCCCTAGACTGAATAGGCCAATAGTCATTGATGCAGCCTATGTGGAAAGGTAGTAAAATGCCTCCAGATAAGAAGAACACTTTTGCTTGTGTTATCGGGATAAATTGTATGGTATTGCTTAGGGAGAAGGATGTGACAAGAAGGGAGGGTGGTCCCATCTCTGTCTCTACTTGTGAATGCTAGACCTAGCCGGGCCTCAGAGGTCTGTGAAAACACTGAGATAAGCAATGATTGGGAATCTTGCTTTATGTTTCTTGGCTCGTGAACTTACCCCTTGGCCTATACAGCAGGGCGCCAACTCCCGCTAACAGGATGAGTCAAGAGAAGTCAAATACCCTGCAGAGTCAGGTATCACGCCACCACATACAAATAATTGTTTCGTGTTTTGACTGCATATTTCTGTTTTACCACTTTTTTTTTTTTTTTTCAAAATGTCATGTCTTGAAGAACCAGAATGGAGCCACAATTTGTGTGCAATCCAGGAAGCCTAGGCTGCAGACTAGATGGAAAAAATAATTTGTTTAAAATCTCACGTTATATTTTATCATTCCCTTTCCATCTTCTTGCTTCAAAGTCAGTTCAGCATATTTGTAAAACCTACAGCTAGTAAAACTACTGGGAAAGAAGAGATCTGTTTTCAGTTAAACGTCTCTGTACTGTAGCTCCAGTATCAGGTTTGGATTGATGCCTCACTTACAGGGCTGGGAGCATTTTAAAAATACAGCTCCAGAAGCTACCCACGGAATTTGGTTTTTATTTCCCTTGTTAGGCAAGTAATTGCTAGATTGGCAGTAGATTTCTTTGTTGTAAAATCCAGATCGCTGAAAGTAGCCATTGTGAAAGACTGAAGCAACCCCACAGCACCCCCCAGTGAATTCTCTTCATCTTGCTGTAGGATGGTTTGCAAATGTGCAAGCAGTGTTGCTCGTTTCTGAGAGTAATGTGAAGTGTCCTTAGGATTAATTGGGTTTTATGCTACTAAACTGTGCAACTGAGATGGGTTGGCGGGAGCAGTTGGTTTCACAGGTTGATTGGTGACTTTGCTTGCTTTTCTTAAAGAATCTTGTGTTTGGTGGGACAGTGGAGAACTGTACAACCCAAGTGAGCTGGTAGAAACAAGGAAAATGCTGTCTTTTAAGGAAGAAGGTTTTGGAAACAGTCCAAAATTAACATGAACTAGTCTTTAGTGTTGGTCTACTGCGTTATCTTCTATCTTTTCATGCCTTTTTCCTATTTGGAGTTTTCTTTGCTTCTGTAGAAAGCCTGTGTGAGTGGTACTGTTGACTGCATGTCTAACATGTCCTCTGACCTAATACAGGTTATGCTGCAGGTTTATTCTCACAGGATTTTTCATCAGGCATTTTGTTTTCTGGATATGAGCAGTTGGAACCTTTTGACTGACTTTTGACAGCATCCAGACTCCTCTGCTCAAGTATCTCCCCATTTTGTATTCTTATGTTTTACATTCCTTGCTGTAGTGATTTGCACTTGTCTTCACAGCAGTTACATGTGTTTTCTCTATATTAACACTTCTGTTTTAACAAACATTAACTGTAGTTGACCACAGACAGCCTTCTGCAAATAAAGACACCTGAAGTTTTCTCTCACTTAGTGAAGCATTGGTAATCCCAAAATGTGGGAACTTTTTGTTTTGTTTTCCGCTTTTATGCACACTGTGTGGTTGGTTGGTTGGTTGGCTTGTGCATAGGAAAGATTTGAGAGATTGTTGCAGATGTCAAGTACATATCCCTTCTGTGGAGCCCTTTGCTCCAGTATGTTCTTTAAAGAATCCACTGAGAGTAGGAACAGAGACTGTTGTATTGATTTCTCATCACCTGCATGTAGCTGTTCTAGTTAATTAAATATCCTATAGAATCATATTAATTGTTAATTGTATTTTGTGGGTGTCAAAGATGAGCTGAACAAATTAATAAATTTCAAGTTCCTGCTTTGTCTCAGTGGGTATTTCTCCTTTTTCATTGTGCAGGAACCAGGGATTGAGTCCTGGTTGTGGCTTTCTATGCACAAGAGATGCGCACGAAATGTTTTAGCAGTTTTATTTGCAGGAAGGATTGGGTTTTGTCTTGGATTTTGTTGGTTTTTAAAATATTAGTTTTACCTTGGAAGTGATGATGAGAGAGAAGTTCAGAGGACGTTACTCTGTTAGGATCATCAGGAGAGGCCAGGCGGACCACAGAACCATCAAGCTGCAGGGACAGAATGGGACTGCACAGCATCTACTGAGTGTTTGCCTTCAGACTCCATACCCATAGACAGTCATTTTCGAACATTTTGAAGAGATTTCAGAAAATTTTAAATGTTCATTTGTGCTTGATTTTTGCATTAGAACTGTTGCTCTCTTACCCTTCTGATACTGTGATTTAAATTTTCAGAGCCTTTGAGAAGGTACAAATCTTACCACAGCGATGTTTATAGTACTTCGAGTGAAAGTCCATCTGTTATTTCTTCAGAACCGGATTTCAGACAAGGTAAGACCTGTGTTTAAAAACAAAACTAACCAAACACACACCCCCCCCCCAACCCAACCAATCAATCAAACAGAAAACCTAAAGAAAAAAGTTCAAGATGAAAAATAAACCCCAAAAGTAGGAAGTTAAATCTTTAGTAGGAGGCTTCATAATTACCACTAATACGAAGTTGTAAGATGATCTCATGTAATTACAACATTGTGTACATTTCAGCATAATTGGCACTCTGTTCAAAAATGAAATTTAGCACTCTGAAAGGGAACTTGGTAGGAAAAGCTGGAAATGGTTACTTTTTACTGGAGTGCTTGTTTTAAATAGCATGCTGTCAAAGTTGTTTTAGTGTACAATAACTACAAATTGCAAAAGCTTTAAAGAGATGGAGGCAAACCATTTGATGAAAATGAGGAAAGAAAGCAACAATTGGGAAGCTAGAGTATAGCTGCACTGTAGCTATTCCATACACAGAGAATTCCAACCCAGCCTCCCTGTACTCGCTGTGCTCTCAACCTTCCTTGTCTTTCTTTGTTCATCCTCCTGCTTACTGAGCCAGAAGCCTAAGGAGTAGCAACAAGTAGCAAGTCTCTTGTAGCACATTTAACTATATCTAGATAAACGGGGCTGTATGTTCTGCAAGAGCTCTCCTACTACCTCTGTTAATTGAGGGTACAGTAAGAGATGATAGTGAAATTATTTGCAAAATCAAACTCTTAAGCGTAGTATCTCAGGTGCTGCTGCAGAAAGATGTACCGGCAAATGAGATAATCATTACAAACAGAATAGCAGGTTAGTATATTGCCAAAAGGAAGAAAAAAAAAAATCAAATCTTTTTTGATAAGTTATAAGAAGGAGCCAGATTCCAGGAACAAAAATTAAACATAGGAGCTCAGCAACGTATATATTGGTTTCTTAACTCCCCTCTTGTGAACTGGATGCATAATTGCTTTACCTAGCTGCTCTGTTTCTGTTCTGGAGTGGTGTTTTATATGACGTCTCTACCAGGCATGCATCTCAACTCACAGCTGACAAAAATGTGAGAAGGTGTCTATGCAATTGTGTGGGGTCTTTTTTAATTGTTTCTTTTAGGCCTTCCTTAGTATTATTCTTCAAAGGACTTGTGTAGTGCAGCTGTTTTCGTTGCGGGAAACTGCAAGATTGCTTTGAAAACTGAAATCAACATCATAATGCTAGTTTGTCTAATACTGTAATGCCATTGTGCAGAATGCAGGAATCTGATTCCTTCTGAGTAATCTCATATGACTGATAAATCCTTGATCTTTAGATGGGATTACTCTGTGTGCTTTGTTGCCCAATCAGGTATTAATTTGTCTTTTGGTTTGCTAGTGAGAAGAAATGAAGGTTTCAAGAGAGATGATGCCAGTGGTGCTTTGCCAGGTGCTGATGATATCTCCACATCAAGTCAAGCTAATTCTCAGAGGGCAAGGTAAACCCTGTAGAAACAGTATGTTCTTGGAGTGCTTTGTATCAAAGTATTCTAAATCTACAAGTGAATTTTTCATTCCCATCCTAGCTTCCGTTTAAGGTTAAAAAATTGTATACTTGAAAGAAAAGAGCATTTCAGAATTACGTATTGCAGTCTGAAGTAAAAGTCTTGTGATGCGTTGTGGTGTAGAGGTAAGTATAGCAGTTAGGAGTTCAAATTCAGTTCCCATATTTAATGAAGACTGGATTGTACTCTCTAGAGATGCTGTATCTGTCAGGTCAGGGGCCACGTTCTGCTTGGAAATATTATTTTTATTTTCATTATACTTTTCTAAAATAAAGTTTGGAAAATATTGATGATAAAAATATAAACTAATTTTTTTATCATTTAATAAGGAAACGATCACATGCTTATTTGTTTGAAATAAGCCAAAAACCATGCATTTGGTTGTTCTGGCAAACTCTCAGTATATGTTGTTGTGTTTTGGATTTTTTTTTTTTATACCTCAGCAAGCCAATTCAGTAACAGTTTGCTTTTTGAAATTTGATGTGGTGTGTATTTGAATATGACATCAGTGAGTTTTATTTTTTCAAGTGCCGTTCATCAATATTGCTTTAAAAAGTAGGTTCTGCTTTTTACATCACCTTAATATAGCGTCTTTGTGCAGCAGAAGCGTATCTTGCCATATTTTTAGATTTTGAGTGGTTCCATTTTAAATGTTTGAGAATTTTTACTGACATTGACCTCTTTGAAGGAAAATTTTTCTAGTATCTGCTAGACACTGAGTCACCCTGGCATATTTTATAAAAATCATTCAAATAATTTTTGTAGTAAGGGAAGAAAAAAAAAACCCCAGACAGACACGTTTTCCCCCTCTTCTCTCACCACATTATAACAAAGCCTTGTTTCAGCAGTTTTCTGCTTTGTTTGAGGTAGTTCAGCAGAAAGATTGCTGCTGTGATCAGTATTTTAGGATATTTATATGTTTTTGGCATAAGTTGGATGGGAATCCTGCTCAATCACATTTAAGAAACTCAGAGGTGTCTCAAGATTGGAACTGTTTCAGGTGATGTGGCAAGCCTGTCATTTGTGTCCTCCGTGTTTGTTTAACATACAGAGTGATGTGCAGTGAGCAGGGCTTTGAACATGGAGATGATAATAGATGAACATCTGCTTCTCGCACTGTATTGTGTACCTTAAATGGGTCTGAGTAAGGCAGGGTCTCAGATGAGCTGTATCTGATTGCACATGAGCAAGAGAACAGTTACTTGGAAATCTCGCAGCTTTTGGCGATCTGCTAAGCAGCTGCATTGATTTTCTTACTACTTCCACTTTGCCTGAAAAATGTAAAGTCATTTAGAAATGTCTATATTGGCTTTTCTTGCAGGGGAGAAGGATTTAGGCATTGCTTAGATGGGTTAACACTGCTTTGTTGGCAGGAATATGGTCTATTCATGTAACTGTGTGTTAAATTGCAGTGTCCAAGCAACTTTAGAAATCCAGCCTGTCTTGACGTAAGAAGATTTTGGCTAGTGTGTGAGACTTTTAGGGCAAATTTTCAAGGACTCAGGTTACAGTTTTATGTCCCATGTAACCCCATTAAAAGCTGTAAATTTCTGCTTTGCATTTTATGCTGTTTTAGTACCACACTAAAATGGCAAAGTTGGCTATTATTACTGTGGGTACAGGAGGAGTATATAGCTTTCTTAACTTGCCATTGGTTGTTTTTTTTTCTTTTGGTGAATACTGCTAAGTCAACCTTCATTCTCCTTTGACTTGAACCCAGGAAAGTTGCAAGTTCAACACTGTAGCTATGCTTCAAAATAAAACAGTAATTTGTGGATGCTGATAGAGAACTTTTGTTTCCATTTCTGAAACATTTTCTAAATAGAAAATAGTGTGTGTGTGTGTAAATGAGTCACATTGTTGTAAATTAATCAGGCCTATTATGCAAGTGAAAATGTCATGGTAAAAGACTACATACTTTCTCATGTTTTTTTTTACTTTTGTTTTACTTTATATTGCTCTTGTTAAGGCTGGTACCTTTAGTGGACATAATTTGTATATGTGTAAAATCTAGAAGGAAAATATTGTAACTGCAGCATAGATTTATCTGTTGTGCTTAGCAATGGAATTTTACATGTATGTAACTGTACAGTGTTACTTCAAGACTTAATTTTTTTTTTTAATCTCCTGTTTCTGCTTGGTCTCCTCTCTGTAGCTTTGCTAATAGATATCACTGCACTTGCAAAAAAAATGTCCTGGTAGGGTACCACAGATAGTTCTTTACTGATTTTTGAAATGTTCCCCCATTTCATAAGGTGAAAAAGCTGCTTTTTTTTTTTTAGTACTAAACTAGTAAATATATCCAAGATGGAAAAATGAGGCCGAAGACCTGAAAGCTAGTGTTACTAGCTTTTTTTGTAGACCTGTTGAGAAACAGGAAAGCAGCCACCAGCAGAATCTGGTCATAAAATAACACTTAGATAATATCTCTGTTACTTATATGAGCTGCATAGAAAACAGCGCATGCGCACTCTCTCTGTGTTTCTCCAACAGCTGTTAAAACTTCCCAGTGCTGAAAAGTGTAAAGAGGAATACCATCAAAGATGGTAGATGGTTAAGCAGGGAGATTTCTGAGAAAGTAACTTAATCCAGAATTTTGCATGTTGCTGCTTTAAAATGTCCTGGACTACAGAGACCATGGCTTTCAAAACTAGAAACGTAAGCTCTCAAAGTAAAACTCTTAGTAACAAGTAGTTTGAAGGAGCAGATTCTCAGAGTTTACTTTTTTTGGCCAATTGTTTGATTTCAGGGTTTGGGGAAGTATATGCAATTTAATCCATTACTTGAATTCCATTAGCACTTGGCAGGATTGTTCAGTGTTTTTCTCTGTGTTCAGAGGTACCATCTGTAATTCAATACATACTGTTCCTGCGGCATATTCTTAGAGTCAGTCAGCTTAATCATCCACAGAATTATCCTTGTCAAAATGAGTTGTAAATCAAATAGGAGGATTTGGATTTGAGGGAGTCTACTGCGAGTATTTAAAAAAACCCAAACAAACAAACAGTGAAGCTGTTCAGAGTTATCAACCAGCATGACTTGTGTTGTTTGGGTGGGCTGGCCTGCTCTTAAACTAGCAGAAGCCATAGGTTTTTCAGTAGTACAATTCAGAGTACACTTAAACCCTTCTTGTAGTCTGTGATTTATCCTTTAAACTTCTTGGAATACTTTCCTCATGGCAATGAATACTTGTGTCTGTGTTTTCTCTTTGCTTCTCCTATTCCGTATTTTTGTCCTTTTTTTTTTTCTTTACCTTTTTTCTTTTTTCTTTTTCTTCCTTTACTGTTTCTTCCTTTTTCTCTCTAGGAGCAGCAGCTGACATGGATCTCTTCCTTCTGTTGCCTTTTTCTTCCACTAAATTTCATTTCCATATCCTTCCTACCTTACCGAAAGGCGTCCGTTTTTCTCAGTCTATTCCTGACCTTTCCACTGCACTAATCATTAGAGAATGCCTACCTGCTTCTCTTCTTCCAGCTTCCTTCTCTGATCCAATACCTGCAAATTTCTTGGTAAGTACATTAGGTGAGGAGTTAATTCTCTTCCTCTTTTATGGGAGTCAGTCCTCCAGGTGACTGCTCACCTACCATCTTCAGGTGAATAAGTAACTTTGAGATTCTGGTTTGCAGTCAGACATTGATGAAAATACAGAGTAGCAGCCATGTACTTGTCTGATGAAGTACCGTAGGAAACATACTTTTATGATGTTATCTGTTAGAAATGTAATTTGGATTTTTTTTTTTCTGGTTGGAGTAACAATGCTTGCATGTTCTTGAACTGCACGGAAGAGCTCTGCCTGTATCTGTCAGCAGGATCTCCTTTTCTGTCGAATGAGAAATGCATTCCTTGTCTTAGAACTGAAGAGTGAATCATGCTGCTACCCTCCATAGAAAACTGACAGTCTGACCAAGCCCAAGTTAGTTTTACATATTCAGGATGCTGAAGCAAGCTGATTTCTGGTTGGTGATAGGGTTTATATACTAGGTTATGAAAATTTTTAAACCATTAGATTTTTGAGCTTCTTCTCCAGACACCCCACACCCACTCCAATTTTCAGATAAATTAATACATATCAATGAAGATAATGAACCAACATAATTATAATACTTCATGTGATAACTTAGTGTTTCTATTGAACAGAACTGTATGTTATTAAAAAGGCAGTTTTCTTCTGCAGTAGGGGATTTCACATTAGCAAGTGTTTTCAGATACAGCTAGTTGCAACATGTCTATCTCTTTCATATATTCGTTGATAATTCATAGATATTTATGTACAGAAAGTGTTTGGTTTTGTTTTATTTCAGAGCCCATCCTTAGACCTTGATCTGAAGGGTGCTTGTGGGTGTATTTAACTTAGTTCATTGTGAATATTCCCACGTATGTCAATCTTAATAAGCTTCCTCCTGGTGAAAAGCTAAGCATGTGCACAAGTCTTTGCAGGTCTGAGGCCTTTTCTCATTACTTTATCCTTTTAGGTGTACATTATTATTAAGTCTGTTGCAGAAAGGAACAGAGGAGGGAGAAGGGAAGCGATACTGTGAAAGCCCTGCACAATGGAAAGGATAATGGGCTTACATTAATACAGTGCAGTTACAGAAAAATGTATCTTCCCTGAAATGCCATTTGAGGAACTTCAGCGTTGTTTTGCTCAGTTTGTGGCACATAAGTGATGTTTTATTGTTTGGACTCTCATGATAACATTACTCTTCTTATTTTAACGCTGGTTTTGTATGCTAACCAATGAAACATTAGTATTAAAAAAAAGATAAGAGAATGTGGTGTACTGTTCGTGCTATTGGCATTCATTAGAAACTCTGCTGTAAAAATATGAAAAAAATTTGAAATCACATCCACCAGTTAGCATAGACTACTGTCTGGAAAGGTGCATTTTCTTTTAGTTTAACTGATTTGTCATTCACCAAACATAACTTTAGGCTCTTTTAAAAACCAGGTAAATAAATTTAATGTCGAGTCTGTAGATTACCTTTTGCTACAATGGGCTGTATGTCAGTGTCAGTGCAGGACTTACTCAGCATTTATCTGTATTCCTGAACTTCAGTGCAGTGATACGCAGGCTTCAAAACACTTTGCTCTTTCATGTTTTTCATAACTCTAGTGTACCATCTAAAGCTGACACTTAGCTTAGAATTGCTAAAAGTGTTTTTTGGTGGATGCAAGTCTTGTTGGTTTTCCCTGTCCATTTATGTTTAAAAATTGTATAGTTATGTTAACAGAGGGAGAGCACTATTTTTTCTGGTTTAGGACTTATAAAGAAGCCTTGATTGGTTTATATATATATTTAGTTTGGGGTTTAAAGGTGGTTTTCTGAGAGCACGGGACAGAGGGAGGGGAGTAAAAGTTGGTTTTATTTTTATTGGATTTATACTTTCTTTGCCCTACCTAACCTCCCGATTTTAAAATAAAAAATCGCTTTTGTTCATCCTAAATGGGACATAGATTTCTTTCCACAGAGAATAAAGTTGGTAGGACACTTGGGAACCATACCAGCTGAGAAAAGAACTGGAGGATAGGTTGCTGTGCTCTTCAGAAATACTGATGAGGTTTTTTGTGTTTCTCTTTTTTTTTTTTTTTTTTTTTTTTTCCCCTTCATATTATTGACTTAAATGCTAATGTCTTTTTTTTTGTGGTGGCTGTGTATCAACCAAGCCATTCTTAGGAATTTAAAAGAAAAGGGATTTTTTTCAGCAAAATAAAATGATGGAAACATTAGTATAATTTAGTTTATAGGATGTTGATAAATATAAAATATTTATATAAGTATTTCAAGCTATTCTACTCAAGAAGAATCAGGGAATAAATAACAGTGCTGTGAAAAGAGTTCATCAAGAATTGCTGCAGAGAAAGTGATTGGAGCAATATTTACATGAAGTACACTTAATTTTTTCTCTAACAATATATTTTCGAGCATGCCTTGGTCACAGTCCCTGCTTGAACAGAGAAATTAAGATATTTTCAAACCATTAATATTTTTTTTCCCCCTGTGTGTTCACTGGTTTTTGTACTGATTCACTAGGTTTGTAGTGCCAAGTATTTTTTTAGACTGCAGCTGGGCCTTTCTTTTCACATGAATAAACGACAAGTAGCTGTAGAAGCTTGGCATGTTTGCTCATTTTCTATATTGATGGATTGCTGTAGAGTCCTAACTTCCTTGCTGCTGAATAATTGTTGTGTTTAATGTAGCGTTTAATAACCGGTTTTTGTGTTGTGGGTTTCCACTTAGGTAAGTGCTTAAAGCAGCAGAATGTCTTAGGCGTACCTAGTTATGTCATTCATCCCTTCTGACTATATGTAGGCAACATGAAGCACCATTTGAAGGCAATCTGATAAGTCAAGAAGTGATGCTGAAGCGTCAGGAAGAAGAAATGATGCAACTGCAAACCAGAATGGCACTCAGGCAATCCCGACCTAACCTCTACCCAGGAGATGCGATTAGGTCCTCAATGCTTGACATCACCAGAGATCCGCTGAGAGAAATAGCCCTGGAAACAGCCATGACACAAAGAAAACTGAGGGTAATGCCCTGATCTCAGGTGAACTCTTATTTTCATTGAAACAGAGCGGTGTCTTGACTGAAACTCTTATATGTTGGAATCACAAGCTGGGTCCTGTAATAAACAGTCATCAAGAGATTAAATACTAGGTATGTGGTGTTGCTCTGATAGGAAAGACTTAATTCTCTCAGGGCAAACTCCTGAGGTTTTGCGGCATTAATGACTACCTAGCTTAAAGCAGTATCAAGAGATTCTAAAACAAACAGCAAGCTTTGACTAAAGATTGCATCAATTAAACAATATAGTGTCCTAACAATGATAAGATTTGGGTTTCTTCTGTATTCTGGGGTGTTTTCAACCACTTCGATTTGCATTTATTTCTCTTATTGGAATATTGCAATTACTTCTCTTAGTGGAATGTGGATGTGTCCTACCAGCATCAAAGTTTATTAAATGAACAAGTCCAGAAGGTAAAGAAAGGTAGAGAGGATTCATTTGACCCTTGGATTCACCCAAAATTACCATGCAGACTCCCCTTTCCTTTCCCAGCTGCCCTCTGCCACTGCTTTCAGTGAATTGGATTGACATTATTTTTTTTAAGGATGGAAAACTTGAACCAAGACTCTGGTGAATTTGTTGCCTAATCCAGGGTAATAGTTGTTGTATCTGTCTCCAGTACATAGCACTCTGACCAGTTAGTTCATGCAGACTTTAACCAACCAGATTGGTTCCCCACCCTGGCCCTTGAGGTTTACCTGCAGATGCTTTACATCTAGTACACAGCTGTTCAGAGCTGTATCAGGCAGAGTTAGCAGGCAATAGCCAATTAAGGTTTTCCTTCAAAAAGTTAATCTTGGGTCACTCTATTAATGTGGTGTTGAAGTGGCTATTGTGCAGAGGACTTCCGTTAACAGTTTGGACAGATGACCTCTTAGAATTTACAGGGGGAATTAGTAGGACATATATTTGTCTACAGGCAGACGGAAGCTGGCCAGGATCTCTACTTCAACCCAGCAGATATAATTAGGCTGAAACATTTCAGTCTTCAGGAGATGAGACTTGTGTGTCACAGTCAGAGATTTGTCAAGGCAGAATTGCCACCAATGCAGAAAACTGTAGCAGTGTCAGGCAGTTGCTCACTAAGATAAGCCCAGGTGGTTCCAATCTGCAAACCCTGGGTTTTTTACCCTGCAAAGGAAGGAAAATATGCAGAGTAATGTCACCATCACTGTAGCTAGCCAGTGGTATCTGGCACACATTGTGGCAAAATCAGGTTCTTTAGACCTACCAGCTCATGGGAGGAGTTCAGGGTAATTTTTTAGTTTCGGCCTTTGGTTCCTTTCTGGCATTTTCAAGGCAGGAGTTAACTGTGCCTCAGTCATTCTAGCAGCACTGTTCATTCATACTGTTATCATTTGCAGAATTTCTTTGGCCCTGAGTTTGTGAAAATGACAATTGAGCCTTTCATCTCCTTGGATCTACCGAAGTCTATCTTGGTAAGAAAAGGGCTATTCAGCTGTCAGTGGCGGGGAAGTATGTTAGATGAACAAATGCACTTTTATCACAAAGTGTGAATGTTGGGAAATTGTATTTCACAAAACGCAGACTAAGAAAGGGAAGAATGATGACAGCAGACGTAAAGTAAATGTGATGCTTCTAAGTGGACAGAAGCTGGAGCTGACCTGTGATACCAAAACGATATGTAAAGATGTCTTTGATATGGTCGTTGCCCATATTGGCTTAGTGGAGCATCACTTGTTTGGATTGGCTACTTTAAGAGGTAAGAGTAATGTTTTCATGCAGTTGACAGAAGAGATAAGGAGAGACTGCCTGGCATCTGCAAGGCATTCACTTTGAGTACTGTTCTCCTCTATTGAGGCAAAATAATACATCCCTTACTGAAGACCAACTTTGCACAATAAAATTCTATGTTGGCCTGAGTAATGGCTGCTTGTTTTGGACTGCCTTTTCCCTTTGGTTGACGAGTTTTCTTCCCTGCTGTTTCTTGCCTTCACTTTGACTAGTACCCCTCAAAGGACATGAAAAGGCTTTGGGTTCTGTTAATATGTCCTAGGCAATACTGCAGCCTCTTGTGGAGGCAGAGCCACTGGGATGCATAGGAGGGCCCCTTGTATAGAGGAAGTTGCCTTAAGAGAAAAACATTTGCTCCTGAGGTGTTAACTTTTTGCTGTTAGAACAGACCAGAAGTTGGATTTTTTTTTTTTTTCTTCCCCACTGTGGCAGAAGTGATGTGTTCAGATCCAAGTTCCCTGCCAGCACATCGCACAGGCTGTTGCAGAACTGTAACATGTAGAATACTGGTGTGAGATAGAAGTCCTTAGCAGCCCAAGAGCTTACTTTTATCCATGGCACGCTCCCAGTGCTCTTGGCAGTTTAGAAAGCCTTGAAAATATTTTGCAAAAATGTGAATGGGACAGAAGTAGTAAGGAAGAGAAGGAATTACAGATTTTGGATTTCCTATGGGATAAGAAATTTGAAATTTTAAAGAAACCCTAGCTTCTATTTTGTAGCTGTCACGGAAGGTAACTTTTTCCATTTTTTTTTTTTTTCCACTGGTGTCTTCAGGATAACTGTAAAATTATTTCTTCTGCCCTTACTCGATGTTCCCTTTCACAGCTATTGTGCTTATTGTTAGTCAACAGAAAACCTTACTGTTCAAAACCAAATTTCAGAATTGTTTTGATCCTCCAGCTGGAGAAGATACTTGGTTTTAATGTGTTTTACCCATGTGCTTTCCTTTCTAACATTCATGGCAGACAATGAATTTTTCTTCGTTGATCCTGATATAAAGCTAAGTAAAGTAGCTCCAGAAGGATGGAAAGAAGAACCAAAGAAGAAGAACAAGCCCCCTGTCAACTTCACTCTGTTTTTTCGCATCAAATTTTTTGTGGATGATGTCAGTCTTATACAGTGAGTGTATAAAAATTTATTTTTAAACCCCTAAACCCTTAATTTATGGACAGAAATTGAATATTAATCAAATACTGGAAATTTGCTGTAACAGGAAGAGTACTGAAGATGGTGTGGGGTTTTTTGTGGTTTTTGTTTTCCTGTTCTAGGCATACACTGACCTGTCACCAGTATTACCTGCAGTTGCGGAAGGACATCCTGGAAGACAGGATGCACTGTGATGATGAGACAGCCTTATTATTAGCATCCCTAGCTCTTCAAGCTGAGTATGGAGATTACCAGGCCAAGGTACATCATTGGTTTCACCTTTGAGAAACTATATTCTTGCTGCTTAATTAAAGAATGAACTGTGAGCTGCCACACATGCTTCACAGCTCTGCCCTGGACTGGAAGCTTAGGTGTTATGCTCTTGGCAATTTTTGCTGTGGACAAGTTTTCTTTTAGTCTAACACGGGGCTGTTGCAGAATCTAGTTAAGGATTCTCTGCCTTCAGTGGAAGTAGTCAGGCTTGAATAGGAAGAAACCATATGTGAAATTAAGCTCTGGGTCAGGGATAAGATTCAGAATTCCTTTTCTTACTCAGTTGTAATGTGCAATTCTCTGTAAAACTAATGTTTGTTTCGTTCATGCTCAGAGTAGCATGTGGAGATGCCATCACAAAAATGCTTTATGTTGTAGGTCCATGGCATGTCATATTTCAGACTAGAACACTATGTCCCAGCTAGAGTGATGGAAAGACTAGATCTGTCCTACATCAAGGAGGAGCTGCCAAAATTGCATAGCACTTACACAGGTGCATCTGAAAAAGAGACAGAGTTAGAATTTTTGAAGGTAAGTGGGCAGCAGTTTTCTTCCGTAATCTTCGACTTAATAAATTCCTCAGCTCATGTTCTAAATAATACTGGAAGAAAGCAAGCTGAAAAGATCTTTTCAAAAGACACATTATTACAAGGGAAAAGAAATCATAGATGGAAGGAAGTCCTTTCATTTTTTTTCTGGTCAGTAGTCTTCCTGCTTTAACTCCAACTAGTTAAAAGCAACTCCTGATCCATGTGTTCACTCTAAAGAAAGCTATGATTTCGTTATGGAGGGCAGCACACCCTCCATTCCCTACGTCCTTTGTTCTTTCTGTTGAGGAAAAAAAAACAAATATTAAAAGTTTTGTTACAGCTAATACTGTTTATGGTGCTTGGTATGAAGCAAGCCAGAAGCATTACCAAACAGACTTCTTCAGGTACTATGTAAGGTGATAGGAAAACTATTTTCACTGATATATTTGGTTTATTCAAAAAGGATCCATTGAGAAATGTATTTATGGGGTTTGCTGCTGTTACTCATGAGATAATGATCAGGTCCTGCCTTGATACAATGGCTGCAAATGAGTTCAGGAGGTGATGGTTTGCTGCTGAGACTCTGGATAACCATCACACTAATTCTACCACCACACTGTGATTCCACAGTCTCTTTGAGAAGGTGATGGACGAGGCACTCAGCTGACTATGCCCCTTCTAAGGCTCCTTTGGCAGAAGTATTCTTGTAACTTAACCACAGAGAACAAGAGTAGGGGACTTGATCCTAGCTAAACCTAGTATGACTGCAGTTGGGGTGAGGAGAGCAGTTAGATTCCCTCATTTAATTCTTTATATCAAGAAACAGCAGGAGTGAATGACTCAGAGGGCAAAGCGAGTGAAACAGCATCTTTTGGCAGTGTTGATGTCTTAATGTGATCACAGAATTGCAGTGTTAATCGAATTCGATTTAATAAATGTGTCAATATCAGGTGTATCTGGCTAGTTCCAGTTTGTTGCTAACAACTGGTTTGTGCAAATTTGATTTACAGGTATTCTCAATTCATGCTTTCGTTGTTTGATTTTATAATAATAAAAGCTAGGTTCATTTGCTGTAGTGTTTGGCAGGTCAAGAGATACTACCATGACTTAAAACCCTCTAGAGCAGCTGATGTGTCTCTGTTGTAGTATCTGTAAACTGTAAGTGGAATCACCAGGCAGAAAGAAATCTTTTTTCCCTAAAACTCATGTATGTATATAGACACACATATATTAAAATATTTATACAGAAGTACAATGTTTGTATAGAGGTATAAAAAAAATGTAATAGCCTTAACTTCATATTCTCAGAAGTGTCATTACATTGATCTATACAGTTATGTCAGAGGCTCACAGAATATGGGGTTCATCTTCATCATGTGTTGCCTGAGAAGAAATCCCAAACAGGTATCCTTCTGGGGGTGTGCTCCAAAGGAGTTGTTATTTTTGAAGTTCACAATGGTTCCCGCACACCTGTACTACGCTTCCCATGGAGAGAAACAAAGAAAATATCCTTTAGTGTAAGTCAGTCTCTTCTCTATGTGTGTGTTCATATGTATATTTGTATCTCCTGATCCTGGTTTTGTGTGTAATTTTTGCAAATTAAACTGCTGTTTTACAGTGTAATCTGACTGTGTGACTGATCTGTGTTGTATTATCAGATTGAAATAGGAGTTTCAGTGTTTTAAAGATTCTTTTTTTTCTTTTTATTAGTTTGCATTCTATACTTCTGAGCTTCCACCTGTCTTTTGGAAAACCTGTATTTGTGAAACGTGGCTTCCCTGCCTTCTAAAGAAAGAGCTATTGTGAAGATAGATCTAGGGCTGAGAGAAGCTCTGCCCATTTACTGCATTTTTGGGCAATCTGCCCATGCTGCTGTATGGGACATGGATAGTGAAGCAGCACCAGAGTGAGAATCCTGCATTAGAGGACTGGATACTGGTAAATGCCAGTACTCAGTGTAACTAGGAGATTGCACCTATGTTGCTTTCAAGTTGTTATGTTACCGAGAGTAGTTAAATGATGATGGATGACAGGGGCTGACACTTGATCTGGGTGACACCAGCCAACTTTAGTGGGTACACCATAATCTGGTGGTCATCTCAGTTTTTAATGAGGTGTTGAGCTTCAGATGCTTACCTTTTATACAGCTATTGAAAAACTTCTAACTGTGATACCTTATTGAAAAGCTACAGCCTGTTTCATCCATGCTATAAATTTAACTAGAATTGATAAATTGAGGTTTCAAAATTACTGAAAAGATAAAGCAAATACCTGGAATGTTAACTGATAAGATTTCATAATTAGAGCAGGGATCTAGTTCTCTTTCTGAGTGGCAGCACCCCTTTTGCTTCCCTCAGAGGCTTTGGAAAACTCCATCCTGCAAAATGTAATAGTACTAGTTCTTGTCATTAGCACTAACAGTAACAGAGATGGATGAAATAATAATAAAGTACCATCATAGCTAGCTCAAAAGTAGCTTTAAAGTGCCACTTCATAAATCTCAAATTACTTTGAACCCCTATTTTAATAGAAATCTCTCCCATCGGTGCATTTTTGCTTTAGGAAAGTTTGAATGCTGTAACTGTGCACAAATACAAAATTCTTTGTAGGCTAAAAGAAATCGTGGTCTTCAACTTTTTTTTTCTCCATCATGTAGAAGAAGAAAATAACTTTGCAGAACATGTCAGATGGTATTAAGTACGCATTTCAGACTGACAACAGTAAGACTTGCCAGTACCTTTTGCACCTCTGTTCTTCCCAGCATAAGTTCCAACTACAGATGAGAACCAGGCAGAGCAACCAAGACACTCAGGACATTGGTAAGGACTGTGATGCTGTGTTAGTTTTTAGTAGCAATCTATATGTAGCTGAACTTGAAAAGCTGGTGGTGAAAAGCTGAACTTGAGCTTCAGTAATTCTGCTGAGTGCTATATATGTGTAGCTCTACATTTGGAGGGTTTATGCTATATCTGCTAGCTGAGTTTGTTTAGGATTTGTTTAAGGGAAAAAGAAAAGTTGGTAAGTCACACAGAGTTGGCACACAGTAGCTCCCCTAAAATAAAAGGAATCTAAAAATAGGTCATTAATAGTAATTTTCCATTTGATTAATGGCTTTTGGCTTTTTTTCAGAAAGAACTTAAAAATATTTCAATAATAGGATTTTTACCTTTTTGTTTAATGCGAAATGAATCGGATTTAATGTGGAACTATAGATAAAATGGAGTCATCATGTGAGGCAAATACAACAGCGAGCATTTTGTGATGCTGCATCTGTAAGCTGTGGGTGTAGCTGTCCTTATTCCACTTAACATTTCACGGACCTAGTAAGGAGCAACACTGATGATAGTCAGTTTTCTTCAGAATTGTCATCTAATTTGTGTGTAACAGATAATATAAAGGTGTTCTTTTTAGATAGAAAATGTTAATTGGAGAATGCAACTATTGAAAAAATCCTCTGTGCCAATTTCTTCACTATTTGGAGCAGAGCTCACTTGGCTGGCTGGACTGCAGTGCAGCCTGGAAGCGCTATTTTGGTCAGTCTGCTCATTCTTTGTTCCCTGTTTTTATCTGTCTGCATTCCAGTTGCTGTTAATCCAGATTTCCACCAGTGTAGCTGGGATGGAGTTTGTCCCCATTGCTGTGGAGATTGTGATCTCTAATTTTAAAAAAAAGAAAGGGGTGGAGTGAGGGAGGCATGTGGCAACTATGCAGCCTTTTTTCTATTCTGTTGGGTGCAAAAAAATAGGACCAAGTGCCTTTGTACCATTCTGTAACTTAATGCTTGCTTATCCTGAATTGCAAAGAGAAGTGATGCATGAAAGGCTTTCTTGGCTAGGCAAACTTGGTTGCTCTTACAGATGCAGTATGTGTTGTGCTGAGGGAGTCTGGAAAATAATAGTTTGCTTCTGTGCCATGCAGATCGTGTGGAATCGGAGGTTTCAGATTTTATCAGTCATTCGTAATCAGAAGCAAATAAATCAGTATTATGGTTAATTCATTACAGTCGGTTACTAGAAATAAAAACAATTCAAACAAAGTATGCTTTTGTCATAACTTCACTGGTCTAAATAGATTAGCCATATTTCTCTTTCCTGGGCGCGTTTGTGTGTATACACACATATATATACATATAGCAATACAGTTACTAGAATAATGATGAAGCAGCTAGTCAAAACAGCATATTAACTGTATGTACTGCTTTTCTTTTTTTGTTAGAGGAGTGAAATCCCAGGCAGTATTTAGGAAGCGTTATTCTTGGTCTACAGAAGCATCAAGTATTTTTATTTTTTTTCAGAGCCCTTAAAATGTCAGTAAAAAATGGGGGTTAGAAGCACTCAGCAAAACAGTAAAGAAAAGGGCAGGTGACAATATTATTAACTCAAGGCTGATCACTGCAGGAAGTGTACGTTTTGAAAGTTCCTTACTTAAGGACTGACTCTGGGTTAACAGCACAGAGAACACAAGCATGTGCCTGTAACGCTTGCAGTGTTTGTGGGGTGGAGTAGCGGACTTCAGAAGATTAACATGCTTTGGAAGATCCTTTAGAAATGCAGTTTTACAGTGTCTTGCAAGACTCACCTTGATTTCAGCCAATGAATGAAGAAAATACTTTAAGACAAGGGAGAAGGCCTGCCATGCATAGATGACAGTGAATAAATTTTCATGGAACATAACAGCAAAGGATGGAAATATAAGGGAGAGCACATTATAGCCCTTGTGATGTACCATGATGTTTTTCACTTTCACAATGGCTTCATTGACCTGGGAAAAACCATTTTAACATATATAAATCTAATAGAAAGAATTAGGCTTGGAAGATAAAAGGAAAATGGCTCTTGAATAACATTCTTTCTGCATGAATAGAAAGAGATGAGTCACAAAGGTTTTTTTTTTAAAAAATTTAAATGCTAGCAATTTTATGGTACAATTTTATGGAAAGGAGATAAACTATAACATGAGGAATGATGGTTTCTTTTTTGCACAACATCTGTGGCCATGCAGCGCACAGAACCAAGCACTGAGTTTTTAGAGATGTTTGGATTCCTGAAAGGACATAGAAAACTGCAAAGATGAAGTGAAGGTTAAGTCAGCCTTACTGAGTACATGAGAGTTTGAGCACAGGAGAATTTTCAGTTAAGGGATTGGCAGGTGTGAGAGGCTTAATGTCTATGGAGATAATGATGTGAAAGTTTTAATCCAAAATCCATAGGGAAGTCCTGTTTGGTGTTTGCAGAGGGTAAGTATGATGTCAAGACAAGATATGTGAGAATATTTTATTAAGGTGCTCTTCCCCAGGATGGGAAGACAACAACAGCAAGTGTCATTGCTATCTCTGTTGGAGTGGGGAAACTGAGATTTGTGGATCTCTGGTCTGATCAAGCAAAACCATTCTTATGTAGCTCATCTAGTCTGTCTGGTGGCTATGGCTAGAGGAGACATTTGGTGTGGGTAAGGAAGTGATAGCTGTATACTAACTCACCTTTAAAAAGGATAAAAAAACACCTTCCACAACTAAATCTTCTCTATCTGTATGCCTATCTATTATAGAGAAAGCATGAGTTACTGTTGCAGTTAATTCCTGCCCTAGGTATTGGAGGGAGGAATGTGTTTTGGAACAGCGGTGCTGAGGTTGCATTTGCCAAATACACTCTTTAAAGGTGACCACTTTGGCGTTTAGTAAAGCTAATGGATGATGTGTACCAAAAAGTATCATTTTCCGTCTGAGTTACAGTACAGCTTTCCTAAAGCAGCTTATTTCTTAAGCTGTACGTAGAGTGTAAAAAAACCCTCTAGTTAACACTAAATCACAGTTGAGGACTGCTGTTCTACAGACTTCCCTGTGAACTGACTCCAAGACATAGGTGAAGTTTATGAAGGGTTCAGAGGGCCTGATTTCCTTTAAAGGCTCTAACCAGCAAGCATGTTGCCACAGCTTATCAAGTTTCTGTGCAAGAGCCAAACCAAAGGAACTTAACTACTAGCCTTAGGAGGCAGTTAGGCTAATAGAAATGAGCCCTGCTCATCTTTGCTCTGAATTAAGAGTGGGTTAGGCTAAGTTGTAATATCTTGCTTTTAGCTTTCAGCTAAGAACATCCACCCAGACAGTTCCCACGACTCAGCTGACAGTAATTTAATTACAATCCAAAACCTGTTTTTCTCTGCTGCTTAAGGGAATCCTGGTTCATAAGTCCAAAAAGTCTCGCAAATCCCAGTCAACACTTTCTCTTCATTCTTCTTAGGGCGTTTCTGGCAGGGGAAGTCCCCAGGTGAACCTGAGTGAACTGATGCTCTTTAACCACGTAGAGATGCTGCCAAGCCATCACAACTTTGCAGCTGTACCATAAGCTTGTCAGGGACTTGTAGAAGGAAAACTAAGCAGTGGATGGATGGAAGTTTGGTAGGATCTGGTAGTGTAGAGGTGAGGGAATCCTATTTGTTCAAATTCTGGAAAAGATTTGTATGAGCAGGTTAAAGGAAGTCATCCAGGTCACTTGGCTTGAGCATATTATTTGCTTTGCAGAAAGATTATGTGCCTATATATAACACACAGCAGTTTAAAAGGGAATATGAGTCTTCATACTAGTAAGAGGATAAATATTCTGCTTTTCTGTGTTGTTCAGCTTCAGTGTAGTAGATGGTCAGGTTAGTGTAATGTTAGGAACTCTACACTTTGCTTTCTGAGGTGACTGTATGTACCTGATGATGATACATACTTGGGCATCTAGAGAAAATATGCTTTGTGTGAGTTGATTGTTTAAAATGCATGCTTTACACAAGGAAATCACACTAACTGTGCAGTATAACTAAAATTTGTCTTTTTTTGTTTTTTAAAAATAAAAAATCCACAGAAAGGGCTTCATTTAGGAGCCTAAACCTTCATGCAGACTCTGTCAAAGGTTTCAACATGGGACGAGCAATCAGTACTGGGAGCCTGGCCAGCAGCACTCTGAACCGACTTGCCGTTCGACCTCTGTCTGTTCAAGCAGAGATTCTGAAGAGGCTGTCCTGCTCTGAGCTCTCACTCTTCCAGCCGCTTCCTGGCTCTTCAAAGGACAAGAATGAGAAGACTCCATGGGAGGAAAGACCCAGGGTTATGAGCAAGTCCTTTCATGATCTGAGTCAGAGCCACATCTCAGTTTATCCCCCAAGGAAAAATATTATTACTGCTTTGGACTCTTCCTCCCAAAAAATAGAAGACATAATGGGAAGAGTCTTTCAGCAAATGCCAAAATTTGATACTGGATCAGCAGCAGGAGCATTAAAACTGAGCAAGTAAGAGTCTCTCTGACCACCCTGCAATATCTTTGTGTACAGTCAATGTACACAATGTACAAATGTTTTGCATCAGTTTTGATTTATTATTCATACCATTATTTTATTACATTGATCCTTCCCTTCCCTCTCCCAACTTCTTCTTCCCTCTCTCTGGTTCCCCTTCTTTCCTTCTCCTCTTTAAGTTCAAAATCTCCTGCAGGTTTAAGTAGAAGCCCTGAAAGAAAGAAAAACGAATCAGACTCATCATCCATTGAAGATACCGGTCAAGCCTATGTTGTAGGTCAGCATACGAAAAATAATATTATTGTATTTAATAACTAACCTCTAAAATTGCTTTGGGTGTAATGCTTTGATATATTTAACAACTGATGATGATACTTCAATTCGAAAAAGGGAGCGGAGTATCACATGTTAAAGTAATCCAGGCTGGTTGCCTGTTGTTCCCAAATAATTGTTGCAACGAATCAAAAAAAATCTGTTTTGGACAACATCAGTTTGCACACAGGTGTTCAGAATATTAGTACTTGACAGTAAAAGCTGTTCCAGAAAATGTCGTCTTTTTTGTCACTTCAGAGTGCCATTTTATTGTATGGATCTTTTAATAATTTGCTAGTCTTCACAGTCTGTTTGTCAAGCTTGAACTTTTTTAGTGTTTTCTGGAAAAGGATTGCAGGGAGTGACTTTTGGAAGTGGATTCAGTCTGGCATAAGCTGGCTATTGGCTAGTACCTCTGAGCAGTAACTGCACAGTTCTTCTTTTGTGTGGTCTCATTTGGATATAATAAATTAGGTACAATTTTTTTACCCAGTGCATTGGATGTTTCACAAAAACACTCTTGTAATGAGCTAAGCCAGACCTACTTACTCCATTTTCTTGGTGAGGATGGGATTGCACACAAATAGTCTTAGTAGGCAGTAACAATAGAATTCAGAGCAGCTAAATAGCCTTAAACTTGCACATACTTTAATTTTTAATATCTATATATTGTCAGTTTCTGGTTATAGGAGGTTCCCTCTAGTAATAATAGAAACTACAATGACTGAAACATTTGCAGCTTTAGCTTGCTTTTGTTGGCTTGTCTTTGCTTAATATTAAAATATTGATCAGTTACAGAACATCAGAAGTGGAAGAAGGTTACATTTATGGGGGTTCGGTGTAAACAAACTGCCAAGAAAAACTGAACAAAAAAGAAAACCCAAACCAGAGTGTAATGTACAAACACTTACTGCATATGCCCCCTTGCACTTGAAACCAGAACTGACTTGGGAACCCTGTTTTTTCAGTACTGAGAGCATAAGCTACTGAAGAGTGAGTTTCTGTAGTGACAGGTTGCAGCCATTTATCTTTTGCTTTTAGATTTATAATTAGTGTTATCATGTGCTTACCCATAATCTTCTGGGCAGCAATTTTGATAAGGATCTTACCTACATGTCAGAATCATATTGGCTGTGCTGGGGGACAAACATTCTTTGCATGATAAAACTCATCAGCTGAAACTTTACGTTTAAAAAAGGCCAGGACTATTTTCCTAAGAAGCTTGAGTTATCTTACCTCATTTAATTTCATAACTTAGTATGTATATTATTTTATCCTCTTTAAAGTATGGCTGTATTTGCTTGGCATTGATCATATCAGAGAGAATATGATCTTATATGCATACCAAATGCTTGGTTCAAATTGCTTGTACAAAATCCTAACACTCCTGTTGTGTTGGTTCATTAGGTTAGGCATGTTCATCCAATCCTGTTAGAAAATTTAGTCTTTCACTTAGTTTCTTAAAGATCCATTAGTTTTATCTGAAATTAACGTGGCTGTAAAGGACAAACCTCTGTCCTTTCTTTAATTCTTCCCCTTTGTGTGAGCTGCCATCTGTCTGAACCTTGAACTACAATCAAAGTACATGAGTGATTTGGGTTTGCTAATCCAAAACTACTTTCATGTTTATTCATTTTTAAAGTAAGTAATCTGGTATTGTGAATGATGTTACGTGTACTGTGTAAAGTCTGAAATACTACTTTGTAGCTTTTATATTTAAAAAAAAAATAACGATGTCTTGATATTTCCATTCATGTCACAGGCGTTAGTATGAATTCTTCAGGAAATCTTCCATCATCAGTGCTGTTAAAAGAGAGTGGTAAGATGATAAATAATATGCCTATGGAACTAATCCAGTCAGTTTGTGAAACACTCAAGTACTTCACTGTTCCACCTGTGCTGTTTGTTTGCTACTCTTAAATCAAATACCTCTCCCAGTTAGTTGTCTAGGACAATTTCCTACTAAATACACTCCTAATATTTCTTTTGGATTGCTTCTTGGGGGAGATTTTGACATCTGTGTCCAATATTTTTCAAATATGAATAGTGTCTGTTTGAGACCTGAAGAGTGCTGTTACCTAACATACCATGCTCTTCAAGGCCCCTTTCTGTTACTTGTGAGGTTATTGGTTATTGGCCTAAGAAGACTGTGTTTTCTTTTTATTTCTTTTACTCTTTTGGTTTGATTTGGTTTTGTAAGAGAAAAACTCCCTCTCCAGGTGGTGCAGTCTGTCACACTCTCTTGCACCACTGTTTTCTGCTCGTACCAGTGTGTAGAGCTCAGTAGGTTTCTGCCATTGTGCCACTCCATTTTCCACTTAAGGCAAAAGTATGCCAGACACTCCAGACCAAATGAGTTGTATCTTCTCAAGGTAGCAAATTCATGAGTTCAGACTTACAGTATGTTTGCATTTGCTGAAGTTTCAGGAGATTGGTTGGATTTTTTCCAAATCATGCTCCTTCTGTCTCTTAAGTGCCTGTATCTACTTCAGCCTGTTGGGAACCCTCAGAAGTCACATAAATCTATTGTGAAGGTGTTCAGATTTTGGAAGAGGCATAACCAGCAGCCTGTGGAGTTGTGAATGAGGAAATAAATTTAAACAAACTAGGTTTTAGTAGATATTTCTAATGTTGGTCATTTTTTAACAAAGGACTACCATTAAGAGAACTCCCTGAGTAACCTTTTAGTAATTTCATATAATAAGCCTCAGTTTCACTTTTACCGATGTGCTTATGTCCTGCCTACCTGAGCAGGTCATGTAAACACAGATCTAAAAACTTTGCTGAACTGAGACTAATAAATTTGAAGATTCTAGGGCTCCATTGTGTTGTGATTCCAAGTGACTATGCTAGGTGCTTTTCTTAGAAGGGATAAAAGATTTTGACTGCTGAATGTGGGAGTGAGTTATAATGGTGGTGAGTTGTTTTGGGTTGGTTTTTTTATTATTTGGACATGACTTGGAAATGAAAGTTGGACCCACTAGTTCAGAACAGCTTTTCAGATTATTGGAGAAGTAGTCTTAATGGAATAGAACTTCAAGGCACACCCGAAGAGAAGCATTCAGGTGGTCTCTGATCACAAAATGTTGGCCTTTCAGTTGACTCTCTGCAAACAACTCAGAACAGAGTTGCCTCGCCAGAAAGAGAGATCACCTTGGTGAACTTGAAAAAGGATGAAAAATTTGGCTTAGGTAAGTGGCTTTAAAATTGTTGTTGTCTTGTGTGTTCCTAGAAGCCAAAAACAAAATTAATTTTTCTGGTCTGTATTTAAGTATTTATTGTGGAAATGAGGAAAGCAGTGCAGACAAATTTTTTATTTTGAAATCATTTTGGATGCTGAAGCCTGGACTGACTTGATAGTGCATGCTACGGATTTTTTGAGTGATGTTAAGCAAATCTGTTTCTAAGTTCTTCCATAGTTTTTTTCATATTGTATGTTTAGGATTGTATTTATATTATGAACTAGTCATAAAAGTTGGTCTTTAAAGTTTATCTCTGTTCAGGCACAAGATTTGTCTATGTGGACACCTCACAGCTGTGACAGCTTGAAAGCTTTATATTTAAAAAAGCACATTATAAAGCCATTATGACCTAATTGTGGAGTGATTTTCTTATAATATCATCAGATGGAACACTAATTTGAGGTTTAAGGAACGTAGAAGACGAGATGTTTGCATTCCATTCCTCCTCCTACCACTGAGTTTTTTCATAAAACCACATAATTTTTCCCTGTATGAGTAATGAATAATTTGGTGTCAGAATTGTGTTTTAGGGAGGCTCCCTAAAGTGTCCTTAGGGACATTGTTCTGTCTGTCATCCAGAATAGGACTGTTGCATAGATTTCAAGAGGGAGAAAAAAGCCTACAGGACTAATACTTAGTGTTTACCCTGCACAGTAACTTAAGAGTTGACCAAAAAGGAAATAAGTTTATATGAAATGCACAGTTTCTTCTGTCACTTCCCCATGCAATCTGTGGTACTTTGCTGTTTTAACTAGAATAAAGAAGATGTGATACCTTCTATTTTCTATTTTTTTTTATCTTGAGCATACTTCCCAGTATTCTATCCTGGTAGAATTAACAGAAAGAGATTAGAAGCCTGAAAAGAAAACAGGGAGTTGAAAAATTCGATTCTTAAGACCAGGGTCAAACATTTAGGTGAAGCATCTAACAATGGAGAAAACCAGAAATTTTGAAGTAAGAGAAAATGCATTTCATCTGGTCAGCAAATGTACATTTCATGTCATCTGTCTGCACGTGTGTTTCTATTGCCACAGTTGCCTTCTGTAGCCTTTGTTGGGGTTTTTTGGGAAGCCAACTAGACAAAGTCTGAATCACTTGCTCAAAAACAGGGGATGCAGTAAAGCTTAATCAACAAAGTTTTATCATTTATTTTCATGTAGAATTCTTTGAGATGCATAGTTTTCTTTTACACTTATTAGAATGACTACGTTTTTGTTCATTTTGAAATACGAACTTGTATTGTGTTAAGTTACACTGTGGTCACTGATATTTTTGTCTGCTTTGGGTCTTTTTAATAGGTTTTCAAATAGTTGGTGGAGAGAAGACGGGGAAACTTGATCTGGGAATTTTTATTCATTCAGTTATTCCTGGAGGGCCAGCTGATTTGGAAGGATCTCTAAAATCAGGTGAATAGAGTAAATAAGAAAAGGTGTATACATGAAAAAAAAGGCCAGACATGTATGCAGTACTATTTCCATCTATGGCTGTGTCAGTCCCTTAATAATGCTGACCTTCATTCTGGATAATTTCTGAAAACTGGTGCTACTTCTTTGTTAAACTATACAGAAACAAAAATAATTTAAATAAAAGTAAAAATTATAAAGCTTGAAGTAGCAGAAAATTAAAGGTACATATAAAGATAAGGGCTTTACTTGCTATTGGGTCTCTATAGATGCTTTGTAAATTCTTTTTTTTAAAGCTCCAAATACATACTTTAATTTTGGAAAAAGTGAATGTAACCATATGACTACTATGGAGGTGGGTACAAGAAAGAAAATCTATTTTAATCAATATCTGTTTTGTTTGGTGTTTTTTCGTTTTAATCTGTGCCTTGAACTGAACTGCTTATTTCATTTCTTGATTTTTGCTTTTGCATCCATTTTTCTTACAGAAGAGAAGGTAGAAATCATGATATGGAAAGGTTTGGCAACTGCAAAAAGAGGAAATACTCATAACCACTTCTTGTGGTTTGTTTTGGGGTTTCTTTTTTTTATGATTAGGGTTCCCTATTCCAGCATAACTAGAATTTTAGTAATTTTTAATCCATGCATTGTGTAGAGATTTTCAGACCTGTACGCCACATTCTCACTGATGGATAAAAATGTAGATATTGGATTGTATCTGAACAAACCCTTTTGTGCAGGACACCGACTAATCTCCGTAAATAGCACAAGTTTAGAAGGTGTCAGCCACCATGCAGCGTTAGAAATTTTGGAGAATGCACCTGAAGATGTGACACTTGTTATCTCTCAGCCCAAGGACAAACTAGCCAAAGGTACAGAGAATAATATGCCTTACTATTAACAAGTTGTTCTTTGAGTTTGAGCACTCTCCCTTCTCTGACACCTTTTGTAAAATACTTCCTGCATTTCTTTAAAATTACTATGATCAACTGAGCCATAAAACACCACCCTAACTGCAGTCACTTGTGTAAGCAACCCCAGCTAGTATGTGCTTTAAATTGTGTTCTGAAAGTGCGCTACAGTAACCTTTGGTGAGGAGACACGGTTGCATCACAAACAGAAAGTGTTCTGTGTAATATGAAAGGGTGAAACCTTACATGGCTGTAAACTGAGAAATTTGTGTCATGCTGCAGATAAGATGTTACCAGCTACTGATGTGACTGTCTTGTCTCCTGATTTCCAGCATCATCTAACGCTGCACACATCAGTAATGGAACCAGGAGTTATTTAAGAAGGCCGTCACTGGTGCAGGACAATGAGGCAGAGTCCTCTTCAGAAGAATACAGCCAGTCCCGTGGTCACCAGAGGCCTGTTTCAGGCAGTCTGTCTGGTTTGTCAGGAGGAAAGCGGGATGGAAGCGTGAGCTCCCAGGATTCCCGAACCGAGAGCGCTAGCCTGTCCCAGAGCCAGCCAGCCAGCTGCTTTGGCAAACGTGCAAGTGGTAGAGCCCAGCAGGATCCTCAGCATTACAATGATTCCCAGTCTGGGCTTTTTAAAATGAACGAGAAGAGAAGATCCTCATCTGACAGTAGTCGAACAAAAAATAAAAGGCCAGGGCTGGTGGAATCCATGGAATATTCTGACCGAGGGGATTCTGACATGGATGAAGCAACTTATTCCAGCAGTCAGGAGCAACAGCAAGCTAAAAAGGCATAGTGTATTCCTTACAAATATTTCCCATCACTTACAATAGTGGTAGTGATATAGCTGACTGTGGGTGTGAAATAAGGTAAAAGGATGTGAGGGGAGGACAGCCTAGCCTGCAGCTTATCCTTTTAATGGCAAATACTAATAGCTAATTTCTAATACTTTGGTGATTTTGTTTGAAATAAATTGAGAAAATCACTGCTGTAACTTGAAACAACTTCCCAGCTTTCCAGTGTCACAAGATGGGCATGTCTTACTTAGAGGCAGACTGTGCTTCTGACAAGTGTATAGTATAGAAAACATCCTTTTAATTCTGTGTGTTCATCTAATATGATCATAGTCTAGTGACCATCCCTAGAGGTAAGCTTATTTACCTAGCAGATATATTAAGTTTTTTCTTAGATTAAAGTAGTAGTGATTCATCCAGGATGGGTAGCAGCAGAACTCATTTCTTTTGGGATTGATCTAATCCATGGAAAACTGCTCTTGTGTAGTGAAGTTCAGCAGTGAGCCATGCTCTGAACAGAAACAGCTTGCTGCTTCACTTTTTTCCAAAAGTACACAATGGCAAGTACTACTAATTAATTCCAAACTTCCAGTGATTCCTTTTTTCAGCTGATGGATGTTACTTGATCAATTTGTGGTAGCTCCTGCAAATTAATCCAACGGACCCTAGGCTGCTCTAATACCGAAGTACTATAGTTTCTGTGTTCTGTGACCAACCTCACTTTGACAATAGTCTCAGCTACTGAAGACCAAGCACATTTCTGTAATAAACATGTTCAGTGGCAGCAGTGGAGGAGTTAAAACAGTGAGCCTTATGAGTCTTGCTAATTGGTACTTTGCCATGTGGACTCCTTTTGGCTGCATCTAACTCAGAAACACACCCTTTAGGGTCTTAACTGTAAACTTCTGTTCTAATGGCAAATCGTTTTTTCTTTTATGTTTTGTTTGTTTCTTTTCTTTTTTTTTGTTCTTAAATAAAGGAATCTTCCTCAGCGAATACAGCAAACAAAATGAATTCTAAAAAGGTTACTGCAACACTTAAACCTGGAGATATCTTTGAGGTTGAACTAGCCAAAAAAGATAACGGCTTGGGAATAAGTGTCACGGTACTGTTTGACAAGGTTTTTAGATGTTTTCTCTTTTTCTCTACTCCCAGCAATCCATTAAATTGCTAAATTACAAGGAAGCAAAATATTTTCTGGAGTCATATTAAGTATATAGTTTTACTGATGTGTGATTAATCTTACCAAAGCTGAAAAGTAATACTATTTTATAACCCTTCTCTTGTCATCTGCCCTTTAAGTAATTCTTGTTTGTATTATGGTGGAACCCTAAAGTCCTAATAGAATCTTATCACAGACGCTGCTTTGTGAGTACAAAAAGTAACATGTTCTTTGTCCCTTGCTACCTAATAATTTATAAGGGAGAGAAATAAGACCTTTCCTGACCAGCATCACAAGCAGTGGAAGCTGTAGTGTTACTTAAGAGTGTCATTGCACATCCACACACATATACTATGTTCAGTATGCTGACATGGCTTTCTTGCAGTATGAGACAAAAATGTGTTTCTAATGGACTAATTTCTCTTTGGGCTATAAAATTTTGAAGGTAGTTTATGTTTAGGGCCTGCCATACTGCAGAGTGGCTTTTCACAGAAGAGGAGGGTGATTTATAACACAGGCATACAGTTTTCATGGCTCGTGTTCTCATATTATGTTCAGAAATACATTCTGGTATTTTAATATTCAAATATTATCTCTAGTTGATCTCTGGACTACACAGTAATTTGAAAAGGAAAAATTGCTTAAATTATAATAATAGAGAGTAGTTGTTAGCTGTAGTTCAAAACTGGTGGCTTTCATTGCCTGCTTATATCTAAAACTAAGTTGGCCTTTTTCTAAATGTGGCCATGCAGATCAGCATGTAGGTGGAATGCCAGTTCACAAGCCTAGCACTGTTTTCATATATACAGCTAGTATTGTAAGAGGAGCAGAATGAAATTCTATTATTTTAGCATCCCAGCCTATTCAAATTCATACTGCTTTGTCAAGCTTATAACTTGAGGCAGCTGGAGGAGCAAAGGTTCAGCAGGAGTTGGTTACTGAGTAGAATCAAGCCTGCAGTGAGCATGCACTGGCCTTGTCGAAAACATTAGAAGATACCGACTGATACAGACATTCCCCTTAAAGGTTGACCAAGTGGTATCTTCATTGACCTTTCCTTTTTCAGCCTCCATTCTGCCCCTTGCACTGCTATCTTGTACAATAGTGAGAAAAAGAGGTATACAATTAGTTCTGTGTTTTAAATTTTCCCATGTAATACTGTATGCTTTGGGAGTGAACGTTAATACACTGTTGGTCTCCCTCTTCCCTCCAAGTTTGTGGAGAAGCACCGATAGTGTGGCAGTGAGCCAGAATCATACAATAGTTTGGGTTGGAAGGGACCTTTAAAGACCATCTAGTCCAACCCCCCTGCAGTGAGCAGAAAGGCTGAGGCCCTCCAAAATAAATGCCGTTTGAGCTTGGGCAGACTTTTTTCAGCTTAGACCTTCAAACTTGTGTGAACTGAGAGAAAGCAGCACTCCTTAGTTCCTGTTACATCAGAGAAGGGTGTATTGGAGTAGGACACTGCATGGGTATGCATCTTCTGCTTTGGCATGCTGTGCCCTCACACATCTCTGAGCTTTGGTATGCATGCAAGCATGTAAAGTCTGGCATAATGCAGACAAGTTTATGCTGAAAGACATTTATTTGGTTTGGATGCATTTGCATTGTGATGCAACATGTTTTTACAATCTTCCCACCCCAGCTTTGTTTGTAATAAGTTGCATGACTGCAAAAACATGTTTTGTGCAATGTTTTGGTTTTGACAGTTTGGCAGTTCTTTTTACATGCCAGTAGCCCAAGTGCTTCCTGAGTACAGTTTTCCTTGCATGACACTGTTTAGTTACTAAGTATAATAACTGCAAAAAGACTAACAAATCCTGTTTTTGCTTTCCATTTAGGGTGGTGTAAATACTAGCATAAGGCATGGTGGCATTTATGTGAAAGCAATCATTCCTAAGGGAGCAGCTGAAGCAGATGGCAGAATAGAAAAAGGTAGTATTTCAGTTCTTTCACTTGGGACTCTTAATGTGAAAAAAGGGCAGATAACTGTCTGTGGTGGAGTTGATACCCTGTGGCCTAGAAGTTAAGAACTCTGTTTGCCTCCTTTCTTTGTGTCTTCTTCCTGAGGAAGAAGAGCTGTTTTTCCAAGCTGCTGCATTTGCAGTTGTCATTTTAAATATTGCCTTGATAGCAAATTCTGCAGGTGAAGATTAGAAAAAAGTGGTGAACAACTGCAGAATCAACAGAAAACTGAGACTGCAGAGGGGAAAAATAAGAGATAGGCTGCAGTATTTTTATTTTTTCTCCCCTAATGCAGCCTGCATTAATGAAGAGCATTTCTCTGTTCCAGCCATGGAGAGAGAGGGCTTTGTATTATTTGTGGCCTTGTTGCTTGGCATGCTGAGCAACTCAAAACAAAAAATCAGTTGTTACGGCTTTTCTTATTTATAAGCTAGGCCACATTGTTTACTGAAGTGAGAATTCCCACTGTAGACTTGAGAGAGCCTGAGCTTTGTGGCAGGCTATCATTCTGATGGCTAACACTAGCTTTGATATGGGATTATCCCACAGAATCGTAGAATCATTTAGGCTACAAAAGACCCTTCAAGATCAACTGTATAGTTTAGTTGCAATGTTCTCTTCTTGACTCAGAGTGTGGAGGGGATAGAAAATATACTTCAATAACTGTCATTGTTAGCTGAGACTCGAAGGTTTCTGTGCACCATCAACATGTTATCAATTATGTTCTGCCTACTTTTTCTTAAATTATTAATCATTTGTAGGTGACCGTGTGCTCTCAGTCAATGGGATTAGTTTGGAAGGTGCTACCCATAAGCAAGCAGTTGAAACACTGAGAAACACTGGGCAGGTAAGCAGCTGCTGGTTCTACTCTGACCTGTAGTAAACCAGAGGTAAAGTTACCTGAAGACTGGAATTGTCCCCAGTGTCCTGGTTGCTTTAGGTGTGCTTTCTTAGGTTTCTTGGCTTCCCGGGCCTCAAGTCTCACTTCTCACCCCAGCAAAATTCTGGCTCTTTGTGTGGGTGAGAGGTCTGCATGGGGTTGGTTTCTCCTTGTCCCTGGGCTTCATAGGTAAAAAGCCAGCACGGGTGGAAAAGCAGCTGTAGCAGCATACTACATACCAGTCCCAAATCTGAACCACTGAGGAGACAAGGACCTCCCTAAATGCAGCTGTGTTTGCATGCTGTGTCAACAGCTTTAGTTGAGTCTTTGGATAGCACTTGAATTCTGCCAGTGGTGTCTCCTCATTTAATAGTGCTATTTATGGCAACTGCTTCATATGTGGAAGCTCATGCATAGCTGAAAATAGCCAGTGAATGTACACATTCAGAGCTGCTAAGGACTACTCTTTTGCTCACTTTATAAAATGTTTTTAACTATATTCCCCATATACATGAGCAAATGACACTTTGACACTTCTTAACCCTCCCTCGCAGCCTTACTGGAAGAAAACCCTTTCTTACTCTATTGGCAAGTATCTTACAAGTCCAGTAGTGTATTTTGGAGGTTGTCACAGCCCTTAAAGTAAGGAACACATTGAGGATGTATGGGGATGAAGGTGTCTATAAGGCTTGCTGCTGTAAAATTTAGGGCCCTGACAAGTTAGAAAGAAACATGTGCTCCAGTCTGTGCTATCTCCATGACCACTGCCAGTTAATTGGAGAATGTTTCATCTCTTTAGGTGGTGCATCTGCTGTTGGAAAAAGGTCAGCTTTCAGTGGCCAAGGTTCATGCTCCAGTAACACCACAATGCACGCCTCCAAATCAGGTGGGGCAATGTGAGCCACAGGAGAAACCAGCAACAAAAACTACAAATGCCAAAGATTACAGCTTTGTCACTTCAGGTCAGGTCACATAGGACAATTGTCTGAACTTTCAAAGCATCCTTTAGTTATTATAATACTTCTCTTCAAATCTGTAGAATAGAAAGACAGACAAGAGAAAGAGCTGGTAGGAGTCTATACCAAGCCCCTGCAGATAATGCAGTCTCTTCCTTTTTGTGCTGTTCCATTTGTTTTTTAAGATTTCCTTTCACAACTTGGTAACTTTGTTTAGTTACTATTAAGTGTTTCTATCTCATTGCTTCTTGTTTCCCAATTTCAACAGCCTTGCTGGCCAGGGCTGTAACAAGGTTGGAGTAAAAGGGGTGCTGCTATCTCTCGTGCTGCTAAGGAGTGCCAAGGGGAGGTTAAGATACTCAAAAGTAGATGAGAGCTTTTGTAGGTCCTGCTGTTCCTGTCCAGGTGAGAGAAGACATCAAGAGCTGGATAAAGAGAGGATTTGTGTAGCTGGCTTAAGGTTGGCATATTTCAGCTTCTCTTGCTGGACACCTGTGAAAATGGAGGGGAGCCTACCCAGACGGGGAAACCCCTGCAGATGCCTTTTGGTTTTCCTGCATGGGATTTATCCTATCTGCCAGGACCTCCAGTTTCTGCTCTTGCTAATATCTGATCAGTGGCCAGAAAGGTTGTGTCACACTGTGCTTTAACAGGCTCCTTAATGGACTTCCTGGGGAGCAGTGAAGACACCCTGACTTTCTGTGGATGTTGTCAGGGCAAGCCAGCAGACTGAGAAGTCGTGATCAACTCATTGTACTCTCTAACTTGGAGGGATCTTTTAGATAATGCTTGTGTTTAGTAAAGTGGAAGAACCTTGTGAGGGGGGAAGTGCGCATTGTCCTGTCTGGAGTAAGAGTGCCAGCCACTTTTTTTTATGGTTTTATGGCCATCGCGCTGTAGGAAATAATAAATTAATGTTTCTTTTGCAGAGAACACATTTGAGGTAAAGCTGTTGAAGAATAGCTCAGGCCTTGGGTTCAGTTTCTGCCGTGAAGATAACCTTACACCAGAGCAACTGGGCTCAACTATTGTGAGGGTGAAAAAGCTCTTCCCTGGGCAGCCTGCTGCAGAAAGTGGGCAGATAGAAATTGGGGACGTCATTCTGAAAGTGAATGGGGCATCACTGAAGGGTTTATCCCAGCAGGTTTGTGTCTTAGTAATGAAACTTATGCTGTAGTAGTCACACAAGTCTTGGGGGTCTGCATCTAATAATGAATCCCACTGTGGCTGTAGGAAGTCATCTCTGCTCTGAGGGGAACATCTCCAGAAGTCTGTCTTCTTCTTTGTCGGCCACCATCTGGTATATTGCCAGACATCAATCCTTCTTTGCTGGTAAGGTGTATGGCATATAATTACTTTTTTTTTAAAGTGTTATTTGAAGGTTAATTTATTCAGTTGGGCAGGTGGGTTAGTTAAATGCAAGATGTGGATGGAAAGATGGGGAGGGTGCTCACAGAAACATGATTCTTATGGTAAGTTCCTCAGGAGTGTACCAAGCATTTTGTGGAAATGTGAAAAAATGAAGGATTTAATAGGGGGTGGGGGTGGTCCCCTTCCGTTTTGTGGCTTAAGACATTGAAAATTAGCTTAATACACTGTTTTGGTGGTGGGAGTTTCTTTTCAGCCCAATTGCTTGAAGTTGATCTCAAATAGAAATTGAGTATTTCCGTAATATATGTGAAGAATATTCTGTGAAACATCAGTTTGTCTGGCATTGATGCATGTAAAACCAAGGAAAAGATTGATGTATTTACTTACTGGAAAGACTAAAATGCTCCAGTAAGTAAATCAAAAGAACAGAATACCGTTTCAGGATAGTTGAAATAAGTGGAAATTAAATGTGTTTTAGCAACAGAGAATGTTGAGGGGAATCTGCCTGCTAAGTAGGCATTCCATAATACAGGCAAGTATAAAACTAATGGTAATGAGTCTTCAGTTTAAGTTACTTTAATTTTCAAACAGAAAACATTAGTCTGATGACAGAAGCTTAAATGTACAAATAAGCGAAGTTAAATCAGCTGAATGACTAGTCCTGTAATGAACCTGATGTAGTATGGAATAACTAATACAACAGTGCATATATTAAAAAAAGAGAAAAACCAATAAACAAATGACAATTTTTGTTTATAACATTATCACAGATCGGTGTGTTTGTGAACACAAGAATTTGGTCATAAAAGCATAAATGAAGCTTTTAAACTTTGTGTGTCTGCTAGCTGACATCATTCTTGGGAATATGTGATTATTGACAAAACTTTTCTTCATTCTAACAGGAGTTAGTAACTTGGCTGAACGTCTCCTTTTGGCATAAATTATCATAGTTTTTGTAGTCTGTTGTGTAGCTTTTTGCTTGAAGGCTTCCCTGTTTCTTTCCTCTGTGAGATTACTTCGACTTTGCTTGCACTGGAAGCATCAGCTGCATGTTCTGGTTGGAAGGGATTTCATGATAATTGCCTGGGTGACTGCTGGGCATACTTAAAGGCATCTGTCAGGAGACTCTCCAAGGCTAAAGCCAAGAGTATATTTGTTTTCCTTAGGTGAATTTACAGTTCTTTAGCAGTATATGTTTTAAAGTTTTGCACAGTTTGTCTTGACCAAGTTGAATTGAACTTGGTGAAACTGTGCTGTGATATGTGTAGACAGTTGAGGCAACATCTAAATGGAAGGACCCACTGACTAATTGCTTTTGGTAGTTTTATGCAGTCTTTGCAACTTTCTTTTGTCATCAGAACTGGAATTTGATAAATTAAGTGTCCTTGATCCCTGTAGACTCCCATCCATTCGCCCCAACAAGTATTTCCAGATGTCAGCAGAGAAGTTTCTGGTCCATCAAATGGAGAACAAGGTGACAGCTCAGATGACAATGAAACTACTGATCTGAGCAAGGAAAGGCTAAAATCTCCCCCCAGAAGAGACAGCTCCAGTGACAGCAGCAGGAGTGGTGATGAGGAGGTGATAGACTTGCCAGCACAGGTGGGCCTTGGCTGGAGTTCTGCGCTATACCAAACTTCAGAGGAAGCCATGACACAGGCGCATAGTCAGTATGAGGCACACAGTGGTCAGGAGGAGGCTGTTCGCACCATCTTATATTCTGATCAAGAGGCTTCTAGCAAGTCAGAGCTTGAGGACAGGTATGCTGTTTATAATAATCATAATACTGCAGAAGGTGTTTACAAAAATAGTTTATTGGACCTATTCATAGAAACACTTTTTTTAATTTTTGCTTTTTGTGATCTGTGTAAAGTCAGTATTGGTCCATACATTCATTTATGGCTGACAGCCACATTGTACAAGCTGATCCTTACTTTCTGCTTGTTTATCTGTAGTAATCTGTCGTTGGATTTGCCATTGATCCCAACCTGTAGAACTGTTCCTGATGTTACCGCATCTGTTTTAATAAATGAATGTTATGCTACTCCTGCTTCTGAGCTGACTCCACACCTGGGAGGAGGAATGGATTCTTTACTCAGCCAGTTGGAAAAAAATTCTGAAGAATATGAGCCGGTAATTTACTATTTCTGTCTTTAAGTAGCGTAAGGACACCTACTGCTGTGGCCGGCTGGAAGTTGTTTTAGCCATGATATTTGGAGTGACTGGGTAGAAGTTAGGCCTGTTAATTTATAAGTGGAATAGCTGTACATTATACTTGCACTAACCTGGACATGTGCTGTATAAATGACACACATGCACATGCCATTCATAACCAGTGAACTTTGGCTGCTCATACAAATGTCTGCAGGCATTTTCTGTCTGGACTGTTGAGGAGTTGATATGTTGCCCTTTGAACGTGGAGGCATCCACGTGTACATAGGTTGTAGTGTATATGTCTATTTTGTGTGTCACTGCAGGCTGGAAAACTTCACATTAAATATTTACCTACCTCTAAACCACGCACTCAGTTGAAGTTTAAATGGCAGATACCTTGCTTCTACCCTGTTAGGTTTCTGTGTGGTTGTACAGAGACTGGAGGATAAATCGGGACATAAGGAGATCCTGTTCTTGAATCCCAAAGACTTTCTGCTCTCCTGCAAATGCAGCATATTTTTGAGATAGCTTCTTGTCACCCTGGAGATGTGTTATATCAAAAGGGAATTCTGTTTCCATATGCTTATGTAGTCTACTCACAGATGGAAAAGAAAAATTAAAATTGAGCCTTGCTGTGTCTCAGTTGTCAGGACCTTTCAGGTTACAAAGCTGTTCTAGCCCATACTACATTTTGAGAAGAAACAAACTGTCCTTTTCTTAGTTCACTCTTCAGAAGTTTTTCTCAAACCTTCCTGGTGCTCTGTGAGTTTCTATGCAAATGAGGTAGATCTGTATCTTTCAAATCAAAATTCATGCAAATTAAAATACGCGAAGCATGTCCATGGTCAGTTCTGAGATAAGCTGTGGTATTGTATCTCATTGTAGGAAAATACAGTCACTTACTTTCTTCATTTGAATAATTCCTGATGTGTTGTCTTATTTGAAAAATACAGAGCCTTTTTTTATATATGACAGCTAGTTGAGGGCAGTATAAGGTGTTGGTTTTGGCATATTCCTTCACAATTTTGTTTAGATGATGCCTTTGACATACGTTTTGGTACTGTCTAGGCTTGTGGTCCCCTTAGACCAATAGGTAAATCAGTTGCCTATTTCTAACTGTCTTCAATTCAGTAAAGCATTCAAATAACTTCTGTTTGTCTGTGTTGTAAAGTGCTATTTTCTTCCCTTAGGAAGTAGAGCTCCGAGTCACTATGACAAAGTCAGAAAAGGGTAGTCTGGGCTTTACAGTGACCAAAGGTAATGATAACATTGGCTGCTACATTCACGACATTGTTCAGGATCCTGCCAAAAGTGATGGGAGACTACGACCTGGAGACCGACTGATAAAAGTGAGACAATTAATGTTTTCAGATACAGATATTGCATGAAAAGGACGACTTTGAGTCAGAAAGAAAAAAAGCAAACTCTGTTGTGGGCCAGAGTAAATGTGGTTAAGGAACAAAGGCATGCACCTTCTGAAAGGCATAATTTTGATAGCACTTGGATGAAAGAAGTACAAGTACGAAAACATGTGAGAAGATTGAGGGGAGTTGTGGTACCTCCCACAGCTAGGCATGTGTGCAACCACTATTCATGATGGCAAAAAATGGCTTAAAGAGAAAATCATTCATTAAGATGGTTGCTCAAATATGTGAAGGTGTTGTTGGTCAAATACATCTATGGCTAGCATATTGTTAGGAAATATATTTAGGGGATTTGCTCTAAAAGTTTGCCAGGTACATATCATGTAGTACAGATGTTCATCATAGAATCATGAAATAGTTTGGGTTGGAGGGGATCTTTAAAGGCCACCTCCCTGCAATGAGCAGGGACATCTTCACCCAGACCCAGTTGCTCAGAGCTCTGTCCAGCCTGACCTTGAATGTTTCCAGGGATGGGGCATCTACCACCTGTCTGGGCAACGTGTGCCAGTGTTTCACCACCCTCATCATAAATGATTTCTTCCTTATATCTGGTCTGAATCTACCCTAATTTTAATTGAAAACCATTACCCCTTGTCCTATTGCAACAGGCTCTGCTAAAAAGTTTGTCCCCATCTCTCTTATAAGCCCCCTTTCAGTACTGGGAGGCTGCAATAAGATCTGTCTGCAGCCTTCTCTTCTCCAGGCTGAACAACCCCAACTGTCTCAGCCTCTCTTTGTAAGGGAGGTGCTCCAGCCCCCAATCATTTTGTGGCCTCCTCTGAACCTGCTCCAACAGGTCCATGTCTTTCCTGTGCTTAGGACTCCAGAGCTGGATGCAGCAGTGCAGGTGGGGTCTCAGAAGAGCAGAGCAGAGGGGGAGAATCACCTCCATTAATCTACTGGGTGTGGTTGGTTTCCTGGGCTGTGAGCATGCGTTGTCAGCTCATGTCCAGCTTTTCATCTGCCAGTTTCCCCAAAGTCCTCTTCAGGGCTGCTCTCAATCCCTTCATCCTGTATTGGTACCAGGGGTTGTCCTGACCCAGGTGCAAGACCTTGCACTTGACCTTGTTGAACCTCATGAGTTTCATGTGTGCCTAGAGCTTTCCAGGTCACTCTGAATGGCATCCTATTCCTTTATAGTATTAGTTTCTGACTGACTGAAAGCTTGCATTTAGGCTTAGAGGCACTGTGAGTGATAGTGACAAAGTGCATAACACAGAGCACATGTGTGAGTCACTGCTAATCAGGACACTGAAGCACTGCTGAATAATATTAAACCTTAATAAAGCTATGCAAATACAAGTCAGATTGGATTAGACTGTGAATCAGACTTTCAGATGTTGGCCTATGCAGTTATAGCATTCCAGTTTTTAAATAGGAGCAGTAAAATAATATACGTCTTCAGAATGTGTAATATGTGGACGTTTGGACTGTAAACTTGTTTCTTCACTTGCAAAAGTTCATTTACATTAATGCGTTCTGTCTCTTTACATAAGTATGATGAACTGCAACTGTTGTCAATAAAGCATCTATTGTTTTGTCTTTACTGCAAGTGTCAACAGTAATAATGTTTCCAAAGTCATGCTGTTTTACTTGAAGAGTAACAAGGAGATCTCTGTTGCTTTTATTTTTACAGGTTAATGACATTGATGTCACTAACATGAGCCATACCGATGCAGTAAACTTTCTCCGCGCTTCCCCGAAGACTGTCAGATTAGTACTGGGGCGTGTTTTGGAGTTACCCAAGATGCCAGTGTTGCCTCATTTACTGCCTGATATTACGCTAATGTGCCATAAGGAGGAGCTAGGTAACACAGAAAGTATAGTGCTTTTTGTTCTAAAGCAAAATTTTTCCCTTCTGTTACGAAGAACAAACCTGATTTTTTTGTTTTTTTTTTTCTTGCCTTCTTTCCCCCCCTTACCCCTTTTTACTGCAAAGGTTTGTTGTTATCAGGCGGTCATGACAGCCTTTACCAAGTTGTGTATATTAGTGACATTCTCCCTAGATCTGTTGCTGCCAGAGAGGAGAGTCTCCATGCTCTAGATATTATCCATTATATTAATGGAGTAAGCACACAGGGAATGACTCTGAAAGAAGCCAAAAGAATGCTGGAAACAAATCTTCCTAAAGTGGTGCTCAAAGTCACCAGGTATGTTTTGGAAGCAAATGCTTCCCTGTACTTTTTAGTTTTCTCATGTGATTGTATGAGTATATAGGTAAAATATGTTCCTGGTATGACACCTAATTCACCAGAGTGGTACTAGATGGCATGTTATCGAGGACTGATGCCACAAAAAGGGTCTGTATATTCACAGTTTTTGAGCTTCAGTGGAGCAGAAGGGTGCTTAGTACTTGCTGTGCTTTGTATTTGTTGGGAAGACAAGGCTGTGTCCAGCTATGAAGTGCAGGTATTCAGAGTATCACTTTTGAAATATAACAAAGGTTATTTAAATACCATTACTCCTTTTTTCTTAAAACTGATACTGAGGGTTCTGTAATCACAAAAAAGAGATCAAATGTTTCATGTTTACATAGTTCTGCTGTCATGTGGAAGTCCCAGCACACTGGTGAACGTTAAAACCCTATGGCACAGATCCTCATGCACCACTGTATTTTCACTGATCCCTGCTGCTTATTTTATGGCAATACAGCAGTCTAAAAACACTCTCCAGATTACTCTGTTGTAATATTTACCTGGGACTGAAACATTTACTTCGTTTCTGTAGTCTTTCAGCTGTGCTTGCTGGTCTTTGCTTCGTCTCTCCCTTTCTCCTTCCCAATCCCTTTTATTCCAGAAGGGGAAGGAGTTACAAAGTCCTGAGGCTGCAAGGTTAAATCTTTTTGTGAAATCTAGAAGGAAAATCCCGTTCTAACAAACTCTTCAGTGCTCCCTGAAGTAAAAACTAACCTAAGTAACAGTACTTAATCTCTCTCATTGAATATTTTAAGTATTCTGAAACTTGTAATAGAAAGCACGATTAGCAGTTTTACTGATAGTACGTATTTACATCAATATCTGATAATTACCATTATTTATTTTTTTAATAAAAATTTCTGTAAACATTTTTTCATAGAGATGGTCATGCAGTGCTTCCAAAATCCAAGAGCCCCAATAGCTCAAAACTATGGCTAATGAAAGCTAATGGTAAGATTTACTGGCTTACTTTTTGCAAGTAAAGTGCAAATGTTTATAAAAATGAAGAAACTGATATGGGCCTTAAGGTACCATCCTAGTCCAGTGGCTGCACTAGGACTCCACTTACTGAGATCAGCTGCAGCAAGTGTTCGCTCAATCTTTCTTCTAAAACCTCCATGAAAAGAGATTCAACAATAGTGTCTTTATGATCCCACTTCTCTTTTAGTTTAGAAATTCTCTCTAATATCAAGCCTAAAAAACCCCACCCTATTATCATCATCATAGCTGTTATTAATAATATTAATGTTGTTGCTTCCTCTGACCAGGCATAAAAATACTAATTTGTTACATTTGAAAGGGCTTCAGGTCTCCCATTGGTTTTCTCTTTTACAAGACCAAAGGAGCCTAAATCGATTTTATTGCTCCCCTCCAGTTAGTTTACATCTCACAGTGCATGGCGTTGGGTGAGGCTCATCAGTGCCAAGCAGAGAGGAAGAATTATTTCCAGGTTTGTGTAGATAGCATCCCTGTTAATACATCCCAAGTGAGATTAACTTCCTTTTTGCTAAATAGTCTCCTTGTTCACTCACTTAGATTCAGGATCCTTTACCACCTCTGTTTGCTTCTGTGCAGAGTAACTGCTTCTGCAGTTATTTACCATCTTAAGCATTTGATTTTTTTCTTTGAAATATGGCACTTCACATTTCTTTCAATTCATCATAGTCTTGTTTTTCACACTTCTTTTAATGTACTTAGATAACTTTGAGTATTGTTCTTGCCTTCTGAAATTATTGCAGCTCTTACAGTTTAGTCTTTCTCGCATCTTTTTCAAATATGCTACTCATTTTGTTTCAAAAAACTTAGTCAATGTATTCATTAGAAACAAGCCCTGTAACCAAATCTTGGAAGTCCCCACATAAAAATCCCTTCCTGTAGATGTCTTGTCATGCATAGATTTATGACAAGATATAAGGTTACCCTTAGCCTTCAGTTATATACAAGTTTCTTCATTTGTAAAAGTGTAAATGTATTTTAAAATCCAGAACTTCACTATTAGCTAGGTATATAGCATCTACTGGTTCAACTGTGTCTCGTTTGTTATATTAGTAATGAGATGTCTAGGATAGGCATGGTATCACTCTTTTCTTTACCAAGAAGGGACTCACATGTCAGATGACGGGGAAAGGGAATCATCCCCTATTTCCCAACGGTGCATGTTTTCTCTGTATGTTGTTAAGCTGTTTATCTACATTTCTCTTGTATTAGCATTCATGCTTTCTGATCTCACTGAACGCAACATTCTAAAAGCCATTTTAAAATATACTCCTTCAGATGGAAGTTTGGCAATGCCCAGTCACCAGGCAGGCAGAAATGTTGGCAGAAATGTTATTCATTTCATAAAATAATACTAAATACATTGTTTATTTTATAAAAATAATTGATGGGGGCTAGTTTAATTTCTATGAAAAAGTTGCTGTGAAGTTGGTTTTTTCCCATTTTTGTTTAGGCTGTGGTGATCCCTGTGATAAAACAGAAAAGACAACTGACGCTTGTGAGCACAAGGTAAATATTCATTTATTGTGCCTATTATTATTAACCAAAGGATCTACTTTACACACAGTTTTTAAAATAAATCAAACAATCCGTTAATGAAAGTATGCAAACCTTCTATTGTCAGTTGATGTGAATAAGCGGTGATTGTAATAAATATGTAAGTTGATTTAGTTGGTCTTCTCTTTCTTTGGGGCTGATTTATCAAAAAACAAATGGTTATATGAGAAGGATGCAAGGCTATGATACAGAAAAGTCCATTCTGTTCACAGTTTCTACAGATGTTACATTTACTAGATGGTTTTCTTTCTTTTCCCCCCCCTTTGTTTTTTCTGAAAAATGGTGTGTTGTGTGGCCAAAGGTATTGAAGGTTATAATATGTTAAATATTACTATGTGTTCTCTTGTGGCTGCTTCTTCATCAACATGTGATTTTTATTTTTTTTCTAGTTGCTTTAAAATTTTTTTTATTTGCTCTTTTCAAGTGAAACTTCTAACACACTTAAAAGCTGTCCACCCATCACCCAAATATCCCACATGAGAATACGGATGAATAGTTTATTTGTTGCAAAGTAGAGTGTTAAGCTTCTTAAGGGTTGCTTGCTGCTTCAGCAAACTGACAGATTCTTCGAGAGTTAATTTTTACTGTACTTGACTTTCTTAGATAAATAGCAATGGCATCCTCGGACCTTCTCAGACAAATACAGAAAACAGTATTCATCACACAGAAGGCCTAATGAATCTCTCAAGATCAGGAGATGCACCTTCCCTTGGCTTTACCAACAAGACGTCAGATTTTTCTAAACACAGTGACAAATCAGGTAAGAAGAGGTGAGATGGGGATAGCATTATTCAGTTTTTAGTGTACAAGAGAATAAAGGCATTGTTGAATAGACAGAAATAAGTCCATGTTAGGCTGGCAGTCAGTTTTAGAAGATCATCTGCAAGTCATGTGCTCTGCTTTAGAAGAACTAGTTAGTGTTGGAAGTAGATTTATGGAAACTGGATTTTGTGTTACAGTGAAATGAAGGAAAGCCGTAATAACAGGTAGAAATAATACCATGGTGTCTGGCCCTTCAATTTTTTTCCCCCACAATATCATATATTGGGAAAACTTGTCATTTTATACTATTTCTCTTTAGAAACAGAGGTCCCAGATGATGAGTATTATGATGATGATGATCACAATGAAGTTGTCCAGTATCTGTTGGATGTTGTAGATGAGGAAGCCCAGAACCTTTTAAATCGTAATAATGCAACTTCAGAGGCTCAGAGTCTTCTACATCTTAAGAAAGCTGCATCAGAAGATCACCTGCCAGGTAACATGAATCTCTAAAAAAGTGTATAATTAACAGAAAAATACTTCTTGAAACAAGGTGCCAAGCAAGCAATTGATTTGGCAAGAGAGAGGAGGGTTGACATTGAATTGATGTGTGAACTGAAAGTTTCCCAGGTAGAACACTGTTGCTGATCCCAGCAAACTTCAGGTGAAAAACTTAAGTTCTGGTTTTATATATCTGGGTTTTGCTTTAAGTAATCTGGGAAAATGAATCCCATTCTGGAGTTGTCTCAAGTGGAATTCATGTTGTTTAGGTACCTGGTTCTGCAGGTACAGTCATGTTGAAATGCTGAAGTGTTTCAACATTTCATTGATTAAAGATTGCACAACTTGGAAATGGGTTGAGATCTCTCAAAACCAAACAATTTGCCAACCCGCTTCATCTCTCATAGAAAAACTATCTTTTTCATTACCTGATTTTGTCTGTACACCTTTCTTTTCCTTCATTCCATCTTCTCAGCTCCATTTGTTACTAACTGGGATTTAGCATAGGATTTGTAGTTCCTTTGTGGTGTCACACTCTGTATGTATGCTTCAAAAGGTCAAGCAAGATGCTTGCTACTCTTGTAGAGGTTCAAGAACTCAAGATATAAAATCCAAAATTATAATTATTTCAACTTCTTTGCTGCTCTTCATCAAGTTCATTAGGTTATTGTCATTGGCCATTACATTAGAAATCAGGGAACACTGAGGTTCTGGCTGTGCCAGACACTGCTTCAATTTATTATTTTTCTTATTGGCGTAGAACTTGTGGAAATAGCTTTACATGGCTTGTAAATAAAAACACCTTTGTCAGTAGTAACTGTAAATGGGGTACAAACATTTATTTTTTGAATAGTGTATTCTATCACAAATTAACTATCTATCTAAGAGAACAAAGCATGGAGTTATTTTACTGTTTCTCCTGGCTGTGCCAGGACCTCAGCTGTGGAATATCATTGGAGCGCTGCTACTTCCAATTTCTTGTAGCTAGCAGCTAGCCTTTGCAACTGAAGATTAATTGAATCCATAAGATATGACAGCAAGGAAATACCGTAGCAGACACATACAAGTCAGATTTTATTCGGCACATCTTAATTAGGTCTTGTTAATCAAAAGAGCAAGTAGAGTCCTAGTTTAGACCTTCTCCTGGTCTAAATGTAACTGAATTACAGAAACGTTATTGACATGGGAATCTGATAACTTACTAAGCACTAGCCTGTCCATCCATTGTGCTGTGGCACAGATATTCTGTTAGCTGTGCAAACAACCTCACGTATAGTGACAGCTGTTCCAGTTAAGCCTGAAGGCTGATTGTTCTATACAATAAGACCTCTTTTCCAACACACTGGTAGCAAAGGGACTTAAAATATGTTTCTTGGTTATTTTAGCACCTGTGTAGTGCCAGACAGGCATAACAGGATTCACATCTGTGAGGTGACTCCTGGGCATCTTTTGGTGTGTTTATGCTGTATCTCCTGATTTTCTTGTTCCAGTAGAGATGAATGGAAAACTGACGGAAGATAAGTCTGAAGACACAGATTGTGATGGGTCATCTTTACCTGAAGATTTTTCAGAGGTGGGATGGCAAGAAGCTGGCAGACATTTGTCTGCTGATTTTGTTTTCTCAGACACTCTTTTCAATTTATTATTTTCCTTATTGACATAGAACTTGTGGAAATAACTTTACATGTCTTATAAATGAAAACATCTTTGTCAGTAGTAACTGTAAATGGTGTAAAAATCCTTATTTTTTGAAGAGTGATTATTCTGTCACAAATTAACTGTATGAGAGAACAAGGCATAGAGTTATTTTACTGTTTCTCCTATAAAGCCCAACAGCTCTTTTCAAAAAGGGTGATAATAAGCTATCTTGTTAGTGTTATTTCAGGCATTTAATGTAAAAGATTTCTGTGATTTCCTGCTCAGAGAAGGGAAGCAGTCACAATGAATGCTGTGTAGACTTAACCGTCCAAAATGTAAATTTGAGATTTCATTTTCCTCCTTTTTGCTCGGGTATGTTCATTAAGTTGAATAACTTCGGTATGTGGTTTACTTTACATTATTGCATGTCCTATTACATCAATCACTAGATGCCCAGGTTCTGTCTCGTATTTCAAATCAGCAGCATTCTATTCATCACATCCTGGCTGTCGCAGCTTTCTGTCCAGTTAGTAGAGCTGAGGGTCAAATCAGGAGTCTGGCTCTGTGTCAGTGCATGCTAGGAGATCCGCAACTAAAATTCTCTGAGTATGGCAGTGGAAACTTGAAAGCTGGCCTAATAAGTATAAATGGTTTTGCAGAGGTTTTGAAATGCCACCTTTTCTGCTGAGTCTTCATCATCTGTTGGGGAAGGTGTGTATAGGAGTACCTGTCATTCAGAGGTAAAGCCCTGTTCTGTTCTGCATAGGAATGGTGACTTGCCAGAAGGCAGAAGTTTTCACTGTCAAACTTGTTTGTCTCATAAAGGGTTTTTAAGTATTAGAAACAAAAGAAGTCAGAGGAGAAAATTTTGATGGCTTTACTGCTGCTGTGAGTCAGGAATGATTTTAAGATAGGTTTTTGGCCTTGTTAGAGTAGACCCTCTTTCCGAGTGCTTAGTGCTCTTGTCCTCTGTTATTTTGGGTTAATGAGCTGTCTAAAAGAGGAGTCTTTCATTATGTGCTGCTTTGAACTTATTACCCTTTAGAAATGTTCCATGTAATTGTTAAATGTTTAAAAATTTACAGTGGGTAAGTGTAACGACTATGTCCTTTAATGTATTTTGAAATATTTCTTCTACTAGCCAACACATGTAAATGGTTGTGAAGACTATTGTGAAGTAAAAGCTATGCCAGAAAGGTAAGATTTCTTTTCTAGTGTTGCTAGAAAGCAAACCTGTGAATTCTGAAACTCTGAAGTGGGATATGTTATAATAGAGGGAAAACCAAAGCAAAACAAAAAAACAACACTCCCAAACCAAAACAAACCCTGTAAAACATCTGTGCAATGTCTTGTTGTATTGCTCTGTCTGGCCTTTTTATTTAAAAGGTTATAAATTGCCCGAGTACTACTCAGCTTTGTGGCTTACTGTGCCCTAGTTTTATTTATGCCTTTGATATGTGTTTATAACATGTAGCTAGGTTGTGTTCAGATGGCTCCAAATAATTTGCATTGTACTAAAAACTTGGTACCTGCACATGAAGAAAACAAACAGTGCTGTCTTCAGTTTGAATCTTTACAAGTTGCATTAATGTTACTACTTCTGGTTTTAGGGCATAGAAACTATATATAGGGGTTTTTTAGAGCATAGAAACGTAGAGTTCCACTGGTCTATCTGTTCCCATTTGGGTGCTTAGGGCTTATTTTCTGTTTTTTACATGAATAACTTACTAAGGATATGCCTGGCCAAGTTACTAGCTGTCCCTTTGAGCCACCTTGAATTTTTGAAATTCACAAGATTATTTTTCTTTGTGAAATAACTTTAGTCCTTAGTCTAAGTGAAGCTTTGGTCAAAGTGTATATACTGTATATGCTTATTTTTATGTTTTGATTAAGTTTGTGGGAAGTTTTGGGTTGAGACTTGGCACAAGCTGTGACATTATGACCTAAAATACTTAATACATTTATCACCATCTTCAGCAAAGCTAGAAAACTTGCAATTGAAAATAGACATTCTGGTATATAGGTAGTAAATTATGTGAACGGTACAAATCTGCTATTGGATGTTATTTGACTGCTTAGCCTTTGAAAAGTAATGGCAGGGATAGTTATTACTAGCTTCATGTCTTCCTGGCTCTTTTACCACTGTTACCTTTTTCAAATTGCCACTAGGGATTTAAAAAAAGAAAAAAATGGTGGGTTTTTGAGATTACTGGTATGGATCCAGTCCAGAAGTATTTGTAGCTATAAATTATTTTCCAGGGATTTATTTATTAGATTGCAAATGTGTTGGTTATTTCTAGGTGTTCTTTCTTATTCCATACCTTGTCGTCTTACAGATCTCTTCCACAACCTCCCTTGAGCCAAGGAGATGAAGATGAAATCACGTGGGGAAGTGATGAACTGCCGATTGAATCAGTCAGCCAGGAACATGTAAATAAAGGCAAGAACTTTAACAAATAATCAGTGGAAAACTGAGGATTTAGTCTGTTAAATAGATGAAATGTCAAAAGTGAATTTTAAAATTACCCTGGATATGTTTTGAGGGTGTAATGACAGGTATAATGAGAAATCTAACAGCTCAGCAACCCACTGGAAAGGATCTTTACAGCTTTGTGTGATAAATATGCGGGAGTTAATAGGAATAAGTATTGGCAATGTTGTGCCTGGAGCTGTAGTAGAGTTGAAACCGGCTGAGATGCTTTTTTTCATAGTATCTATCTGACAAAAGCTGAAACAATATAGATGTTGGACTGTCATCAGATCAATATATTGTGTGCTTCATATGTCAGCTACTCCATGGTCAAATTAGGCAATATTTTTTCTTTATCTTGACTCTCATTCTTCCACTGCTGCTCAGCGTGGCAGAGTAGTACACTAATCAATTTGATGCGTTTGGCAGAATCTAGTCTTTACTTTTTGAGATAGCATTAGAAGTGTCAGTTCCTGAAATTCACATATAGCAGCCTTCTGTCTGCTTTCATTAAAAGAAAAACAAATAATCCATGTAAAACTTTACACTAAGCCAGTAGATTTAGGGCACTTTTAATTGCTATACCAGAGACTCTTGGTTTATTTATTTTGTTGTGCTTCACACTGAAGGCCTGATAGAAAGCAGGCTTTATTGGAAGAAAAAAAGATGTATTTAACACATCTTGCGATTACCACTCAAAAGACATGTAAGCATAAGTGCTAAAAACAAAGTCACAGGCTGTGATGTTTAAGTGAAGAGTTCTGATTTCTTCCCTGTGTACGTTCATCAGTTTTGTAGATGTTGTATGAAGAACTTAAATTTAAAATGTATTTGAAGTTTGTTTCAATGTATTTATTGGCAAATACTCCCTTTCATTCCTGGATTCATCAAAGCTGATTTTGCATCATACTGGTTTTGTCAGTTAATTTGGTTTTACCTGTCACACAGAGAGAACATCTGTGTATTCTCTCTGGTGTTTGGAGGCGTTCTGGAGAAAACAGGTAATACAGTGGTGAACAGCAACAAAGAAATACAACATTGCACTACAGTTTAAGTTCCCCTGATTTTAGCTATTCATTTATTTATATTTAAAGACAAGCAGTCTTGTTCTTCTGTTAGATCTCCCTTTAGTGACAAATGAAGAGATCTCTGCACTCCCTACTGTGAATGTGCTCCCTGGAGGCAAGTATTCAGGAGCCAAACTGAAATCGGTGATCAGGATGTTACGTGGATTGCTGGAACAGGGAGTCCCTTCTAAAGAGATTGAAGTGAGTAACTATTTGTCCTTTAAAGTCCTTTTTTCTACTATGAAACGGTTAGAAATAGAATACCACAGTTCTTAATCTTCAGTTCTAAAGGGATGAAAAAAATTTTACCAAGGACTTCTCTCCCTTCTCCCCCCATCCACTTCTCTGCACTAGCTGCTGAGAGATTAGTTTGAACTGGGAATTGAGTTCAAAAGTACATTTACAACATTCTTACTCCTGGTATATTACCAGGTGAATATGATGTTAACAGACATAGATAAGGTAAATAAAGGCTGTGAAATCTAGCTGCAGAATGTGAAAACAGCCTTTCCAAAATCTTAAGACAACCATGTTTTTTGGAGAATAAGAGAAAATATTTACTGGATGCAGTTTTTAAAATTTTGTTTCATTTTCTTAGATATATGAAATTAGATTCCTTCTTGTGACTGCATTATTTTGCACATCTGTATTAGGATTTTATATTTTTCTAAATCACTGTCTGCTAAAGACTTGGTTACGTAACTGCTCTTAACACTTGTTACCATTCAGTGCTTTCTAATGCACATGTAATTGCTTCTTTACAGAACCTTCAGGAGTTAAAACCTTTGGATCAGTGTTTGATTGGACAAGCAAAGGAGAATAGGAAAAAGAACAGATATAAAAACATACTTCCTTGTAAGTCCTCACTAGTCTGAAGTTCATTGTTGATACTTTGTCACCACCTGTGTGGTCACATGAATTGAATCAGATCTGGAATGATTTGAGCCCCAGTCCTACTTCTGCTACTGAGTAGGGAAAAAAGTAAAACTGCCACTCACTTTCTACACATTTAAAGCAAGCATTTGTAAAGCAGTTCAAGATTGGTGAACAGTAGACTGCTATAGTAGGTGAGGATGGATGTTCACAGATTCTTCAGTTGTTTCAGCAGATCCTGTGTCTTAAATGATATGGAGCTAGACAAGATTTTTCCACTTTTACCCATGTAGAATTGGAAAAACAGACATTTATACTATTGTCAGTAAATTCCCTGCAACAAAATTCTGTTTGTTAGGTGGGAGATGTGTGAAGAAGTGAGAACTGTTGAAGGTTAGTTGAGTGAGAAATGTTCAACCACAGTTTCAGAGGTGCTGCAGTTCAAATTACGTATCCTATGTCTGCTGATACAGATTTCTCCCCTAGCCATCTTTTTGTTTCTTCAAAGAGTGCTGATTAGTATCCTAAAGCAACTATTGTAGTGATTTTTTGGTGTGGTTTTTTTTTTTAAATAAGATCTGGAAGCATTTGTGGAAATAAGTACTATGTGAGTGTGTAAGGCTCAGCATCTTATTGTGTGATGGTCTAATTATGTACATGCATAACACTGGTATTTTTGTTGTGTGGGGATTGCAGATGACACCACTAGAGTACCTCTTGGGATTGAAGGTGGATACATCAACGCTAGCTTCATTCGCATGCCAGTGGGTAATGAAGAGTTCGTTTACATTGCATGTCAAGGACCTCTCCCTACTACTGTGGCAGATTTCTGGCAAATGGTTTGGGAGCAAAACTGTACTGTGATTGCCATGATGACTCAGGAGGTTGAAGGAGAAAAGATAAAATGCCAGCGTTACTGGCCAGATGTACTCAATAAAACCACCATGATAAATGATAGACTACGGCTTGCTCTTGTAAGACTCCAGCAGTTGAAGGGATTTATCATTAGAGTGCTGGAGCTGGAAGAGATTCAAGTAAGTGAATCTAATTCTGCATGCTGAAAATCTTTTTTCTGAATGTTAGCATTTTTATCCTCATACTTCTGACTTGCCTGCTTTCAATCACAGTGTCTACATCAAGTAGTAACCTGGGGCTGCTTCTCCTCTTTGCCCAGTGAACATTACTGGGCAATGCTTCCTCATTGCAGCTTGTGCTACTCTGACCTTTATAGAAGAAGGCAGTTGGGCCAGGAGGTGATTTAATTATGCTAATGAGAATCTAAATTTTGGCTTCTTAGGTGCCTTTGGCCACAGAAACATTGTAGGGATATAAATTCACTAATAATTTAGTCTAGCTGCTTTCTTCCTTGGTGTGATCAGCTCAGTCTGCACAGTGAACCTTATACTACTCAATTACTCTGTAGTTATTTTCAGTGTAGCTCATTGTTTCTCTTGTTTTATTGGGAAAATCCCCCTCTTCTGAGACGTTTCCTTTAACTTACATTTTGTCTTTTTATTCTTCCCATGTGTTACATTTTGTTGTTTTTAAACCCCAGACAGGTGAAGTACGACACATTTCCCATCTGAACTTCATCGCCTGGCCTGACCATGACACCCCTTCTCAACCAGATGACCTGCTTACTTTTATCTCCTACATGCGGCATGTCCACAAATCAGGACCCATTGTAACTCACTGCAGTGCGGGCATTGGACGATCAGGGACCCTTATTTGTATAGACGTTGTTTTAGAGTTAATCAGCAGAGACCTCGATGTGAGTACCCCAGAGGATGGGCTAAGCTGTGTTTTTGACTTGCAGGAAATGTGTTCTACTGGATCTATTAAATTGTTTAAAGAATATGCCATGGTTTTGAGAGTAGCATGCTGGCCATGTCTTAATGTAACATAAATCAGGGTGTAAAACAGCAGTACCTGTGAAATGTTGTTGATCCCAGAGGTGGGGAGAGCTTTAACATCCACAGGTTCTTGAGCTAGCTCAGGGAATCTTGTTATGTTTGTTGACACCTCAGCAATTCAACTTTCTTAGATGCCACTTGAGATGTTCTAGGGTATGTTACAAGGACATCTCCTACTACAGCAGACCTCTGACATATGGCTTGGGAACAAGAGTGTGTTGCCATGATGACTTGGGCAATTGAAGGAGAAGTTAAAACACCTGCCTTACCTGGCTGGATAAAGAACTATCATGTTAAAAGGCGTTAGGTTTGAGAGTTGTGGCACTTGGTTGGTCAGAGAACCATGTACTGTTGGAGGGCAGCTAGAAGCCAACCAGAGTATCTGTTTAGGCCACTGAATCAAAAATTCAGTGTACAAACATTTCTGCTGGAGATTTATTTATATTAAAATTTATTTATCTTCAAAATTACCTTTTTCAAAATAACCAGGGATACACTTTCTAGGGGGATCCACAGGAGGGTGCTAGCTTCCTTACAATTATGTTCTTCAGTGGCATGGTGTAGCATCTTTTTGTGAATTTGTAGAGAAGATTAACTAAGTCATACTTAGCTCAGCAGGGTTTCTCACTGCCTGCTAGATGTCTAGAACTTTATAGACCTGGGGAAATAAAAAGTGTTTTGTTAGGTTGGACCAAGGGGCTCTATTTTCTGCACACTCAGTTCCCAGTAAGAGTAAGCAAGAGAGCCTGTGCACAGTGGAAAAAAAACTAAGAGAAGGGTGTCTGGTGTAAGAGGGCCACATCCGTATTGCCCAGGGCCAGCACATGCTGGTTACCTACCAGATATGCATAGGCTATGGTGAATTGTTACTTGTTTCGCTACTAAATGTTTAATGTACCTAGTTGGATTCCTTGGTTTGATGCTGGGGATGTTTGCACGTATGTCTTTTTTGAATGTTTAAACTGCTCTTTGTTTTGGTAGTTTGACATCTCAGACCTGGTGCGCACGATGCGTCTGCAGAGACATGGCATGGTTCAGACAGAGGTGAGTGGATTCCCCAAGTGTACAAGAGAAGGCTGCTATGAATCACTGATACTACCAGAGATGTCTTGAAATCTCCTTTGGGGACATATTCAACCAGAAATTAAATTAATGTTTTAGTTAGCTCTAGATCTAAATTATTCCTAACTTTACCTTAGAGATGGACATCACAAGGTCTTGCTAAAAATCTACACTTTTTTTTTTGAATGTGAAGAAATTGTCAAATCATAGGGGTTTTTTTTTTAAAATATAAAAGCAAACCACAAAACTATCAGCCCCACCTCACACCCTAAAGCATGTATTAGATTCCACACCTGTATCACTGAAATTAAGATAAGTTGCACTGTCACCTGAGTTCTGTATTAGTTGGCATCGATGCAAGACCTTGAAATTCACTTGCTGTCTTCGTTTCGGCTTACGTAAAGTACTTACTCTGCCTGAGGTGGTTTGGCGTGAAAGGAGGATAAATGTCCCTTATAAAAGTATATCTTTAGTGGCAGGAGAGCCCTTGTATTTGTTTTAAGCTGAAGTTGCATATTTCTCCACTGTGGGTTTTTTGTTTTGTGGGGGTTTTTTTATTTAACTGTAGAAATAGTATTGAAATCAAGTGCTGTGCACCTGTGAAGTGCAGGTGAGAGTGAATTGCTTAGGTGGTGCAAGCATTTTTCACATGTTCTGATTTCCTTTCCTTTACAGGATCAGTACATTTTCTGCTATCAAGTTGTCCTTTATGTCCTGAATCACCTCCAACATGAAGAACAAAAAGGCAAATAAAGTACCGAAGCAGAAGTGCTTTTAAAATAAGGAAGCAAGGAGGTCTAGAGGCTCTCACACTTGTTTTAATTCTGCCAATAGTTTTCCAGTCCCTTTCTTCAGTTGCTGTCAAATGTCTCTTCTATAAAGTCTCTCCATCATTCCAAATAAGGTATATAGTTATAAGGAAAAGGGATAGTTCATACAATACCACTAATGTCTTTGGCCCCATGGACACATATTGTGAGATTTTTGTATAACAGTAAATAGTATTTAATAAAGCTGCATTTTTTTGCAGCTTCCTTAATATGTGATAAAATACTGAAATAAAAATATTTTAATTAAAAAAAAAAAAAAGAAGAAAAAGGTAATCTTATACTTTCTGCAGTTCTGCAACTCTTTTGGGGTACTTGTTTCTTATGAAGTGGGGGAGTGGGAGGGATGAAGCAGTATTTTTATCCTGGCAAACTTCATTACAAAGACATTTTGTTAGTATCTTTTAAAAGCTTGTTTATGGCACAGAATTTTTGCCCTTTTAGTACAGCTACAGCTATTTTATAGAGGATATCTTGGAATCAGCATTTAAGCTTTAAGAGATGCCAGTTAGCATAAAGATAGTAGTGAATGTTTACTGTAAGTACTACCGTTAATAATGTTTACTTGGTAGAGCTTCGTGTATATATTTATATACTTTTACAAAAAAAAGCTGAATTATCAGGTGTCTAACCTTATAACTGATTAGACATCTCCACTCTGTAAATAAAAAATACACCTAAAGTACACTGATCAGTGGGTCTGGATATTTTTGTGTCCTTGTGACATTTTTCTTGGCCTAACATGCTATCCTTCATTGTGGTTGCTGTACTTAAGAAATTTGCAACAAAAGGTCTGTTCCACAGTTTAAATTTTCAGTGTCCTGTTCTTCAGTGTCCATTTGAAAAAAATCTGAAGAACTGTGGATTCCTTTCTGGAGTTTCCACACTGTGGTGCCAGGAAAAGGATATTTTCCTTTCCTCCTCATTTTTCAGCATACCTGGGCATTGAGACCTGTATCACATTTTTGGAGGGTATGTTTACACTTGGGTGCTATGTCAGTGATCTGTTCTGCTTAAAGCAGCCAGGTTTGAGGTGGGAGGTGGGATACCAGGTTCCAAGTAACTCAGTAGTTTAGTGATATTGTAAACCATTGAAACTGTTCTGAGAGAAAATCTTCATTTTATGCTGTATGGGAACTTTGGACAATGAATAACTGCCATCAGCCAGCACAGGGGCCTGTTCAAGGGTTTAAGCAGATTCCTATCCCAGCAAGCCATACCAGAACTGAAGCTTGTGACTTGTGCTGTCAGGAAGGGCATAAGAGTACTTATTTGATGATTCTGCATTGCAGTGGTGGGAGTAAGTTCAGAGGCCTGTGATTATCCAAGGTTTTCACTCTTAAAAATAATAACCCACTGTGTTCTGATGTCCCAAAAATGAAATAGTCACTGCCTTGCTTGTTTAATGGTGTTCTGGCTAGCAATAGCATAACCTCAAAGAGGAAAAAAGCCTTTTTCACTTGTCACAGTAATACTATGTTTTTTATTTCCTCCAGCATACCAGTGCAGTTGAAAAATTGTGCCTTTTTCAGAGCAGTGTAGTTTGAGGAAGAAAAATTAATTCTATGTAGATAGAATCAGAGACAAATTGACTAGTTGTGTTGGCAGTACACCTATATGAAGGAGCTTTAAAATGAAGACAAGATTTTCAGGACTACAGTTGCCAACAGACAAAGTAAATAAACGCAGCTAGTTGATACACTGCTGCTACTGTTTTAACATAAATAGTAAGTTCAGAGGATTTGAGTATGTATGGTTTTTAGAAACAAAAAAATGGTTATGCAAATGAGACAGTATGGTTAAGGAAGTTGAATTCTTCCTTTAGGTGTCTTCAAATACATGCCAAATCATGTAGAAACAGGAACTGATTTCTGTGTACATGAAGCCCACTTCGGTATGACACAAGCAATTTGCAGCAGATTACAGTTTATGGAAAATACAAATCAGTACAAGATTCTAGGTTTTGCTGCTTGTCATCACAAATATGGAGGTTTATGGTGTGTTATATGCAATTTCCTTTTCATGATAGGCTCATAGAAAAGCAGAGGATAATTAACTTGTCCTAACCTCCCCATCCTCAGTAAAAGGAAACAGCGCCCCCCACCACCAAACGGTCTTTTCAGTTTCTTAGAATCATCAATGAATAAATAGACCTGTCTATTCACCCTGCTTATGTTCAGGTATTGTATTGGACCCCAACCCCAGAAGTCCATCTGGGAAACCCAGCTATCCCTACTCACTTATTAACTATTTTAACTCTTTTAAAGAAACTGTAGATCTTGTGGAGCAAAGCATCGTTGTCTGAACAAATGTGGCCCTTCCACATCTGCCTTCAATCTGTTTGATCCAGCTCTTTCCATCTGAAATAAACCTCCCAGTACCATCAGTATGTAGCTGAAAATAACGTCATGTAGAAATAGCATGGAGTTCCTATACGAAGTTTTCTTGGCCAGATTCCTGATTACCCTGACTTTTGTGATAAAACAGATGGGCCCCAATGGGAAGCATTTGGCTGTTCCTAAGTATGGTGAAAGGTGGCATTGGCCTCTTGATAAGTGGTCTGAATTCCTTTGGGTTTTTCATCTCAACCTTGAGGAATCGAATATCTAATAAAGAGGGAGCACTCCCTCACCTTAATGCCTGTTGAGGACACTGGGTAGGTGTCTGTTTTCTGATAGCAGGTGGAACTTGCTGGCTGTGACACTTAACATGGTCAGTTTGGTTGAAATAAATCCACAGGTCAAAATTTACTACAAGAAAACAGAATGACCGAGAAGCTAGTTTATTGAATGGAAGAAGTGCTGTGTGCTTTCTTAGTATGCTGGTGATATAATTTTCAGGGGGGAAAAAATCTTGAGTGTTTCTTTGGGTTTTTTTTGTTTCTTTGTTTGGGTTGGGATTTTTGGTTTGGTTTGGTTTTGGTTCCTTGGTTTTTTTCTTTGGGATTTTTTCCTCACTGTGACGTCTTGCTTAGTAAGGAACCAGGACATGCTCCAGCTGAAAGCCTTTTTTTTTTTTTTTTTTTTTTAAGAAGGTATCAAATTTTCATTACGAAGTTTACCAGACTAGGAAAAAAACCTGATATATTACCCATTATGGTTCTAAAGAACTGTCTTTGTGTGTTAACCCAAGAGAGAAAGGATCCTTTTTTTATTTGAACCAAGTTAACTGATAGAAGCATACACACTTTGCTACATAAGCAGCCCTGTGCCACATTTATCATACCTTTATTTTCTTGCTGGTCTTTGCCTATGCTAGAGATTGGCAACAGCCTACGAAGGTGGAATTCCAGTTGCTCCATGGAGACTGTTTGGAGGGCTCATTGCTGTTGCTCCTTGAATGCTTCTAAGCAGCCTCTTCCTTTACAACTTACGCCCTTTTAAAACCAGCTATCTGGGGAAAAGAGGTACTTGAGAATGATTGAAAAGTTTGCTGTGTATAGGGAATGCTTTCATTTATCACATGCTCACTGTATTGCAGGAGGATTCTGACAGGTAGTAGAAAAATATTTTAATATCTTCTTGTTTTAATATCTCCTGTAAGTGAGTGGAAGGAGGCTCATAACCAGGGTGTGGGCCTGTATTTCTGTTAAAGCACTTGTACGTCATTCTCTGATGGTGCAAGCCCAAACAGACCCATCGTCTTGGGTCTTCAGGTGATTCTGCAGCTGCAAAAAGTCTTCTGTCTGTATGATGAAGTGGGACTTAGGAGAACAGTGAAAGATGACATGGGAGAGATCTTGGTAGCTGGACAGCTCTTTCTGTGAAGTGACCTACATCATAGTGAAGGTCTTCTGCAGTGATTCTGAATGTGTGGCAGAAGCCAATGTAATATCACCCCTGCAAACCTCTTCAATACAGGCACAAGACAATAGTTGAGCCGGGATAAGTAGTGCAGTGTAGAAGAAAATTTTAATCGAAGCTTTTAAGGTTTAAAAATGGCTGACTTGCAGGTGGTATAATGCTTACACAGTGCTTCTGACTTCCTCCATGTTAAAACAAACGCACACACCACCACCTCTTCTACTGGAAAACCAAAACATCTTGGCCCCTTGTGTATGTTAGCAACCTCCTGGTTCATGTCTTCTCAGTCTTTCTCACAGGAATGAACCCATTTTTAATATACGTGATGTCTGTGGTGTCTTTTCTACAGCACCCAGGGTACACAAACCTATGAGCTGAGGATGAAATTTTGTTAATGGAGTGGAAGGCACTTTGCTAACTTTCAAGAGTGTGAGCCATCAGCAGGATGCAAGATTGCATTTATGACATCCCCTGATACTCAAGTCAGAACAAAACTAGAGGCAAACATCAAGTGGTTTTTGGCTGTTAGCAGGGCTGAAGTGGAGAATCTCTTCTGTGCTGCTGTACTAGTGCAGTTGATCTTGGCGAGCTGAAGGGTAAGTTCAGGGAAATGTTACTCATCGTTTAAGCAGCTTTGAGAGGACAGCATTGCAAGAGCTCTGAGTATTAAAGGCACAGTAGGTTCTGTGGGGTTTCTGTGGTATATTGCTTCCATCTTACCTGTGATACAATGTAATTCAGCAGTTATTTTCACAGGAAGTGAAAAAAATTGATTGAAGGGGAGAAATGCACCAACGAAAAAAAGACTTACCAGTGAAAGAGAAATGCTTGATACACAGCTGTATAAAATACATCTCCATTGCTGAGTATACACTTCTTGTCTGTAAGTTGAAATAGCAAATTATATATTCCCCTGGTAATGTTTGAAAATCAAACTTGATACAAGGCAAAATAAAATAAACCCAGAAACAGTGAAAAGATGTCTGCATTTGTCTGAAGATAAGTCAAACATGCTGTGAGATACAAAGGTCTGTATAAAAAAAAAAAAAAAAATTCACCTTTTGATTCATGGATAATCTCCTGGAAGCATGTTCAGGTCCTCTAAGGATCTCAGAGCAGAAGTGGTGCAGAGTTCAAAGAGGGCCTGAGGGGGGGAAGAGTTCAGAGAGGGAGGTGGGGGGAAATAATCTATAATGACTAGATTATTTTATCTGGGGGAAAGTGTTTCCTCTTCCAGGAGCAGAATAGTGCTTGTTACCTTCAGCCAGCTCTCTTCGTAAGGAGAAAAATAGCAGCATGCCATGGTGGCATTTCTCTTTTCTCTGATGAGGGAGTGGCTCTCTCAGAACATCTTCTGCGGCTGGAATTCAGACCTGGATTTGAAGATCACTTGTGGTTTATTTCTACTGACTTGTGTCAACCAGCAAAGGGGGCTCTGTGGGGAGCTTTGTTTCTTAATGAGATTTTAGGGAAGGAGTGGTTGGGTTTGTTTTAATGAAGTACTGGAAAGATCTTGCTGGCTAAGAGAATGTGATCTGAAGGATGAATCATGGGGCTGGGAGCAGGTTTAATTGCTAATTTCCTCAAGTGGGCCCCAGGAAATTGATTTTGTCTTCCTTGGTGTGTTATCTCTAAACAAGTTAACTTGGTCACAGAAGCAGCCTGGGTGTTCAGTAACAAGGAGCTTTTTATGGAGTAATTTGGCTTCTCGGCTCTCTTTAAAGCCAGGTTGGGTATTTCCACACCATCCTCAAGATGTACGCTGGGGTATCCTATAAAAAAACACATGGCTTTTCCTACAGCTGTCTCCTTATCTGTACTCATAATTCCTTTGAATCATATATATACTTTTTATTTCTTTGGGGGGAAGTACATGTTCAGCACCACATGTTTCTGTTTCTCAGTTCTCTTCTGCAGACTATGAACCATTTTTACTGTTTTTCATAAAAGTTCAAGTGAATGATTTGATCTGAAAAATGATAGCATGCCAATTTTTCATCCTTTCCTTCCTGAAGAAGCTGCTGTATAAGTCTGTTGTGTTACCTCTCACATCTCCAACATCAGCAATATTTTTGGTATTGCCAGTCAGAATTACAGAGATTGTTAAATTCCTGGTGAAGGTTGAGACAGAAATTATAGGTTATTTCTGTAGGCCATTACCTGTAGGCCATTACCTGTAGGCCATTGAAGACTGAGCATGAAAACATTCTCGAAGTGTTTTGTCCTTTTAGTATTAAGATTATTGAAAAAGTTTGGGTTACATCAGACCGTTCGTACTGCTGATTTTCCATTTTTTTTAATATATTTTGTTCAAATAAACTCAAGTGCATTTCAGAGCCAATGTTGCACCTTGGCTGTGCTAGGATTGCTTTAGGGTGACTGTCAGTCTGAGTTTCACTGCTCTTTTCAACTTCCTCAGACAGCAATGCTGCCTCTTCCCCTTGAAATGTGTTCTTTTGAAGCACTTGACAAAGTCCAGTAGGTTCACTTTGCTTTTCGCTGCGCATGTATGTTAATTGCTTATACACCTGACAGACTGTGTGTAACACAATCCTACGAGACTCCCATACTTGAATTGTCTATGCAGAAATACTGTAAGCAGCAAATATGCATTGGGTATCATCTCTGTACCATGTGGCAAACCGAGAACTGGTTAAAGAAAATCTGCCAGAGTGCTGGCATGGGAAAATCAAGTCTCTTGTCCCTTGTGGTAACAGGTTCAGTGTCAGTGCAAACCCTACACAGATTGCTCACTCTGTCAGAAGTGTGGTTTGCTGGGATTGCTTCTCATGGCAGCAGAATGTATCCCTGGGTGTTGTGCAGGTGTGTTGTGACATGTCCATCTATGCTCTCAGCATCTCACAGAGAACTGGCAGGCTCTCTATGCATGCTTCTATATGTATGCCATGTCTCCAACTAGTACTGTGCTCCCAAATGCAGGTGTTAGTCATGTGCCCAGAAGACATTCCCATTCCCCTTCATCCTATTCTATTTCTTTTAACTTCCTCTGCTACAACTCTCCATTCTAACGGCTAGAACACTGTGCCTTTGACAATGGGTAAATCCCACAGAGTGCTGATAAGCCTTTGCTCCAGCCACTGCTTTTTCTGAAAGTGAAAGGTTATTTTGCAAACAGCAACATTAGGTCTGAAAGTGTGATTAACCTGACTTAGTATATAACAGATTTAGTTGAAGAAGGTGCACAAAGGATTTCAGAAAGTATCAGAGGAGTTCTGGGGTCCTGCTTTCCCATTTCTCCAGTAGTGCATCTGTCTGTGATTACAGCTGCAGCTCTGCTTTTGGCTCCGCATGCTGTATTGTCATTGCAAGGAGCAGGTCATTCATGAAGAGCAGTCAGCACTCCCAAGTTGTTATTCTTGCCTTGAAGTCTTGACAGAAATGGAATTCAAAGTAAAAAAGCCCGATTTTTGGTTTCACCTCTAACAGTGCTGATCATTCAGGCCAAGCTCACTGAAATTGGAGGCGAGTGTCGAGCATTTGCGTATAACAATTGCTGTGTCCTCTCCAAGCCAATTTCCAACCCTGCAGGAGTCTCTTGGAAGCTGAACAAGGTTAGAAGATAAAGGAGTACTTGGCTATGCACTGTAGAATGGGATCACTTTCTCCACAGCTACTTTGACACTTGTCAAGCAAATAAATTTTTCATGTCAAACAGTTGTGGGTTTAAAAATATCCTGGCATTGACTGGTCAAGAGTCAGGAGTGCAGCAGAACTGTAGCAACTACCTTGTATCTCCTTGTGTGGCCTTCTCTGTGGTAGAGAAGGAAGACTGCCCCTTAAGGTATGGCCACCATATGCCCGCCTTTCGAGCCTATTGGAGCTGGCCCCAAAGAGCGCAGGCAGCTGATTGTCATCTTGTTTGTCTCATTATAGTTCACCCCTGCTCTGATGCTGCACAGGCTACTGGTATGTTCAAAATAGGGACTGTCAACCTGTTTGGTTTCCTGTGCTGTCTGTCCATCTGCTCTCATTCTGTTGCTTCTTAATGTGTAAGTTGAAGGTTTCTTGAGGTCAGTGCTCTCTTTAGGTTCTGACATTGTTTAGTGTAGACTTAGTATGTCACAAGGCTTTTTTTAGCAGTTAGTTCCCAAACAATGAATAGTAATGTCTCAAAGACCAGTAATCTCTGACTCAATTATTGAAATAACTGGTCTGGATCTTCTTGATGTACTGATGAGAAAAATCTTTATTTACAATACATGAAATGATAAAGTAAGGTCAAGCCCGTTTATCTCAATATCTTTAACAAGTGCTGAGTGCTCTGAAGCAGCTGTAACACTGCCTGGCAGCTCCTAAAGCTGGCTGTTGGTGTAATGATACAAAGGCATCATTCCCAATTCTACTGTGGAAAAGGTGATTGTGCTGATGCTACAGCTAATAGGGGAGTGAGTGATTATCAGGAGGCATTTCCTCAACAGTTCTATTCCTAGGTCACAGCAAGTCTTCCCATCAGCACAATTTGATCATGTTACTTAGTGCCCTGATGGAAACGATTCCCGAAGCACAACTACCTGCTTTGCTTAGCTTTTCTCAGGGAGTCATAAAGCATTAGCAAGCAAGGTTAGATTTATGGAGGACCTGTATGAGCCAAGCACATGGTTAAACAAGCAAGGTTGTCCATTTGTATGATAATTATTCTGCATTCATCCCCTTTATGTAACCTGTTTTTCCGTGCACACCTTTTTCTTCCCAGCAGACTGCAAACTTTTGTTTGTTTGTTTCAAATCCCTGGATCACTGTAAGCATTTAGTAGTTCTCATGTGCTGTGATAAGTCCTTACCATGACTGGTCTGTGTCCCCAGCAACCCAGGCTCTTGCCCTGGGCCTTCTGGTCCGTGGACTTTGGATATAAACTGCTTATCTAGTGATGTGTAGCACTGGCATGGTAATAGTTTCTTTAGAAATTACTACTATCTTAGGGCAGGATTCACAGAAACATTTGCCTGAGTGGGATTTGTGTGTCTAAGCACATTGATGTACTAGGAATGTTTGCCTTGCTTACCTTAGGAACATTTATCTCCTTATCCCCTAAATCACCTTCTTTTTCTTTTTATGATTAAGGTTCTCTTGTGAGAGAGACATTATTTACATTGTGTGACCAATGCCTTGATGGTTTACAGCACATAGAGATAATGCAATTCTAAGGGTTTTTTTCTGAATTCAGACATGGTATCAGGGGCTCCCAGAGATACAGTAACCTTCTTCTGCACTTCAAGATTATGGAACAGGGCAGAAAACAAGTACAACCAAGGGAAGTATGTAGGTACCTTATCGTTCAAGATCTCCTGGCTCCCCTAGCACAATTTATTGTGCAGTCTTGCTGTGTCATGTTGTCCAGCTGTCTCATTCACTTAATTTGTTGAGTGTTGCCAGTGTTCTTCATACTAGACAAAACCACAAATCAGCACCTGACTCAAGAAATTTCTCATCTTACGTGTGTGGAGAGATGGATTATATTACATTCTAGACAGTTTCTTTCTGTAAAAATACACCTTCAGGCCCAAAGGAGCTGTGGTGTGAATGCACAGCTGAAAGGCTAGAAGAGGAAAAAAGTGGGTTTTGTAAATAGTAATTTAAAAGTATTAGAATCTCCCCCTTCCTATGGAACAAGTTGCCTCACTCGTGTATGAATCAGCTCCTCCAGGAGAGGCATCCAAAAGCAAAACATGCCAAGCAATCATAATTGCAACACAGTCCTTATGAAGGGTCTGGTCAAAGGGTAATGTTTATTTCAAAAGTTTTCTCCTCCATCTAGCTCTTTCCTTAGTCTTTCAAGCAGCTTTTGTGGCAAGTGGGTGTTGTGTGAGAAGGCTTCAGGTTGTTGGGGGATTTGGTATTCACATGCCTGCTCAGGGCAGAAGTAAGAAGGTTCCCAAGGCCTGGGGTAAACAGTGCTGGGAAAGACAGAGGAATCTTAACTAATCTTTTTAATTCAGAAGTCCTTTCAGCCTCTATGGATATAAGGGGAAAAGAGAAAAAGTAAATATAATGAAATATTTTCAGCACTTCTATACAGTATTCTGATTCTCCCAGAAAAAGGAGAAGGTGATTTCTGACAATAATTTTAATTTTTATTTCCCAGGACTGGAAATTTGTTTTGTTTATGGTATGATTAAGGAAAGCACTATCTATTGGAAATGTGATTTTGATGAGTGTTTATCTCTTTCACCAAGACAGGAAGTCTCAAAAGAAAAAAGGATAGAGGAAACACAAGACTTCTTCCTCCTACCCTTTCCTTCACCATCTTCTGCATAAATACTTGTTGTAATATTAAGAAAAACTCTGCTACTGGCATCTTTTTCAGTCTGAGATTAATAATGAGCTTTTGCCAAATGTGTTCAAATACCATCAGATTCCAAGTTACAGCTTAACGTTGCAAAGAAACTATGTTCACAAAAACACATAAAGAGGCTCAAGTATAAAAATACACAATTTTTTTAGGCAACAAGCTGGAAGGGCTTAGTCAAGCAACTGGTTTAGGACGATTCTATCAATAATAGGCCCATTTTATCTGGTACCTCTGAATTAAACTCTACAGGAAGCAATACACCTTCATTAGCATTTATATTCTAGAGTCTTACTTCTGGAGTCTTAATCAATGCAGTCATTAATCCTGGTAGGATTGTTGGAGGATATGAAATTTCTCCAAGAAACTGCCGCCATCAGAAATTAAAAATAAAGTTACTTTTTTTAAAAGTTAAACCACAGAATGAAGAATCAGTGCTTTCGTGCCTGATTTGGAGAAGTGAGTTTGTTTTTTCCTCTTGATTTAAATGATTGCAGTTTCATGCTAGAATCTTGCCCAGCTTCAGTTCAGTTTTCATGGTCTTTAGCACTGCCCTTGAGAGGCAACAAGTGATCTATCACTTTACAGACAGGGTTTCCTGTCAGAGATAAAATTGATGAGTTGAATTCCCCACTGAAAGAGCATTCAAAAGTTATTTCCATACCTGCCAGGGGCTAGCTCAGGCTTCAGACTGCCCAGAACTTTTACTAGTTGAGAAGCCAAGATAATGCCTGCATGGTTTTTATAGTAGAGTAAGCATGAGTTTGCATAAATAGGAATCAAGCACTTAAAAAATAAGGCAAGTGCAAATACTTCTGCACTTTACTGTGTCATAGCCATAGCCATTATTATTCCTATACAGTATCTCTTCATTCTGTGTGGGCGTTCTGGTAGGATTTGACTAGACCTGCATCAGATTCCAACTCACAAGTCATATAGCTGTGCTGTTCTTTGGTTTCCCTTTTGTAAAATAGTGATGCCAGACTTCATTTTGTTGATAGCACTCTGAGATTTTCTGATGAAAAGCTCTGCAGGGGGAGTCCTGTTTTGCTGCATGTCAATTCGCAACATGTTTTACTTCAGCATGAATTAATTAGCCCTGTTTCTGAAGATGCCGCTGTAGCAAACTGTTAATATCCCAATTTTATGGATGCCAAGTGACTGTTTCAAGGCTGCAGTCAGTGTCATTGTCAGAGGTCTCAGGGACAAATATAGTAGAGTCTCTCTTCAAGTCAACCAGATTTGAAGGCCCATCTGTGAGAGCATAAGCTCCTAATCAAAAATGTCCTGTGCTGCTTCAGAACATAAACACACCTTTTGGTGGTATATGGCGTTACAGCTCAAATGGAGAAGGCTCTCTGCAGTGTGACATGTCTCTTGGGGATTTGTTGACGAGCAGTTGTTTGATGTTCTCCCACTTCTTGCAAAGCTTGTCCCATGGGGTCATGCCTGTGACATTTTTGTTAGAATAGAAAGAATAGAAAACATGAAATATAGAGAGTCTTCATATCCTGTGGAGAAAATTTTTAGTATCTTCTGAATTTGCAGCCATTCCAGATGATGCAGCTTTGGGGCTCATCTTCTCCATAGGTATTGTCTTGGGAGAAAGGTGTTTAGTAAGACCCATATAACAATAAAAACTAGTCCAAACCGAATCAATTCATATTGAAATTAGTATAAAGCAGAGCCCGAGACATAGAGCTGTAACTCAGATCTTAGGCTTAATTACTATTAGTGATTCTATTTTGTTGCATTGTTAAAATCTGAGAACAGAAAGAATTTTCCTACATATATTCTCTGTTATCTTTCTGGCTCCTGGAAAAGATTTGGGGAAACTAAATTACTTATGTGCACAAGAACCCCTGCTCTTATGCATGCTGCAGGGTTCAGAGAAGGTTGATTTGTCTTCATAAACATCTTGGGTACTGTTATGTCTCCCTAATTGCCACTGTTAATTTAAATATTCTTTGAGCACAACTTCTGGCTTAGCAGAAGGTGTGGGACTGGCTCCAGAGGGGCTTATGGAATCCTTACAGTCCCGGGCCCTCTCCCTGTCACTCCATTTGCTAATACAGGGAACAGAGGCATTGGGATCCTCAATGTCGACTCCTGTCTCCCACTCCCTTTCCCCAGTGTGAGGCACCTATGTCCTTTTTGAGGACAGGACTCAGGATACCTGATAACTGAGAAACAAGGTAGGTTTCATCATGTGAGCCTGGTGTCTGTGCTCAGGTTACAGTCGCTGGAGGTCTAATCACATCAGTGAAGTAACAGAAAATGAAGACAACTACAATTAAGTCTCTATAACTAGGTTCTTATAGTTTGAGAAATCATGCAGCTGATTCAGATAATACAGAACTGAAATTTTTTTCTTCTACTTTTTATATCATTTTAATCTACCTTTATTCTTGGTGGGCTTGGTGTTTGGTAGGTGTGTTTTAGTGTTTACATATGATTTGCCATTATATTTTACATGTGTTGGAGCCTGTTTTAGCACTCTTAGCTAGCTACCTTTCTGGCGTTAGCAAGCCCAAATTCCCCTTCCATGATTCTAACACTCAAAGAGTATGAAGGGTCAGCAGGAATCATGAACAAGAAGCTGCCATCATTGTTGTTCTTATCTTGGTAGTATTGCTGTCTTTCTGCACGGGCGAGAGAAAATCATGTCCCTGCCTTTTTCCTGTTCTCTTTTCAGTGGACTGTTTTTACATATGTCTTAGGCTACCTGAACACTCTTTTATCATGTGTTTGGATGCTGCTCAACACTTTTGAGTCACAGTCTCTTAATAACTAATGATTAATATAATAGAGCAGTACAAAGAATTATGATGTTCTGCTATCAATGTCCCCTTTTTTGTGTAAATTGTATTCTGTCTGCACCTAATGAAATTCACTTCTGTAGATGTGGTGAAAATTGAAGTAAACTGCCTCCTTTTCCTCAGTGCCCACCTACAAAATTAGTTCCTATTAGCTCTGAAGACCCATTCTGCCTGTTATCTTACTTAGCGCTTTTGTTTTAATTACCTGATTCTGAACACACCATCAAAAGAATGAATACACTTTCTAATCCCAACTTTAATTTTGCTCATATATTTTCCATATACATAGAAGGAAAACTGACTTTGAGGCTTGATGAAAGGCTAAAAGAGTCAGTGAAGACCTTTTCTCCTAAATCCAGTGGGCATCCATCAGGCTAATTTGATACAGAATGCTTAGGTGAAAGCAGGGAGAACAGAACAAAATGGAAAATTGCATGAAAGACACCAGAAGAAAGTTTTCTTAGGCTCCTTATGTTGAAATCCATTTGAAATCTGTGCCCTGTCCTTTCCTGGCATTGGCCTCTACAGAGCATTTGGATAAATGTTTGTAAATGGAAAAAATAGTTCAGATTTTTTTTCAGCTTCCAGGTAATAAAATGCATCTGTTTTTCACTTGTTGCCTGTGGGGTTTTTTTCCCAGATGCCTGCTGTCTTTTTTCACTTGGGAACTATAGCTGTGGTAAATTAAAGCATTGGTTTATTTTTATTTGAAAGAATCAGAAAATAACAATGGTTTGATGATTGTAAAAGATTCATTATTGAGACAATATAGTGCCTTGGGAGTAGTTGGAATCTTTTGGACCACAGAAGAGGTTGTGAGCAAAAAAGTAGTTGTGATACAGACCAGTGTGTGAAATATAGTGCAAACATTAGACCTGTCAATGGTGGTACATGTCTTCAAGTCATTGCACGAAATCTTTGATAACCCACACAACTAGGAGAAATGAGCCTTTTACTATGTTCAGTTTTAATTGGAGTAGCAAGATGAGTGCAGGTAGTAAATTAGGGTAAACAGCCTGTCTCAGTTAAAAGGGGAAGAGAAATCTGCAGATCACAGACACAGCATTTATTTTGGCACATTAAACCTGCCTCTTGACAGTCATTGGGTTTTATATGATGATTATTACACAGAAGGCAAACAGTTCATAAAAGTTTATTAAACAAGAGGCAAACAGTTTGTAGTATCTATGTTGCTAGTGAAGGAAAAGAAGCACTACAGACAGAAGCTTTACTTTCTCCTGCTGTTTTTTTGTGTAAGAGTAAGATTTGCCCTGGAAAAAATGAAAATCATACCCTGCAATTTGGTAGCTAGAACTGACATGGTACCATACAAACATCTTATGGGGGCATAAAGTCCCTGTTGTTTCCCTTCAGTTATTCTTTAGAACTGTGTGAAGGGGAGAGACTGTGCAGCATAAGTGTGCAATGACTGTTGGGAACTGGGAAATGGTAAGCTGGTTTGTGTGAACGTTTGTGAAGAAATAAATGTGGATTTTTATTTTTTTTTTAATACTGCAAGGGCAAAAGGAAAGACCTCTTAAATTCTCCTTGTAACTCCAGCATTAAGCATGGGAAAGTGGGAAGCAGGAGCTTATGTCCTTTAAAACAAAATTGCACATTTAAAGCTGAGGAAGTTGAAAATTTTATAACAAAACTAAAAATATGTGAAGTGAAATCAGACCTCTGATTTTATTTCCAGTGACTTTAGAAGTTCAGGCTGGGAACCTGGGTTAGGTGGAAAGAGGCTGGGCAATAGCTATCATGTCTCTGACCAGTACAGGCAGCAAAAATGTCCCTTGGGCTTTCAAGCTGGAAATGATCATGCACTTTTGCTTCTGAATTCAGTGCAAATTTGGTGGATCTTAAGTCTTTTGTAGGAAGTGGTATACTAAAGATAAACTGCTTCATAATCAACTACAGGTTAAACTTCGTACCAAAATGAAATCATTCAGGCAGTGTGTTTTGGTTAAAGAATCTAATGACTGTGGTTCATTCAGAAAAATGTGAAGGAATGTTAAGTTTTGTGTGGGGAGATTGAAAATGAGGCAGCTGAGCTTGTTGCATGAGCCAGATGTATTACACTAATCTCCCATGGAAAAGGGTGGAAGCCTGACAGCTCTTCCTGTGGTCATGGAGAGAAAGACACACAATGTTTTCGTTGATTTGTTTAAATGGCATCATGTTTATAACATAAAAATATTCTATACTCCTGTTGGGTCCCAGAGTATTAGAACAGTGCTCCCTCTGGAGACCAGTTAATCACTTCACATGCCAAGACCTCTTCTAAGCAAAGCTGTGTTGTCAGAGATGAGACTTTAAGTGCTATTAGTGCTCTGATTGAAAGCTATCCTAACTAGGAATTTGATAAAGGATTCCCTCTTTCCACAGGAAATTTTCTGACATGAAGTTGCAGTGTAGCAATCAAATGTAAAAAAGGACTATGCAGCTGGCAGGTAATTAGAGCAACTGAACTGCATGAATCAGCTGTCATAAAAAAATCATCTGGTGTGTGTTTTTCAATGTAGAGGTGAGCAAATCATCTTCTTGATTTGTTAAGCAAATTAGAGATTCTTTGATTTTTGTACCTTATTGGTGATGTGTTAATTTTAAATTTTTTTAGATTGATTGTGCATATTTGACCAAGATTATTTAATACTGTGTTCACAATCTGATAGGATGACTCAGGAAGGTGTGCAGAAGCCTTTTCTCATATTAAGGTGTTGAAGAATTAGCTGTACTTAAATGAAATTGTACTGGGTCTGGCTGAACTGGAATCGGTTTTCCCCTATAGCAGCCCTCACAGTGCTGTGGTTTATGCTGGGAGCTGGCAGGGTGTTGATAGCACCCTGGTGTTGTGGCTGCTGCTGAGCAGTGCTTACACAGCACCAAGGCTCTTTCTGACATTTCCCCCAGAGGGACGGGGTGGGCAAGATCTTGGGAGGGGACACAGCCAGGACAGCTGACCCAAACCGACCAAAGGGATATTCCATACCATATGACATCTGCTCAGTATAAAGCTGGGAGAAAGGAGGAAGGGGGTGGGGTCACCCTTGGTCCTCCGAGGCAACTACTATGCGTATTGGAGCCCTGCTTCCTGAGAAGGCCCGACATCGCCTGTCCATGGGAAGTAGAGAATAAATCTGTTTGCTTTTGCTTCCGCACGCGGACTTTTGCTTTGCTTTGCTTTGCTTATATTAAAACTGCTTTTGTTTCACCCACAAGGGTTAGTTTATCTTCTTTCCCCTCTTTACCCTGTTGAGAAAACAAAGGGAAGGGGGGGGGGGAAGTGATAGAGCGACTTGGTGGATACCTGGCATTTAGCCAGAGTCAAACCATCACAGAAATGTAAAGAATCTGAGTCATACACACCTGCTCAAAGTGGGCTTGCTGTGATGTTTCACTGGCTACAGAATTCCAGTTGTTTTGGTTTTCTTGTTGCATTAACAAAGAATTTGTATATGAAATTCTTGTTGCAAAGGACCTGGTCCAGTAATTTGTCTAGATTGGTAAACACAGCCTCCTTATATTTCCGTCAGTGCATGGGCCCACACAAAATGCACAAGTCACACCATTTAATTTCTTGCCACCTTTCTTTTTTCATTTAATCCCTCTGAGACTGCAGCCTTCGGGAAAAGAAGCTGCATGTCTGGTCCTGGTACTTCAGGGTTCCTTAAGTGGTGCTTTATCAGCTTCTGGTCAGGGGGTTGGGAGGTTCTGCCCTACCGGTCTGTGCTGTATTACTGCCTTAGTGATTTAGTGCCTCTGTCCCTGTGATCCGAAGTGCTCATCTGCCCAGTTTCAGCTGGGTTTGTGGTTTAGGCCAGCCTTGCCAACCCATCCCTGGGTGCTGCCCCTACAATGCCATTTGACATCAGGGTTCCTGGTTACTGAGCACACTGGATGCTGGATGCACCAGTTCCTTCAGGCAGAGCCAGAAGGTAAGCATGGCAGTAGGTCTCTCCTTAGGTGTTTTCTCTAATTTTTTAAAGCATTCCTTCTCTGGAAAGCCTATATGTGCATCAGAGAATAGGGACTCCAAGGAAATTGACTGCTTTATCTCAAAGCTGGGGAAAAAACTGCAGGCACACTGAAGTCTCCCTTCTGTCAGGTAGGTGGGCAGAAACCCAGACAACACCTATGCAGCCAGTGCAGCACCTGCAAATTTTAAAAGTCAGGCACTCTGTATTCGGACCATTACTTTGGCTTGGATTATCACAGGATTAATTGTGGTGGGCAGCACAATCAGTATGACACCAATGCACACATCAGCAGCTGCTGCTGCCTGCAGGGTTGGAAGCTAGCAGCATGAAGGAACTTGGGTTTCTTGGTTTCTCTTCCTGTAGAGAAAACAGAAAAGGAAGAAATTTGATGTCATGAGAAGTGGAAAGGAGCAGCTGACTGGGAACACAAGGGCTTGAAAAGTCTTAATTACCTTATTGTGCCATGTGAAGCATTGCTTTATCAGTAACCCCCTTGAAAGTCATGCCATCACTCACCTGCCTATCAGCTCACTTGAAAAATTAAGGCCTCAAAATCTATCATAAATGCTGAGTTTGGTGTATTTTCCTACTTAAATTTTGGTTGTGTTTTTTAGAACTATGGTAAAACTGTGACTTGTCCCCGGAACAGTTCAGCATTAACTTCTGGAAGATTCCAGAAGTTGTAACTGTAATATCCACAAGTTCAGCTGTATCCATCCTGTTGAATATTCCTTTTACATGTGGCTTGGGAAATGCTCATAGGCTTAGCTTTACAGTACCATCCCTTAGTTGTCATTCACAGAAAACATAGTATTTTTGACCTGGATCTCTGTGCATACAGTAGAGAGGATAAGGGACACTGAACCAGGTGACTCTTTATTGTTCTTCTGCCAGTTCTGGATTTCTTATTTCTTTTTTAGGAGAGAAAAATACTACTGTAATTTTAACTCCAGATTCTGCAAGCTGGATGCTGTGAATGGTTTTCTCTGCAAGAAGTCGCCTCAGCAAACAAATAGTGGGTGAGGCCATTTTTATAGATATACTATTATTATTTAACAGCCTACAGTGTGTCCAATTAATTTCAAGTGGAGAGGGTAAGGACAGCTTTGTGCCGATTCAGCTTTAAACGTAAGTCACTTTGAGGAGTAGGATAGCCATGTAATCCCTTTTGTTTGAGTGCTTTGTAGTCATAGTTTTATGCTGTAATCCTAGGTCTCTGCCTAGTGACTAGCCTGGCCACGTACAAATTCTGTGTCATGTGCATGATACTTCTCTGTTAGAGGAAGGGTAGACAAAAAAGATTTCCAGAAGTGTGACTTTAGGCAGCAAGAACGCATCTCCACCATAAAACTACCCCTTTAACTTGGGTTGCCAACTTAGAAGCATCTTTCCTTGTAGGGTTGTCTGGCTGGTGTGAGCAAGGTCACGCAAGTTCAACACCCTATGGAACAGAAGTGTATCAAAGCAGAGACCAAGGGCTACCCCTGGGGCAGTTATTGTTTCTAAGAATAGCTTTTTGAGGATTTCCTGAAGTTTCCTCTGAATCAGCTGCCCCCAGCAAGCAACTGAAACAAGACCAAACAGAGGATTAGCATGAGCTGGTGCAGCAGTTGCAATGTATCAGGCACAGCAAACCAGCATGCAGCCATTGCACACACCAGTCGCCGTATTTCTGCAAACCTGTTAGAAATAGAAAGCTTTTAAAAGTGTTATGATGTGGAGGGCAGCACCCGTCCCTTTCTTCTTCTTACCTCAAGCTTGAGAGTTGGGACAACTAAAATGTGTTCCCAAAATTATGCGCTTGTCTAACAGTCCTGTTAGACAACCTACTAACGCTTCAAATTTGAACTTAAAATGAAGACAGGAGAGAGTATTATAAAATCAGTTTTAAATATAATTAGAAAAAGCAGGTTTGAGACAGTGACTAGCACTAAATTAACATTTTAACTCCAATGGAACAGCACTAAATTAACATTTTAATTCCAATGAGTTTGAGTTTAAACTCAGAACATCCTAGGATACATAGATGTTACTAAATGAATTACTTTTTTTCCCTGCTTTTCCATATATTCTGAACTAATAGCTGCCACTAAAATAATTGCTATTGCTAGGAAATAATTTCTGCTAAAGCAATATTTCTCTGCTGAAACAAAGGTTGTGTTAGGTGGTGTCTTCCTAACTGTAAGACCTCACAGTGGTGTTTTGCTATTTTTTTTCTTGAAAGTTGCTATTTGCTCATAATTACTTGACTGCAAGAGCCAAGTGCCTAGGGGCACTGGTCAGTGCCTTCACCTAGTGTTTTCTAGCCTGAGGTAGGTTTACTGCAGGCTCTGTGATGTTACTGTTTAGTTATCGGCTTGGCCTGTTTGGTAAATCAAGAGGGCCTATGGGAAGCTGGGTGAAGCAGAGAGTATTGTGGAAGTTGATTCTCTGGTGAGGTTTCTCTCCTGTGTGCAGGAAGTGTATACATCCCAAGATCTGCAGGATCCAGCCCAGCTTTTATGAACATCTCTCAGCCTGCACATGTGGGTGTCGAGGGAGTTCTCAGATACGAATCATGTGGTGAAAATGTTTCTTTGCTTGCTAAGAAAAAAAAAGAGAATATTTATGGCCGAGAGGCTTCTGTCAGAGCTCTCCCAGTGTTCCTGTTGCTACTGGTTTGCTTCCTGCACTAATGAGCCACTTAGGAACACACAACATATTTGAAGAAAGATAAGATCCTACTCATTTGCTTCTGGAGTCTGGGCAGGAATACAGGACAAGAACTTGCAAGTCTTGCACGTGTATTTGTGTGATGTTAGGAAAGCATGTATTTGTTAAAGTAACTTCATTTTATCTCGTCTGTATCAAATTTTACTATCTAATTAGAAAGAGGTTGTCTAGGTAAGGCTGGCATGCCTGAACATTTAATGTAGGTATTAGGTAGCCCTTGAGACAGAGGAGGATCTAGGCATCCAGCAGCCCGTGCATGCCACAGCAGCCCCTGTTGCCTGACCCTGCCACAACATGAAAGAGCAATGCCAAGGGGCCTTTTATTTCTCTGTCACCAAGTGTTCTTACCTTCCCAGGGAGGACAGCATCTTCTCCCCTGCCTTTTGGTTTATTTCTTAGCTAGGTAACACCTTTCTTATCTAGAACTTTTCTTTTGTAGCCTGTTAATAGTGTAGTAAAGGGGGATGATACTGGCAGTGCAAAGCACACTTGTTTCTGGTCTTTGTGCTGCCAGAAGGTCACACTGCTGAGAAAGAGATGGTTGAGAGAAGATGATCGGATCTGTGGAAAGAGCAACTCTCTGCACCTTCTTCTGTGATAAGACTTACAGCAGTTCCTCTGTGCTTTTACTAAGCAACACCGTTAAGGAGGTACCACTGCCTTCAGGGGGTCAGAAGCTGGTTAAGGCTGGTCCTGATGAAGCCCGAGCTCCCTGGGAGCTGGGTGAAACTGGAAGTGCCTGCAAAGGTGCTCACCCATCAAGGTGGCTGCAGAGCTGTTGTGTGAGGTACTGTGTGGGTTGTGTTGCTCTAGGATAGAAAATCAGCCTGCCTCCTTTTCCCTTCAGAAAATAAACAATTTTTCACGTCTTTTAGTGTCCGATTAGAAACACTGGTTCACGACCTGAAGGAAAAAGCCAGGTTGTCAGCTCTGGCAGAAGCGGGGTTTCCTACTCCTGGGGGTGATGTAACGTTTACTCGGCTCGTGCCCTCGTGTTGCCTTTCGCTAGAGCCGCGGGGCAAGTCGGGAAATCCGCCTTTGCCAGCCCCGGACAGCTCCAGAAGGTCGGGACGTTTATTTTGGCGGGTTTCACGCCTGGAGCAAGTGTCCTCTAAATCCATTCATCGGCCGGGTGTCAGCGACAGGCAGCGCGAGGGCGGGGCCTCGCACCTTGCAACGCCCGCCGCGGTGCGGCGCTAGGGGGCGCCCTCGCGCAAGGGGTTGGGGCGGCTGCGGAGGTGAGCGGGGCCGGGCCGGGCTTAGCTGGGCCCAGCTGTATCAGGGACTACCCGCGGAGGGAGGGGGCGCCTCGACAAACAGCCGCCGCCGGTGCTTCCCGCCGCCGTTTTTGGGTGGGCCGGGCCGGTCGGCAGCGGCAGGCGGGAGCGGTTGCGGCCCCTCGACGAGGGGCGCGGTGTGCAGCGGAGAGTTGCCGCGTTGTTCCGCGGCCGGCATGGTCGGGCGCAGCAGTGCTGCAGCCGGGAGGGTGCGCGGGGCGAGGGCTTGAAAGCCGGCCGGTCTGCAGGGTTTGTTTTAGCAAGCCGGGCTGAGCCCAGGCTCCCCGGCAGTTTCCCTCGGGTGCCGCACGGTCTTTTCGGTCCGTTCGCCCCTGCCTCGCCTCCCCGCGTTGTGTGAGTGGGATCTGATTAGCTCGGGTTCCTCTTGGGCCAGGAGCTTACCCTGGGTATTTTTACTCAGGTGAGTAATACCGCCGTTCTCACTCAGGCGTGAGTCTTATTCGGGTTTAGAGTTAAGCTGTAACACTGACTCTAGAGGAAGGTGGCAAAGCATATGTGGAAAAACCCAGACTGGAGGAATGAAGTCAAAACTTGATTATTCTTTTTCCTTAGTTGTAACAATCCAAAGCCTTCTGTGGCTGTACATTGAGATGGCCTTTCAAATAATTTTATATATGCAAATACGTCAAGTTTTGCCCATAATCAGAGCCTATACAGGGTAGTAGTAACAGTGTGAAAGTGAAGGGAAGCTCTTGAGATGGGTACATAAGGTTTAACTTTCCAAGCAGATTCTGTGTTCCATCAGAGCAGCTGTGGCTTGATGGAGAAATGCAGAAAGAACGGGAATACAAATATGTCCACCTAAGGGATACAGAAATTAGTTTTACCAGAACACAGTGCTGTAAGAAACTTGTAAAAAATCAGATAAGGGCCGCTTGAGTGCCTGCTCTCATCTCCCTTGTATGCTGTGGCTGTCTATGACAGTAGCTTTTTAAAAATGAGAAACAGTGATTATTAAGAGTTCAGCTTCTTTACTGCTAACTGGCCTTGCAATTCCTTTTGGGATGAATATAAAGTAAAAATGAATATTTGGCAGCAATAGAAAACTGACAGCTGCAAATAGGGTAAAGCCAGTGAAACAAATGCCTCCTACTACTCCTCGTGACAATACTTTTTGCAATTCCTGGGATACAGAATCAGAGTTTTCCAGACAGCTCAGCTCTAACAGCTTTTTCCTGTTCATGAATACTAGCTGCAGTGCTCAAATCTATTTTAGATTATAAGGGAGGTATATGTGCCTCTTGCTTGGCTTTTCATTATTAGTAAATTTTAAGCCCTGGTACTGTATGTATGTTTTACTTGCTGCCAGGCAGTTTGTTGGGAAATATAAAATAACATTAAATTTGGATACATTGTCTGTTAGATTGGTAAAAATCAGGATTAGTGGCAATATTCAGCAGGAAGTCCACCTGCATCCACGAACTTTGCAAAATTTAAGAATGCATTGCAGTTTGCAGAACTAAGTTGCCTTCCTTTTATAGAAGTCCAAGCTCCTGCAAAGTCAGTATATAGGTGTTTCTGTCACTTCTCAGTAGATAAATTTACCTTCCACAGCTAAATCCTTGAATTCCATGTCTTTCTTACCTGTTGAAGACACGAGGTGTGCTTGGTCTATCTCCCTGTTGGACTGTAGTTTTAATTTAGGAAGGCTTCTTTTTTAAAGGCAGTACTGGCATGTTTTTTTGTTAAAAATGTGGTGCTTAATGCTAATGATCTAGTCAGTCACAAAGCACTCTTAAACTTGGGTTAAGTTGTGATGGGGAATCTAGAAGCTTCTTAGTATAGTATTCTGGTCTTTTTTCATTATTGTGGGGGGGAGTCTTTAGAAGAAGAAGCTGCTTGGTCTTGAGTTTCTGAGGGCTGTTTTGCTGCGATGTTGGCATGTGAGTAATTAGCAGCCCTCCAACTGCCCTCAGCCCCCTGGATTCGGAGGCATTGTTGGCTCACCTGGGGTTAGAGGCAGATGTGGACAGTTTGTTTTTTTCCCCAGCAGCATTTCCACTTCAGTTTTAGCTAATCTCTTGAGTAATCTGTACCCAAATGTGAAAAACCGAGCTTGGCTCTGTAGGGCGCAGTGCAGGGCGGGAGGCGGTGTGCTGTCTCCTCACTCAGGGTGCCCGCAGAGGCAGGGTGATTTCTGTTTCATCCTCCAGGTGCCATCAAGGGATTGTTTGTAGTGGTTTTGCATATGCCCCAATGTGTAGTGCTAATCTTTCCGCTTTCTCATTTAAGAGTTACTATGTAGCCTAAGTAGTGTTAAAATTGCTATTTCTAAGCTATCAGTAAAGCAAACAGTAAAAATGTTTCCTTGTCTCATACAGCAAACTCTGTCTCCTTTCGCACTGCTTCATTTTTGCATGACTGTTAGTGGCAACATTCGTGGAGGACAAGTTAGCAGCTTGTATAAGTGCACATAGGCGGAAATTTTGATTTTTCAGTCTGAAATTCTTGAAGAACGAAGCAAACTTAAAAAACACTGAAGAAACAAGCTTTACAAAAATGGTTAACGTTTTCCGTGGGTGAAAAGCGATTTCCACCTGTCTCTTGCAAGGGTGCTTCCTGACTGACTGAGAGGGAAAACCTTGGCGTCCTAGATCCCTAATACATCAGGGAGGAGGGGGGGCTGCATGGCAAGAAGCAACACGCATCACTGAAAATGAGTGAAGAAATAAATTATTTTAAGCTTTTTTAGCAAAAAGAACTGTTAAAACAGATGAGTTACTTTTAGAACAGGAAAAGGCATCCTATCTAAATTAGCCAGCTAGGCTAATTGACATCGGAGAGGAAAGCTTGTGTTTATAAACATAGCTTGGTTGCAGAAAATGAAGTCCAAAGTTTTTTTACCTTGTTGAAGTTCATCAGATTAATAATGCCCACACAACCACAAATCCACGCTGCATCAGTGTTGTTGAAAAACTGTCAAAGGCGTTTGCAAAACTTGTAGGTTGCTTAGTGAAATCTAGATTTTACTGATGGATGCTTTATACCTGTGTTTAGGATAAATTAGTGACAGAGCAGTCTTCCCCACCATCCCGTTTCATTGAATGTGTGCATCTCTAGCTGCCCTTGTTATTACAATGTGAGGTCTGTGCCTTGGCTCAGGAAACTCCTCTGAACATTTGAAGACCAGGAACGTAGAATTAAATAAACAAAATTTGAAGGAAAGTTGGAATGACTTCTTTCAGTGCATGCTTCCTACTTCTCCCACCTTCATTTATTCTTAAATTCAGGCAGGCACCTTGTTCTTCTAAGGCTGTTTATTTGCCAGCAAAGGTTAAGGTTTTCACCTTAGGATGGAACAACTATTAAGGATTTGTGTGCTTTAAGATCTGTACTCTACACTTGATATGTGTGTCTATTACTTAGTCTTCCTAAGTGCAGGTTGAGGTGGGTGTCTGACAGGATTCCTATCTTCAGTGGCCTGTATCTTTCTGTGGCTTGCAGAATGGTTATCTGAGAGTATCTTACCTGGGATTAAAACTCTGACCTAGAGGTCAGCTGCTTCATCTAATCATCAAAGCATCTGTGCTCCTGTTTAATATCAATTGTTCTAAGCGGGTTCACAAGGCTTCGCATAATGCTACTGTAACCTACCCCACAGCCATAAATCATTTTTCTCCCTCAGGAGTGTGAGATACTGCAAATGAATGCCACAAATTGAAACATAAACTTTTTCAGTCATATTCCTGTCGGAGATTTTTTGCTTCTGCTGAGGAGATTTTGCACATTAATTAATCTAGGCTTGTTTACTGTGTCTTTGTGATTCCAGGCATGATTCTTTTCTGCACAAGTCCTTGTAGACCATATATTAGCTGCACAGGGCACCCATGCGCTGGGCATCATGAAAACTATTTTGATGCCATCCGTTCTGCACATACTTTTCTTTGTTTGCAGTACTGTGAACTAAAGACAAGTCTGGGGCAGGAAGGAGATGGTGAGAAATAGGTGCTGGTCATAAAACCATTGAAGAGCTTTGTATGAGTGTATGCTCTGAGTTCATTTCTTTTACGTGGATGTAAGCAAGGGGATTTTTTTTTTAATTTTTTTTTCTGTCATCAGCCAAAATGGCACTAGTTATGCAGTGGCTGAAGCTTAGCTGTCCCTGAGGGTCCTACTAGGTGGAACTGCCATTAAAGTGACCTGATGGGCTTCATTGCTTGCCGTAATTGCTGCAACATCCTTCCCCTCCTGTTTCCTCCTTGCTTCCTGAATGTTGCTACTTTGAATTTTTATCCAGTGTTAACCTTTTAATCTGTAGCTGTATTTTACTGCTTGTTTTTTCTCTTGGTCCCCTTTCCACAAATGTTTCCATTCATCAGAGGGCTATTTGGTTGTCTGAAGAGAGTCCCCTAATGGCATCTTTATTCTTAAAATTGAACTGAACATCCTGGAACCTGTAGCAATGGCCTGGTTTGTCATGCTCTTGGCCAAGTCTGGAGTTCTCTTAAAGAGCTGACCTGAAACACAGCGTCATTCCTGGGAGAAGAGGAAAATTGATATCTTGGTTCTCTCCTTCTCAACTACATATGATCCGTGTGTTTGTATCATGTATGTTTAGGAGCACTGCAGTGACTGCCAGTGGGACATCCCAGGCTCTGTGTGTGAGATCTTGACCTGGTCTCCCCTGCTTCAGGCAGGAACTCATCCAGCTGCAGTTTAGCTCCCTGTTTGGAATGCTAAAGATTGGCACAGATGTTGGTTTAGGTAGCTGCTAGTTCTTTGAAAAACCTGCCATGAGAGCCAATGTCAAGTAGCAGCTGTTCCAGACACATGATTACTAAATGTATTTTGTTGTTCCTAGACAGTTAAGGCCAATTCCTGCAAATACTCATTAGGATATAGTAATGCCTGTTTGTGGCTCTAACAGGTCTCTTTGAAACCAACAGATGTGTTTACAGGAGCACTCCCAGCATTTACAAGCTTTTCCAAAACAGTTTCTCGAGCTGTAAGTGTGTTTGAGGCAGAGATTGTGCCTCAGCCTACCAGTATTGAGGACTGTGGAGAAAGCTGTCAACCTAGGGAACAGCAAAAATTCAAATGATTTGCTGCCTTAGGTAAGCAATCTACTCTTTGGGTTACATCTAACCTTCCTGTTGCATAGTATTTCACACCATCATCCTGAATGTAATTGAAAGATTATTTAGACTTCTAGGGAGAATTGAGGGATTCACACAATGCCGAAAATATCTGTGAGAGAGTGTTGGGGGTGTGCGTTGTGCAAAATTGTTTTTGAGAGTTAATTTAAAATGGAGATTTCGGATGGAACACACATACAAACCTAAATGCAGAGTGCATGCACAGATGCACATAGACAAAGGAAATAAGCATTTAGATTTAATTTTTTGTTTCTAGACATCACTCTACTGTAATGGCTTGCTGCTTTGGAAACTGAAGATTTTTTCATGTTTGCTTAACTGATTCCCTTTTTTTCCCCCCTCTGCTGACTCTGAGGAAGGATGTTCCTGTGTTGGTCTTTGTGTCTGTTGAAGCAAAGCTTGTGTGGCATCTACTGAGTAAAATGTGCTGTTCTTTTACAAAAGAGATGTTGAATATCTGTTTTTTCTCTTCCAGATGAGCTGACTCAAATGGAAACATCATAATGGAACCTACAGACAACCAGAGCAGCAACAGCGGGTAGGAATTAATTTGATGTAGTCCTCACTTCCCAGGTGCTGTGACAAATTTTGAGATGGTTTAAAAAAAAAAAAAAAATCCCTCCCCTCAATGCAAGAATCATAATGACTGAGAAGAAGAGTTTCAAATCTAACATGCTAACCAAAGAATTGATGCTTTTTGTAACTTGAATCGGACTGGATGATCTTCAAAGTCTTTTCCAACCGAGATGATTCTGTGAATCTCTTGTGAAACGAACAGTGTTTCACACTGGGTCTCAATGGGACTCTCACATAGACGTGGTGCTTAGGGACGTGGTTTAGTGGGGGACTTGGTAGTTGTTAGGTTAATGGTTGGACTCGATGATCTTAAGGGTTTCTTCCAACCTAAGGGATCCTGTGATTCTCACTGGTGCGAGTGTTCCCTTGTCCCGAGGAAACTCTGCTCATCACGTGGAGTTGAGGTGTGTTTGCTTATAGCACATCATGCCTTGATCGCTGGTGCACCACCCCTCTTGCTTCCTATCCTCTCCTGTTCGCACCCTCAGTGTAGCAGGGAACAATGTTGCCACTCCAGTGATCTGTGTGAGGTGATCCAGCCCTTAAAACAACCATTTCTGCACTCTTAATGCCTTGAATTGAGAAAGGCAATCCTGACCTGACTCAGGGCTCTGAGTCTTGCAGGTACACATGTCTGGAAGTTTGGGCAATGAGGGTTCTACACTTAGACACCTAACTTGCAAAACTGATTGCCCCCTCACCTCCTCATGTGCCCCAAGGGGGTAATTTTTCTGCATTTTCCCATTTCTTTCTCATTTAGTTCTTTACGACTGCCAGTATGCTTTATCCTCATACCACACGTCAGTGGTTTTTTCCCCTATTATATGCGCCATCCTGAGGCATGAAAGAACAGTGATCACTGCACAATCCCATTAAGGGGAGAGGTGTGGGTGGACAGAGATATTGCAAAGACGTGCATGCTCTCTACTGCATCTCCTCTGCTATCACTCTCCAAAGTACATCTAACTTCATAATTTTTTTTTTTTTCAAGGAATGGACCTTAAAAAAATATATATGTGTGTGTTTTCTGGATACCTTCTGATCAGAATACTGTGTATAGCAGGCTGATCAAAAAATAACCAAAATCAATGGTATTTATTTGCTCAGTGTCCTACATACCTCTCTGCCTCATCTAGGGATTGGATATCACCACAAAATGAATCAGACAGCTGTAGTGAATCTGAAGGGTACATTGTGTTCGGTACATAGACGTTATCTTGATTCAATGGGAATATAAATCAGGATATTTAACACTCTTCACTGTGTTGCTTCTGACAGCTCCAGTGCCAAAGCCAACAAGGACTATAAACTTTCTGTTGCTTTTAACTGTTTGTGAAAGTTTATACTGGTTATGGAACATTTTAAGGCATTCAGGCTGATAAGTGAGTAATGCCAAGGAAGATGATGGAAAGTGTTCCTGATGGCTGCTGAAAGCTAATAGGGTGCAGCCTGTAGTGCAGTCTGGTTCCTGGGAGAAGGTGGTTTCTTTTTTAAATCTGTTTCCTTTAATTTAAATATTGAAGGATGAAGGGTTGTTTTCCTCTCTTTTTTCAGAAATGTTTGATTCTTAACATCTGTAGAGCAATTTCTTTCATAGCAGGCTGCATCCAACTTAGCCTCTGTTGTTAAAGTTGAAATATTCTTTTGGTTATATTCTTCCCTGCCCTTTTTCTTTTTGTTTCTTTTCCCAGCGTAGTACTCAGCTCTGTTTCCTTCGCCCTGCTGCTCCTCTAGCCTCACCATAGCTGTGCAGTGTGGGTCAGACCCAGTGAAATCTAAGTGCTTTCATTATGTGCCCAGCAAGGGTGTGCTGCTGGCAGTCAGCTCTGGTTCTGGCAAGTGCTAAATTTAAGAAGGTGCTATAAAGCAGGCCTGTGGAGCGTGCTTTGCTGAAGCAGGGTCAACAGAGAGTTTTGCTGCCTCAGCCTTCTTCAGACTTGCCATTGCTTACAGCGCACAACTTCATTTACCTCGTTTAACTGGTTTGTGTGGATGCTTGCGTGTATGGGCTTCTGAATTTTGCTTGCTTTCCAGCAGTACTTTGGAGGCAGGAGTTTGGGGATAAAATTAATCTATCTCATTCCCTCAAAATATGTGGAGCCCTTGAAATTCTATGTTTTATGGTTGTAGCCTGTGCTTTACAGTAGTAGTGTATGTATTTATTGCATGGCTACTTCCTTGATGACTGGTAGAGAAAGTGAAATGCTGGGGTTTCAACCCCAAGGACCAAATTAAGGTTGACATATGGGTGATTCCCACAGCCCTTTACAAAGGGGGGGTGAGTTTGCCTTTAAGGTTCCCTCCAGGGTGCGGCTGGCCTTGCAGGGAGAGCAATGCATTAGGTAAATGAGCCCCAGGTGTCCTGTATTAAGTAAACAAAGGTCAGGTGTCCCACTTGGGGATAAAAGCTGGGACCACTTGCAGGAAGGGGCAGTGTCTGTCTGTGAGGTGGAGGCACTGTGCAGAGTTCCCTCCTGGGGAAGGACCTCCTGCCTCCCTGGAACTGGGCTCCAGTCAGGTCTGGCTTTTGTAAATGTGGGCTGTTGTAGAGATTCAGTATGCGTCTTCCTTGGTCTTATGTACTTGGCTTGTTGACTTGGTTGTCTCCCATCCCTTCTGTGGGAAACTGCATGTCACCATTTATTCCACCCATTGTTGGTCATGTGGTGCTGTTGTTGGGGTCAGTGCAGTTGATGTCCATTATGTATAATCTGACTTGTTTGTACCCCCAGTGCTCACCCATGCGCTGACCCTTTTGTATCAAATACAATTTGGGTATTGGTTCATCTTTATGCTGGCTGTGTCCTTTATGCTAGGCCTAATAATTGGCAAAACAAAATGACACAGGAGTGTTATAATCAGACCAAGCCAATTTTTATAAAAATATATATATTTTCATTTGGGTTCAATCTATTTAGGGTGGGAAGACATAGGCAAAGCAGCGCTGGGTGCATGGAGAGCCGCAACTCTGCCACACGCACACCGAGTTCAAAAAAACAGAGGTTTTTTATACTTCTGTGCCACCGTATTTAACCAATCCTCTCTCGTCAGATGATTGTCCTGCTTTTTCTTCATTGGGTCCTTTGAGATGCTTGGGTCTTTGTCCTCCTCCTATGGAAGTCTCAAAGCCTTGGTCTCTTGGCGTGCTTTTCTCCTATTGGATCTTTTAAAAGCCTCATGATTCCATGCTTTTCTTCAAGCAGCAGTTACAGGTTATCTCGGGGGGGGGGGGGGGGGTGTTCCAAGAAGCGGTTTACCTATCAGCTCTAGGTGATGGGGTTTCCAAGAAGCGGTTTACCTATCAGCTCTAGGTGATGGGGTTTCCAAGAAGCGGTTTACCTATCAGCTCTAGGTGATGGGGTTTCCAAGAAGCGGTTTACCTATCAGCTCTAGGTGATGGGGTTTCCAAGAAGCGGTTTACCTATCAGCTCTAGGTGATGGGGTTTCCAAGAAGCGGTTTACCTATCAGCTCTAGGTGATGGGGTTTCCAAGAAGCGGTTTACCTATCAGCTCTAGGTGATGGGGTTTCCAAGAAGCGGTTTACCTATCAGCTCTAGGTGATGGGGTTTCCAAGAAGCGGTTTACCTATCAGCTCTAGGTGATGGGGTTTCCAAGAAGCGGTTTACCTATCAGCTCTAGGTGATGGGGTTTCCGAGAAGTGGTTTACCTATCAGCTCTAGGTGATGGGGTTTCCGAGAAGTAGTTACATTTTTCCAACCGAATGGCATACTTTATATTTTATCCATATATATTCAAACATTCATTGTAATATAGGTTATAGTAACTGCAAATCATTTAAAAACCCACACAGGGTACCATATTCTATTTTTACAACACTTTAGACAGCAGGATAGTGTGGTTTAACATTTACAGATCATTCAAACCTATCATACCCGCCGTGCTTAACTTAGCAAATTAGTTACAATAGTTTATTACAAGAGTATCAGGCTAGGGATAGGTTTGTGTAAGGTTTGGGATTTCCAGAATATAAGCAACTCTTTAAGGATTATCATCTCTGCAGGCACATGGCCTTTGGTTTTCTGTAGAGGTAGTGAGGAGGTGTAAAGCAGAAGGGTGCTGGTGGCCAGGGTGGCTCATGGGGCTGAGAGGTTAGGAACTGTCCTGCTGGTCTGGGGCAGCAGAGCCTTTACAGAGCTCGGTCTTTGCCTTCTGACCTGGTGCAGAAGTCCATTTTGCAAATGAAAAGGCCACCCTTGGCTGCTTCAGGCCAGGAATCACAATATCCATTTGACCCTTTTCACCTCCAAATGCAAAGGACTCATCAGTGGCAATAGATGGTAGTGGTACTATGGATTTCTTGTCAACAGAGCTGGGAGAACACAACTTAAAGGACAGCAGTGACTCTTGAAGACTGCAAGTAAGAGGGGGTGTGTCTGTTTTAAAAACCTGATGTGGTACAGCACAACGAGATGTTTTGAAAAGCTTGGTAAGGGCATGAATTTGACCTGTTTCTGGATATAAACAAATACATGTTTTCATTTACAGCAAATACATTTCAGGAAAGCCTATTGGCCGTGTATTTAATCTAATGTTTTTAATATAGCTTGGTGTCTATTCCTTCTTCACTGGTATTCTATGCCTGATTGTTTCACAATACTTCTGGGATTTGTCCCGCAGATTTAATGGATTATCATACATTTATTAGTATAATCTCATATTGCATTTTTTTCCTGAGTTAAAGAATGCTGTGTTCCCCTTTGAACAGTTACTGATTCAGATTTGTTGGAGTCTTGCACAAAAGCCAGGCACTGAATGCTGTTGTTAACTGTTTTTTAATTTTTTTATTTTACGCTCCTTGAAAACGAAGTTGCGCAAAGATTTTTTTAATAATACCACCCCCATGCATGGCCACCCAACCCCCTAAATAACCTTATAACAGAAAAGGCCCAGGAGCGACTAAATTTCATAGCAGGTGGCAGATGACTAACTTAAAGAATGGTTTTCTCAAGCTCTGTGGAGATGTGGAAAACTTTAAGATGCTTCAGGAATATTAAGTCAAATAGATGAGCAAAGCTGGAGATAAAATACCATGTGATTATTTTGAAAATTCATGGGTGTGTGAACTCAGTAGCACTGAAACAACACTCCTGTATGTGTATGGCAGGCATTGTTGGTGGTGAGAAAAGAGGTACTGATCTTGCTTCTGTAGGACTGCCAGGCCCTGTTGTAGATGCTGTAGGTACTGTTTTTGGCAATGTATCAGCACCTGCACCTTTTCTGAAAATGTTGTTGCTTTATGCTTGAAACTTCCAAGTCTTTTTTTCTTCCCTTCCATATCTCAGCTTCCTTTCGGTCCACATGTCCAGACATGGGCAGATATAGGGCCAAGTGATATGGCACTGTGTATGTAAAATGCACATAATGTACCCACGTCCTCTGCTTTAACATTGGTGCCTGAGATCAGTAGTCTGATTCTGAAAAATTCCTTTTCAGGAATTCAAAATTAAGAAACAGCAGCATCCAGGTTGCCTGCATGCCTTCATTTGGGTTTTTTTTAGTTGGATTTGCATGTCTATGCAGTGTTTAAATCACAAGCTTCATATCTGGACAACTCCATTCTCATTCAGTGCATAGGTAGATAAGAATGGATTTTCTAAAATTAAAATGCTTAAAAATAGTTGAAATATCTATGAAATTATGATCACCTGTAGGAAGATTTTCCTGTTAGGTTTTTATGAAGCATTAATTTGGTAATCCTCTTCACCTCAGGAGTGTGTTTCTGAGTTTATAAAGAGCTAAAGAGTACAAAAAGTTTATTTTACTGATTTGTTTTGTTTATGTTTTACTTAATGGAGTTTCTTTCACTTGCAATACAACCTTCAGAGACAAGGACCTGAGAAAGGGGAAATTTGTATCCCTGATTGGTGAATAAAATAACCCAAACCAACAGGTGGGAAAAGCTGCTGTCTGCTAATCTTGAAAACAGATGTAAGGGAGAGGTCTAGAGCTGACAGGATATATTCTGACAGAAAATTTTCTTCAGGGAAACTGGTTTGTCAGGCTCAAAATGCTCCACAGGAACTTATCCGTTTTCATCAAATGTTCCAATAAAAACAGCATAACTTTTTGTTCTCAGGGTAGCTGGTGAGCCAGAAACTAGAGGCAGGAAATGCAAGGCCTCTCTACCATTCCCTTGGTTGTGTGTCTGCAACTTTAAAAAAAGCTTCAGAATGGCATTTGCTTCATGTGAAACATTTGGTATAGGATTTCTGAGGCTTTATTCTGGGTGGGATGTTCAGTGCTCTGCCTGTCCTCTCCTTCCTTAAAGATGGAAAGTGGCTGCCAGCACAGCTCAAGAATTAGAGCTCATCCCTGTTAGAAGAAAGCAGGCACCTGCCTGCCTTGGTTCTTTGGAAAACCCTAGTAAGTGGGATCATTGGAATGTTTTGGAAAATCTGAAAGTAATACAATGTTGTTCATTATCTTCCTTGTTAAATTTTTGACAGAGAGAATGCTCAATTTTATTTTACTGTAAATTCCTTTTATAACTTCAGCAAACTTGAGATGCTGTTTTTCACACATGACACTTCCAGTGTTCTTTGACCTGGAGAGATCCTCCTAGGAGAGGAGAACAAAAATAAAGACCTGCAGTTCAGCAGTAGTTTGTTGTTATATCACTGTGAGCAGCACTAGGGGTAGCCTAGTCCTAGTGTCCCAACCCTTTCCTGCTTTGATTCCTGATACTGTTTTTCCTCTCTTCCAGTAGTTGGCAGGATCTTTATATTCTCCACCTGTGCTGTGTGATTTTTTTTTTAATTTTTTTTTTTTTTTTTTTTTTTGTGCTAAGGTTTCAGATGATTTGAGTATTGATTTTACTTCCAAACTCTTTCCAGGGGGTGTGTGTAGCAAGACTTTACAGTGCCTTTGTTCATCTTTTTTAACAGTTGATATAAGTTCACTTTTTATTTGAATTCTCTGTTAAACCAAACTCAGCGTGACACAAACTGGGGGAAGGAAGGTGACCATTAGGTACAGAATACCATATATTGAGACTTAGATGATTTAAGTAAGGTTCAGATAACAATTTAGTGAAAAGGCAAGCACCCTGGGAAATCCTGCCTTTTATCCATCCCTTAGTTTCTCTACTAGCTTCACCACTAAATGCTATTCTGTAAGCACAGCAGGAGCCCTAGAAGTCAGGAGTCTCCAAGCAATGAGGCACAGACATTAGGAGATGAGTAGAAGGTGACAGTAGTAGATGACTTTCTGCTGCATTTGTTGTTTGGATACTGCCTAATAAAATAGCCTTTCTGCCAGGTACAGCCCCAGATATCAGGGCCTGTAGCACAGTGTCATGGCTGCTGGGGCCTTTCGGACCAGGCCTGTGCTTTTCACAGCACTGACATGCCAGGAGGGCTGTGTCTGGGACCCACTCGGAACAGCGACGCTACTGCTACAAGAAGCCCAGTTGAGCTGTGGACTGAGAGGAATTAGTTAGCAGTTTCAGAACAAGGCCCAAAGAGCTTGTTATGAACATTAACTCCCTTTCTCCTGTAAGCAGGTGTTTTACTCCCAGGATAGGTTTGTCCTGAGGATTAATAGTGGTTTCTAGGTGGCTCATGGTCATGTCTTTCAAGACATCATTGCCTGGGTGTCAGTGATCTTAACATTTCTTTTTTGAGTGCTTGCCTTTGCAAAAATAACAGTATCCTTTTCATCACAATTACCTGTGTTTAAGGGGTATGTAAAAAAGGGGTATGTAAAAAAAAAAAAAAAAAAACCAAACCCAAAAAAACCATAAAACACAAACAAAAAGCCAGCAGCTATTTCTGTGCCACAGTTTTATTTGGCCGTCCTTTTGATTTGCCTGCAGGTCTGCAATCTCCTCAGAGCCTCAGCAGAGACCTCTACTGTGTGCTCAGAAGAAATTGATGCTAGGCAGTCCTGACCTGGCATCGTGAAGCGGGCTTTGATTTTCTTTTACTGTCTCAGAGGGTTTTGTAGGCATTTGTGAGATAACTACTGAAATACAGAAGTTGAATAATGACATGGAGGTTTGTCTCCTTTTGCCCTGTTTCCTCACAGTCCTTGCTCTCTAAGAAAGCCTCTGTGCTTTCAGAGGCTCTGCTCACCTTGGCATAGCCTTGTATACCTTGGATCAATGCAGAAGGCCTTGCCGTAAAGCCAACATCCTGTTAAACATCAACCCCTTTTCACGATACTGGAATCAAAAGCACTTGAACAAGTGCTTTTCAAGGAGGGGGCCGGAGGGGGCCGAAACTGCTAGAAACTTTTGATGCCAACATAGCACGTTCTTGACATTTTTTTTTCCTGGAGAAAGCTTAGCTGTTGTGGCAAGTCTATGTGGGATTTTTACTTTTTTTTTTTTTTTTCCTATTATCTATTGTTCTGCCTGAAAGAGCCGAGATGAATTTTATTTAATCTTCAGAGAGATAACCTGTATGGAAATACCCAGTCTGAGCTATCTGGATTAAGAAAACTTGTATGATCAGCTGGAGAGGGTTTTAAAACAGGAAGCAGCTCTGCCTGTTATTTGTTTATCCCTTTCCCTTGGCCTTTTTTGCCACTGGACAAGAACAATGTCCGTGTGTTAGTACATACAGAGGCAAGTGGAGCTACACTTGTAGCTGGTGTCATCTTTGGCACTACTGTACTATAATAAATAATAACAGAAATTCAGCAAGTGATAGGTTACATTAATGCTTTAAGGGGGGGGGGGGGGGGCGGGAAATGCATTTTGTGGCGAAAAATCCCTCGTAGAATCGTGGAAGAGATGGAAGGACATAAAGAAGGGAAGTGGGTGGTGGTTTCTGATACCTTTGTTTCTACCTTGCAAATTCTGTCCACCAGTGAAAGTGTTTAGCTCCTCCTTTCCAGTTTAAGCATTCTTACAACAGAATAAAACCTATATATGTTGCATAAGTATATCCACATATGTTAGGGGGTTCTTGATTGTTTTCACTATGTTTTCCCCTTCTCACATCCTAGGGAAGAGGTAGCAGTGATCTCTTACTGCTTATTGATCCTGAAACTATCAAATAAAAATTTAATTGCATTCAGTGTCATATTGGGAGCCCGGAGTACTTATCATTCCCTTCATCTGGGGAGCTGGGGTGGAATTAATTGAAGTGTAGGTCTTGGGGAGAGAATTGCTGAATACCACATCTGTCGCAGGATTTTTGCAAAGGGAGACATGAAGTAATTTGATTGCCTGCTTTGTGCATACACTTACCCATCTATACAATGGGAATGTTTTGCTACCTTTACCATATTTTGTAACAGCTTTGACTCAAGTGCAAAATCTCTTGTAACCTGTAGAAAATAGTTACAGCCTGTGTGTTTAAGTAGCTCTGGAAACACCAGTTAGCAGGTTCTCAGGGAGGTGTGGATTCCACAGGTCCTGGCAAGGTGTGGGAACTGTGAGGTAGCCAGTGGAGTCGTTCCCCACGTTAGTATTCTGCATTTGCAGCATTGGATGTGCAGTGTTCAATGTAGTATAGCAGTGCATTTTTGTTTCTTTGCTTAAGCAGCAGAATGTCATGTTGGAGGTACCTTAAATTTGCTCACTTGGTAGAGCTTTCTTCAACAGCTTACAAATCTTTGAAAGTACTGTAATGGTCTAGATAGATTGGGGGGGGGAACAACCCAAACAAATTTGATCATGAAACTTTGAAATAGAGGTATAGATTTCAGTTTGTTTCTTTGCACAGTATCCTTTCAAAGAGGAGAGTTGTGTTATTGCTTGCATGAAAGATATACATGAAGAAGACTAAATGAATTCTTATTTTTAAGTAGATAGTTTCAAATAATTAAATGCCTCCCTTTCCTTATCCCAAGTTTTCTAATCTTTTCAACTAAAATTGCCAAAGATAATTTTATATATATATATAAACCTCTACAAGGCAAATAGGATCTTTGCTTTTCTTCAGAAAACCCCTCCAAAATGTTGGCTGGATATACAATTTTGGTGCTAGTATTTAGTATGTTTAATTATCAGTGCTTTTGGTTATACTTACTAAGAACTTTCTAGCAGCAGTTAAATTACATTCTCTTCTCTGAAGCTGTTGGACTCTCAGCATCATTATTTTCCACAGCTTTTCACAGGGAGAAGAATCAAGTTCCTTGGAGTGACGCGTGAGCTTGAGAGAGGATGTGGTTTGGGGTTTTTGTTGGGTTGTTTTTTGTTGTTTGGTTGGGTTTTTTTTAAAGTCATGATTTAAAATGCCATCCTTAAGCCCTAAAAAGAAAAGAAGCACACATTTTGAAAGCTGCAGTTATTCTTCTTTTCTTTTTGGTAACAACACTGAATCCCAGGCTTTGCTATGTAAGGCAGTGTACTGGTGAACAGGTGTGCCCTTGTAGCAAGGCATTGCCTGGGCTGCACTAGCAGGAGGGGGGATGGCAGGACAGGGGGAGGGATTCCTCCCCTCTGACCGATGCTGGGGAGACCACTCTCCCTACTAGAGGAAAGACATCTGAGAGGCTACAGGAAATACAGTGCAGAGCTACCAGGATAACCGGGCTGGAGCGCACAAAGTGCAGGAGAGATTGAGAGCTGGGTTTGTTTTCCTGGGCAAGAGGACAAGAGAGGGATTATTCCTGTCTGTTGTTACCTGGTGAGGGTAGAGCAGGCAGGAGCAGGCTTCTCTCCAGTGAGAACAGTGAAAGGATGGGAGGGCTACAGATGCATTTTGCAGCATGGGAAATTACAATTAGCTAGTGAGAGCAGGGGCCCAGAGAGGTGGTAGGAATACCAGACTCAGTACAACTTGATCTAATCTGGTTGTGCTTTGAGGGCAGAAGTTGAATTACCTGATGTCTGGGTATATCAGGCACCTAAATTCTGTGATTCTGTCCTGCAAAATTAAAAAATGGAAAAAGAGCACCCCAAACACCCCCAAACTTTTAAAGATCTGTTGTCAATTTATATTTTGTTTAAATTAAACCTTTTGAAATATTTATTTGAGAAGCTTCAGTTTCTTGTGCCCCCAGATGACGTTCTGGCTATCCTCAGTCTCTCTTCATTCCCTTTGTCAAAATATAGCTGATTAGGAGAGACCAGAAATGGTTTAAGGACTGGAGTTCCCATCTAGTATCTGAAAAAAAATTTTTAAGGTTAGGGAGAGGGAAGATATTTCACCTGAGAAGAGTTAGCTATTTGTGAATCCAGCACCAGTAGACACAGCAGTGTTTGTTTGTTGGTTGTTTTTTTTCTGACTGTGAAGTGCTGAAAACATTCCCTTTAAGCTGCTCCCCTAATGCTAAAGACCTGTACAACATGTATCTACATAGCATTCCTGTTGCTTTCTTTGTTCATTTGGCCCTTTCCTGGCAGAAAAGGGGCTTGAGGGTATGGAGTGTTTTGTAGGGGTTGTGTCTTATCTGAAAATGATAAAAATCCCCTGATTAGAAAATCTATGAGTTCAGCTTCAACAAAATAAAAACACTGAAAGAAGCAAAAAGCCCCCTCCAGGTTACGACACAGTTGAAGGCAACAGCAAGAGGATGTAGGCAGGAATTTTCCAGCTTTTTTTTCTTTAGCACCTCGCATAAGGGTTTTAATTCATACAATATAGTGAATGGCAGAATGGCAAACTCCAGACCTGGAGCTGAGGTGATGGGAGCCATTCTTCAAATAAAACCAAGGAGAAAAAAAGATAAAACTATCTTTTTTACCGTGTGGGGTAAGCTACATATTACAAATGTGGCTGAAAGGTCTTGTGGTCACAATATCAAGGTATCAGAGCTAAGAGCCTGAATTAGGCTTCTAGAGAAAAGGGAGATGCTTTGCTTCCTCCTTGATGGAGGTCTAATGTTTCTACAGTGCTTTGAATTTATAAAATGCTGCAAAATAACAAGTATTAGCTATCAACGTCAGCAACTCTAATCAGTTTGCCTCTTTCAAGACCCCCTCCTGCAATCAGGGATGCTTGTCTTCTCCTCTCAGCTTTGCTGTGGCCGCCTGGGTGATGCCAGGCAAGTCACGACACCCATCTTCCATATGCAGTTTGTAACCTGATGAGGTTGATACTGGTGTCTTTGGAGATGCACTTCCTAAAAAGTGTTGAATGAGGTTTTCTTGTTAATCTTGTTACCTCCACACCACAGGACATACACGGTAATCACCTCTTGCTGCCTTCTGTACTATCTCATTTACATATGATATTTGCACTAAATAGTTACTTCTGTCAGTTTAAAGTTAAAAATATGTATGCAAGTTTGTAATGTGAAATGTGTGCTTTGCTGGAAGACAGGGGTTTTGTGTTGCTGTTTCCAGTGATGGGTGTCCACTGCTTGGATAACTCCTTTCCCTATTTTGTCCAGCACTTGTGGGTTTCCTTATTTCCTTATTGCTGCAAAATTGTCACCTTGTCTTCAGAGATGATGGTGGTTTTACTGGCACTTTTAGGACTTCAATAAATTTCACAAAATGCCAGGTGTGGGTTTTGTTTTTATTAGTGTGTTTTTCCTTGTTTGAGTTAGATTTTGAGGGGGCTTTTTTGGAGCTCATAATAGACATTGTCCATTTTCAAGGTGACACCTCAAATCCCCAGTCACATATGAGCAGTTGAATCTGTGATTTATCCAGCAGTGGTATTATCTGCTTACTGAATAATCAGAATCACTTGTTCTTTTGTGGTTCTCTATTTACAATATTTTCTTTCTGGGCAAAGATAAGGAATGGGAAAAAAACCAAACAGTTTCTGACTGCTTTTATATATTTAAACTATGTACTTAAAATTACATGCTTGTAGAAGCTTTATATAAATGACCTTTTAAAATGATTATTTATTGTTTGCCATGGATGGGGTATAAACTCTTCTCCTGGTATCTGCTGAGTACTTTGATGCAAGTTCTGGCTTGAAACAAAAATAGGAAGAATGTAATGTTGTTGCAGCGTTGGTAGAAATCTCAGCTATAGAGAGCCAGATGAGAAAAGTTGACTGGATCTTGGGCAAATGTTTTTGCCTACTGAATGCTTGGTTAATTACTGCTTGAAAGGAGTTGCAGGAGTAGTTTGTTTTATAATTGTGCCAAGGAACACCCAGAGCAAAGGACAGAGGTATTGCTGCTTTCTGAGTGAGTCTACAAACCGCAGGCAGGACTAGAGCCCAGAAGACAGAGCATAACAATTTTTTTTTTTTTTTTGTAAAGTTTTTTGGCCTGCTATTTCAAGTTTGGGCACCTGCAAGTTTGGTATTCTACTCAGGCTTTCATTTGCTACACCTGTGTGGCCAGATGGGACTCACGTTTACATCGAGGTTCTATATTTCTTTTGAAAAGTTCGAAAACTGCGAGCCGTTTTCTTTTGTTTCTCTATAGAAACAAACAAGAACAGCCCCCCGCAGCCCCTGGGATGTGCCAAATGGCGGGGAGCCGGTGCTGGGGGTCCCATGCATGTTCTTGCGCTAGGCCCGTCTCCCTACGCCCGCCTGCCTCAGGGACCGGCGGTGGGCGTGGCCGCGGGCAGGGAACGCCCGCCCACCCCGCGGCGCCGCATCGCGATAGGCTGCGGCGGCAGCGCCCGTGCGCTTCTGGTCCAATCCCGCGTGGCTCCTGCCCTGACAGCGCACCGTGTCCATATGAGTTTGGGTCGTACCATGAGAACTCGGTGAAAAAGGGGGGGGGGGGGGGGGGGAGAGGGAGGCGCCCCCGGTGCGGGGCGAGCCGCGGCAAGCTCCGCTCGTCAAAAAGCAGCGGAGGGATCAAAGGGGAAGCGGAGAGACGAGCGGCCATCGCAAGCGGCGAGCTGGCCCTTGGCTTTTCAGCGGGGAGGAGTGGGGTGTTCTCCCCCTCCCCGGCCCGGCTGGAAGTGCGAGGGCCGCGTTCCCCCCCCGCGGGCCGGGCATGCCGCGAGCTGGGGGAGGGCCCCGGTGCCCGGATGTCGATCAAAATGAGCGTGATCTAACCCCGCGCGGGGAGCCCGGGCTCGGGCGGCCGGGGCTCGGGCAGCCGCGGGCTCGCTGACATTGGAGAGCGGCACCCGCCCGGGAAGGGGCAGCGGCAGGAGGGCAGCCGGCAAATGGAAGAGAAGATTTTGGCAGGGGGGTAGAGCCTGGGCAGCCGGGAGAGGAGCTCATGGACAGAGGGCGCTTGGCACTGTGAACTTCGCGATGGCTGCCCAGTCGAGGTACGGCACGGAGTAACTTTTGTAGCTGTCGGGGGATTTCATTGAGGGCTTCGCCAAGTCCGGTGGGACTAATGATGCCCTCGCTCCTTTTCAGGCGCAGTTCGCTGCCGTTTTCTACAGTTTCACAGAAATGTGTGTGGAGATGCGTCCTGGATAATTTTGTTAATTTATTTTGTCCGCTGCCTCCTCTCAGCATAAACTTTCTTTAACGGGAAAAACAAAGTCTTAATTGCTCCCTGTCACATCTCTTCCAGCCCAACAAGTTAATAGCTCGCTGAAACCGGTTTTCTTCTCCCTTGTGGACTTGTCTACTATTTGCTTGGTTTTTCCCCCTCTATAACCAGCCTAGTGCAAACCGGTTTCTGTGGTTGCTTACAGCAATATTTTTGAAGGTAACTGGCTTATATTGGGTTGAATTGGAGGGCTGGCTGTATAAAATGGAAGCAGGTTGTGTCTGCTTATGTGCAAATCTGCTGGATAGGTGGAGGGTAGAAAATGGTTGTAGAGAAGAGTATGAAAAGGGATGATCCACTGTGGTTGCTGTCAGGGAGCAAAATTCAAGCAACTGTACCAATCTTGGTTAAATACTTTTCAACTAATGGTGTTTTTAAAGAAACAATTTCTTGCCTGCTCTCGGGGGGGGAGGCATCCTGTCTAAAGTAAATTTCACAGTCAGCATGGGGGAGGCAGCTTTTCTTAAGTCATAGTACTTGATGAAGCCGTGCTATTTAAGGTACCTTTTAGCTTTTACTATGCTTTAATAGGCATTTCAAAAATGCCCAAGAAAGAAACTAATTTTGCTCTTTAGTCCCATACCAAAGAGCCACCCTGTTCCCCTTCTCTCCAGACAGGAGAGAAAAAAAAAAAAGAAATGGTGGCATATCCTACACAGAAGTTTGGCACTCTCAGTCTGTTTTCACAGTCGTGCTTTTCTACAGGTTTGAAGCCAAGAGCTGGCTTTAAATTACAAACTGCAAAATGACAGAGCCCTGAGGTTTGAGGAGGAAGGACGGGAAGATTGATTGCCTCGGTAACAGCTGAACTCCTCTCTAGCTCTGACTGCTCTGCTTATGGGGAGACTGGGAGTACTTAACAAAGAGGCAAAGGTTTAATTTTTCAGCATCTTTCTTTCCTTTGTATGATCGCTTATTTGCATGATTTACTGGCCTGCATTATCAGCGCGTTGCTTTAATAGGCCTGTATGCTAAGAGAGGGTACAGCATAAATCTGAGTGCCTGTGGCTGGCCCTGAAGCTTGGCTTGGCTCCAAAGCCAGGGACGTGCTTGATGCCTCAGAGGTCACACAGCCATTTTCTTGGGTGGCAGGGAGCTGAGTCCCAGCGGTAGCCCTCAACCTCAGCAAGCGGGCTGAGAAAGGGCAAGTCTGGTAGTGGGGTCAGTGAACCACATCCCTAATCTGTAAAGTGGTCAGCACAGAGAATAAAGTTTTATACATTGAGTGGTTCAAACTGGAAGTGAGAAAAATGGACCCAGGGCTAGGTCCATAGGACTGAGTGCTGCCAAGCAGGTGTAAGGACTGTTTGAGATGGACATGGGGACAAGATGGGCGTCTGCTGTTCTGCACCCTCCCTTCTCCTCCATCATGTGTGTTGGCTTTTGCTTTTGTCCAGGATGCTGTGAGGCACCCAAGCTGTAAAACTGCATCAGAGTATTTCAACATAGTTAGTAAGAAGGTAACCTCTGTGTGAACATCAGTGTTAGTCTCTGATTATTGCTCATGCTAAGATATTTAAAAGAGAGTAGGAGAGAATACCAGCAGCAGAAATTAATCTCTTGCGGGAGAGAAATTACATTTGCCAGAAAGCTTGGTGCTTTTGGTATTTCTGTTTTGGTGACACAGGTTAGTGGGGGTATCCATCGCAGACAGAGAGATTTGTGCTTTGTGGGTGCATAGAAGCTTTTATTCAGCAGTGAAGGATGAATTCATATTCACAATAAATAAATAATTGGAATTATACTGCGTGGGACTGAGAGGCCACATGTCTCCAGAATTCACTTGCCAAAACATGTCAGAGGGTATACCCTGCTAGGTAGCTGACTAAAGATGTGCGTAAGCTTTGTGTGTTCGTTTCTCCTTTGTGAAAAAATACAATTTCTGCAAGCTCAGTAAATTACTGATGAGGTGGTATGATACAGAGCACTGTAGCGTTTTGGGTATCACTGTGTATGAGGCCTTCGGGCACTCTTCCATCTGCTTGGGTTTGCTGTTTCTCACATGCTGAATGTTTCAGCTCGTGAAAGGGATATGACATTAGGAATGGCGCTTGTTTAGAAACAAGAAAATCTTTCATCCTTTCTTCAGTTTCAGCGCTGTGGTCCTGAGCAGCTCACCTAGCATTTGGGTTTCACTGTTTTGAAGGGTTGCAAGGGTGAGGAAAACAAGGTGATAAAACAGGCCTGTTGCTGCTTTTCAGCATTTTAAAAACAGTGATAGTGATGCTGAAGAAACTGATGTACTAATGGATGCTGTAATATTTTTTTAACATAGTAAGTCTCAAGAAATTATTACAGTGATTTGGGTACGTTTTGGTTTCATTGCTTTGGGAATGACCAGTTTACACCAATAGCTGCTCTAAATAGCTTGTATCTAGAGCCATTAGGTGGAGAAACAATCCTCCAGTTAGTGTTGTGTATGATGCTGTTTGTGGGGTTTTTTTTTAAGTTGCTAGCTGAGCCGTAGGTTTGCAGCTGTAGCTTTCTATGTGCTCGTTTCTGGAACGCGCAGATGATCTGATGCCTGTGATGTCCCTGGGCAGCAGGGCTCGTGTCAGGTTTTTATGGTATAGTCAGGAATGTGTGAGCAGCAGAATTGATGTGAATGAGGACAAGTTTACTTTCTTGTTCAATGTGGTGTGATACTCATCACGTGCTGTTCAGCTGCTCTGAGATATGGCAGGACCCCTAAGAGGTGTGTGGGACAAACTGGTACCTGCACTCACTAGCAGCGGTCAGTGAGACATGAGGATATGGCTCCTTAACTGAGTGGTGGAGCCGGTCTCCTGCTTCTTTCTCATTGAAATGTGTACTCTACTGCAGCAGCCACAAGCTGAGGATCTTTATACGAATAGCTGCTTTTTTGAAGATGCAGGCTGCTTTTCTCAGGCTGGCTGGGATCATTTTAAATGATCTGTAGACCTGGTCGGTTACACTTTAAAATTGGTGAATAAATAAATACATTGTTGTTATGGATGCTAAGAATTTCCAATAGTCATACAACTTGCCTTTCAAAGTGGTCATGATTAGTATGATTGCAGGTATGCAATTTCCTAATCTTTGTACGTAGGTAAATAGAGTAGCATAGTCAGCAACACGAAATGCGAGTGGTGTGTTGTCATCCCTGCTGGGCTCACGTTGCTCCTTCTCCCGAGCCAGCCCTACAAGGATGGGTCATGACAGACAGCAGTCTGCCAAGCCCTGCCAGCTAAACCCAGAAGAATCTTGAAATGAGTCTGTACCACTCATTTTGGTAGAAAATAGAAGGTGATGCTGTGCAGAAATAAAATGTGGCCATATCTGCATTTAAAACGTGGTAAATGCAGCAAAACAGTTTCTTCTAAAGGGAATAACCTGGAGGCTTTTCCTTGAGGAGAAGTGATGTTGAATGATGCAGCTTGATTTAGTTCCATGGTGTTTCACAGGTCTCCAGGCCAGACCTAAAGACGTGTTTCATAACTTGTTTGTTTCGTGGGTCCTGTTGATACAGGCAAATGCCAGTATTGGCGATGCTGCATTCCGATCAGCTGATGCAGGTAAAGAAAGGCTGAACCAATGTCTTGCTGGAGTTTTCCTGTCTACTGAAAGCCAAAACATCCTGTGAACCCCTGTTGGTTTTGCTCAGACACTGGTACTAGCCCTGTCTGTAGAAATACAACCCTGTTTTCTTCAGAACAAAATGCCTAGCCGATCCACAGCATTTTTGGAGGGTGCTGGGGATTTTCAGTTCACATTTCCTTATTGTCTGGACTTTCTGAACCTAGTGGCTGTTGCTTTGTGGCAGGCCTGCAACTGAAGCTCCCCCACAGAGAAGAGATGCTCATAGGCCAGTGGATTTTTCAAGTAGTTTTGTTGGGGTTTGGTTTTGTGGGTGTGTTGTTTTTTGGTTTTTTTTTTTTTTTCTTTTCCAGTGGCTGTTCAGAGTTGTGACAGGCCCTTGAAAACTTTTAGGTATGATTGCCATGGTATACCTGAGCTGATGAAGAAGGAAATGTTTCCTGAGATCACAAATTTTTCTTGGGTCTGAATCTATATTGTAGCAAGAGGCATCTTCTCCCTGCGTTTTGTGAGGAAATAATTTGCTAGTTCAACTGCAAAATGCAGCACAAATAGCAGGAAACAAGCTTTTAATGAAACTGCATAAATTCTCAGCGCTTTCCTTCTGAGTAGTTATAGTGAATGACAGCATGAAGCTTTAAATGCCTTTAAAATATAAGAGAAAAGCTGTCTCAGTGAAGTACATAGGAACGCTACGGAGCCGTCGTTCTTCATGAGATGGACTACAGTGAAGCGTGGAAGAGTTCTGCACCGTGCACAGTGTGTCTTCCTGGGGCCTGGCTCTGGCACAGGGTGCTCGGGAGCACAGAGTCTGGTTTACTGTCTAGCTCGTGAGCAGCATGAGGAAAGGGTTACTTTAATGTAGAGATGCCTGAGCCTCAAAAAGAAATGGGTAAGTACTCATCCTGTTCAGGCTTGAACACAGCATGGAGATTTTTTTTTTTCCCCTGTGGTATGTTATAGTGAAAAAAGTACTGGCTGTGTTATGTTTTGCAATTTTGGCTGCTGCAGTTCATCTGTGTCCATGATAAAAATGAGAAGACACATGTAGCACTGGCTGGGGCAGATACTGCTCCAAAATGCAGCGTTATCGTAGGTGGATTAAGAGAGCTGCGTTGCTCCAGCAGAATGCTTTTATGGGAGACAGGCAAGAGCTACTGCATGTGCTATGAGCAGATTTCCCACAGTTGCATGTTCACAGGCAACTGGGGGAAGAGAAGTTGCATTCTAGATCTGTACAGAATCAAGCTGCTGTGGAAAGCAGTGGCAGGCAGAATCTTCCCGGCCATCGTTCCTCTTGGCTGTGATGGCTGCTTTGTGCAGAGCTAGCTCCCGCCTCTCCTGTGCACTGCAGAGGTGCAAATTGTTGATCACCTTATTTTACTGCACAGATTTTAAAAAGCACATTTCTTTTGCTGCCTTATTCTTGTCGGGGCAGGGACAGGTGGCAGGCAGGGAGAAAGAGCATGTGTGTGGGCACAAAATTAATTTGAGGAGGTGCTCTACTAATGTTAATACTGTTTTCAGCATTGTCAAGCTGAGGTGTATAGGCAGGTTTGAATAGGCAACCTTCATCACAGGTGCCATATGCTTCATGAAGGTGTTTGTCTTCTGGATTAGTTTAGGCTTAGATATTGTTTAGTGTGTAGAGTTGTCATTTTTAGTTGTACCGAGTGTTTTTTTACCGGTGATCTAAAGTTTTCCTTTAGTGTTGTTTTAGCAGTGCTGTCTGTCAGGTTAAGAGAAAATAATGTCCCCGCTTTAATTTTTAAAGAAAGTTCAACAAGCAAGTTGTTAATGTTTAACTTGAGACATGACAGTAAAACTTATTCTCAGAACTGTAAAAAAAAGTGGGTTTTATTTTTGTACTTGTAAAAAAACCCAAAAGCAACAAAAAAACCCACAACAAAAAAGCCACAAAGAATAACAAACAACAAAAATGCCCCTACCCCCAATTCACCAAAACCTAAGCAAGAAGAGTAGAGCAGAAGCCCTTTTTTTAAAAAGAAACAAAAGAGCCGACTCGCAAGCATGTGGTAGTATTTATATTCTATACATTTATTTTGCTTAGAATACCATATACTGTGTGGTCTATAAGCAGCAAATGATGTATTCATCGATGTATGAACAGCTCCTTCATGGCACGGCGGTGTTTAACAGCTGGTGTGTGTATGTGAGATATGTGAGCGCATACACTTCTTCCCTGAGCTGATTTATGGGCTTTACAGTTTGAAATATGGGCATCTGCTAGTGTCTGAAATTGAAAAGAATTATTAAAATGTGGAGCAGTAAAGGGATATTTACATCTTTGGAGAGTTGTAGACATATGGTAAGAAATTGCTTTTGGTATTCTTTTGTTTCTTCTGTTTGTTTTATAAAAGGTATTATCAAGATAATTCATCTTTGCAATCACAGCTTAAGAAACTCTCCCTCATAACTGGTCTGCAGCTATTTCTCAAGAATCCTGTCCCCCCAGCAAACTGTTTTGGAAAAATCATCCTAATTTGAAGACAGGGAATATGTTGGCACTTTGGAAGTGCTTTGGTGAAATGCTTCTCTCTTTTCCCTGTCCCCACGGCCCTCTGCAGAACAAACTGTTCTAGTAAAAGTTGTTTTCCTGATGCCAGTAAGCCTGCGGCTTTACTGAGAACAGGCTGCCGGTCTAGGGACCTATTTCTTCATACCTTTTGCTAAAATAACATGCGTAAGACGGTCTAGCTGTGCTGTGGAGCAGGATGGTAGTTTTTTTTTTTAAAGACTCCCTCGGTGTTGCCATTACCTAGAGGTCCCCATCCCTGATAGCTACCACACCTGTCTGTCACTGCAGCTTTGAGGTCTTGTTTACCGTGGAAAGTTTTGCTGGCATAGCTAAAAGTCCAGGCAACGACTATACTGCAGAGGTGAGATAAGCATGTTGGCCAAACCTTAGTGTAAACTCCATGATACTGGTGAATAAGGCTGCGGTTTCTGGCATACGGCGTCTGCAAGGATGGGTATGGCATGGTGGATGGTACTGGCTAAAGAGCTCTTATGGACCACCATGTCTCCCTTTGCTGAGACCCTGCAGACCCCTCCTAGCAGGATAGTCTGCTTTGGCCAGCAGTTAACTCTTAATTGCTAAAAGAAAACACCCATCTGTACAGTGGGACCATGATATGTCCTGTAGTCCAGCCTGGCGAAAGTCCTCTTTAGTTTTACTGAAATGTTACACCTGCCTTTTAATATTGTTTTTAGTTACTTCTAGAACTGTCTTTCTATATGATTTTTAAAAAGCACTAAAACCCCTGTGGTTTATATAGGTAGAAAAATGAAGATGCCTCATGCATAAATCACTGGGTACATAGTATGTGTGCATCTTGGAGAAACTAGTGTTTTCCATTACTAGTGCAGCGTAGTCTGACATGAGGAATGCAGTTACTTCTCTGTTCCTGCTGGGTGTCCTTTGGCAAAAGTAATTTGTATAGCTACTCTTCCTTTTTTATTTTTTTTTTTTTTTTTACAACCATTGTGTTGCATCTGCATTTGGTTCTGGTTTTGGGGGGAAACAGGGAGAATGGAAAGCAGTCACTAGAAATAACATGATACTTGATTTGTATCACATTGTTTCTTGTGATTCTTGTGCTAAACTATGACTACTGCCTGAATTAGAACATGAGAAACAAAATTCATAGCTGTTTTCAGAGAAGGCTGTTTAGGGGCCTGCCTTCACCAGCGCAATACCTGGTCTGTCTGTCGTTCTCACTTGTGCCTCTCTTTTGTATTTGCTACCAGAAAGCCAAGCCCACTTGTAAACTCTCCTGACTTGCAATTAATTCTTAGTCTGTACTGCTGGGCAATCTTGGCTGATGGACATCCAGATTTGAGGTACATTCCAGTCTGGAGAGGGAGTTTTGCTATAGGATGCTTTCCCCATCCCCCAACACCCATGGTTGTCTCTTGTGCAGGCTGATAGGAAGCTTAGGGCAATACTCGAAGCAGTGCTTCTCCCTTCAAAAGTAGTTACCTAGTATTAAAGCTTTAAGAATGTCAGTTCAGAAGCATGTGGAGTTTATTTGTTGTTTTTTCTTTTTCCTGTGTCTGTATGTTTTATGCACATTCATTTTTGAAAGATGATTTTCAACTTGTTTAGATGCTCTTTGCCTAACAAATTTTTAAATATATGAGGTTTTGAGTTTCATTTTGGGTTTCTGATTTAAGACATGGTATTCTATAACTTTCATTTTGGATACAAGAGGAATGAGTCTCTTAATATGTAAAGGGAATGTGATCACTTTGCCAAGGTTTTGGAACACTGTTAATGATCTTTATCTGTTTGCAAACCCCTCTTCATTTTACATGCTCTGACTTCAGCAAACTAATAATAGGCTTTCTTTGCTTAGCTAGTGTTTGTGACCCTCCTAAGAGGAAATGCCTGGTTCTGTGTAGTGGACTACAGGAGTTAAAAAAACTACTAGTAGAACTTAAGAAAATTCTGTGTAACCGTTCAAATTGGAGAGACAGAAAAATAAGTAGAATTGTGTTCCCTTCTTTGAGAAAGTCTAATTTGCTTTTAGAAACACCATAATAATGAAATGTGATATTCGGAGACATGGGGGATTTTCCCCATTGCATTCTGTGTGAAAAGCAGTTGACTCATGCGCTGAGGCATTAAAAATAACAGACAAAAAAAAATTTCCTAAATTGGGTAACTTGGAAAAATTCAATAACTCAGTGTTTTACCTTTGAAAAAAGACTTTTAGTCATTTAGTGAATTAAGTGCCACAAAGCTTTCTCTTGCAGTTCTCTCTGTGTTTATAACAAAAATGTATTCACAGCCTTTTCTGTTAAAAGCATATGCTGATAAAGGAATACCTGTATGGCTTTTGTTCTTCTAGGTATAGAGAATTTTTAATGTCCTCAAGCTATTGGGATAAAAATTATGTGATAGATGAAGGAGCTGGGAGTTCTTTCCTGCTGGGAAAACCCAGAGTTTCTAAGTTAGATGGTACAATGTAATCAAGAAATAGCAAGCAAGAAAACTGAAAGATAACACGGATGACACTAATAGTGCTGTGAGGATGTGCCATGTAGCTCTAACAGATGTTGGAGTGTTTTTTCCATAAGCTACCTATGGAAAACCCCCTTATTTTTAGCATATCATTCAGCGAGTTTCATTTGGGGGGAAAAAAAGCTTTACTTTCTAGACTTTCGTAGCAGGATAGCAATGTTTGTATTGAGCAGTTTTGTAGCTTACTAGCAAAAATGAGTATCTCTGGGTACAAAGGTGTGCTTAAGGTTGGGTTATGAATAACTATACATTTTATCTACAGACTGCAGCTTTTTGTGTAAGAATAAACCACGCTGGAAACTCATTTTTATCAAAGACTTTCTATGCAGATACATGGAATTGTGCCTACAAGGCAGCCTAGCCAGTTTGGGACGAGAATTCAAATTGGGAAAGGAAAAGACAAAATGTTAACAGCTTTTCTTCAGCAAAGCCTAGATCTTTCTCTGTAGATGCCCTTAACTTTTTGTTGGTGTTGTTCCCCCCTCCTTCCAGACCAGCTTCAACCTCTTGGTGGGTAAGTGGGATTGCCACAACATTGGTTCTGAGCGAGCCAAAATGAGACAAGCCCAGACTGGGATTTCTGTACCTAGTTTAGCATGTCGCTGGGCATAGTGTAGTGCTGTTGCTTTGTGTGGTGGTGCACAGATGGTGCAACTCTGCTCAAGTAGGACCACAGTGGTGGATAGATGAAATGGTCAGTCTGAAGAAATTATAACATTAAAACTTGGCTCCCAGCCAATCTAGTTCTTCCATTACTTAAATACATGCATCAGTCTGGTTCCTAATGATTTGGAAAGCGTGTTTTCTTTGCAAGTCAGTTAAGTAAACTGAACAAACTGACCTACAGTAGATAGGTTTTTCTTGTTACCCATCCCTTTTTCATACGTCTTTGGATGGACAGACTGAATTTATGGGCAGGGAGCCTATTGCTGTTCCTTTCTCTTACAATGCGGACAGCTGATGTAGTTTAGCACTGGATTTCACAGGCAGAACCTTCCTTATGTAATTCTTAAATAAATGAAAGCAGTTTGTAATTATAATCTGATAATTGTAACCAAAAGCTTCTCAGGCTCTGTTTTGGCAACTGTATTGGTGTGTGTTGATGTTGTTTCACTGTTTGAACAACTTGTGAGAGAATTTATCATGAAAACTTAGGAACTGTGTTATTTAAATGCAAAACACCTCAAACCAAAGGAAGACCACACTCACAAAAATCCCTCGTATCCTGTAATGCTTATAAAGCCAGGTGTGATCTTGGTTAATTTTTAAATCTAACAAACATTTAGTTGACATTTCGTCCTTTGGGCTAAACCTTGTGTTGTTTTTGTCCTTACCTTAAGGACCAACTTGATATCTGTGCTGTACTTAATTACAGAGATGCATGTATGGAGTGTGTGGTGTCTGTCAAGGGTCTCCCATTCAGTACTGTTTCCACTCAGCTTCTTCAAGTGTGCTTATTTCTGTAGCTTTTATATCTACTCCTGTGTCATTTGTACTAGCCAAAACAGTGGAGAGGGGGAGGAAAAGTCCTTTTTTCAGCTACAGCAAAACAAAAACTCAAAAGTAATGTTTAAAAATATTCCACCCATTGACAAAGTCTGATAGAAACGCTCTGTAGGAGGAGGTATTGTGAAGAAAACTAGTTTCTTTCTGTGTCCCAACCTGCCCTTTGTTTTTCTTTTGATGGATTTGTGTTAGTTGTCCTTTCATTTTTTTCCTACAGTCCATTGCTTTCTAGCTGTTGATTTGGTGGGTGAGGGGTGTCATGCATGGGGCAGGTGAAAAAGCATACAACTTATGAACAGGGGAAATACTGGGAAAATTACTAATTTACTTCCCTGTTCCTTTGTACATTGATTAAATATCAAGTTAATGGTTTCCTTTTTTAAAAATTGCTTCCTTGAAAATGGGCCATCCTCCTCCCTCTCAGCCTAATGACGGAAATGTACAGATGATATTGATATAAGCTATGTTTACTTGAGTGTAACAACTTTAAAGATTGTTTATATACAGTAATCTGCCAAGCAAATAATGATTTGTTTTTGTTTGTCCAGTATTTATTTCTTTCCCCTAGAGAAGTACCTGAATACACAGGAATCAGTGTGAGGGCTGAAAAACCAGTAGCAGTCACTGGGGTTAATATGATGTGTTTAAAAAGTCTTTAAGTCATGCAGTTTTCTTAGACAGTCCTTGAACTGTTCTTTCACCGTTTCCTCTTCTCTTTCCCTTTAGTAATTACAAATAAGATGGAGTACAAGTTTGGTGCAGGCAGTGACTAGATACAGATCTTGGATCCTGCTGATGTGCAGCAGAGTCTCGATGGAAAGTAAGAAACCAGAGGAGGGTTGAAATGGTTTGTGTGAGTTCAGCCTGCCAAGGGTGTGCTGGAAGCTGAGGTAGCAGTGAGAGGTGATGTGCCAGGGCTCAGCAGGGTGTACGTGCAAGGTGTTGTTACAGCTGTTGCTCTGTATTTCATGGGTTGCTCTGGGTTTTTTGACGTCAGTCTCATCTGGGGCTAAATCATAGCCTTCAACATGTATGCTTGGTTCCAGCTGATCCATTCCCTCCACATCTTTTGAGAGGTTTAAACTGTGTATTATAAGGCAATGAACTACTTTGGTGAAAGGAGGAATTTAGACTGGTATCGGGTTTCCTAGTTTCCTTTGGTTTTAAGTTTTCAAGTCCAATTTAAGAAAGCCTTCCTGTTAGAGCCATGCTAAAGCTTGTGCTCAAAATGAATTCTTGACCTGAAGATTTTGCACAGAGGATGGTTTTTGTATGTGCTTGTTTATAAGCAGGTGCTGAAAATGGGTTCCTGATTCACAGCTTGAAACTGAGGAATGACTTCTATATGTGTGCATGACAGAGAGAGATATGGGAGAGGGGAGGAATATTAACCTTATAATTTTCTTTTTTCCTTCTGTTGTGTGTATTGCTACAAGCATCATATTTCTAAGCATGGCTCTGTTAAGAAAAAACATGTGGGGCTAAGGCACAGTATGCTGGCCAGGAAGGATTCTAAGAGTTGTCTTGAGGATAAATAAAAGGAAAGTTTCAGGTGGAATAGGAGAACGCAGAAATAGTGACTCTGTTCTCTTCTTCCTCCCATTTTTCAGGTGGCTTTCAGAAATACGCATAACAAGATTGTTGTGCAGAACATCTACTCTTTTGTGGTTGCCTCTTTAGTAACTGTGACAACTAAACAACTGAGTAAGATGGAAAAGATACAGAATGTATTAGAAAGCACGTGCTGAGATTTTTAGTTATCCTGTGATTTTAAAAAAACAAAAGTTATTCTGAAGCCCTGTGATCAGCTTGCATTTTCTTGAAAATACCTAGCTTTCTACAGATGACTTGGCTGGATGTTACTTGGGTTATTTGGGGTGTTAGCTGGTGTTGGAGTTGTTATTCATCATGTTTATGGATGCTTCATTAATGAATCTGTAGGACAGTGAGAAACTACAAAGAGATGAAGCAATCCAGAGCAAGTGTGTCCCTGTGGTGACACAGGAAGCAGGTTGTTCAAGAGTCTTACCACACCTGGCGCTGGATGTAGCTCTGGACAGACACATGACACTGGATGTAGCTCTAGACCAACTGAGTCGGGGGTGAGGGAAGATGCAGCAGCTGACATGGGAGAATTTAAAATCTTCAGAAGTTTGATGCTATGGTTACTGTAGGACATCTGCTTGGTCCCTTGGAGAGCAAAGCGCAGAACTCCTGCCTCGTGCTCAGGGTGATGAATAAGTGTCATTGGGAACACGTGTGGGAGAGCAGGGTATGAAGAACCCCAAGGAGAGGTGGTGCTGATTCATTCTCTCTCCAAACTCTCTGTTGCCACTGTGGCATTGAGGACAGGGACTTGAGAGACTGTTGGTTGTTACCATGAAAACACTCATAAGGGCAGAGGCTCTGACGGGTTTTATCAGAGAAGGTGACATATCTCTGGAAGATGTCATGGGTCACTGCTGAGTGGACAAAATGCTGTATATGCCTGATAAAACTTCTCCTGTGTACTCCTGCAGCACTTTGGGGTAATTTTCCAGCCTTGGTCACAAGCTTGGCATGAAATCACCACCATTATTGTCTGGGCAGACATGGCTTCCTTTGAGAGTGGTAGTTTCCCCAGATAAAAGGACAGCCAGTTGAAAACAGTCTTGGAAAAATACCAATCCCTTAGAAGGTTAAAACTGGAAACAAAATGATACAGAGTCTGGAGGCCAAAGAAGTAGAAGACCTATAATATAATTAACAAGTACTTTGACTAGATGCCTTTTACCAGTTGGTTGTCAGGTTTTGTTCCTTGAAGATGGAAAGAAAAGTTGTTATGATGTGTCTATATGTTCTCATAGCCAAGACAGGCATATTTTTAATACGATTAAAGTTGAGCTTCCTCTCTAACTTCCATTTGCACGAGTTGCATCTAATGTCTGTTCACTCCATGTACTTCCTGCCAAGGTCTGAGGAGGATCATCTTCCTCATTTGTCACAGCCTTTTTACTTTGCAAGGGCTTCACTGGTACTACTGACTGTTTTTGAGGGCTGCAACTTTGCACTCCTGATGAAGCAGGGGGCTTTCATCAGTAACCTCCACTTCTCGTGGGCTTAAAATGGATCAGGCAGATTGCAAGAACTTGGGAAAGAGCAGCAGAGCTATGCTGCAGAAAAAGAAGTGGGGGGTGGGAACCCAAAACTGAACAACAGACTTCAAGGTGGGGGATGAGGGGAACTACCCACAGAAACGGCAAACAGATTTCATTGTCCAATTTTCTTGGTTGTAGATGTATTGACTGAGGCTGCATGAACGCTGGAGATGTCTAAAATCCTTGAATTCCTAAGCCCCACATGCATACTGACATGTAAGGGACAGAGTGGTCACTTTTTACAGAAGTAAAACTGCCTTGACGTTTTTTACTCTGCTGCCTTGACGTTTCTTACTCTGCTCTGAGAGGCATGAGCAGTGATGCTGTGTTTACAGAGGAACTCATCCTGCACGTACATGTCAACCCAGTGACCCTTCCCAGTTTCACCCAAACTCCTGGCAGGCCATCAACTCCTCTGTTGCTTACTCTTCGTTGACCCATCTGTGGTCGTGCTACCTGTCTTATCCCTGGTTTTGGGACCCCACACGAGAGGGTGCTGACTCTGTCCACCCATGCGTGCTGCCTACCCTTCCCGGGCTGCTTTACAGGGGCTCTGCCTGACAGGCATCTGCTGGTAGGACTCCCGTGGTTGCATTACATTTGTTGCTCAATTGTTTAACAAAGTGCTTTTAATGGAAACGTAAAACCGGATAGAAATACAAAGCCTGATGGAATAATCTCTTAATTGCAGTGCTGTAAATGACTATTCAGCACATGATTACTATACTTGCAGGGGGGACAGTGGGGAGGAAAGAATATTGAATGAAAGACTCTGAACACTTAGGCTGCTAAGAACGATGATTTATTGCTGGTCTGAGCATCAGGCTAAGCAGGGCAAATAAACTGACAATAGTAAGTGCTTTTGGAGGTAGAAATTGCCTCATTCAGGGTATTCACTGTGTGGGACATGTAAATTCTACCAGGATAAATGCACAAAGAGCGATTAATTAATAGTGGCAAGATACTCATGCATGCACTGTCCTTAGGCAACCCAGAAAAAGTATTAATCAGCACATTGCCCAATTATTGGCAGATAACTCCTGGTATGTAGTAGTTTGCCATTTCAGCTAGAAAATGCATTGTCCCTCTGCCTCCCTGTAAAAATCATGGCTTTTGCTGTGTTATGTGGTTCACAAAAAATACCTCCTGTTTTTAAGCAGCAAAGGAGATGTGCTCAAAGGCACATTGACTTTATAATTTTTTGGTACTGCCTTTCAAGACACGTTAGTCCTTACAGAAGCTGTACATGTCTTTCGGATATCTCACCTAGGGTAGGCATCAGCAGGTAAAAAAGGATTAGCTTGGTATTGAGCTGGCAGTTGGTTTGGTGTACAGCTGTGTGCTCTCCAGAACACAGCACGATTATCAGGGAATATGTGCTCCAAGAGCACGTGCTGCTCAAGGAGGCCAGGTAAGTGTTTTGGAAGCGGCCTTGCTGGTTCCCCTCAGTGCTCTCCTTTCCCACAGTTTACTGCATGGTTTCCCCGTGCTGCCCAAGAACAAGACACCTGACTTCACCTGCTTGCAGCAGCCCTTTTGTCACTCAGGCCTTTCTTTGCACGTTTGGGCCATCCCGTGTGCCTGTTGGAGTGTCTCTGGTGCACGCAGATGCAGACAGCGCTGTGCCCGTGCCAAGCAAGTCTGAGAGATTTCCAGTGTTTGCAGTGGGCCTCAGCACTGCCAGACCCATGCTGCTGTCCCGTGGGAATGGGAGTTAGCTGTTGCTTTTGATCCGAGGCAGTGTGCGATGTTCCCAGTGCCTGTGCAAGTGTTGCTAATGTTGTAAAGCCCAGCAGTTTGCTGTTTCTCATCCGGCTTCTGATACCGAGGGAAAGATAGAAACTTTTCAAATAGAGGTTCAGATGATGTGAGGAAATTATCTTTTTTGAACTGGAAAATGAGAAAGATGTTGCACAAATGCGTTCAGAATTGAAGGGGAAAAGTATTTGTAGCTTTTTTATTATTATTCTCTTAAAAGGGTAGCTTTTTGTAGTTGCTAAAAGTAATAGCTCATGTAAAATGAACTGCATGCAAGTATTTTTCAAAAGCAAGGAAAAAGGAAAGATAAAACACTGCAGAGTGTATTTTGGAGCGGCATGTGCTTTGCAACGTGCATTAGGCATGCATCGGTACCTGCCTAATGCACCCTGTCATGGATTATTGCTCTTGCATAGTTTGAACACTTTCCAAGTCTTTTTGAATGACAATGAGATACTTTGTTATATAGACATCAAGCTAATGATTCGAGTGCAGTTTGAATCTTCAGCATAGAGAGGTGCTCAGATATGAAGCATGTGTGCCTCTTAATAAAATTGAAGAACAATTACAAACTGTAGGAAAAATAGGAAGTGCTTGTGTGTGTAGATGGAAAAATTAGGAAATACTTCTGGAATAATTACAGTCTGGCAGAGACTGCAGGAAAGATTTTTAAGTAGGCTTTTCAGCATATAAACAGATTTTTCCTACAAACATTGCTAATCTCTATGCCTACTAAGTTCTTGCTGTGCAGATAAGACTTGTCCAACCTGTTACTGGGTACACGGTGTTAGTAAGTGGAAAGCTCAAAAGAATAGGAAACCTTTTCATTTGGGCATGATTTGTTTGCTGCTAATTCCTCTGAAAGTCTGAAAGCATTTAGGTCTTCAATATTCTTTAATTTTGTCTTAATCTCAAATTAGTTACATTACTGCCCTGTTCCTGTTCATAGTGTGTTAGGTCTGATTTGGCCAGTTGTTTGCAAAAGATTTTACACAGAGTATGTTTCACAAAAAATACAGATTTGCTCATGTGTTTAATAGGTTGCAGGGGTTAAAGATTCAGGAGGGAGAATCGAACATATCGATATTTGAGACGGTTTTAAATGCTCATATTTGTATGTTTTGCTTTTGTTACGCTTCATAGCAAGTTAAACCTGGTAGTGTTAGATGTGTAGTTTATTGTTTAAACAACTTCAGGTTTGTATTCACAAAAGGAACAAATGCGAAAGCTGATGTTACATTCCCTTTTATGTTGGGCTTTATTTGTGTGAAGATCTGGGGCTTCAGGAGTTCTACGTTAGCCCACAGCTGAGATGGTAGCAGAGAGTAGAAAGGTGGACCCTTCCGATTCACGGGAAATAGGAGGTGAAAGGCTCTTGGGCTGTGCAGCAGTCTCCCTGCCAGCCCCGCAAACTGTCTGACAGCATTTAGGAAAGGCTCGCTGATACCAGGTCTTTGAAAAAGCATGGGGGTATTTTGGAAGCATTTAAGGGAACAAACAGGCTTGCATGCTTTACAATGGTATGGATGGTCCTATTGCCTCAAGAGGAGAATTGACAAAAGAGAAGTTGTGATGTAGGTATGTGTATTTGTGTGTCATGCAAAGCAAGACAAAGTAATGCTGGAATTGGTGTAGGGAGTGTGCAGGGGCTCTTTGGGGAGAAACGGTGCCGTGGTTGAGCTGCATGTGAAATGAGGATGTGACATGCTGCATGGCAGTAGATATGTGATGTGGCACCTGTGGACTGCATGGCAGTGGCCGTCTGAGCTGCTTGACACAACAGGGACAAGGTCAGCCGATAGCTGGCTCTTACAGAAAACCAGTGACTGTTCACTTAACTGGATGCATAGGTGACACCTGCTAGCATCCAGTGCTGCAATAAAGAATGCCTGCCTTCTAAAACTTAAAACTCAGTCTTAGAGGGTTCTTTTGAGACCGAATTTATGATAATGCTAGGGATGTTAGGTATGTGAGGAGGAGCATTATGTGACAAGAGATTTAAAATGCAGACACATGAAGCAGCTGCTCACTAAACATTTCAGTTTCTTTTTCATTTAACTATATATCTTGTTAAATTTCTTCTTTGGTGTAATGCAGAACAATAATGGTCTTTTAATAGCGTTTAGGAAGGCAGTTCTATAAAATCTGTGAACAAAAGGCACATTCACTTGAATAATTTTAATGTAGTCTTAAAGTAGAAAATTTATTGCACTTGACTTCTTGCACCTGCACTAAGCATGTGTGTATACTTGAGGTAGAAAAATAGATTGTAAGACTTAAATCCTTGATTTAACTTGTGAAAGGATTTCACATGGAAAATTAAAGGGTTTTTTTTTTTCTGAAATGTAATAGCTGATATCATCTAGATTTTACTTTTTCGTTTTACTTTGCTGTAACCTACATTTTTCTTAAGACCTTTTAACTGAGATCGTTCTTTGAAATGTTTATCACTTATGAAGACCCTGGGGAAACAGTAACTGGATTGGGGGAATCATTGAGCTATGCTTTACTGAGTATTTCTGTGCTAGGTCAGGAGTAAAATATTTGGACATTTGGTGTGAAGAAGGTCTACACAATCAGTTTCATTTCCTACAGTCAGTAAGATGGAATTATGTGTGTCAATCAGAATCTTATAATTGTGTGAAAAAATTAATTAAAATAGGTCTGGGAAATTAATATTAAAGAAAAAAACCCCTGTTTTTCTTGATCCCTTGATTATTTGGCTCTTTCTCAACCAGTACTAGTTTGCAACAGCCTTTTTACCTAATCTCTCAGCTCTCTAATGTTTGCCAAAATCATTTGGAGCCTATTTTAAAGAAATAGAAACCTTATTTCATTTGTAATTGCTTCTGCAAATGCATGGTTGTCTTGCTGCCTTTAAACCTATTACCAATAAATTGATTGTGCTGAACAACAATAACAACAAAAAAGATATTTCAAGGAAAAAGCAAATGAACAGGTATGCTTATCACATAGTAGTTACTCTGTTGCTGTGCTCATACAACTGACTTAGAGCCGTAACAGACAGATTTGGCATAAAGTTAATAGCTCAAGTACTGTGCTAGAAGATCCAGCCAGTCTTAATGAAACTTGAGTTTTGGCACTCTTCCACTGACTCTACTTCAGTCGCATCATTTTCTTGAGCTGGGATTTGTAAGCTAACACTTGAGTTAGATTTATTTACATGTCACAGGCTGACTTAACTGGGAGAAGTGCATAATTGTTTTTATTATGAGTGACATGTAGATAATCAGGAGGGAGAAACATTGTGCAAAGGGATAATGCTTCAGGGCAGGTTGTTTCTCAGTGCTGAGTCGTTCCAGGTGCTGTAATCTTGGTGGAGAGCAGAAAGTGTAGAGCTGGGCGTGCTTGCCTTAATTTTTCTTACTTCTGTCATACTGTCTGAACACTGCCTTATCCAAACAAACTGCCACTGTGCTGCTCTAATATGGCCGAGTTTGAGTTCATTTATAAATTCTTAATTCATGGCAGTTGCGAAGTGCCTCTTTTCATTAAGGGGGGGCGGGGGGGGCGGGGAGAACCACAAAACAACCCAAAACCCAAAAAAACAAACAAAACAACTCACCTTGCAGCAATTTCCAGGTGCTGCAGAGGCAGGGTAAATACCACTAAAACAGTTACTCAAACAGCAGCTGATGCACAGTGGCTTGTTGCCGTGCTGCTAGCATGCCTGTGCTTGCCCTCTGGCAAGTTCATAATAATACAAGGTTGCTTTTTGTTGATGGGAGACTGTATGACTGACTGCCTTTGACTTGTTTAAATCCATAAAGAGGGGAAAAGGTCACTTCTGAGCAGTAGTACATCTTGATCTTGTGTCCGGGATGGGTTTGCGTGTGAAACGGTTGTTTTTAAAGCTGAGCTCTGGCAACAGGAAGTTTTATCTGCTATAAGTTTTTAACAAACTCAAACTGTAGGTAGCACATTAAGTAGAAGACTGTTTACTTTTTCAGAAGGATGTGTAATATAACAACAATTCTTTTGCAACCCTGGATTACTGGGATATGTCTGTGGTTACTCAAACACACGCTTTCCCTAGTGAGATTTGATCCTGGGTCATTTCCTTTTAAAGTTATTTTGCATTTATGTTGTATTGTAATGTTTAGACTGGGTGGAGCAAGATCAGCCCTTATCAGCCCTGGAAAGTGACTGTGCCTTGCTAAAGCGTGTTTTTCAAATGTGTCTGTCTTCCTCCTGTTCTGAGGAAATCACAATAAGAGATTTTCCCTAAATATCATTAAAGCTAATTTCTCCCTTGCCCATTGACACTTTTTTTTTTGACGGATTTCTCAACAGTTGGCATTCTTCTGGAAGAAGAAACACTGGAGAAAAATCTGTGACTTCTCCCTGTCTTTTTCCTCTCTTGTTTCCTTATTATTTTCTCCCATCACTTCTGCATTAATTCTATAGAGGCATGTGTGACACTCAGAGAGGGCTTTATGGCAGTTTTTTTCCATGTGTAATATGGGCTTTGATCTAGAAATGTGTCACAGTTCTTATGTGGGGAGCTGTGCTGGCTTTAGGAAGGCAGGTAAAAATACGTTCATCTTCATGGGTGTGTTAGTAAGGTTGGTATCCTAGAGTGCATGGCACTTGGTAGGTAAAAACACAAAACAAGAATTGCTTTTTTTTGTGGTAAAGGTAACTTACAGGTTTTTAGGGATAACTTTCTGTAGTTGTTATGTTGTTCATAACTGGGGGAAGCTTGCTACTGAGGGGCAGCTTTATATGAGATTTCATTGTATGTATGTATGAAGTGTTTGATCAGAAATGACCCTCTACAGACAGTATTTTAAATGCAAAATTGACTGCACCTTCTGTATAAAAAGTCCTTTTCCTGCAATTGTTTTTTTTGTAGAACTCTCTTGAAGGAAAAAAAATTAAATGGAATTCTTGTGTGGATTATCATGCTATGCTCTACTGGAAAAAAAAATTGCTTTGTTTTGTGTTATCATAGAATAATGAGCACATGTTAGAGTCTCTTTAAAAAAAAAAAGTCAAGTCAGGAAACTTTTGGGATAGTAGAAGGGAGAAGAATGGGAGGATATAAAGTCATCTACTGGTTGTATATACTCCTCTCTAAACTAGGCAAACCTATTTAGTGATGTCTTTTACCTGCTTGTCCACTTAATGTCAGAATCTGCCTATTTCTGTCTGTTTGTTAGGCAATCCAGATGAATTTCTAAGCAACACAGTATATGCAGAGAATGGTGAATTACTGCAGTAAGTCTGTGCCTAGCTGAATTTGCAGTTCAGCCATCAGGTATGTCATTGAAAAGTTCTGTTTTGCTTACGTGAAAAGCATTTTGTGGCCTTGAACCATTAATAAACATTGTTTGTTCAACTCAGCTGTCCTTACCTTGATTCAGTGAGGCAGCTTGTATCTTTTGGTTATTTGGTGAACCTGCTGGGGCTTAGAAGGAAGATGAAGTGTTGCTGATTTTTGCACCGTCATGTAGAGGCAGTTGAGGTGGTGGTGTGAATGCAGATGCTCTTATGTTGTGTTATGCAGCATGGGTGTTCTCACTCATAAATTAACATGGAAGGATTTTGCTTCATCACAGACAAACTGTCAGGAAGATAACATCCAAGGCTTGTCAAAATGGGGCCTAAGCTAATGCAAGATGATGCCAAGACAAATCCAGAAGAAAGAAGAATGATAGATGAAAACTGAAATGTGATTCTGCAGTCACTGTGGTGATGGATGGTGCTTAATAAAGGCTATGTCTTCTAAGAAGTCCTTTCTAAATAGCTTATGAATTTGCATGCTGAAGCAGGTTTGGGGGAACAGGGGGCAGGCAGGAAGTGCTTAGAAATGGTGTGATTGTGGGACCACTTGAAAGAAGACAAGTAGAATGGAGTGGGATAAGAATGTGAATTAGCTGTATGACTGCAGTGGGGGCAGCAAGACGAACAGAGTGGCTGGCCTTTGAAATCTGGTTTTCCTGTGCTTTGATGGTAGATGTTTTCTCTCTGAGCTAAGCTTCCAAGAAGACCCAAAGTTTACATTCTGGTAGAAAGGCTACACCCTATATGTTTGTTGATAGTGCCAAGGCCTTGTATTTACTTCCAGCAGCCTTTGATCTAGGAAGGCATGATGTAAGTACCTTTGAAGGGTAAATGTCTTTTCTGTTTGTGTGATCATTTCCTTGGGCCTTTTTGCAGACAGGTCTTGGGGTGATCGGGGGTGACTCAGAGTCCCCTCCCTGTTAGAGCAGGATCTGCTCAGCAGGGAATGCTGTTTTTCCAAACAGACTGATTCTCAGACAAAACCAGGCTGTCAGAGGAATCTGGGGTGTGCATTTCTCAAAGTACCAGCTGAGCTTAACCAGATTGATCTTGGGTCTGAAAGCACACTGTGGGAGCACCTCTGGAGCCACTTGGGTCTGTGCGAAAATGTTCGCTCAGCTGTGCAACAGAGAGTGTAACTGTATTAGTGGCAGACTTGAAGTCTCCTGTTTTGATACAAAGAGTGACATTTAGAATAATTCATTCTTCACAGTTGCTTCTGCAAAGTAACCCTGGCCATTTGGGCATGTGTCTGTCTGCATTCTGACCAGGCTAACTTTTTGACCCTTCCTGATGAAGTGAGAAGAGACATGGATGGACTCCTCTTGCCTGCAAAAGCTGCTCGCCTGCAACCTTGGTCTTGTCACTGTTGGGTCACTACAACCAAGCCCGCTTGGTGTGCAGTTGTGAGGGGGCTCTCAGAGCCTGGGGAGTAGTCCTACACTCAGGTCTCATCCTAGACTGCAGCTGCTCCATCAGTACTGCAGCCAAGGTACCAGCAGCTTTGAATCTTTCTCTACATGCCCAATTACTGAAATAGCACTCAAGTTGCAGATCTTTATTCATCTACCCAAAAAGACACATGTTTCTTCAGGGCTGAAAGGCAGTTGGACCACTTACTTTGTTTGAGGAAATCCTGAGATAGGTGCCTTACAAATTAGGCTGCTGTATACAGAATGCCTTGTCTCTAAGAGGTGAAGTGGTTAGGATTTTTCATTGCACGTACCTGGTGATTTGAATGTTTCACATTTCCTCCTTTGCCTGCCACATCCAGATCAAATAAAGCCTTAAATTCGTCATTGTTCTAATGCCTTGTCTGCTCTCCTTGTAATTACACTTCATGCATCCACACCTTCTTAGAAGCCCTCCTAGCATATTTGCTTTTAGACGGAGAATGACAACTTTCTTGTTTCCTGTGTAACTTATAATTAACACCTTTCTGACAGCATTCCATTAACATTGGTGTACACGGGGTGAGGTTGAAAGCCTGGGTTTCTTTAGAGACTTCCTTTCTGCAGCATCATAAGTGGAGAGACTGCCTCTTCGTTTGTTCAGGTGCTTTGACTGCAGCAACATAGTTAAATGCTGTTATTAAAGATGATTAAGTGAAGATTATAGAAATTGAAGTAATTGTTACATTTTTCCAAATAGAAAGTTGCTGCTGTGTGCGAGGCTGGCCCTCAGCATGAGCTCCTGCTTTTTGTGGGAGCATCTTTTTTGCTAACAGGCTGCATTTGCATGCTGTATTCTGGCCTCTTGGGGGTTCACTACTTTGGGAGGGGGTCATTTGTTTGTTATATATTCATCGGGAGGCTTTCTTACCTCTTACAGTCAAAAGCTTTCTGCTTGTAAGGTAAATGTGGAGACTGAGGAACAGTGAACTGCTATGAGAGCTCCCATCACAGTGGAGGGGAGGAGGAGTAGGATGCCCTGTTGCTTAGGGGAGCAGTGCAGCTCAGAGCACTCCTACTTGGAAGCATTTTCGGCTGGAGAGTACTGTATCTTCTTTCAAGGCCTGTCTAGTGCAATATTGCTATAATGACTTTCATTTACAACTAAATAAAAGTTAGATTTTAAACATTTTAGTGGGTGAGGGAAAATCTAAGTCATAAACCTTTCATGTGTTTGCTTTTTTTGAGTACAGGCAGAGAAGTTGTTACCATCAATTATTTGCACTTTTTCACAAACCTTTTCCCTTTTTTGAGTCTTCAGTGGTTTGTAGACCATAGGCTGAGAAATACTGCTCTGAATCCTGGGGTGTTTTTTTAAGTGCATGGCCATTTGAGCATTTGGGGTTTTTAGGCTCAATTCTGTGATGGGTTTGCCATGTTTGAAGAACATCTGAGAGTTCCCAATTCCTGCCAAAGTCATTGGGAACTGCAGGGGCTCAGCTCTTCTCAGGAAATGCTCTGGCTTACTCCTGGGAACTGCTTGACAAAGAAAGGCCTATTGATGCCGAAAGGAAGCAAAAACCTTTTAATGGCTGAGTAATGAACATATTTTTAAACTTGGCAACAGCAATAGGAAACGAATAAATAAGAATTTGAACCCAAAGATTACTGTGGAAGAGGCAGAGTGAGAAGATGCTTAATGTTACACAGGTAGAACTGATTTTTTTTTCTTGCAAAAGCCAACCTAGCTTCTGGTTAAGCAAATTGGCAGTTCCCTTCTGCCTGTTGTAACATTTCAGCTGTTCTCCACTTCAACTTTGTGGTGTAACCTAGAGGGCTATGTATTTAAAACGTAGGAAGATGTGTATTCAGCATCATTTTTCCATATGGTTTGAAGGAAAGCTTGCAGCAGTATGGGATTTTCTTGGAACATTTATTTTTGTTCAAAAATACTTGCCAGGAGGTTTCTTACAGCCATTGAGGAAGTGTGGATGGGCTGTGAGGCCTTGATCTCTTGCTTGGCGATCTAATGCTGCTATTGTACAGTCAGTAAACGGGGCTGGATAGACTTGAGGAGCTGAAGGAGCCAGAAGCAGCAAAAACTTCAAAAACAAATTCCAATTCATATTTCTCCAGTGAGAAGATATGTATTTTTGCAAAGCATATACCAAAGCTGGTTGATGCTGATGCAGAAAATAATTAACAAACTACCATCTGTTGTGCTTTTGCCATATGTTTTCCTTGTATCACTTGTTTCTGTTCAAACTGTGTATGTTCTGTTAAATTGTTTGATGTGAAACAGAACTTAAAAATACCCAGTAAGTCACAACTTGATGATGTTTCCATGAAGGAAAGGAAGCAAAGGTTGGGACAAAGCATTTTTGATGCTGTTTGATATTAACTTTAATGTCATCCTTTCATCTGCTTGTCTTACAGTCGCTGTCAGGCAACCTGCTTAGGTGATACAGCTGAGCGCATCTGTGGTGCTTGTTAACTTTCTGTGCTGTGCGTTTATCTATGTTTCTTTTCAAGCTAAGGGGCTGCTGAATGTAACTGCATATTTAATATTTGTAGATGTGATCCTGGCTGTATAAATTGGTGGTGATTCTTCTGTGGAGACTTTCAGAGCAGCAAGAGCTGGTGCACTGCAGTGAGGTTGTTCCAGTGCATCCATGTGAATTCTGTTTAAACGTTTTCAGGGGCAAAGTGTATTGTCTTGAAATTTAACAAGAATATGTCTCTCAGTCTTGAGAAATGTTGATCAGCAGCTTCTAATGATAAAAAAAAATACTGTTTTAATGACAAAACAGCTTCAGTAAATTTGTGATTTCCTGCAGTTGTACTAAAAGGAAATGTCCTCTCTTAATGTTTCGGAGGAAGAGGTTCTGCACGTTTAGAAGGAAGTGAGCGTTGCTGGTGTATTTGCTTTTTAGCCTTTCTCCACCTCTTTCCCTGCTGCTGGAATAATTTCTTTTGGATGCCAGCAACAGATCTTACTACAATTAAAACTAAAGCAGGTATTTATTTTAATTTCATTTTCATTCAGAGAACACACAGGACAGAAGGAGAGGCAGAATTTCTTCTTGCACCAGTGTATTTTTTGGAAATGTTGTCATGGGCTGGATTGTCACATAACAGCATTTGAAATTCTGTAGTAAGGATTGTCATGTCACTGAGAGTGGCTTCAGACCACACTGGTATTTTCATAGTTTCTGTTACAGACCCAAGCCTGGGTGATGTCATGGGTCAGGGTGTATGCTTTGCTGAACTTTTTGAACCAAATCTCTCATTACTGGAGCCAGCATGGGCTGATTTGAGCCTAGGAGTATTTTTACTGTTCAGTGTGTACCAAAGCAGGATTTGGGGTTTTTTTGGGGGGTGGGATGGGGGAGATTTGGGCACGTGTTTACTTCTCGTGGAGCATGTTTGAATGTCATCAAGACTGAACTAATGTTTCAGGGCAGACATTCAGCCTCATCTGCCTCGTTGAACATACAGGGTATGTTCACTGACTGTGGGGATTTAAGTTAAGTAACACTACTGCCTGTAGTGTTTTAAGTTACAGCAAAGCCCAGGTTTTCAAAAGTGCTAAAGAGCATATTGATAAATTCCCTAATTGGACAAGTTGATGGTGGACAGAAACAGTGTCTCCACAGATTTTGGGACTAGGATAACTACAGGCTTATATTAGAACAGTGGACATTTCAACAGACAGCAGATGCTTCTGCTCTGAATTAGGAATGCCATCTTGTTTTTAAATAAAAGCCCCTCAGTATGAGATGAGGCAGTGTGCACGGAAACTTGACACATACATGATAAGATATATGAGTTAAATTGAGTTTTAGCTGTTGTTTTCAGGTAGTTTAAGGGCTTGTCCGTAACTTAGAAGAAGGAGGGCTGGTGCTTTCAACTGCTGACCGAGTAAATAGCTACTCAGTGTTTAGTCCCTTGTGCTTTTACTTTTAAAACTGTACTTCCTTCTGTGCACTGAAGTCAGAGGAAAACTCTGAATGAAAATCGATCCATTTCAGACAGGGAGGCAGAGGGTGGACGGCGATCCTGAACAGCAGATCAAAGGGGAATGACCCCTCTTGCCTGGTTGAATGGGTTGTCAGCTGTGCGTGGCCAGCAGCCTGGGCCACTAGTCACCACGAGAGCACGAAGAGGTCTGCAGCAGTAACGACGCATGACTGACCTCATGACTGACCTCGCTGAGCAGTGCCCGGTAGTCCTCTATGTGTGAGAGCACCCGTGGCTGGAGCAGGCACATTTGTTGTCTTTTAAACCTGCAGGAACTGGCATTATGGCAAAAGGGCGGTGGCCCTTCCCCTCCCCTCCATCCCTCCTCTCTTTTTCTTCACACACTCTTTACAAAGAATTTATTGCTGGGAAGAGAGCTTGGGGTCAAGGAAGGTTCAGGGAAAGAAAAGGCCTTTAGAGGTATTACAGCTGCTGTTTTTGCAGCAAGCGGCATGTAAGATGTTTTACACTGTGTTGGGATACAGATAGGAAAGATAGCTACTTCTCATAGTAAATATTACTGCTGCAAGAGACACAAGTTACAGTTGTTTAGGGTTTTCCTTTTGTTTGAATGTAATCAGAACCTCAGAGCAAAACAGCTTGATTGCTCTGAATTTGGATGCTTGCCAGCCTAGAAATAGAAGGATATCCGTGATCCACATGGATGTAGCACAGTGTTTAGTAGAAAACAGTTTGCAGGGTCATAATATGTGGCTTGGGTTTTTGGGTTTGTTTTGGTGTATTGTTTGGGTTTTGAAAATATTTTTATTGCTACTGTTACTTTTTAAACTACTTGCAAGATAGGAGCTTCTGTTGCTCCAAGTTGAGATCTAGTGAGACGTTTACAGGAAGGCGTAATGTAAAACAAGAACCCTGGTCAGCCAGTGCTGACAGCAGACTTTATTGTGGAAGAATAAATAAAAATAGCCATGAGATTTTCCCCAGTTCTTCTAACATGTCAGGCTGATGTTCTGCTTACTTCCTTTGCAGTAAATTTTTGCTTGTGCATGTATGTTCACGTACATGTGCTGCTTTGTCTTAATAATTAAGACTTGATGTTATTGTCAAAGAGTTTGTGGTAAAGGGGATGAAATATATGAGTAGTAATACTGTGCTAATATTTTCGTTTATGATTAACATTTATAAACTCAAACTTTGAATAATTGAGGGCTGCTGGGGGGGTGGTGGTGTTTGTTTTGTTTTGGTGGGTTTTTTTGGGTTTGGTTGTTTTGGTTTTTTTTTTTTTTTTGAAAGGTGCAGAAGCTGACCCTTGTAAGCTGAGGTATAGTGTCCAAATAATGACTTCCCTTAATTTTGTCAGATGTTTGCTCATGTGTGCCCAAGGTCAGGCCTGTTTTGCATGACTGAAGAATGCACTCTCATTGTCCAACACAAAGTCCATTGGAACAGATAAGAATTTTTTTGGTCTATTTTGGTGGGGTTTGGTTCACCCTTCTGCTCTGCAAGTTGAAACAATCAATCAAAACATAAAATCTCTCTGTCAGAATTTCCACTTGTTTGTTTTGCAGCAGAGTCTCACTGTGGAGTGAGTCAACCTCTTAGAGCTCTTCCAGCCAGGGAGATACACACATGCTGATATCTGTGGATCATCGCTGATGCTTTTCAGTCTTGGTTTACTGCTGATAGTGGCATGCTCTTTTGTATTTTCCCGCAAGAATAGTAATCTGGATAGTTTATGGCTCCTGTCCTATTTACCCAGGAACCATAGAAAAAAACCCCTGTTAATACCAAGTCATGTTCTGTGTAGGTTTATCATACAAAGGGAGAACATGGGTGAACAGGTGGATCCCCACTGACTCCCCATGTCAGCTATCTGTGTGGAATTGATACCTAGCTTGTTAGCTGGATCTGTCTAAAGTATTGTGTGTGGTTTTTTGTTTAAGAAAGTTGATCTACATTATCTCCGTGCTAATAAATCTTATGTGAAGAAGCTGATCAGGGGAGCAAATTTTGGATTGCTGTTGAAAGCTGGACAAGCAGGGCATAGTGAAGTCATTACAAGATAGGATACTTGACTGTAGTGGCATGCGGAGGCTGATACTCAAAGTCCTCAGTGCTTTATAGTAATGGCCACTACTACAGTAGTGCACCTTGGAAGATCTCAAGTATTTTAATGCTATTGCATGTGCCTTTCTAAATAATAATGCAGATTATAAAGTCATGTGGTGTGCTCTAGTAGTGACCTTAAGAGTTTTTGAAAGGTAACAGGTTGTTAGGCGGGTTGGGACTGGGTCTGTTAGAAGAGAAGTTACTCTTTTAGTCTTGACAGTGTTCCCCAAGAGACTTGTGCTGAACCTTGTGGCTTATATCTTTCTCTGTCCCCTCTGAAAGAGACAAACAGTGTCTTACCTGGGAAGATAAAATGAGTGGCTCATTCTAAAACAATGTTTTAAAAAGAGATGGATTGACTGTGGCTTTTGTCCTTATGTATGGTTTAGATGAGCATTTTAAACTGCTTTCATTTCTTATCATCTCGGGCTTCAGCAGAGAGCTATGCCAGCTCAGCAGCTTCTCTCTGGGAAGCCTGGATCTGAAGTCTATTTTGGGCATAGCTTAGCACAATATCTGTGCATGCTGTGTACTCCAGACAACACCATGATTAATTTAATAAGTACTAGGGAGAAAACAAACAAAACCAAGTATGTATATATAATGTTGCAGTTGTTTTAAAAAGTACTGTGTAGGTCTGAGTGCTTGGCATTCATGGTGTAGATCAAGACAGGAATAGTAACAGGGTGGGCTGAGATGTCAGCAACATTGTATAGACCAAAATGTGTATGTATATCAAAAGACAGGAAATGGGAGAAGGAGCTTTAACACAGTTGTCACACTTGTAAAAAGTAGATCCCTTTTGTATCTTTTAATTTCCTGTACGTCCCTTTGTCTATGGAGCGATTAAAATCATGGATGAAGAACTGGCACAGAAAAACATGACTGGGAAAACAGGTGATGCTTGAGGAGGAGGACCTAAAATTAACTTAAAATTGTCCTTTTGTACCTTCAGGATTGCACTGAATACTATTGTTAGTCTCAAAAACATGTTTCCAAAGGAGAAAGTCAAGGTGGGTGAGGGAAAGCTGGGGCTGAGCACTTGGTTGCAGTAAGAGTCCTGATTAGCCTGAACATATCAGAAGAGCTCCTTGCAAGAGAATTGTATAATTTAAGGGAAGATGCTGACTGCAGGGCAAAGAAACTGGGAAATAGTAAGAAGTGAGGATTTCCTCCAAGGGCAGCGGTTTTGTTTCTTTGCCCTCCCCACTGTGTTGGCTTGAGTGCCTGTGCAGCCACAGGAAAAATGGACTGGAGGCTGGGGGAGGGGAAGAGGAGCTGATTGATCCAGGTTAAATCATGCCTATCAGAAAAAAAAAAAAAAAAGATTAAAAATTTGTTCTACAGTTGGTGTTGGTGTTCCTGATGCTGGCTCAATGGTGTCACAGACTGGTGAAGAGGAGGTTTCAGAGATCTCTTTATGCTAAAAGCCAGTGACTTAGCTGTTAAAACAATCTTTTGCGGTATTTTTATGCTTGCTGGCAAGGGATTTTTTTTAAGTTTATATGAAGGATAGTTACAGAATCATTCTTTACTCCCCAGAATGTTTGTAAAATGGTGTTTCATTCAGTAAAAATTTTCCAGATAATGTGAACAGATATGTTTAAAAAAATGCTGTCAGCTTGAAAGGCATTCACTCGGAAAATCATTTGCATGCATACAATTTCAAGTAGTAGGTGCAGCCAAGATTGCTTCTAGTTTACCTTACGCTTCCTCCTAATCTTTTTGTGTTCTGTAGTTGGTGTCTTTCACATGTGGCTGCACAAATCTTTCCTGGCACACAGAGGACAACTGGCCAACTGATTATAGATATGAAATTGCTGACATGCAAAATGACATCAGATGCACAGAGGAAATGCTTCTATTATATATTGTTTGTAACAGAAGGATTGTGTATATTTACTGAATCAGTGATCTGTGATTTTTAATGTTTTTTAATATAATTTTTAAAATTGTTTGCAGTAGTGGGGTACAGAAAGCTTACTGGAAATTTCTGGTTTGCTATGTTTGGAAACAGTTCAGCACTAACAGAGTTGGAAACTATTTAAAATGTGCACGGTCTAACCCCTGAATATGTTTTTTTTGTCTAAGTGGCACAAATACATCCTTGCTGCAGTTCCATATATGGAAATTTGCCATCAGACAGCATCGTTTTCCAGAGCTCACATTGAGTCAGGAAACCGCCTCTGCAGTAGACAGACCTCTTGGTTAACTGTTACAGCAAAGCCGATCCTTTACTTCTCCTTTAGGGATGATTAAACCTTCAGCAGATGATTGCTGGTGTGGTATTTGAGAAAATGGCACTGATGGAGATGACAAGGCTCTTCCCATCCAAACTGGGACACTTGAAGCTGAGTGTACTAAGAAGCATATAGGAATTGTATGTATACAGTAGACAGTAGTAGAGGAGAAATAGGAGAGGAAGTACCTGCATCGACATATATGCCTGCATTCCTTTTCTTCCCAAATGTCCATAAATGTCAGAGCAACATATTCCCTTATTTTGCAGTAGTATTTCACAGAGGAGGTGTAGTCTAAAGAATCTAGTTTTCCACAAAGTCATCCTGCTGTGCATGTGACACAGCTTTATTGCTGTTTTGCTTTGTGGGGCTGGTGGAATTGAGTGCATGCATATGTGGTTGAGGACAAACGGGGGGATTCAGCTTAGTGTTTACTAAATTTCTGAGACCCTTTTAAATACATTTATGTGATGACTTTAAATGCAACTACATCCTTTGCCAAGTAAGCAGCTTTCAAATGTCCATTTAAAATAGAGTGCGAGTTTTCAGGCCTGTTTATAGAGTAAGAAAAGTTCAATCTCTGAAAGTGACACCACCTTCAAAATAGTGGATTCTTTTTTACTTTCAAGTGAAGAGTTGGGGTGGAAGCCTGGAGAACAAGAAGAATGGTAATTTTAACATTGATCACTGCAACTAAATTTGCCAACTCATGCGCTTATCATGCAAATTGAGAAGTCAGCATGAGTTTCACAACTAAATGGATGGATAGTTTTTCCCTTTCCACCCTTCTTGATGTGTATGGTGTCAGGGGTAGAAATCGCTGAGAAGGATGCATGCTGTACCTTTTATGTTATGTTACTTTGTGGTACGGCAAATACTTGACATAACTGATTTGTCAGTTGTAACCACCCTGTGGATTTTAAAAATATTTTCATGCTGGATGTATGCTGTTGTCTGAAAACCATGGTTTCTGCACAAAGCAGATACTTGTTGGTAACACTGGTGTAAAGTGTTAACCATCCTTACTTTCTTTCCTGAAGCTTGTACAACGAAGACAGAAATTTGCTGCGTATTCGAGAGAGAGAGAGGCGGAATCAGGAGGCTCTGCAGGAGAAAGACAGGTTCCCTGAGAAAACTCCCCTCTTTGCAGAACCCTACAAGGTAATGCTGGGGGAGTGTGTGGTGGAGGGAGAGTAGCAAAGAGGGTTGGGATGGAAGAGGAGAGCTGTGGCCTCTGCATACAGTATAGCAGATACTTGAGCATGATACATGCAAACACAACATCTTCCCATCTGCTTAACTTAAATTCATCAGAGTATGTGTTTAAAGCTCTGCAAATGGTGCAAGCGCAGCATGGACTTTGGGTTGGGCAGATTTATTTGGGGGCCTCCTTTAGTCTGGGAGTTTGAGGGAGAGTGCTGGAGAGCAGCTTGGCTGCCTGTTTGTCTGCAGCTATGGTTGAAGCAAACTGGTCTGATGTTAGTGTTCCTGAGGACTGCAGGCACACCTGTGATCTTGGCTCAAAAGAACTAATGCTGACAAGAGCAGTCCCACTTGCTTTGGGGAGTCTGCATTCAGGATCAAGATGAGCTTACATAACTTCACTTGTGGTGATGCATGGTGATTAAAATAAGATCCTGAAGAATGTCTCTTCTTGAGCTGGATCTCTTGGGGCGGGGCGTGTGTGCTTTTTAAATTTCTGCCCCTCTGTTCTTCTGTTGCAGACTAATAAAGAAGATGAGTTGTCAAGCCGAATTCAGAACATGCTGGGCAATTATGAGGAGGTCAAGGAGTTCATGAGCAACAAATCCCATCAGAAGCTCATAGGAATTCCAAAAAGTGTTGCTCCTCTGATCCCACAAGGAAAGCCTCATCGCCCATACTTCCCTGAAAAGACCAGCCATACATTACCATCTTCATTCCACCGTACAACCTGCCATCCACCCATGGGACCTATGGTTGTAGCTCCTCCCCCGCCAAGCCAATCCACTCACTACCAAAAGGCACAATTGAGAACAGAACCAACTTCAGGTTTGCACGCCAAGGGTCACGGTTTATCCAACAGTCAAAGCCAAGGTCAAGAACACAATCGTGGTGGCCAGGAAAGTCACGCAGGTTTTCACCACAAGAGAAGTGATAGGCATGTGGTTGGTGAAGGTCGTGTTAATGAACTGCAGACCTCCATTTTGGCTCTTTCTCCGTTGATGTCGTCTTTGCCTTCTCCATTGGCACCCCTGTCACCTCAACATTCCAGCCAGCCTATCAATTCCAGGTCACAGAACAGCAGCAAAAGTCATAGGCCGACCTACAGTCAAACAAAACCATCTCAGGACATAGTGACAGGATCACAGGAGAAGGAAAGTCAGGACAGCTCAGCCGTTAACCTGACCAGCACCACTCAGCCTTCCTCTCAGACTTTTCCCCCACCTTTGCCATCAAAAACCAGTGCAATGCAGCAGAAACCAACTGCCTATGTCAGACCAATGGATGGCCAAGATCAGACACCAGTTGAATCACCAGAGCTCAAACCTCTCCTGGAGGAATACCATGGAGAAACCTATGAAAAAATCTCAGATTTGAAGGCAAATGCCAAAGCCAAACTATCTAAATTGGAAATCCCTTCTGAGCCCATAGAGGTGAGTGCAATTGTTGGGGGGGCTCTGTTGGTGACAGGGTAAGTTCAGTTGTGGAAGAACAGGTGATCAAAGAGCAGAGACTACCGGAAGCAATGATATCTGGTCATGCATTATTGTGTTTAGAAGGTGCATTTTGAGGTTGGCTTTTGCTCACATGGGTGAGGTGTCTGTCTGGGTGGTGAAAATGCGACACTTGCCATGGTTCTGTGGTTTTCTCATCGAGACTGCAGCAGGTTTTACGGTTAGAGAGACTGCTGCTGTTGCTGTGATTTTTGTTTTGCCTGTAAAGATTGTTGAAAAGGAGAAGGGGGGAAATGATATCCTGAGAAGGTCAAGTGGATTGCACCTGCAGTTAGTACATGCAGAGTGTTAGTCTGAGTGCAGAGACCCCGAATCCGCAGTGAGTATTGGGACAGCTGACTGCAGTGAGTGCCATGGTCAGCTGAAACTGCTTGAAAGTTTTGGGGCTTTGTGATAAGTGACTGCAAACACCGCAGGGTTCTCGGAAGTAAGTTGGTAAGATCTCACAGTAGACCTTCAGGAAAGTATTAATATGAACAGAAGACTTCTTGTAGAATTCTGCAAGATGGATTTAGCCTAGTGTCCTTGGGAAGCATGACGCTATGCTGTCTCCCGCTTTGTCAAATGACTTTTGAGCAAGTTCTGAAAGTAAATTTAAGTAAATTTAGTCCTGAAGTGGAATTCTCAACGATAAGCAAGATCCTAAAAGTTCAGTAAAATTCTGCATTCAAGCCAAGAAGATACCCTCTTTCTCCCACCTGTGAGCAAAACAAGCAGAATGCTGCTTATGTGTTTCTTCTTACCAGCAGAAGGCAGTCTGGGCAGCAAGCTCAAGCATACCTTCATTATGGTCACTACACTCGTCCTTTCTCTGCCAGGGACTGAGAGGGATGTTGCAAAAGACGTGGGATGGGAAGCTGCAGTTGTTGCAGTGAAGAGGTGGCAGTTGGGCCAAAGACCAAAATGTTTTGCATGTAAACCTTTTGTTATTCCTGCTCATCTGAGAGCAACTTCTTCCTAATTATTTTCTTGAGAGCAAAACACTAGCTTCTTCATTTGCCCCCTCGTATAAAAATCAAAAATGTTTTGAGGTTTAGATTCAGTCTGCAGTTAGACTCTGCAGTTTCAATCTACAGTTAAGTGTTCTGTCTTCAGGTGTTCTTACATCTTTCATTCTGCTCTTTTGATTATTTTCATGGATTGCTCTTTTCCAGACATTTCAATGACATTTCAATTGGTTGTAGCAAGCTTGAGTGCAGGGTATTGCAGATTAGCAGGTGCAATTTAGAACATAACGTGGTTGCTCTTGTACTACTTAAGTGACTCTCTTGCCAGAGGAAGGATAACTTTTGAGAATATGGGTTTTTTTGATACAGTTCTCTCTTCATCTTGAGTTGGTTAGAGATCATATGCAGTGTGTGATAGACTGGTGCAGCCGAACTGGGCTAGATTAGTCTGTTATAGCTTTCACCTGAGAGAAAAAGGAAAGGGCAGTGGCTAGAGTGGTTGGGAAGGCTTTTCTAAAGATTTCAGAAAGCATCTCACCTATGTTTGGGCCCTGCTGTGAAGTCCAGTGGCTTTTCAAGGAGCAAGTGTGTTGTTAAGGAGACTGTTAGGAAACTTTAGGGGAAGGCGAGGGCGGGGCTGGAATTACAATTGCTTCTTAACCAGGTGGTTGAGAAGTGGTTTTTCCTATTATTATTATTTTGATACAGCAAGATTCCTTGTTGTACTCCATCTGTTTTTGCTGACCCCAAGAATACCTGTCTGACTTGCCATGTGTGATGGAGGCAGAAGTGTGGATTTCTCAGACATGTGCAGAGCAGTGGGAGAGAGGGAGCAGTGCTGTTGTCCATGTGTTGTTCAGCAAATGCATGCTTTTTTTTTGTTGTGCCCTTTGAAGCCTGTTGTTTCAGCTTTGCTAAGGGACCAGCCCACTGATTCTGCCTGCCTCATGGCTCAGCCTCCCACAAGCTCAAAGGCACTTGGTCCCTAGGTACCTTTGGTGGTTTTACCATCATCCTCCAGTACTGAGAATAGTGCTATGTCCTATGGGCTGTAGGTTCCCACAGTGCTGACCGAAGGCAGCTGGGCGAGGAGAGATACAGAGATAGTTTTCAAATTGTATTTGCCTTTGGAATAGAAATAGAGAGCATAGGTGCGGTCTGCTTTTCATGGAAAATGGATTTTGATCAGCTTCAAATGGCAATTTTTTGTGGAAAATGAGAGGAAACTGGCAAAATGACATCGTTGAGAAGTTGTGAAAATATTTTACTGCTGAGACACTTTATTTGATTCAAAGTAGCAAAAATTTGGCCTTGCACATCATACTTCAAAATAGGAAGTGCACAGTGGTCTACATTTCATTACTTGCTTGACCGGATATTTTACTCATGGAGGAGAAGTAAAGCAGTGCAGGGCCTTTACCTTCTGCATTATCATTCTTTATTATCCATTACCAAAAAGATAAAGACCATTTCTGGGTTTAAAACTCTATGCTTTTTTTTTTTGAGAGGGCATGCTTATTTTTCAGAAATGAGACTGCCTTGTTCTCTTCCAACTCTTGTCTCATTTCTATTTTCATCTTATCTCTTTTCCCATCCACATGCTTTTTATGTCATCTCATGTATCTCTGATTTAATATGATTTTTAGATAGGGCAGTGTTAGCTGTGATGCTGGATGCTGAATGCAACTTCCTTCTCACTTTCCCTTGAGCATGTGACTCTGAACTCAAATGCCCATAAAAATCCTACAGCTGCCAGAGCATGAGTAGCATTACCCACCCCGATGCAGGAGTGCTATTAGATCTGTGGCAGAGTAAGAACATAATAAAAAGGGTGTTGAAGATAATGAAAGAAATGGTTTTGTACAAACCAAAACCCTGGGTTTAGTTAGTTATTTGCTTAGTCCGTTTCAAAGCTGATAGATGAAACTTTGTGAATATGCTGAATGATCCTCATTTAAGGTAGGTATCTTTAGGCTATGACCTCTGACTATTTTCTGTGCATAGGTGTTTTGGATAATGGCTTTGTAAGCTCTAGTGAAAAATATGCTACATCATTTTCTGCTTGTTTCAGGTATGTCATCATATTTACTTACTTCTGTTTGTTTTTAATGATTAACATATATTTGATAGTACAGCCTTTCAGTGCTAAAGCCTGGAGAGTGAAGAACCAGTGTGGTTGCACACCTGGATATATTCCCTGTGTGCTGGCTGTACAGTGTGAGAGGTGTGATTGGGGAACAGAGCTGGGCTGGTCTGCTTTTAGGAATCATCCAGTGAGGTATGTTACATGCAGGTGAAAGATTCATCCAAAAAAAGGCTCTTGAGAAGGCTAATCAGAGGGTCCTTCAGCTGAAATGTTGGCCTTTCCTTTTGTTTTTGGTGAAACAGGAGCTGTGGGGGTCTCATGCCCTCCCGTGACCCTGACAGTGAATAGGTCTAGACTAGCAGAAACTCTACTCTTCCTCCCAGCAACTGGGAGCTGTGGTTTTACAAATTCTGTTTAAACTGTTCGGCCCCAGTTATACTGAACAGCCATATTCCAAATACAGTTTTGCCTGTGATCTCCCTTGACATCATTTAGGAAAGCCATTTCTTCTACCACATGGTTTTTTGCTAATTGAATTTCTAAGGCATGTGTCACCTGCAGCTGCGAATTCATTATTGACAGCTTCTGTTCATGGCAACACTGACAAGCTCAGCCTTCTAGTCTGAATACACAAGCAGATTCACTGCAGAGTGAATTAATCCACAGAGGGTAACTGTGAAGTGACTCACATTGCAGTCACATAAAGAAACTGAGCAGCTCTTTCCCCTCTTCCCCAAATAAAAACCTTCGTTTTCAAACGTCATCCCCATCTCATTAAGGCGTCTTTCCAAATTTATTGTGAGAAGACTTAAAAATATAGCATACATGAAGCTTAGATGTATCCCTTCTCTTAATTGTGCCAGGTGTTACCTCTTCCCCTAGCACCTAAAAAAAGATGCTTTTAAAGCCATTCTCTCTTTTCATGTCTTAAGGAGAACCACAGCACAAACAGAGACCCTTGTGCTACCTCCATTGACAAAAACTGTGATGTCTTAAAGGGAATTGGCTTGATGGCAGGGCCGAGAAGCAGTGAGGCTGGTTTGAGAGGGTGTTTATAAATCCTCAAGCATTATTAAGGGAATAGTGTCTGGTGGAATGTGTAGCACTTGAGGCTCACTGAAGATTTGGCTCTGTTTTCCTGGCAGTTTCATAAATATTGGGGAGTAGCTCCTTTTGTCTCATGTAATGAGACCTCATCGGACTCTCCTCTTTCATCTGCAAACTGGGAAGCAAATAGGCAAGCAAACAATTTAAAAAAAGCCCAGAACCGATAACAATGGAGTCCAGATTTGTTAAGTCTTTTTGTAACACTCTTATCCTTGAAGCATAGAGTATACCCAGATGTCTCAGTCTTCAAAGTGGGATTGCTGTCACTGAGCACTGTTCACCTCAGTAAACATTTATGAGTGGTCACCAGTTCAAACATGATTATTGCATAGTACACAGTAATGACTAATACCTAGAAAGAAGTGTGGATGACAAAAAGAAAAAGTTCATTCTAGGTAAATAATTTTTCACTGACTTCCCTCCATGGCAATTGAGCTTTTCTACTGGCAGGTGTGGCCAGACAGGTGAACCCTGTAAACTAGAAATAAATATATTGCTTTAATCCTGCATCCTTTGAAAATTAAAGTCTTTAAAAATACATACAGCACTGTCATTTGGTCTTACCTAATGAATGCAGAGTATTTAGCATGAAAGTACTACTGTTGCCTTTCTACCAACTTTATCAGTTACTGAATAGAAGGGAGATTGGGCTTTTTTTCACCTCTCCCTGTTGTATTCCTTTTTTCATTTTTTTTTTCCTTGCTTTGCATCAAGAAAGATAAGAAGGTGTTACTTCAGTCTTCTCTGCTACTCTTTACAGTCAAAAGTGCCTTTATGTGATTGGAGAAGGATTTCCTTGCTTCACCGTAAGCGTTGTGTAAATTTGTCTTTTTGTTGGTCAAACACGAATGACAGTTTTTGTTACTAGATTTTTAATGTTTGCTTATGGTCTCGGGAACAAAGAGCACTCTGGAAGAGCTGGAGGATGAGGGCATGTGGGGCAAGGAGCAGGTGGTTGGCTCAAAAGCCGAAAGGGTCTCTCGTAATGTTACTTCAGTTTAACCAGACTCTGGTGTTCAAAGTTCATATGTCAGACTGCAGAAGTCATAAATTAGAAGTAGTCTTGTTCGTTTTCCTCTCTGATGCTTGAAAAAGTTACACTCAGGTCCAGTGTTCAACTACCAACTCTCAGCTGCAAGGCTTTTCAAGTTTTAGATCCTTGCTTCTTCATTTGGCTCCAAGGTCTGAGCTTGGCTCTTATGCAAAATACCAAATAATAGTGGAAGTGTCTAACAAATAAATAAATAAAATGCATAGTGCTGCATTCAGCCATCAGACCACCAGAAATGGTGTTTGTTCTTGCTGCTTGGAAGTGCAACTTGGGAGTATCAGTGTGAAGAAAGGAGCAGGGAATCCTGCATCTGCCCGAAGTGTGTGGTGAGGAGGGGGAAGCGGGGGGGTGCCCAGAAACAGTATTTCTGAGAGAGTAGTGAGTCTGGTCAGCTTCTCCCATCAGGTATGGATGGACTTAGCTCTTTGGCTTACAGCAAACCTGACTTCTCTCCATAGAGTGTTTCTGGGCACCACTGCAGAACATTAATCCAAATTTGGTTGCTAGATGCATCACTTTGCAAAGCAATGGGAGACTGAGAAAGAGTAGTTAGATAGGGATTTGTGAATCTTGCGGAGAACAAGAGCAGGATAGATGAGGTCGGGCAAGAATTTCCATAAACTGCCTTGCATCTTTCCAGATAACTCAGAAGTCAGTGTTTTGTCCAGGCTGCTGTGAGAAACTTGAGCTTAAATGAGCAGCCCATAGCATATTAATCACTTCTTCCTATGAAGGGCTTGTGATCAGCCATCCTTACTGGACTCAGTTATGATTTCAGCACAGCATTTAGACCACTACCTTTTTCATTGCAACTGTAAGGAGTGTTGTGTTTAAAAAAGGAGAGGAAAAAAAGAAAAAGAAAGAAAACCTGTGGTCCTCTGCAGTTTGCAAAGTCAGGAGCCAACAAGATGAATTTAAGGAGAACTTTAGAGCACTTCTGTTGTTAGTTGTGATTGCTGTGCAGAGCAAAATCAGTGCTTGTATGTTGTGTATGTAAACAGCTACTTTCTTTTCTGTAATAATGCATTTTGTGTCAATGGCTGTATGTTAATGAGTAAAACGAATATCCTGCAATTGTGGATATGAGTTAATTTTCCAAACCTTCATCTGTACAATGAGAACTAACACACACAAGTTTTACAAAGGTATGTGAATAAGCATGTGTAGAAGCATTCAGAGGTATCAAAATGAAATTGATAACCCTGCTTTCAAAGCATGATGTTAGTAGTGGGCTCTGGTAAATTGAGCAAGAAGCAATACTTTGGAAGGGAGGGCAGAACCAGAAAGTGCTATAAGCTGCTCTGTAAAGCTCCCTCTGTCTAACACAGTGGCAAAACCTCTGTATGACACAAATTCTCAAGTTTCTCCGGAGCACTCAACATTGTCAGGTTAATAGTCTTGAAATTCAGGGCAGCAGGAATGAGTGGCTGGCATGTGAACAAGTATGGAAAATGTCACTGGGATGGTTTTACTGGATCCCTCACATTTCCTCTCTTTGAAGCCATGATTGGCTAGTGTGAGTTTGTACATGCTAGGAACAGCGAGGGGAATGAGCATTTGAGGGACAGCTTTGGGGGTTGTGGTGTTTCTCATGGAGAAAGCAAGCATCATTTGAAGGCGGCTGAAAACAGTTTGTATAGAAGTCCGCTCTATCTTGCAGGCGTTTCATTATGAGGATGCTTTCATTGTGCTATTATTGCTAAACAAAATCAAATAAAAACTTTCAGAACTTGTTTACAAGCTGTGCTTAGTTTGAAGCTTGTGGTGTCTATTTTAGTTGTGCAGAAAAGCTTGTGCATCTGCAGGCCTGACTTGTTTTTTCTGCTAAAGTGCTTTGTCTAATAAGTAGTTGTATCTCTTTCTTGGAACCTGAAATTGTGTCATGAGAAATATCACTGCTTCAGTTTCACTGTTTGTAACCATGATTGACAGAAGAAGAGTAAAACCATAATGCTGTGAATTGTGTGCTGGGTACCTTTCTTCCTCTGAAAGATTTTTTTTTTTTTTCCCCTCTCTCTGGAAGAGTCCCATCTTCTACCTTGCAGGCTTAACCATTGTTGCCATTACTTAAACCTGTGCTGCTCCCATGCCCCCAGTGATGATGGTAAAGTCCTTTGCCAGAGCTGCTTAGCAAAATTAAGTATCAGCAGAAGGACCCAGTCTGGAGACCAGCATGAATTAGCTGATCCTAAAGAGTATTCTGAATTTGGAGCCAAGCTTCAAACTGCACCTTGCAGGTGGTTGTATTATAGCCAGTTTTATTTACTTCTGAACAGCAAGGAGTCTAATTTTAGTTGGGTGAATGACAAATGTTACAGCTTCTCTAGAACTGGCTTAGAAGAATTGGGAACTATTATTTCTAACTTTTTTTGTTTTAAACTAGTGAAGTTTTCTGCACAAATCTTTTAAATGCTTGTTCCTTTGCAGATAAAGCTTAGCTGCTTTGATAGGAATTTAAGAAAAGCAAAATTAAATGAAGGGAGCAGTCTGCAGAAAAATATTTATTTTTTAAAAAAAAGTGTTCCCAACTCTTAGGTTGGCGCTGTGGTTGCATCAGCATTACTGGTTTGCAAAGCAGTTTGTTTGGGACAGTAAGCTTGCAAGGGACAAAACAAACTACCAGGTGCTGGGGTGGTGTGTCAGGGAGGGCTTGGTTAGTTGGTTGGTTTTAACTGTTTTGTTAAGCTGAAGTGGTTATTTTCAAACCTTGTGTGGATGGTAATAGTTTGTAGTAATTGCCTTATAGTCCTGCTTAAAAATCTATGTGGAAACAAGGAAACTTTTTGTCAACCTTATCTTGGGTTCATTTGGGTCTCCAGTGCTGACTGCTGGTATAGAAAACTGTTGTCTGAACAGACTAATAAGTATTCATGTAGTGGCATCTCAAAGAGGGAAGTTGTGAGGAAGAAACAGCAAGTAAAAATAGAACTTGGGTTCCTTGCTTATGGGTGCACATCATGAACAAAATCCAAGGAGGTTGTGATTAGCAGCAGAAATGTTACAAGGGCATTTTGTACTGCTAATAGAATGATTGTTACTGTCCAATATTATGACTAATAAACAAGAAAAATGATCTGGAAAGCCTCAGGAGAAGGCTAAGAGCAGATGACAGCCAACCCTTCCAAAAAGACAACTTCAAAGCAAGCACTGAAGGCAGGGAGAGGTGGCAGGTGACATGCATGTTAATGAGCTCAAAACAAAACACAGTCACTGACAGCTGATCGCTTCCCCTTGCAAAAGTCAAGCTACATCTTTATCTCGGAGGAAGAGGTGACCGTAGTGACCGTAGTGGCCTCAACTGTTTCTCTGCCTGGTCTCCAGACTCTATTATCCTGCAGTTGTAAGGTCTTTGATTGTAAGCAGTATAAAAAGTTTTGGGCTTTTAAAAAATTTTAGATATAATTCTGGAAATAAAAACCCAAATCCATGGTCATTTGAAGATGTTAGGCAGCAGGACAGACAATTTTCTTTTAGCCTGGGACGATAAGCTTGATGAAATGAAAAGCTAAGGAGTAGCTTTATTTCTAACCTGATATCTGTTGAAATGTGTGCTATGTCTAAGGCTTTTTTTTTTTTTTTAAATATTTGTGATTTATTTAAGAATTCCTTTGGAGTTTGAAGTACAAAATTTTTCTGTCCTGGACAGGGCTCACTTAATCCATCAGTCCCCTGCAACCCAGACTGCATTGGTTAGGGAATATTTTGAAAACCTTTATGGAAAACTGCATGCTTCAGTGGAGCCCCAAAGCTTACTCTCTGTTACAGTAAAATGAAACAGGCAAGAAAAGGGATAAATAGCTTGTTGGAGATCACAAAACACAATTCTTTCCCTTCTTTCCTTCTTCTCCTCCTGCATTTATGTTGCATTGGATTTTCCCAGTGTTTTCTTTCCTACCCATTTTCCTGCTGTGCCAAGCCCAGTGGGAAGGGTGCAGTGTGCAAGGTGAGGGGGCTTCAGCATGGTGGCAACTCCTGAAGTCATTTTTCTGTAGATTAAAATATACATCAGCCTTTCACAATACATGGTTAGCCATTCATCAGTCTTCCCATTAAAAGTATCTCTTAACGACCAGGATGGAGTTTGTCACTGGGGTTTATACTGTGGCATAAAATGCCTGGATTTGGGATGGGACTCACTCTTAAACATGACATAAGTCATTTGTTTAGAAGAAAATGAACTTTGATTCCACCACTATCCTCTTACTGGGCATAGTGGTTGACACCCTGGAAAGACATTAGAGGTGTTCATACCCATCTTTGTAAGAGGATGGATGGGCTGTGTTTCTAGGAGGACTGGGGCTTTTATTTACGTTTTTTTTTTTAAATCACTTGACAAAACCATTTATTTTTATAGTTTCTTCACATGTATATATGATACTTTAATACTCAGGCTTGTAGTAGCACTTAATTTGATCAACTCCATTTTATTTTTCTGACTCTGTTTTGTATAAGGAAAAAAAGAGAGGGGAAAAAAAGAGAGAAAACCTCAACTTCACTAAGGGCTTGAAACTGAGTTACATGGTTCCCAGTAAACATCCGTAATAAATTACACGTAAATATCCAAGGTTGTGTGGTCTAAGGCCCTTCTTGTAATTCTTAGGCATTGTGGTGTCAGCTGAAATGAATTGCAGCCAGAGAAAGGTTAACTAGAGTTATATATGTGTATATATATATATGCCAGATATATTCTTTTATTAAGTCTTTTCCATGGCCCTTTTTGGCTTGCAGAAGTGAAAACAGTTGGTACCTTTCATGCTGTTATGCTAATTTAATTTCTTTTTCCCCTCGTTTGCTCTAACAGCTGTATTTGCAGGTACATCCAGAGGCACTGATCACTGCTCCTTGGGGTGGTTTCATAGACACAGACAGTTTGGGGGTTTGACAAAGCACTGCTGGTTGTAAGTTCAGGGTTGCATAGGTTTTGGGTTTTTAAATACATAAACAGAGTTTTGGCTTCTCTTGTTTTGTCTCACTTGATGAGACAAAACATGCATGCAGCATGCAGCATCTTAGGAGAAATCAAAGTCAATCCCAGTGGAACAGGGGAGAATTATATGGCAGTGCTGTGTTTCGGTGGTTGTTTTTTTTTCTTCTAAACCAAGCCATACCATGCAGGTGTAATTATGTAAACAGGAAAAGCTACTTCTTGTATTTGATTCAATAGGCGAGTCCCACTGGATGCAAAAGACTTTTTTCCCTTGTGTGCCTCTCCTTTGGAAGAAGCCACACTTTTTATCCAGGCTGGAAATAAACCAGCAATAAAATGCCAAAGTGTCTCTAATAGCTCACGTGAAACACCCTCCACCAACCTGTTTGTAGATTTTTGAAACTCTCTGCACTGTTTCTTAGAGCAAGTGGGAAGCACCAAAGGGACAGATGTTGCCAATTTGCACTGTACAGGGGGAAGGCAAATATTGCTAAGCAACCGTGTGCTTGAGAGAGCGTTTTTCAGAGAGGAGCCAAGGGACTTATGCCTGGGAGCGCTTGCAGCTTCTCATGGCTCGGTGCGAGGGAAGAGATTAAAAGTTCTTTCCTGTCAGGCCTGGTGCCGCCAGCACAAAAGACACCATAACCTATTGACACTGATTAGGGCTGACAAGGGAATGTATGAAAACAGGAAATCTCCCCTACCATGTAGGAAGGCAGTAAGACATGTTCACGGAGGTAAGTGCACCAGCGATGTCAGGCGTTGGCTTCAGGGGAAGGAGGTGAAACCCTGGCAGGCGGCTGAGCCCCGTGAAGTCCAGGGGGGCCTTGCCTGGGTCCAGCTTTTGTGTCTGCCTGGGAGCGGGTCGCTGAAGGATGGACTGGCAGGGAGAGGGGGCTGTTTTCAGTGAGTCTTATAATTGCAAGCTACTTCATGTAAATTGAGTTAACTTCTCTATTTATTGAAGGATGAAGGAGATTATAAACAAGCCAAGTATTAAAACACCTGTGTACAGTTGCACTCCTCCCTGGCCAGGCAATGCTTTTTTAAGTGCCAGTCCGGAGGTCATTCTTCTGATGGTCTTGAATGCCACTGGACATGTTTCCTCAGAGTGAATTTGCCTGTTTCAAGCTTCTGAATTATTTTGGCAGTAAAGACATTCCTGGTGTCTTGTTCAAGAGATGCATTTTCAGGAATAAAACACAGATTCGTCTTCCTACATTGGGGCATCTCATTAATACTCTCCTAATGCTATTTTAAGCATCTTCTGGTCTTTGATTCTTTGCATTATTTGAGTGAAGGGAAATGGTTAGCACATGCTTTGTGTTTTATTTCTTTCTTCATGGGATTTTCACTGGGCACCAGTGAACTGCAGTGGAAGTGGCATTTTGCAGCTTTAAGGGTGCTCCCCAGGCATCATCTGCATCAGCGCAGTGATGCTGCTCTTGCTTTTTGAGCTCTGTTGTGACTGCAGTATTCTTGCCCCAGACCAGTGCTGCAGCAAGAAGCTGCTAGACCGAAGTCTTGGTCAGCTCTCTGGTTTTCAGTGAGCATGAGTATTAAGGGGAGAAAAGTTGTTCTGATGTGTTGATGATGAGTAACTTGAGAGGGCAGCTGGTATAGTTCTGTAACAGAAGTGATTCCTGATGTTACCTGGTAGGGTATGAAGTTGCCATAGCTCACCTTGAGGGCAGTGATGTTGGCTAGAGCACAGCTTTGGCATCCTTGGCAGGGATGGGCTCAGAGCAGGGGGCCAGCTCTCTGTGAGCAGCCCTGTGTTGAGGGGACCTGCCCTCTGCAGTCTCTAGCACTGGCTGCTTCTGAAGCTGATGGCTGGTGCTAAACCAGTGGTATACCCATCCTGAATTTCAGCATCTCTGGCTGACATGCTGTGCCATTTCCAAAGCCTGACTATACCAATATGTTAATTTTTGAAATTATATTCAGAAAGGAGTGGTATTCTTACCCTGACATGCCACTCAGCAGAGTCTGTTTTCTATCAGTTTTGCCTTTTATTTGTTTCCTTGTGTGGTTAGGCTGTGCTTTGAAGTTTCAGGTCTCATTTTTCATTTTCACTGATGTCCAACAATGTTGCTGTCTCAATTATCTTTAATATTCTCTTCCCTCCCAAACTTTAGTTGCCAGTTTTCATCATCATAACGATGAGCATTTACTACTTAACAATTAAGCACTAATTTATTGTTTTTAAGAAGCAGAATATTTTAATTCCCAGTTGGAAAAGGTGTTATTCCTACTTTTTTGATCTCCTGCTTTCCAGCACAGTGATTTCTCTTTCTAAACTGCATTAACAGTGTTACATTTTCTTGCCAAATGATTCGGTTGGTGAAACAGTTCATAGATGTCATTAGATATTGAGGTGTTCTTTTTGCATGCAGTCAGGTGTATCAAATAGTGCGAGACATGATCATGAAAATCCATCCTGCTTCAAGCGAAAGGTCCGGGTGCATTCCTCAAGAGAGGCTCTGCTGTCAGCCCAGCTGCCTTTGCACATACCCAACCACACGGAAAACAAACTGCAGCTGCCCATGGACATGACTTAGCGTTTGTTTCAGACCCAGCAAAGGCTTGATGCTGAAAGTGTCCTCTGCCACCTCCCTTCCCCACAGCTATCTTCATCTAATAAAAGGCATTACTGCTTTCTGTGAGTTCTGCTTCTCTGGGATGCTCAATTTAATCACTTTGGCCTTTCTGCCTATTCTTAAGATAGAGCTTTTCTTCAGTCAAAGGAGGAAGGAACAAGTGTGATGTTTGCCTTGGCTGTGAAGGAAATAGAGCTCAACAGTACTGGGCTCATGGACTAATTTTTAACCAATCACCTTCAATATTAGTAAAAATAAAAAAATTCACTTAAACTTCCATTGCTTACAGAAACTTCAGTTTGGGTGACTTATCCAGATGTGCATTTTCCTTTCAAGATAAATAGTAACTATTGCTATTCAGTACACTGCTGTGCGTCTTAGATTATGCCACAGTCAGAAATATTATCTTGGCTGGCTTATTAAGCTTTGTTAAGTCAAAAGAAAAATGTGTTAATTTAAAAAAAAAATTTCAGATCTCTCTTCCTCTTTCACTGCTTGAATTTAGAAAGAATAGTGACAACATAGCAATACTTTTTTCTTGAGAGAGAGATATGTTGTTTCTGTATTAGCAGAATCTTGAGAGAATTTAATCCTCTTGAATCAGAGCCTAAATTCAAATATTTGTTTTAATGCACTACTGAATTCAATAAACAAAACACCCCCAAGGGGAGAAATTCCTGAAGTTCTTGAGATGAAACCCACAGAAATGCAGAAAATTTTGAGTGAGCACTTCCCCATGATTTTTAAGGCTAACTGCTGTATGTATTTAGAATGAACACACTGGCAGGGTGACTGCACATTTTAAAAGTCTGTTATAAAATAAACAATGTGTAGAACGATTCCTTATTAACGCTGTGGTATATATTTCTTTCAAAGCTTGTAGTTTGTTTTTTTTAACATGCCATAAGAATGCTAGTTTTTAAATATGCCTTCTGCATGTTGCTTTTTGAATAGCAGTGGCTTATGAAGAATGCTACAGGTTTTAGAAGTTGGAGGGTGAATTAATTAACAGGAGACAAAGTCGTATCAGATTTGGATCCTGACAACTTACTCCTCCTTATACAAGGAATATTTTGGTTTCTTTCCTCAGCCTGTCAGCTCATTGCTGTTCAGACTGAGTTGTAATTCAGACTTGGTTGGACACCATCTGTTTGCTAAAGGTGAAAGGTGCAGTGTTTTCAGCCTGAATGTTTTCACTTGAGGCAAGCGTTTTCCTAAAGGTGCTCTTGGCTGTCATGTTCCTTGTCTATTTGCAGTTTTGCCTTGTTAATCCTTGGCTGGATGTGCTAAAAGAATACTGTCACTTTACCAATGCAGAGGAAGGGCTGACCTCCTTTGCCTCCTTGATTTGCTGTAGTGCAGAGCAGGGTCAGCTCTGTTCCTTCTCCTCTCTGCTAATACAGCGTTCATGTTACCACAGTAATACTACCCGTGTTTCCATAATGAAAGCAAGAAGAGAAGCAGTGTGGTATTTATTTTTCTGTTTGCTATGGTAGCAGTAACCCCTTGTGTATGTCCTACCCTTTCCTTAGACATTTCCTCAGAGTCCTGTAGCCCACAGCCTTCTGCAGTGCGCGTGTAGGGAGATGCTCGTTGCCCAGCGTGCAGGAGGTTGGTTGGGAATTGCATGCAAAACTACCCCAATGTAGAGACTTTGCCTGAGAGGATGTAAAGAACAAATTGCAGTTCTTTAGGTCTCAAAGGTGTTGAGCCCAATCCATCATACAACAACAAATTTTTACCCTGCCGGCTCACATCCCTGAAGTATTTCACATGGTTTGATTATTTTGCCACTGATTCATGGGAAATTTTCACACAAATATTACCATTATATGAGTAATTATGTATGAAGGAAAGTACAGGCAGTGAAACAGTAATACAGAAAATCTGGAAATGTCCATAGTGGACTAGAGCCACAAGTAATTAAATCTTCTCCAGTTTGCTGTCCCCAAAAGCTGCTTCAGGGAAAGATGCAGAAAGCTTTTTCTTAGACGGAGGTTGGCTGCTGTCTTGGTAATTCTTCTTAACATCTGCCCTTAGTTGCATTTTAATTATAAACTATTCAGACAGTATGTTAAATAAAAAAGATGCTTCTTCCCTCCAGATTAGACAAGGAAAGAAACAGTGAACTGACAGTCTCCTGTCCTCTCAGCATTGCTTTGTTTTCTGACAGCTGTGTGAGCCTGTGAGGCTGATGGCCCGTAGCCTTCCTAATACACCTGACTTAGAGGGATCACTTCCCAAATGACAGCCAGGTATGTAAGCTCAGCACCTCCCCCCTCACTTAGCTGCCAATAAAAATTGTATGTGACAGCTCTGCTGTGCATAAGCCGGGCCATAAAGAATTTCTGGGACTTAGAAAACACCGTCTGCAGTCTTTTAATGCAGAGTTTAGGGGCTAATAAAAAATGTCTTTTAAGGAAGCTTATGTTTTGAATCATAACAGAGGTATCTTCTACATACAGATTTTAAATATTAATTGTAGACTGGTTTTCTTAGGCACAACATGAGCAAAGCAGGTCCTAGAAGGCTGTGTCCAGCCCTGGCCTCTGTACCCACCTGGCAAACCAGCTGAATGTGCTGTGGGCTTTACACCAAGCCTGCAAAGCTGGTTGCAGAGGAGAGGATGAAATCTTCTGCATGAGTGTTGAGTTGAGGAATAATAATCACCTCCTAGGAGCAGGCCATCTCAGCCTTGGACGCTGCTTTTACAGCTGAAAGTTTTACAGCTACTTCAACAGATAGTTTTGTATACTGGAAAGGGTGATCAGGTAACTGGTGCACAGGACTTTCTGTGGCTTCCAGTCTTCTACGGCAAGATAGGGGAGCTGAGAGACTTGTCCGGTAGTCATCGCAGGGAGGGTGGCTTTCATCTGTGTATACACGATGACATAAGTATAAGAAGAATAAGCCTAAGAAGTCATTTTGCTGTCCAAAACCCAAAACATCAAATCTAGAAATATTCTTTTTGCATTTAGGTCATTTTTAAAATAACAGCCAATTTGCCTTTGCAAGCAAAAGGATCTTCTGCTATTTCTTTACCACAGGTTAAGTTCCTTGGTTTGGAAGCCTTTACAAATATTTCTTAAACTTCTGTTAAGGTTTAAAAATAGCACCTAGGCTCCCTCTGTTATGAACTTTGCTTTCTTAAGGAGAGAGAGAAAACTGTCTTCTCAACAGATGTGTTTTTTTCGGTTTTTTTTCCCTTTGGGAATACTATACTTGGACTGACTAACAAGCATCCCACTTGTCTTCTCTATTGATGTGCTGATGGTTGATGCCTTCCAGCTCCCCTCCAAGTTGTATGGTCTGTCCCAGGCAGCAGCACAGGGCTGTGCCTGGTGCTGGCCCTGGGACTGGTAATGCTGCTACAGGCTTCAGCCTGCCTCTTCAATTCCTTGTTTTCCAATTGTTTTATTTGCAACAGTGGAAATGCAGAGAGGTGGTGTGGGGTACTGCTCTTCAAAACAGACAAATAAAAAATCTTGGTTTAGAAAAGCAGGAGTCCTGTTAAGTATTAAAACAGTACAAGAGCCTGCATCTCTGAGTCTTGTTTACTGAGTCATCAAGGGGAAGTACACCAAGTGTCACCACTGCCATCATAAATCTAATTCAGCTAATTTTCCAAGGGGGAAGTGGTGTTTGGAAAGCAGTTATCTGAGGTGATCCCCAGAATCACAGGACACCTTTCACCACTAAAACCCCCAATTTTCTTGATGGTCTTAACAAAAGTAGTTACTGTTTTCTTACCTTTTTGTTTAACCCAAACAAAGGTCAGGATTTACCATCAATGATTTCTTAAGCTCACGCTAGGGGACTTGGAAATGAAGTCCACTAGCTGTAATAAAATAATGCCTACTACAGTACTGTTTCCATGGAAGGGAAACCATACTAGTGCCGAAGTTGTAGTACACATCAGAAGTCAGCCTGCTTTGAAGACTGTAGTTCCTGTGTGGTTCGAAGTTATGTCAGTATAAATACCCAGCGGCTTGTGATTACTGGCGTTGAGCGTCCATAAGATACACAGTAGTGGTCAAGAACGGGATGGGAAAGAGTGAAAGTTTGAGAAGCATGTGTAGGCTTTTAAGTGTTGCTAGATTTTTTCGGTTAAAGAGGTTGATTTGGGAACCAAAGTGCATCCTTTGCACTCACATGTTGACAAGTATCTTAATGCACAGTTGGTTTTTTTTAAAAAAACCCCAACCAAACCAAGAAGTAGCTCTGCTTGGTTTGGATCTAAGTGAATAGAATTTATTTGCAAAATGCTGTTTGCTTTTATAGAGCCTAATTCCTGCTGACCTCCAGCAAAAGGTGGATCCTTAAATGGTTAAATCACTTTAGGAAGTAAAGTTAGAGCTTCTGAGAAACTTTTGAAACCTTTTAAATATATGCCCCATCATTTGAATTTCTGAACTTGTGCTGCATATTTATTTAATTATGGCACTTTCTGGCTTTCACACATCTTCGCTATAGTTGATACATCACACTTACATATGTTTTAGCCTTGATACAACATTCCTTCTGACGATCATGTATTAAATTTTGCAGATAACACCATAATGCATGATTTCATGCTGTTTTTCCTTAGAAAAATGTTAAAAATCATTATCTTTCAAGCAGGTCTGAGCTGTTTTCCCTCTGGCCCCCAGAATAATAATATCAAAACTGTGATTTCTTCTTTTGCTTTACTCCTTTCCTGTGACTATTTTATATTAGCAGAAATTCATATTTAAATTTAGTTATGTCAGTAGAGTACAGATTTATTTATTCATTGGACAGATATTATCAACGAAAATCTCCTCTGACATGATTCACAGGACTTTTACAGTTTTATCTGTATCAGCTGCAGTGAGCAGCTTTTTTTCAAGGTACTGTAAAAAGTATTTCTTTATCTTTTTAGATACTTTTTAGTGTATCTCTATTAGCGTAAATTTTGAGGAGGTGATATTGGAAATGAGAGAATACCTGAAATCAGGACTTGCTGCTCTTACTCAAATGCTTTTCATATCTTCAACACTTAGATTGAAAGACACCTTGTGTTTGTTCTGAGGGGAACAAGAAGACACAGACTCGGGCTGTTACCGACACAATGCTTCTAGATTCATATCAATCAGTATTAAAAATTTTGTACTGGAGAGGCTCTAAGCATAAGAAAGTTTTGCAGAATCAAGGGGTCAAAATAGATTATTGAGAGGTACTATACAGATGGTAGTTAGGATGGGGTGGAGCTTTTGTGCGGAGGTTCTTTATATAAAGCAATTTACTAGTGAAATAATCAGCCTTGACTGGAGTTCTGGTCCACGTGGCTATATGCAGGTGATGCTGCACTTAATTTTCATGTTTAGTTTGTTTGGATTTCAATTATATTATTATTAGATGAAGGCTAACAAGGGATGCACGAATTGCTTTCAGCAACTCAAGTTTTTTAAAGAATCCTTTATTAAGACATATCAACAGTCTGTTCCCCCAGACAAAGGAAGACAAAATAGCAATTTTTTTTTCTTATGCTGTTTGAAGACAAGAAGGAGGCCTATGCTTTTATTTTTAGATTGAGCAAAATAATTCATCTCAGAGTTAGAATAGCGTGTAAAATCTTTAAAGAATGTTTTATTTCCTCCAGGTGCCCACGCAGGAACACGATGGTACAACCATTGTTTACTGAGCACTTTGATGTAAAATGCTTAAATTGCCAGGATCATTCAGTGTCAGCTGAAGAAAGCAAGAGTAGAAAGAAGTTCATGGAAATGTTTTGATTTGTTTTCAAACCTGCGATGAGGATGGTGGCATGCCAGAGCTGCTGCCTTCTCTTGTGAGCTGGGCTGCTGGGTTGATGTTGGGGCAGAGGCAGAGGAGTGCCTGGTGGTGTGGCATTGTTTCAGGGGAAAAACTTTGGCATTGCCTTGGAAAGGAGAGGAGTGGACTTAAATGAGTTAAATACACTTGTGAAACCATCCACAGGGGACTTAACTAAATGCACACTGCTGGTTAAACACTGGTGCCCACAGAGGACCTGAAATAGCACACAGAGAAATTATTTTAGAAGGCTCCCATGGACTTTAAGACTGGTAGATTGGATTTGTAGTCTGTGGTGAACTCTTGTTTGTCAAAAAGAAGCAAGCAGCATAAACACAAACATGGATTTATAGTGTAATTTTGAAGATGCCTCACTGGATGAGGCAGAGCCTTTTTGTCCATTTTTGTGATGCCTCAGCATTGTTTTAATGTGCATAAAGCAAAAAGTATAACACGATTTTTGTTTTTCATGAATACAGAAGTGAAACTTAATGCTCTAAGCAATGGCATGCGGATCTACTTTAGCTTGGCTTTGATTTGCTGGAACTATTCCAGTCTCACTCCATTACATGCAAGAACGAAGTCACTGAGAGAGGAAACGTAGGATGTGTGTTGCTTGTTTATGCTTGTTGCTAAACCCATCCAGCTGGCTACCTGAAGCTACAACAAAACTCAAATAGGTGCATCCCCAAACATGTTTTTTTACAGCTGCTGCGGTGTGCAGTGCCTTATTAGTACTGCACTAGAACCAAGTTTCTTCCTTTTCCACAAATATAGTCTGATAACAAAGTTTTCATAAAATTGGTTTTCTCTTTCAGTTTGTGCTTCATTTCCTCTTCTTGTCCCCCTCTCTTCTACCGTCTTGTGTCTTTTTTGTTGTGGTTGTGTTTTTGTTGAAATGAGGTGAGCTTTCTTCTGTTCTAAAAATGATGTGTCTTGTGGTTATTTTTAATTTCCTGTGAAAATTAATCTTAGTCTTAGGCAACCTGCTGAGAAAATGGCATTCCCTTCTCATGGGTTTGTTGTTCTCTGACAGCAGCTTCCTGAACTTCCTAGAACAGCTCAAGCTGCTGATAACAGGGACTCTGCTACCAAATAGTATCTGTACATTATTTTACAGTTGTAATGAAACCTCAGGCAATATTCCACATAACAAAATGGCCTTTAAAATCGGTAGCAATAATTTATGAAGCCAGTTGTTAAGGATGTATTTAACTCTGTACAATTTCTGATTTTAAACAATTTCTGTCAACAAAGATTTAATGACTAGACAATCAAAGTCCCTTTTTATTGCAAGCTTCTAAACTAAACTTTTTTGAGCTTTTGGTGCTTAAAATAGCACCAAGGAAAACCTAAATGTACGCAGGTATTTCTGCAATGAAGACAGGGGAGGGATGATGTCATCCTTAAAATACAGCTTGTTTCGATGTCTTTGCACACTCTTTTATCTGATTTGTTATTGACTTAATCCAAAGCTCACAGGCAACAACGCAAAGGCTCATCTCTGTAAGTTTTAATGCAAATTCCATGGTTTTTCTTTTAAAAATGCTAATACTTTTTTGTATGAACTTTTAAGAAGAAACAAACAAACCCCCCAACACCTACAGTTCCTGAACCTGAAAGAAATTGGAAGAAAATCTTACATTAACTGCCTGCACCTCTCTTACTGGATGCAATTTTGCTGCTTGTATTTGCTCTTCATCAGTGTAGCAGTTTCCCCTGTGTAGCCAGTTCTCCTGTGGTTTGTTAGGGGTCTTTTTTCCTGCAGCAGCTGTGATAGTGATGTCTATGTGTATATTCTTGCGAAACCACATATGTTTATAGATGCAGGTGATATCTGAATCATTCCGACATTTACGTGTGTGTTTTGGGTTAACCACGTGCTCTCTGAATTGGCTTCTCCCGCTGCTCCCGAATCCCTGCAGCCTTGCGAGTGGCACAGGAGTGCGGTGGAGAAACTCCTCCACAACCCCAAGCGCTGGCTGTGCTGCCGGGATGCCGCTGCGCTGAGCTGCTGTAAGTGAAGGCCTGGGGAGCACCCGGGGCTTGGTCTGTGCCGTTACCAGCACTGTGGGCTCTGCAGCCCTACGGTTCTGTGAAGAGGAGCCAGCTGGCTTCAAAAACCCTGCTTCTTGTGTAGGTGCTCTTTACTGATCTCCATCCTTCACCAGTGACGTTGGTGCGAAGACTGGTTTTTGACTTCGGGTTGCTCTCACAAGCTGAAGAACCCACCTGCAGGCAGGCAAGGTTGGCACAGTAGCAGACAATTGTTGTTTGGTTTCTCCTTCGGTAGGTGAAATCAGGTTCACCTCGGGGATTGCTGGGGCCAGATCTGAACAAGTTGCACTGTAGTAGAAGGGGTGGATGCTGATAAAATCTGCAGGCTGGAAGTGAAAATGTGTTTTTTTGCCACAGAGTGCTGTTGGAGGTTAATAAGTTTCACCAGTATGTCCTGCACTTCAAAACCAAGTCATCACTTTCATTTCCAGTCTGCTTAGCTACAAGCAATTAAAAATCCCCTGATCTGTAGTTCAGGGTACTGAGGCAAAACCAGTGCCTTGGACTAGGTTGGTGCATGTGAGAAAATGCAGCAGCATGACACAATCTCAACCTGGTTTCGTGCTTTCTAGGGAAAAGGAGATTTGCTAGTAGCAAAACATACATTGATTGCATGGGAGGTTTTCTTTGTGTCTTTTTGAAAACCAAAAATACTCCATTCATAAAGTTTTTAAAATTATTGTTTTCAAGTTATGCAACTATCAGGTGTGATCTAAGAGTTTCAGGTTTGTAAAATGTGAAGAATTGTAACACTTTTTTCCACTGCGGTTCATGGGAGTTTTACCATTGTAGGAGCAGGGTTAAGCTGTGTGCTTCCAGAGAGAATTTTGACTGTAGGTGGCTGGCTCTGGATCCCCAAAGGGTTTACCAAACACTGGAAGCTGTGTAAAATTGAGACCTTTGCTGCCTCCAGGTGTGCTGAGTCTTTGTGGGAATGCAGTCTCGTTCTACCTCAGCTGCACCACTTCTGATATTAATCTGGTGCTGTGGCCAGGTGACCGAAGGAGCTGAATGAATGGAAGGGGAATGGTTGTCTGCCAGGTTAAGTCCAAGTGCAGGCTCAGGCCAGCGTGAAGGGGAGGGCAGGGCGGCAGGAGTGTCTGTGATGAGGGACCATGCAGTCCTTGGCAGCCACTATGAGCTGCATTGTCATCCCTCTGTCGTCAGACCTCACCCTTGCGCCTCAGAGCTGTTTCTGCACCAAAAGTATTTTTGCTTCATCTTCCTTTCTCCTCCTTGGCTCCCAGTCAAGGAAGAAAGCTCAAAAACAGAGTGTGTCCTGCTTTTGTTGACTCTGCTGGTGGCTCGCCTGACCAAAAGACTTGCAGGGCTGATTATTTTGCCTCTTGGCTACTGTTTTAGGTGGGGTTACTTCGTAGTACTTCCTTTTGTGTCTGCTATCTGAGATGCATTTCTGTTAAAACAAATACTGTTTGCTGTAAGGTTCATATTTAGTGCTGTCTGAGATCATACAAGATGAATCAAAATGTCAAGCTCACAGACATGATGTTGTTGGCATTGCTATTTAATTAGTTTTGGTTTGCATTTCTGTTCTCCCTCTGCCACTACTTTTTTTTTTAGCATATCTTAACAATTGTTATTCATGGTAAGAGAATTTTGTTGAGTTGAGTGGATATTGTTTGAAGGATTATTAGAGAACCTGTCTATCAGCAAAATAAGCCTTTATCTGGTTAAGTGGGAAAAACATTGTGTTTGCCATGTTAAGAAAGGGTTCCCCATGTGTCAGACATGTTTGGGAATCAGTGTGTGAAAGAAAGAGATCTGTTGAACAAGTGCACTGTGTCTGCAGCAAAATATAAACATTTTTCAAAAACATGCTTAATGACCACCCATGCTGATAAGTTTGTTCACAGGATGCTGCCTGACTAGAAATTACTTTAATCACAAATGTATTCATACAGTCCTTCGTATTTGTTCTGATAAATGCTCTCCTGAATAGCTAAGTACAAATTGTTGCTTTTGCTTTCCCTGAAAGCAGCCTTGCCACCATATCCTCTAAAAAAAGGTGGATGGAGTAAGCCAGGTTTCAGATCATTGGACCTCTCTTTGTATCATAGCTGTATTTTAATCTGTTTTGTGATATAGAAATTTAAACATCCTTGGCAGAGAATCTGCTTGGTGTTTGGGGTTCCTCAAGATAGCATGTGAAAACCTTCATAAATTTGTGTTTAAGTGTTTGGTTTGATCAACAAGGTAATTCGAGTTTCAAATTTTGGAAGCCTTTTTCAGTGCACAGCAGAATGTTACAGCATTCATAATCAAGATTAGTAGAGGTTTGGTTAAAATACGTATTCTCGCTTTTGTTGGCTGGGTCATTTGGAAACGAGCTCTGTGTGTGTGTGTACATCTCACATCTATCTATAGTATGGAGAGGGTGGTTTTTAACTACACAAAAATGCAGGTGGAAGGTTGCTTTGAGGAGTAAGCTAGTATGCTATCCCTAGTGTGACTTGGTGTGAGTAAAAGTGTCCATCTAATATGTAAGATCTCCTCCCTGCTCTGAGCTGGTTAAGCACATTATGGGCAAATTGAGGACAGGATGGGAGGTTTTGGTCTGACTTTGCCCTGCGTATTGTTTTCAGACTAACCCTTCATGCATATGCAGTTTCGTGATATTCATTGCATTCAAGTGGCAAAAGCCTGTGCAGTTGACATGAAAAAATAAATTTAAGACTAAATATTTATGTTCATAGTATTAAATGGGAAGGAGCTGTAAATGAGAACTTTTTTTAGCATGAACAAGTGGCCTCTGCTCATAGTTGCAGCTCATTAGGAAACAAAACTGACAACACAATGAAGGGTGTGGAGCTCATACTTTGCTTTTCTCACCCTTGCTGCACTGCTCCCTTGGGTTTTCTCGTGCTAGTAATTTAGTCTGGAATCAGGCAAAGAGCAGTAGCTGGCAAACTTGAGCTACACACACGGCAAATCCATTTTGATTAGGAGGAGATACCAGGAAGCATATGAAATGCACAGGCTGTACCTGTTATTCACCTATGCCACTTGGCTGTGTACAGGCACCAGTTTCACCTGAGCTGAAGGAGACAGAGAAGCAAGGGGGTTCTTTGTGTGCAGGATGTCAGAGGGGCAGCTCTAAATGTCTGTGACAGCAGAGGCATGCAAATAAGCAGAAATAAGCAGTCGGGTGGAAATTGCTGAGATGAGAAGGAACAGAAAGGTCTGCAACACCTTAATGCTTGCCTGAAAGGCAGCTCATATCCATTCCGGTTAATATCTGCCTCCAGACCTCCTGTCCTCATCTTTGCGCAATCTATATGTGGTTACTGCTGCTGGCCTTGTTCGAGCCCATACATCTCAGTGGTGCCACTCAATGACTTCTGAAATAATGCATGGCCAACTCTCTTGGAGACAATTTTTTTGACAGCCTGCTCGAAACTATTCTGCCACAGCCTCCTGACGAGGCAAGCTGTTTAGAAACCAGGGAGAAAGCTTCAACCCCCCACTTCCACACGAGAGTGCCGTACGGTCCTTCAGCTCCATTGAGCATATGTGGCAGAATAGGATAAAAATGTGTGCTGTAATTTTTAATGGAATACCTTTTTAAAAAAGAAGCAACTTTAGAAGCTCTTGAACCCTGTCTTACATTACCAAAAAAGCACTGCTTGTTCTTTGTAGTATCTGTGGCAAAGCCTTATTTTTAAAAAGATGCCCAGTCTTTTTAGCTTCCCAGTTTGGCCAGTGTTGACTGCATTGTGCTAGAGAGGAGAAAACCAGGCTTTTGCCAAGGATCCTTTCAAAGTCTCTCTCACTTTCCCCTTCCCCTTCTAGCCATTGTGCTGAGAGAGGAGCAGGCTGCTGGTCCCTCCTGCTCCGACTGTCTGGTGGGTGCAACTCTGTCAGCAGGAAAAGAGAGCAGGGCCAGGAGGGTTGATGCTGGCCCTTTCTTGTGTTGCTTTCTGGTTGGGTGTCTGACCCACATATTATCATGGCCAGTGGGGCATCTCATTTGTGTAGCAGACGGTTCCTCAATCAGTTTAGTCTGGTTTTAGGTGATTCTCATTATCCGCATTTCCTTGTTCAACTCCCTTCAGAGCATCTCGCAGAGCTGTGCAAGGCTCAGGGCATGAGCAAAACTTTGTGCTCATGAAAGCGCGTGGGTTTTTTTGGAATTGAACTTGAAGAGAGGACTTGGAGGTATCTGAGAGTTTTGTCACACAGTTGCTATGCAGCTTGAATTGAGTGCCTGTGCAGATTTCGAATTGTTTTCTAAATTAAGAGCTCGCTCTCTTCTTTTGAGGGTATGTGCACCTGTGCATTTTTGCAAGCCTGCTGTAGCATAAAGGCAGCCTAGTTCCTCATATGACTTCTAGGGTTTCTTATGTTTGTGCAGGTGCTTGAAATTATATTGGCCCTAATCCTTAAGTCCTTTTCAGCTCAGGATCATAGTACTGAATCCTTCAGTGCCTGGTTTGGTTTTTTTTTTACTTTTAATGGACAATCCCATCGTATAGTCAAATCAGCGGATTGTGTGCTATCCTAGTACAAATGGGGAGGGGATCACACAAAATCTTTCATAGCCAAATTTCTAATAGATGCTTTAACTGTTAATTCCAATTCTGTTCGCCACCTTTCGCGTAAGGAAAGCTACTTTTCCTGTGATTGAATGCGTTATGGTACAGGAGACAAACTTCTTCAGGGGAAGCATGATGCTGTAGAGCAAAGCAAAAATACTCTGTATCTGGTCAGCTCCAATAGGTTATCATGTAGATAATGGTGATTCCTGCAAGTCTCTAACCTTTGAGTTGTTTATGCTCTAATAAAGTGAAAGCATTAATGTATTTATTGCTCTGGTAAAGAAACTGCATTAAAATTTATCACCCAAGTATTTATATACATTTTTGTGTTCTGTAACCATACATTGGCTTTCTGAATACATTATTATGCTGTGCTGTGTGCATGTAAGTGAGCAGAAAGGGAGTTGCTGGTATCTGTAGGAATTAATCAATTAATCTCTTTGAAGTAACTTCCTCAACTGCATTTTCCCGGAAGGAAAACAAGTATAGCAGCACTGTCTGAAATGGCTCTGAATAGCATCTCCTTCCCCACATTGTTGTCTGGGCAGCGCACTTGCATGTATCAGCGGTTTCCAAAGTGTTTTACCTACGGCACATGCTAAATGGAACTAAGCACTCAAAAAAAATGCTGAAAATATATGTTACTTCTTATTTTATTTAAACTTTCACAGGTGTCTGCATAGATACTTCTTGAGTGAGGTCACTAGTAGTGAGGAAAAAGGAAGTGGATGGTTTTGTGCAGCTACCAAGAAGAGAGAGTAGATGTGGTTGTGCCAGTCTGAGCTATTATGTTGAATGAAAACATTTGAGTGAAGTCCTCTTCAGACAACTTCAGCTGTACTTAATAATACTTCAGGCATATCACCTTGTAGCACTGTCTTTTGTTAACCTTGAGATGGTATGTCTTTGCAAGATATTATTTGGCCTTCATCAGCCAGTTGTGCAGGTTGGTGAATTGGAAAAATGTATGTACTGCAAAAGTTATAAAAAGGAGAGAATGTGGCAGTGTCTCACCATTTTAATAGCATGTTCCATGTTCTTCAGTAACTGAGGCTTAAAAGTCGTATTAATGGTAGTTTGCATTTTTCTGTAGTGAAATTTACTTAATGGCTTTGGGTTTATGTTTACCAATCTTTTGTTCAAAAAACCTTAAAATCAAACTTACCTTTGACATTGTGAAATGTCTGTTTTGCCTATTAAGTGTGTTAATACTCATCAAAGAGATACTTGATTTTTGTCTTGATAACCTTTTTAAACCTTTCTTTTTGCTTTTTAAGCTTGCAAGTAAGGAAGTCATCTATTAAATTAGCCTTGCACTTACGGAAGTGTATCAGTCCAGATTCTGTTCCCATCACAAATTATGAGTATAATTTTAAATTTGTCCCTTAAATTATTAGTCACATATCACTGGCATGAACCATGTCACACAGTCTGTGTCTAGCTCTTCCCTGGGATTTTTGTGGATAAGCATGACAGATTACAAAGGGGGCAATTTCTTCTGTCTGCTCTCTTAAAGTAGTTTTCTGTCTTTCTGAACAAGATGTTTTTCCAAGTTACATCCATTTATTTAACCTCTCCAGAGTCTGTGGAACTGGGATGGAGTTGTAGATCAGATGTGGGTGCCTGTTGGGGCTGGACATGCACCTCTGTCTCTGCTGGAGTCTTCTGCTGGGGGAGCTGGTAAATGGAGAAGTATGCTGCCCCACAGACTTTTTTTAGAGTCTGCAGGATCGCTGGGAGTTGGGCCTTTGCTTGAGCAAAACCAGACTTCTTGGAACATAGATTAGTATTATTGCAGAGGGGGGTAGCTGCTGTTGTTGTTGTGCAGCATCAGTTTGGATGGGAATGTTGGCTTTAAAAAGCAAAACCAAAACAAAAACCCAGTGACCCCATGGTTCTGGATGTCCCATGATTGCACTTGACCTCAGCCATCAAAATGTTTTGTGAGTGGCACTCGGAGACATCTGCACCATTCCCAAACTGACAGCAAGTATGAATGTGGTGTGAGGAGATCCAAGCTGGAGATTGTGCAGATGTTGGTGTCAGCCAGCAAATATACACAGGACTTAAATCACGTTTTCTGTGGGGAGGACGTTACAGTGTTCCCTGTAAAGGTTGTAAAACTGCTAGGTGGGATAGACAGCAACATGTAATATTTGATCTTCCACACCCACAGCCCTCAGTGGAGCTGATCTCACATCAGTGATTTCTTTGGCTTTATGGCTTTTTAATTCTTCTTCAAGCAACATTGTGTTTGTCCTTTTTCCTGAATTTTTCTCTTAAAACTGGCAAAGGACAGCCGTGGCTGCTGGGTGGTGATTGTGGTTTAATGGTAGTTTACAGGCTAGGATGTGACTTGAAGGAGAAAAAAAAAAAAGGGGGCGGCAGAAAAACTACTCAGTGTGCAGAAAAAACCATCTCCTTCAAGCACTGGATGCATAGTTTTGTAAAAATGAGGAGTCCTTGGATACCGTGGCTGGGATGGAGTGAAAGGGTGTGTGCCGGCCCTCACCGCGGCCAGTGGGTTTGGGGCACAGGCAACTGGCTGCAGACTTACGGGAGAAATGAGAGTCGCAATCCTACCCGAGTCCTCCTGGGTTCCCCAGTGCAGTCAAATGGCTCTGGCTGGTTTTGTTGTGGTTCTGGCACTGAAAACAATTTTTCTGTTTGTGTCCTGAAGTCTGTGATTTTACTGTCTAGAGCAAATGATTCACCATGTATTTGATAAGGGTGTTGTAAGTCCATTTGTGGGCAGTGGTTTTGTTTCCTCATTGCTTGTTTTACTGCTGGTGAATTTGTCATTCAGTTTTTCAGTCTTAGGGTGCAGCAGGATAGCAGAGCAGAGATTAAAGATGCCTGAAAACCTATGCTCTTCATGGAGTGTCTCCAGCAGGGGCATGGGCTTCCTAGCATGTTCTAACTTAGTGGCCTTGGGAGTAAACTGCTAGCCAAAGATGAAAACAATCCTGAGCATCCCCAATACCTTATGTTCTGTTTCTCCAGAGCTTCACATGTCTTGGGACCATGCACTTAAACGTTGTGTCTTAAAAAGACAGACAAATGGAGGTCCTTGTGCTGCTGATGCAGACTTCTGCAGTACTTGTTCAGTGTCATGTGTTTGCTTTCCTTTAAATTTTGTGCCATGAAGATGAAAGTGGTTTTTACTAAGCCACTGGACCTATGAAGAACAGCAGTCACTGAACAGTGCCCTGTTATTATGTTAGTACCCTAACAGGGTTACAGTAAATCCTCCTGACAATGGCACTATAAATACTAATTGTGTGGCAACCTGCAACAATTTCGAAGCCTCTTCAGGTTTATCTGAAAGACCTTCAGGAAGGGGGTATGAGTTGTTTGACAAGGGTAAGTGAGGTCCAAACTGGCTGTTGCAGATACTCTCTGATTCTCAGGTTAATCGAATTCCGCTTTTGTCATCAGTTATCTCCTCATAAAACTTAAGTGTCTGGAATGGGAGAAACAAACTGATTTTGATTTGTTGCAATTGATCCATTGTAGAGGGAGTTTTTAAGTACTCTGTACAGGTGGGATCTTGATTCCTTATCTGATCTGTGGGAAGGGTTTTTACTGTGGTGTTCTCATGGGATATCTCAGGAGCTTTCTGAACCAATCTGAAGTTGAATGCTCCTTTTTTTTTGTAGAGCAAGATGCAAGTTTCTGTGTCTGCTGTTCACCACTTATTAAATTAAGAAGTAAATTAGGTGGTTGAGCTATCAGGTTAAGCCTGCTGGGAGGAAAAAGAGGGATCCCTTTTTGGCACTGTGAGTTACAAAGCTTCCTGATCTCTTGTCATGTGGTAGAATTTCATTGCTGTTAGCTCTCCCTCTCCCTTCTCCTGCCTACTGTGGGGTGCTTCTGCAAGTCTGACTAGATCCCAGCCCCTTGCTTTCATTCATGTGATTCATCTGGTTGTGCCTCAGTTTTCTTTTGTCTTGGAGTGAATAAGGTCAGAAGCCGCTAATTCGTGCATCATTTTCTAAAGAAAAGTAGTATCTTTGTCAGATGAGTACTGCCTCGATGAGAACTTTATATAGACACAGACAAATGGGGTTGCAGGGAAAAGAGATTCCTCATGTCCTGTATTCCTCTCAATGTAAATAGTGCAGCATATGGGAAACAGACCTTTCTGTGAGACTGCGAAGGATGACGCTTTTCGACTTTATTAAGGTGTTTGCTTGCTTTGCTGTTTACTTTGTTCTGGGAAGGCACTGTAGCTCACTGCCCTCTTCCTTTCACACAAGGAACATCTTCCTGGCCTTTCCCTTTCAGCAATTATGCCAATAGCTGGACGGTTCCATTGAATCTCTTGTTTATAGGCAAGAAGATGCTCTTGGATGCTCTTTGCTCCTTGCAACTACTCAGCTCTTTGGTTGTTTTTGATTTCAGTTTCCTTTAATAATACCAGTTAGGAATGGATGTGTAAATGACAGGTACTTTCAAAACATGTACCTTGCTAGTAGATGAGAAGCAGATGTGCTGAAGTGGGGTGGTGCTGCCCATGCCAGAAGCAGCCCAGGTCCTGCTGTGCAGCATCCCTGGCACTCCTGCTGCCAGTGGTGCCAGATGGAGGGCACTGTTGCCGCATCCTCTCCCACCACCCACGGCCTGGGTGGGGGGGCTCTGTCATGGTGGCATTGCCACTCGCCCTGGCTGTGTGGTTACCCTCATCCACACACGCCTGGGGAACAGGAGGCATTTGCTATGCTATTTCCTCACCCAGCAGTACCTGTGCTGCCGATGCTTGGTGTTGTGTGCAGGGGAGTGTCCTGCCAGGAGCCGCTAAGTGGGGTTTTACTGCTACCAGATTTACATGTTTGCCCAAGCTGCAATGTCTGCTGTTACATAACTGGCAAATATTAGTATTGCTTTTGCTTTGTACTCTTCCTCAGAGCTTGATTGTGCCTGGATTCGTGGGCCTGGCTGAAGGCAGGTGCAGGTGCTGCTGTGGCTGTTTCTCAGGCCACTTTGGGTGCGGTTGGTGGGGTGCCAGGGTGCTGCCAGGGAGCTGGCCTCCCTTCAGAGTCTTCACCGCCCTTGTCTTGGGGGCAGCCCTGGCCCGGGCCTGGTGGTCATGGGGTGGTCACTGCCTAGGCTCCAGTGAAGCGGGTCGGGAAGGTACAGAGGTAGTCTCTTGATCCAGATCATCTGCAAGCTTTTCCAGAAGTCACCATGTTGCTGCTACCCGGTGGTACATTCAAGGTTTTATTCTGAACTGCACAGGTTACAATTGTATTTCTTTTTCTATTTTTTTAGTGGCAGTTGAAGTTCCCCTGAGTTTGAGAGCTGGCATTTGAGGGCCTGGTGCTTGATCCCTCCACTTAAAACCACCTTTACTTTGCCTTCTCCAAGCTTCTTTTTCTGCTGAGTGCACATGGCTGCATAGAATAACGCTGGTCATGAAACAGGAGGAATCCTGCCACTCAAGGAGCACCATTGTTTAATGACCTCTGTTTCCCTTCCCTTCTTTCTCATCCTTCTTAGAATATATCTTCTACTAAAGACTTGAAAACAGCAGGCTTTGTAGATGTGCATTATTAACTGCTCTTCTGATGGGGCTTTTAATTCTTACAAGCATTTTCTTATTAAGGGTCTTCCATGAAATTTATAGAACTGTTGGTCAGCAAATATTTGATGAGTGCATCTGTTTGTCTCGTGTCAGTTGGTTAAAAACAAGACAAACTGATGGTGCTTCCCCTTTTTTTTGTTGCAGCAAACCTTCCCCAGTGATGTCCACTCCATTGAAGAAATTTTGAAGGTAGGTGCTCTTAAGCAATAGAGCTCTGTGTTTGCTTATATTTTGCATGCATTAAAGTAGTGTGTGGGGAAGAAATACCACTCTGCTTCTGTTCTGTCAGCAGACGTTCCAGTCACTGAAAGGGTTTATTGGGGCATGCTATGGAGAGGTGAACTTAAAAGTTAGCCTTGGATACAGCTGGAGTTGTAAGACCAGTGTTTCTATCAGTATGTAAGTGTAATATAGTCTGATGAGGTCAGAGAGCACGACTGACATGCCATCCGAAACAGAGCTGCTCCTTCATCAGGTTAGGGAGTTGCCATTACTGAGTACTCTTCCCCCAAAGGCAGTGGACATGCTGCCTCGTGTCCATGCTGCCAGCCCCAACAGCGTGACCCTGAACAGGAGCAGGCACCTGCACCCTTCCCACCTGCCTGCGCATGGCGCTGCTGATGGGCTGCTCCTCCTTCGCTGTCATTCTAATCAATTTGTGCAAAGCTGAGCCAGCTCTGATGCAAAACTGTCTGTTACCTTGTGTTAGAGCTGGCTCTGTGAGCAGCGCACAGGGTCCCAGTAGTTGGGCCTGCATACGTGTCACCCATTCACTGTGCATGGTGTGAGAATGCTCTACAAGCTGGTCATGCTGACACTGAGAAGATAGTTCCTTAATGTCAAATACTATTCTGAGACGATGAAGTCCTAACGGAGGTGTGTGTGTGTTTTCTGTGATTCACTTCCCTCACAGTTGCTTCAGGTTGAAAAATCTTGATGCCTTTGTTACTCTCAAGAAGCTGTTACTGGGGCAGCGGTTTAGCTGACAGGTAGTTGTACACAGGTGCTTACTAGCTCTCATGTGTTGGTTATGTTGCAGTATTCCGTGTTTCATGTGATACCCTGTTTCCTTGCCTGTTAGTAATGCATAATAGTATTTTTGTAGCAGCCACAGGGAAGCATGTACTAATACAGAAGAGGTGTAGTGCAGTGTATTGAGGAGTGTATCATCTACTGAAAGACTGCACAGCTAGTGAGTGAAGTGGGCAATGAACTGAGAAGTGGGGGGGAGAAAGAGGAAGGCGAGGGTGGTAACAATGCAAACAGTTAGCCAGGTTAGTTGTAGGCTGCTTCTAGTTCTTGCACAGAAGCCCCCATAGATCACTTGTATCCCTGCTTCTAGAGGCAAAGGTAGCCATGTGGTTCCATTCCCTGTAAATCTTTGCATTTCCTGTTATTCCTAATAGATACAGAACCCAGGGCCACTTCTGAACTTCCATACCTGTGCCTTGATGAAAAAATGGCACTTGTAAATTATGACGTGGTAGAGATTTTCACACTTCAGTCTGTTTGCTGCCAAAAGTACAAAAATGTACTTTGCACTGACACATTCCTCACTGGTTTCTTTTAAGCCCCTGAGCAAACTGTGTGTGGTGCATGCTTGTCATGAGACACATTGGGCATGAACATAATTCCCGACTTTCTGAGCTGCGCCAAGTGCCGGTATTGTGTTACTCTGCCTGCTGCTTTCTTTGGGAAGTTGGCAGGGAATGGTTGTGATGACAGCCCCTCCAGATGGGGATGGTGGGTGCACACTCAGTACAGAGCTCATCTTGGGCTAGGGGGAAAGTCCTGAGATAACTGTTCCTGGGTGAGGGTGGCAGGCCATGCAAATTCTCTTCTTGAAGCAGCTATAGTCTGCTCTTCAGGTTTTAAAACTTGGGGATCAGGAGCCAAGAAAAGTCTGTCTTGTGCAGTTCTGGAAAGGTAGTTCTGAATTTCTGAGCCCAAACTTCCCCAAAGGACCTGTGTATATTAACCCCACTTTAAAGTCTTTTTGCGTATGTTCAGGACAAAGATCCTTGCCTATGCTAGGCTTTTTGTGTGTGTTTTTTGCAGTGCAAGCCAAGGCTTTAGCACACTCGTCTAGGCCTAGCTGTAGAGCCAGAGGAGGCAGGCTGGAAGTTGATCTTGCCTGCTGAGCCCTGTCCTGTGGCTGTGGGGTTCATGCTCTGCTTTCATCTGGACCATGGCTGAGCCCAAGAAGCTGGTACCTGGTAGTGATGATGGGTGAGAGTAAGGACAGGGGAACAGGGCAGAAGGATTCCTGAAGCCATAGCTCATAGGGCGGTCTGTTTCTTTGGTTTGAAACTACGTCCCAGAGCTGTATGTCAAAGACATCTTGGTTGGTCAGAGCAGAAGCTGATGTTCTGGGCAGAACAGCACAGGGAACGGCTGGCAGTCAGAGCTCTCTGGCTGACCTCCTTGAGTTACGAAAAGCCTTTTGCAGTGCTGTTGCTGTAAGGGGATATAAGAACTTCTGTAACAGGAAAGTCCTGTGCTTTGCAAAACCCCAGGACTACTCATGTATGGGTTTTATTTACTTTTCCCTTTTAACTGTGATAGCTGTAAGGCTGAGGCCTAATCCTGCAAACACAGTAAGTACTTAACTCTTTACGAGCTTCACTGAGATTGCCGTTACTCAGGCAGTGGAAGTATGCTTGCAGAGAAGGAACAAGTCCTCACCGTGGTCTGGCTGCTGCACTCAAAGGAGGGCTTCTTGCTGCAGTACTCTCTCTTGGGTTTACACCTGGATCGACAAGGACTTCTTTGGTAGATCCATATGAATCTCTTAAGCGTGAAACTTCACCTGTGTGTATCGGCAAAAATATTGTAAGCCGCTTCTCTCAATCTCTTTCCAGGAAATGACTCGCTCATGGCCACCTCCCCTGACAGGTATTCATACGCCTAGTACAGCAGAGCCTTCCAAATTTCCTTTCCCAACAGAGGTAAAACACGCTCGTTTTGCCAGGGCTTTTGATAAACTAGAAGAGAGCTTTTTGGCTCTTGCATGTGGCTTCATCTTAATTTTATCCCCCTTCACAGATAAAGGCTGTTAGGAAAGGTTATCTTTAGACAAAGTCAGATAAATTAAAGCACGGTGGATCTTGAGTTGTATTAATGGCTGCTTGCAATGCATTGTTTTACTGAGAATTGGATCAGATTGTGCATCTGAGTAATCATTTTTGACTGGGCTATATGGTAGCCTAATTATCTTTCCACTTTTTTTTTTTTATTTTTTTAAGCAAGCTTTATATTTTTACAGTTGTAAGATGTTTGAGCCGAGGGGGGGGGTGTTGTGTGTGTGAATGAGTAATGTTTCAGTGACTTACATATTTGTTATAATCGTGGGCTTCAAATGTGGCTGCTTTTCAGAAACTTTTTAAGCATCTCATCTCTGTTGCAGCACAAACTATGCTTGTTAACAAAAATATTTGCTGTGTTAAACAAGAATTTTGCAGCTCTTACAAATTTTTTTGAAATACTTCTTCAAAAATGCACATACCACTACTGTGCTGGCAACACCTTTTTGGTGGCAGTAGCATGCACCATTTCTGTCCATGCTAAGCTACATCAGGACAGTTTAGACTATTGGACACTTCAGAGTCATGCTTTGACAAGTTATTCAAAGTATTTATTACAGTAAGTAACACATGGAAAACAAATTATTGCTATGCTGCTCTGAAGAGAGAGAGTTGATTTATTTTATTCTGAATTTGTACTTTGTCCTTCCTTTCTAGGAATCACAGCCTGTTGGATCTGTAGCACAGAATCAGAGTAAGTAGAAATCCAAAGGCAACACGCTCTTATGTGTGTATGGACAGACAGTTTTGTGTTGTGTGTTACACGTTGAGGAGAACATCAAGGGCTTATGTTAAGGAGCACAATTTCCTGTGCTTTGTTGAGCAGTGATGAATTTAGAAAACGCTTTAACAGATTGTATACAGTCCTAACTTAGAAATTAAGGCAGCAGTTCAGCAGAGAACAGACAGTATTTCATTAGGAAACCCTATTTGTAGTGATGAATAATCTCAATAGCAAATAATTACATAATGGAAGAAAGTGAATTTCTAATCTGATGTTCAGAGACCACAGGGTAAAATACTATATAAGTAAGGGAAATAAAACCAACCGATTCATTTTTGATTTACAGAACAGTATGATGCACCTGCAAAAACATTGCCTAGTTCTCAACCAAGAACATCGTAAGTAACCAGACTCAGTTCCCATCTCTACCGTGCAGTTACTTAAAAGAACCAGGAATGAATTAAAATTCGGTTTACTTGATGATTCTGAAGATGAAGGTTTTCGCAGTCTGATTTTTCTCAGAATGTTTCAATGCAGGGAATTTGCACCACCAGAAATGTTATGTTTTGTGGTTATGTCAACTGTGTTAAAAACAAAACAAAACTGAAGAAAAAAACCCCCAGCTATTAATGTACCAGATTGAAGGGGCTTTTTTCTCTTTTAATCTGTGGCTACTTAACATCTTGTCACACGTAGTGCTATTCAAACTACTAATAATGCATTCAACTGATGTAAATTCTAAGGAATTACAAACTGAATCTGATTTATTCTGCATATCTTTTTGAAGCCTGTGAGAGCTAGTGAAGCTACAGCTATGGAAACTCTGAAAACTAGGGGTGAGATTTTAAAGCAGTCATATGGTATAACTTTCTGCAGTTGCCCAAGGAAAAGTTTTCGAAAAGTGTTGTCTTTATTTTAAAACAAAAAAGAACTTTTCATGTGGACTTTCTAAAAAAACCCCAAATTATATTCTGATAATGTTGTCTAATTGCAAAGTGGGGTGAAGAAATTTCTATAGCTTCTTTTAATAGTGTGTGTATATATATTTCTACTTCATATATTTCTTCTTTTCCCTGTTGTGTTGTGTTTTCTCTCAGAAGAAAGCCTCTTAGAATTTGAGTCTCTGTGTAAGATGTTGATGTACAATTGTTACAGAAATTTTACAAGGCTAGGAAGGAGTGCCAAACAATAAATGAATCAGTTCAATAGAAAATTTTAAATTGGTGGATACAGTAACTTGATACTGTCCTTGTAGGTGAAAGTGATTATCTATTAATGAGGTTAATGACAGAAATTGCTTGAAAGTAGTTTTGTGGGGACTGACATGAGTCTTTCAGTATTAACCTGGCCAGATGGCAGCATTGGTATGTTCTGGGCCCTGAGTAACAAATAGAAGTTTTTCCATGTCTGGAAGGCCATGTACAAGGCAGTTGCCAAACCATTAAATGCCTGTTGGTTCATTTGAAATAAAAAGATCTCATCTTACCCCATGATATGTTGTTTCATGGAAGGCTGCAAACTACAGACTACAAAGCATACTCCACTTGTTTTCCTTATTCTTATCATCAACAATTTAATTTAAAAAAACCCCTAAAATTGGACTAGTTAGAAGTAAGAGGAAGAATATATCTCCATCTTGGTTGAGACTGTAGAATTTTGTGTTCAAGCTCTGTAAGACTTATAAAACAACCCTTTTCATACTGTTCCAGCATCATGCAGAGGAGCTCTCACTGGCTGGGCGTGTGGGCTAGTGTCTTGCTGAACAGGCAGCTACTCTACTCCCTTAATCCATTCTTTATTTTAACTCTCCTTCTTCCATGCCAGCTTGCTCGTCCTGAACAATTTCTGGAAATTTTAATTGCACTATTAAAAATACTAGTTTCAACTGCTCCAGCCTCTGCCTTCCTCCTCAGCTCCCCTACAGCCATCATCTTTATTTCAACTCTTCTCAGCGGCTTGTCGGATTCCCTCTAGCACTTTAGTCAGTTTTCCAGGTGGCAGAGAAGAGACTCTTACTGTTGACAAAAATCTGAAAGTACTCCTTTCTTAGCCCAAAGGTCCAGAATTGTAAATTTGGCACAGTATGTAGCTCTGTCCTTAGCCAACATTCCCTCTCTGCTCGGCGTCCTTGCGGGCACTTCAGAGGGCCATGTCCCATCTGCCAGAGACATGTGTACCCATAGTCGGTGAAGGCAGTTGAAGCAGGAGGAACAGGGTGGCTTAGGTTTCTGTCTAAAATGGAATCAAGTGAGATTTGCCCAAGGACTTCCTCTACATCCTTCCCTTGACCTGATGCATTGCTTCTTTTTTTAATTTTTTTTTTTCTTTTTAAAATTTTTTTCTTCTTTTCTTTTTTCTTTTTTCTCTTTTCTTTTTTCTCTTTTCTTTTTTCTCTTTTCTTTTTTCTCTTTTCTTTTTTCTCTTTTCTTTTTTCTCTTTTCTTTTTTCTCTTTTCTTTTTTCTCTTTTCTTTTTTCTCTTTTCTTTTTTCTCTTTTCTTTTTTCTCTTTTCTTTTTTCTCTTTTCTTTTTTCTCTTTTCTTTTTTCTCTTTTTTCTCTTTTCTTTTTTCTCTTTTCTTTTTTCTCTTTTCTTTTTTCTCTTTTCTCTTTTCTCTTTTCTCTTTTCTCTTTTCTCTTTTCTCTTTTCTCTTTTCCCTCTCCCCTCTCCCCTCTCCCCTCTCCCCTCTCCCCTCTCCCCTCTCCCCTCTCCCCTCTCCCCTCTCCCCTCTCCCCTCTCCCCTCTCCCCTCTCCCCTCTCCCCTCTCCCCTCTCCCCTCTCCCCTCTCCCCTCTCCCCTCTCCCCTCTCCCCTCTCCCCTCTCCCCTCTCCCCTCTCCCCTCTCCCCTCTCCCCTCTCCCCTCTCCCCTCTCCCCTCTCCCCTCTCCCCTCTCCCCTCTCCCCTCTCCCCTCTCCCCTCTCCCCTCTCCCCTCTCCCCTCTCCCCTCTCCCCTCTCCCCCCTCCCCCCTCCCCCCTCCGTTTTTGTTTTCACAACAGGGCTTGCTTTCTCTGCAGTTGAATGTGCACGTGACTGACTGAAAATTCAGCTGCCTAGAGGAGCTTGCATTACAAAATGTAGCTGGCTGAAAACAAACTGCGATTGTGCTGCTTAATTAGAAGTTGAAATCCCAGTGCATCTGTGTGCCCGAATTAAGCATTCAGCTTTACAGAGCGTGCAAGGGTTTCCCAGATGGCTTTCATTCTTGAATACAGTACCAAAGTTAGCACCTGGCTGTGCTGGAATGGAAGTAGCCTTTCTTTCAAAAGGGGACATGCCAAGCTCATTCTCAGTGATGCATCCTTAACCCGGCTGGCAGAGGGGCCAGCCTGTTCCTTCACTGGGGTAGTTTGGCAAGCAATATTAATTTTAGTGCTGCTTCGCTTGCTAAAAGAGCTCTTTTTAAGTAGCTTTACAGGGAGATTGAGGATGTGTATATAAGCTGAAAATGAACAGGTCCTGCAAATGAAAACTTGGCATCTATTAACTCCTGAGCTAATTAAAGCATTAAAATTATTAAAGGAGATTTATTGTCTTTTAACTAGGCTATTGAACAATTTGTTGAAACCCTGTTTGGGGGAAACTGGCTTTGTCTTTCCTGGCAGAAGTTTGCCTCATTTAAAGTTTTACTGTTCTTCCTTCATCCAAATAGAATTTCAGTAGTTGCAATGTTCTTTTATGGTGTTGCATTTTATTTACCAGCAAGCTCAGGAAAAAAAAGGCAGTCCTTGTTACGACAAACAGTTAAATCAGATTAAAAAGATCTAGGTAGTGTTTCCTTGCAGTATCCTCTTACCTCTAAAGCAAATACATCTGTAGGCCACAATTCTTAGAGCAAAACAGAACAAAAAACCCAAACCACTTTCAGAACTTTTTAGCATGCCTGGTAGATTGTTCATTTTCACTTTTGGTGGACTACTTTCCCTAATGGGTTGGAAAAAACCCTAATTAGTTGAGATGCCAGTAGACATTTGGTGAAACTGCCCAGAAGTGTGGAGAGTGGCTCTGTTGTTGCTATTCTTCTTTTTTCCTTTCTGTATCTCAGTGGACTGGCCATGACCTTCAGCTCTAGCCCACCTGTAGAGTTGTGGTGTGCAGGATGGCTGCACAGTGCGTGCCATTTGCCTTCTGTAGGAAATTCAGTGGCCATGTTTTGCAAGGTGGTTTCTCATAGCATTTCCCTTCAGTGTTTACTCTAAAAGAAGAGGCAAGAGGTGATTTCCACCGAGAAGGTGTGTAAGCAAATGAGGGAATGGAGGCTAGGAGATTGAGAAGGATAGTCACAGGGGACTGGCAAAGTCAAAATGGCCAAACAAAGCAAGCATGTAGGTCTTTGTGAGCATAATCAGACAGAGGTCTTGTGCACTGAGAGCCTCTTCTCAATCATCGAGAGGTACTCGGGGACTGTGGGGTTAGTACCTCTGCAGGAGGTATAATCCATTCAGGAGAGGCTGGCTCTGTACTGGTAGGCACAGGAGACCTTTAGAGATTCTTCATGTTGTCCTGCTCTGTGGGCAAGAGCAGATTAGTCATTTCTGGCTTGTGGCATTGTTCATTGGGAGACCATGGCCAGATTCAGCAGCAAACATGGTCCTATTTCAATGCAAGTATGTCTGTGCGTGTCAACTGTTTTGGTATGAGTGTAAAATAACTTGTCTACTTAGTGGGGATAGTGTTTAAATAAGGGAATCGCTTTTTTTATTCAAGGTTTTTACTCCTCAGATTGCTCAGGCTCATTAGAGGTGACCCACAGAGCTGTAAATCTTTTTTCATTTTACTCCTAATTTGACATGATGTCTTGAAAGAGTGTGAAGGTTTGTGTAGTTTTCCTAACAAGCATCAGGAACACAAACCTCCCCCCTTTTCCAGGTGATGTGATTCACTGGGGATCTTTCCTATTTGTTTTTCTTGCTATTAGATGTGTTGTTGTGAGGGCTTGGAGCCTTGTTTTGCTTATTTGGGCATAAAAAATTTTTCTCACAGGGAGCCCTTAGTTTCAAAGGAGGTTGAAATAAGCAAGAGTTTTGACATGATTGATTAAAATCCCTGTCTCTGTTCCCAAACTTTTTATCCTGTTTTTGGAATGACACTTGTGTAATTCTCTGGGTTGAGGAGTTGGTCTCCAGCCAGTTTCAAGATGTGAATCACTATGCTTTTGAATAGCAAGAGTTTTGCCTGTCTGTTTTCCAGCTGCTTTTGGGATACCTGCATGATTGCCCAAGAGGGCGATGACAATCTGGGAGAACTTTGGGTCCCTCCCCACAAATCCTTCCCTTCCAGCCTTTTGAGGACCTCGGTAATGCATTGAAATTTCAAGCAGTAGTTACCATTTGCAGGCAGAGGAGTAAATTGTGCTTTTGGAAGCTTGTAGAGGCAGCCTCCTCTCTTCTCTAGCAATAGTAAAAGAGGGTTCGTGCCTCCCTGCTTGTAAACTGCTTTGAGTACCTGAACTGCTCAGTGTTACAGTTACCACTAGGTGTGCAGGAGCACAAGGTTCATTGTGTAGAGAAGAGATAGGAGACAGGCTTGACCTTGGCATTTACTTATGTGTGTGTGACAGGAGACTTTGATAGAAAAAAAAAAGCCCCAGTGACAAAAGAAATACTCACTGCCCCTGAGAGCAGAGAGCACGAGCATGCCCAGCTTCTGGTGCAGAGACAATGCTTTTTGCCCCTTGGGGAGCCCGTGGGGGCTAACGGGGTGCTGGTCTCTTGCTCTACAAGGGCCAGACTTCTTCCATCCCACCCTGCTGTGTTAGTGTGCCAGGTAACCTTTGTTGGCTGTGTTGTGAGTGTGTTAGGTAATCTGCTGAGGAGCAGTCCCCTCACAGGACTTTGTTGTCTGTAGATGGCAGCCAGGGACACTGACCACCATTTCAAAACATCCTGAGATCAATTGGAAAGCCCAGTGACATGTCCAGGTTGTGTGTTCTCATTTTATCACTCATTTAGGTAACAACAGGGTTTAGTATATAGAGTATGCTGAACGTTCAAAAAGGATGTGGGAGGTTGATTCATTTTGGCAAGCGCAAACCGTGTCTTTTTCAGTGTCTGCTGCTTGAAACTGTGTCTACCTTGGCTGATATTTATCTTCTGGTTGCCTTTCAGAACGCTCCAGGACGACCTGCAGCTCAGTGATAGCGAAGAGAGTGGTGACGACCAAGTCAGTTTTAGATGTTCTATACACTAGGAACACAGACATCCCTTTAAATCATCACGACTTGTGGCATTGTTTTGAGTTCCTTAAGTTAACCTTTCCTCCCCCTCTCCTCTTTGTTTTTGTGAACAAAACAGGTTGCTGAAAAGCCACCTTCTTCACTTGCTCCTCCAAGGTACAGGTTTGTTCCCAAACTACTAGCTAGACCAAATAAGGAGAAAAACAAAACTACTTTTTATATACGGGGTAGATGGGTAAAGGTTCCTGGTTTTTCTTGTTAGAAACCAAAGCCTGTATCTAACTGCCTGAAGCTGCTGTTGAAAACTGGCTTTAGTTATGTGGGGTTTTACTGAAAGCTCCAATCAGAAATTAATAATCCAGGCGTGCTGGGTTTGGCCTAGGAACCAGAATCATATTTCTCCAACTGTTCCCTTCTTTTCTGCTCTTTCCCTCCACAAGTGTATATGCAGATCACACTGGAGCTGATGGGATTTTCAGTTGTTGTAGTGATGGGTGGGTGTGAGTCCAGTTTTAGTTCAGAAGGAAGCGCAAAACAGCCAAGTGGGTGAAGGTTAGGTAGACTCGCTGAGGTTATTTCAGCTGATTGTAAGCAGTTCCTGCCATGTATTGCTAGTCAGAAGCAATATTCAAGGTAGACTGCACAGCCACGTGCTGACATTAGAGGAAGAAAGGTGATGAAGAAGCCTGTAATATTTCCTATAGGAGAGCACTGACATACATTTTTGGCTTGATATCTGTAATCTTCAAGCAGAGGGTCTATAAAGTCAGGCTTGCAGAAGGACACACCAGTTCTCATGAACTTCATCCCCGCAAGCTTTTGAAATAGAGTGTTCTCATGATATCAGTCTCGATCAGCGAGGAACCTGCCTCCAAATCATGCAAATGTATTGATACTGATGTCAGAAACATTTATTGAAGTTAAAAAATGAACATTTTGATTTCATAAGCCCATTTCAAAGTGAAAAGAAGTTGTGCATAAAAGTCATGGCTCTCCTTCAGTTCCATCCCCTCCCATTGTCGGGGCTGGAGGAAAACATTTTTGAGTTGGGGAGGGTGTTGCAAAAAGTGCTGCTGCTTCCATTAATGAAACAGTTAAGGCACCCTGACCAGGTAACACAGACAAAGAAGCGAAAAGGGGGAGAATACAGAAAGATAAACCATCCTGGGATATATGTTTCTATCTTGTTAGCCTTTATTGGAAATTTTTCTTTTGAGGGTTGGGGCTTTCAGAAAAGGACTTGACAGTTTCAGTTATTTTTTTAAACTTTGGTTGGCTAAATGCAGCTTCATATTGCAGCAGTGATGTCCTGCTTGAGGTATTTGTTTGGTTGGATTTTCAGAGGTTTTTCTTATTCCAGTGCTTTATCTTCTGAGTATGGCAATGTATTCCTTTGGCCTTCTCCCCTCTCTTCTCAGTGCCAAAACATGGGGTTTCAGTTTTATTTTTGAATCCTGCCATGTCAATAGAATAAGTAAGTAACCTTCACTCGTGGTGCTTTCTAACTTTAGCTCATGGTGGCCTTGCAGTGCCCTACAATCCCAGCCCAAGAGCGTGGCATCAGCACATTCCAGCAGCCCAGAGTCAGGGAGCACCAGTGACTCAGACAGCTCTTCAGACTCGGAGACGGAGAGCAACTCCAGTGACAGTGAAGCAAAAGACCCTTCGAGAGCGTCAGCACCTGAGGTGAATGCAAATCAAATGCAGAAACTGCTTAATACAGCCTCTTGCCTCAGACTCTCTGCTGTCTGAATGCCATCAGGACAGGAGACCTGAAATACTGTCCTTGTTCAGGGGTCCCTTGACATCTTTGCTGGATCATGAGACGTTTGTTGCCCTTTGCTTCCTTTCTAGAGTTTGCCTCTTAAATAACCGTTAGTAACAGCATAGTTAGACTCTTACATGACTAACCTGTAAGTGTTGCCCCTTTTCCTTTGGCATCAGTGTCTATTACTCCTGGAGGAATTACTGCTTTCCCTGGCAAGACACAAGCAAGGTGCAGATGAGATGCATGACTTGTTTGGGGTGTTTGGGGCCCACCTCCACCCGTGCAGCTTTTCTGGGTGCTGAGGCTATGGGCTGCTTCAGGATGAGATCAGTTTCCTGATACATAAAGAGGAGCTGCTGCCTCCCTGCAGCTCGTGTGTAAGTGGCAGATTAAGCTTTTCCCAGATTGCAGCTGAAGTGATCAGACCTGCAGGAAGGACTAGAATGTGCTTAGATTTGCTTCTGCTGAATTTGGCTTGGATAGTGCTGCACTGGCATTTCTGAGGCTTTTACTGGGAAAAAACCAGACAAACAATTTGGTGCCTTAAACTTGCATAATTGAGACCATGCATTTTTTAAAAATCTCCTGCAGAAGTGCTCATGTCCCACCGTTTCAAGCAGTTCCTCCAGTTTGCAAAACATTCTCAGGCCAGGGGGAAGCTCGCTGTTATATCCTGTGAACCACAGCTGATGTAAACCAGTCTGCTGACAGTTTTGATGTACTCTCTCGCAAAGCCCAGAAGTCTTGTACTTTATTTCTGCCTGCTTCCCCTAGTCCCAGCTTTCCTGTCTTTTACCTTAGAAGCACATCAACAGGGAGAATTTGATGTGCAGAAAACAAGCTTTGAGAAGGCATATCTTTTCATCTCACATCTAATACACTTCACCCTCTAGCAGTTCAGACTTTGCCCTCTGCAATGGGGGTGTCTTTGGAAGGAAACAGATGTTACTCTTCTCCTCTTTTACCAAATCCTGTCTAGTTTGTCCTGAAAATACTAGACTGTAAGTTTGTTCTCACTCTAGTGAAGTCCTGGCTATTTGCCATTGATGATTTTATTCTTTTTCATTCAACAAACTGTTCATCCATGGTGCTTAAGGAGTAGGTTAGTGCACATGGCCTATTAGTTTATAGTCAGTTTGTAACATGCAGAGGCACAGACTTTAAGACCTATAGGCAATAGTTACTTTTTTTTAAAAAAAAAAGTATCTTACTATTCTTTGTGTTCAGAAAACCTAATGAAAACCTGTATTAGATCACAAACAAGATAAGTGATAGTAGAAGGAGTAGAAAAGGATCAGAGTATATCAAAGGATCTGATAGCTACCTACATTATAAACCAAAGTTTTTGGCCATGTTTTTATAGTGTTTGACACCAAAAAATATGCCATTCAGTGCTTCAACGGCTACTAAGTTAAAATTCTAATGAAAATAATGCCGATCTGTGTTATCTGAAAAGTATAATGGAATTTGTGGTTTAATTTTACTTACAAACCCATGGTAAAACCAAATTCTGTTTGTTAAACTGGATTTCTAGATTGACTCAAATACAGTTGAAGACGTGTCCTGTTTATCCACATATTCTGTAGCGGGTTGAGTCTGAATAGAGAAGAAATCGTGGCAGAAAGGATTCATTAGTCTTGGAAAAAACTTTCACATACTAGGCTTCCTCTTTTGGGGGAAGAGTTATGGTGGTTCTCGGAAGTGAGAGTTGTGACTGGGGAGAATCAGTGAGGGTGGAAGTGTAGCTGTGCTCAGATGGTGCCCAAGTAGTGAGTTACACATTGGAGTGGTGCTGACATATGATACTTTCAGAATGGATCCCAGAGAGTCATGGCCCTGATTTGCAGCTTCTGTTGTCTGATTTAGGATTAGTTGGGTTTGCTTCTCGTGTAATTTGTCAGACTACTGTTAGATTAGGCAGGGCTTGTAGCAACCACATTATGTTACCTGACTGTGACTCTGGAGGCCTTCAGACCTCAGCCATTGCTCATGCCTTGCTTGACACAGAGGGAAGTGAGAGTTGAGTTCTGTAGGGAGAGGACTTGGAAGAGGCTGGACTTGATGTGCCAGCCATACAATGTCTTTTGGTTAAAGCACAGGAGCCTGACAGCCTACATGTCACACTTCAGTGAGATGTGATAGCTGGCATCCTCGTTCACTTTGAAAGCAGTTCTGTGTGCAAATAACGCTCCAAAAGCACTGTAAGTAAGCACCTAATCCATTTTTACGGTTTCCGCTTTTTCATATCTTCGATTGTGGAATGATGTGGGCAAACCAAGATGAAGCTTTCATGTTGATTGGTCTCTTACTGAGTGACAGGTAGGGCTTGCAGGGATCCAGGAGTGCTGTGCAACACATTTGATCCTGTGTTTCTGAAGTAAGTGTTGATGTACACACACTACAGCATCCCCACTTGGTCTTTCACTTTCAAGCTCCTTCAACAACAAGGGGAAATTTTACTGGGTTCTGGTAAGCTGTGCTAGGATGGAAGTAGCCCATTAAGGCTTCAGTCTTGCATCCTTCCTTTCTCTTTTTGTCTGCAGCCTGACCCACCAACTTCTAATAAATGGCAGCTCGACAACTGGCTAACCAAGGTGAACCCACCAGTAGTGCCAACAGAGGGTCTCAGTGAAATTGCCCCTGGGGATGGATGTGAGGAGAGCAAGGAGCAGGGGCAGGGTGTCAGCAGCAATTCCTCCCACCGGTGCACTGAGCCAAGGGAGTCTCAGCACAAGAGCTCTGGCCGAGCAGCCATGGCTCCTCAGGATGCTCATCTTCCGACCAAAGACAACTGCCAGAAGTCTGTGCGTGCCAAGGAACCCTCGCCCAGGCAGAGTGTGGGTATCAAAAGGTCCAGCAAGGCCTCAGTGCATGAGGGGCCCAAGGGAGGCCTGAAGGTGGAGAATGACCCTGGACCCCTTGAGGGCGGAGACCAGTCTTCCAGAAACAAGCCAAAAGTCAAAACGAAAGGAAAGCCAAAATCCAGTGACAGAAAAGACCCGAAGCCAGCACTGCAAGAGCTCGCTGAGAGCAGAAAGCACAAGATCTCCCACCAGGCCAATGCCAAAACCTTCTTGGACCCCAAGCTCGTGAGAGAAGTTTTGCCTGGCAGTGCCCAGAAGCATCTTGCTCTCAGCCCCCTTCCTCAAGGCCAGGGCACGACCCCCACCAGGACTAGTGGCCACAGGCCTGCCGTGGTGGCCAGAGAGGACTTCCACAAGGACAAACTTCCCTTGTCTGTCAGGGAGAAGAAGTTGCTCTTGCCAATGAGGGACTCCCCTGCCCCTCAATCCCTCATGGTGAAAATAGATCTTCCTCTTCTTTCAAGAGTCCCCCAGCCCCCTGGGAAAGGCAGCCACCAGAAGAGAGCAGAGACCAAGGAACTTGCTGGTGCAAGGAAGCAGGACCTGGAAAGGAAAACCACAGACACTCCTGACAAGTCCCTTCAAAAGAGGAAGGTGAGAGGTGGAGGTGGGTTTGTACAAGGACCAAGGTGGTGGTTGAAAAACACACGTGTAGAGTTCGTTTTCGCTTTATAATTTGGGAGTGGATCCGTTCTGCTCCTTCTCTCAATGTGTTACCCAGCTTCTAAAGGGAATGTGCATCAAAACTGTCCACAGGTGTTTCCTGTTGGTCACAAATCCCCTGCTGAGCAAGTGAAAAGCCCTGTAAGCTAACAGATGCTTTGGTGTTTTAAAACATTTTTGGATGTTTTTTTTTTAAATACTATTTTCCTCAAGAAAACAAACCCCAGCCCTCCTATGCTGGAGGAGCTTCTGGCAGCAGGCTGTGTCAGCATGTGGCTGGCCAGCCCCCTGGTAGCATTTGTGGGTTTCTCTGGCTTTCAACCCAAGCAGAGCTTTGGAGGGCTGGGGTGTCCCTTCCCCCTGCAACCCCTTTCAAAGCAGCACAGTACCTGAAGTGCCTCCCAGACCCTGCAGCCATCTGTGCTACCCATTTACTGTCTGTTGTGGGAGAGCACCTTGCCTGCAGTTTGTGGGGGTGTCCAGAGAGCGAACCTACCCAGGCCACGCCCGTCAGTGCTTTTCTGTTTTGTCCACATGGGCCTTCTGCTGCCTTTTGTTGTGCAACCTCAGTCTGAGCAGTGTAGTCTTTTCCTGAGTGAAGTAATTTCTTTCCATGAAACAGTTGTGATTGCTTGCTAACATGAATTCTCGAGTTGACCCAGCGCTGAGGAATCTGTCAGAGTTGAGAACAGTCAGTGTGAGGTTCATGGTTGGACTGGATGATCTTCAAGGTCTGGATGATTCTGTGAATTCTGCAGGTGTCACCTGTGTCACTCCTAGGGGTGAGAGCAGCAGCCCCCTGGCTTCTGCTCTTCCATCAGTGCAGATTGTGAACTGAACCAGGGTCGCTGATAGTAACACCCATCACTGAACCCTGCTTCGGATCTCAGCACTTGGATAAATACGCAGCAAATGTCTCTGGTTGTCCCTGGAGCTGCTGTGGTGCCAGCTGCGATGTTAATGTGTCCAGTGAGGGGCTTTCCAGAGACCCCTCTGCAGAGTACTTCATCTGTAAGAGTTGCTTTCCCTTGAATGACAAGACAGTCCTTTAGCTGAGGTGGCAGCTGCTCACTGGTGGTTTTTGGAAGGCTTCCTGAAGGGGACTGTGAATATCCTTCCAGCCAGCTGGTTCAGCTGCACAGAGTTGGCTGCAGGCTTTATGGTGAGTGGATGTTCCCTGTGGGTGTGCCTGCACACCTTTTTTGGTTTTCCTCACAGAGGAGGTGGCTTAGCAGGTGGGGGTGAATACCCTTGGTTCCTGCATGGGTTTCACTTAATCTTGTAATTTTCTGAGCTTCTCATAGTTGTGGGGGAGAATTGAGAAGAGCGGGGAAATGGTGAAGAATCTTGAGAGACCCTGGCCATCCCCCTCTTGCAGAGAAAGGCAGAGAAGGGAGTAAATCTGTCGCTTCTCCTGTTGTCTCAAAGACCCCAGGGAGGAGCTATTTGATGTTACACATAACTCCCATTGCAGTCTGAGTGTCTAATTGCAGGAAAACTCACCTCAGAGCCTTCCTGCCTGTATTATGTCTTGGTGCATCAGTGTCCTTGGAGGCTCAGGCTTCATAGTGGCCAGTGAGGTCAGGTCCAGCTGTCAGACATCTGCGGCAGTGTGGAGCTCAACCTGAGAAACATTTCCAGGAGACGATCAAGGTGCTGGAGCCTTGCCCTGAGCACACTGCTAGAGGGAGACTCTGTGGCCAGCACAACCCACTGAGCTCCATCACGGTGACATAAACCTGGATGTGCTCTTGGGAGGGAGACAGCAAGGCCTGGAATGCTTCTGACCACCACCAGCTGCACAGTGGGTGATGCTGACTGACCAGTGCAGTTTCTTTTACATTTGCCTAGCATACAGGAAATTATTCTGAGGCTTTTCATTCACATGAGCTGATGATTTGCACATTTTGTATTTTAAATGGAGTGCAGCTAGAAAGCATTATTTATTACCTCTGTGCCTTAATGGTTCTTGTTCTTCTAGAAGACAATGGCAATGATTTTAACTGACTGTTTAAAATTTCACTTATATCAGATTCTTGTTAATAAAAACAAACCCCCCTGCATGTCTGGGGCAGTTTGAGTGATCTAACTCTCCTGTGAACACAGTTTTTTCCTTCCCTTTGATAAAGTGTGTCACAAACACAATTGCTTGCAGTTCTATGACTTTCCCAGGAGGAATCTGAATACATGTCTGTGTGATTCAGATTGAGAGAGGAAAGTTCATCCAGAACAGATTAAATGCTTACTTTCAGCAATGGAAGTGCCTTAATTTTGATTACTATTAGCAACAAGAGGTTTAGCAGATCCATCCCCTTCACTACAAAATAATTAATCTAAGCAAAAGTAGCTAAAATGTCATTTGAGGATACTTGTCAGTGAGCCTGAAATCTAGATCTGCTCTGCTCTGGGTTCCCCTTTTGTTGATTCCGGTATCACATTAACCAGAATCGATCAAGCTTAGCTGTGTTGGTCTCTACTTTACATGAACTTTTTTTTTTTTTCTTCCTGTTAGAGGAAAGCGGAGAAGGAGATTGATAGGAAGAAAATTAAATCAGAAAAAGAAACAAAGTCATTGCAGTCTTCAGATAACAAAGACTCCAATAAACCAAAGTGAGTATACAGTGGTGGTATGGCAGAAAGATACATAAAACTGAGCCTTTCTTAAAAAGGTTAAGGCAAGAAACTGTCTCCTGTCCTTATCCTTGTGAGTTTGCTTTTGACCTAATGTATCTTCTGAAACTTTATCTGCTGCAGATTTCTCTTTACATCCTGGAACCAACCAGATGTGGGAATGTAATTGATTTGCCTTTTTATTTGTTGCAGATGTGAAGTGATACTTGGGTGTCACCTGTCTTACTCTCTCTTCTTAAAGCTGAGGACTATGGTTCTAGTCATCCAAGCATAAGCTGATGTTTCAGTGGCTGGTCATCCCCCCATACTTGGTTTACGCTCCTGCAAAAGGATTGAATGTTGTGGCATTTGTCCTGATTTCCAACAGCTGAGATGAGGATGAAGACTTTGCCATTTTAAACACCAGCTTCTCTATCCTGCAGCTTACATTGCTGTTGCTCTGTTCTGTGTATTACATGTGCTTAAAAAATCTGTTCATGCTGCAAGAAATTTAATTGCCAGTTGTGCCCATGCTGCTTTTCCTTCTAAGCTTGTAGGCAAGGATTTGCACTGCTCTTTCAGACCAGATGCAGGGAACAAATTTGTGTTAAAAAAAAAAAAAATATATATATTGTTTGTGTTGCAAACAGTGTGGTAGACTGCCTGCCTGCGGTGATGCAGGAGCCGTTTCTCCTTCTCCAAACTGCAGTGGTGGTGATCTGCCAGCAGGTGATCGCCCACAGTGATCTGGGAGGTGGCAGCGGTTCTGTGGGTGGTAGCACGGGCTTGTTCTGCACAGTAGTTTAGAGGCTTCAGGGGATGGCAAGAGAAATTGTCCTCTGGCTGAAAATGTCCCTGCTCATTGCAGGGGGGTTGGACGAGATGATCTTTAAAGGTCCTTTCTAACCCCAACTGTTCTATGATGCTCAGTGAGTAAGACATAAGAGTACAAGTATCATTTATTTCTGCTCTCATGAGAAATAGAACTAGCCTTGTAATGCTTTTAAAAAGGGAGTTGGATTTTAAAGGTCCCTTCCAACCTAAACCATTCTAGGAGTCAATGAGTTTCTTTAAGGCCTGTGTCTTCCTCATTCTGGGTTCTGCTGTCATCTTTGTTTTGGAGAAGTTTGTACCTTCTCTGCATGGGAAGCAGCAGAAAGCTTTATCCAGTTCATGACACCTCACATGTGTTTAAAGCTCTTAGTCTTTGTAAAGTGAGAAGGTGATGTGAATGCGTTTTGCGTGTGGAGAAACTGAGGTGCAGACAAATTGAGTTGCTTGCTCAGACTCCTGCTGCAAAGAGGTGAAAGAGCTGAAAGTGTGGCCCAGAAGTTGTGACTCTTGTTCCCGTGACTGAGTAACCACATCCAGAGAGATTTCTGGCAGCCTCTTGGGAAGGGCTGTTGTCTGAACTGTAACTGTATGTCCATCAGTTTTGACTGGGTGATTGCTGCCAGTTTCTTAATTGGACAGGTGGTGATGAAAGCCACAAGTCAGGTGTTAATGCTGATCCTGTCTGCTCCCTCAGCTGCTTTTGCTGTCACCAGTTATGGGCTTTGAATAGCACTTGCCCCATGGACTGCTGGTGCCTACGGGGTCAGTGCTGGGTGGGACCCATCTTCTCCCAGCTGAGAAGAGAGGGGTGTGATGGATATGGCAGAGCTCCATTTCCTCACCTTGCTGCCATGGGAGACTGCTGAACTGGGGGGCTCTGGAAGCATGTGGATATGCAGCTCCCCCTTTCTCTAACCAAACCAAGATGCCTCAGGGCCAATAGGCTTTTCCCTCTGACTGTCCCAGATTTGTAGAGGGGTAAAGGTGCAAAGGCCAGTCCAGGAAAGAGATTTGTATGTGTGGGTGGGTAGGGAGCATTCCCCTTTTCCTCTAAAATCATCTTGTTGTCTTTGTCTCTTTTGTGTGTGACCTAACAGACACACAGCCAGTGTGCCTTTTGAATTGTGACTGTCTGGAATTTCAGGTGCCCTTCATGGCCAGGAATTTCTCATTTATTCCAGCATAGCATTTGCAGTCCTTCTGATAGATCTGCTGAAACTTACCCCATCATTTGCAAACCAGTGTACTGCCAGCATTTTGACTAGAGTTAATGCTTCCAAGAGCACGTCTCCAAATGGACAGTGTTCTCAAGAGGGGAGGCTCGTACCTCAGTCATGGGCTACTGCATTCAATTCCTGCTTGCCTGTGGCTTGAATTGGAGGTACTGACTTGGATTGGTATGTAACGCTGAGGTTTGTGCCCTGGCAATATGATTAAACTGCTCTTCTGCAGAGAAAACATTGACATACTCTTAAAGCACTGAGATGGTGGGGCTGACACTTTGTTGGGTGAAGGGCTACTTCAGCTGTGGCAATAACGGAAGGGCTTTAATTCAGGGGTTTATTCCTCCCCTTTTCTCATGAAAATGAGCACCCCTTTCAGCCGCATTCTGGCTTTCAGAGTGGGAAGGATAGGATGCATTTCTGGAGAGAGGGGGCTCTGGCTCAGGTCAGGGGGTGCTCTGGAGCATCAGCTGTACCAGGGTAGTGAAGCTGGGGAGCATGTGTGCAGTAAGTAGGGACTGTACCAGCGGAAAAGCGGGTTGTGGAAGAGGGGAGAGGACTGTCCCATGCACAGCAGAATGAAGCAAGATGTGCAGTGTCTCACTTCAGTCTTCGCACAGGGTGTAACTTAACTTCCTCCTCTTCAGATGCTGCAGACCGTGAGTTGGGATTCACTGCTCAGTGTTTTCTTGGAAACTCTGAGAAGCTGGATAAAAATGATGTAAATGAGCAGTAGTGAAACAAGGCTTATTGCCGCCAGAGTTCCCTGGTGATCCTAACTTCAGATGATCAGAAATCTGCTATGCCCTTGTATTATTACCTGGGATAGTCTCTGCCATTTAAAAGCACAGCATTATAAGTCTGTCTCACCTGAATCCTCTCGACTTTTGTAAGTGTTGTCTAGTTGAGCTGGCAGGTGTTAAAGGAACAACTCAGTTTAATTCTGTCAAAGCACATACAGGATTGAGGGTCAGGGCTGAGTATCTCTGACCACAGAAGATCTCTTCTACCATAATGGAGTAAGAGAGGCAGTGCTGCAGTTCGTTTAGCTTGTTGGGTGACTTGTCTCAGGGATTTTAGTCACTGTAATTACCCCTCTCCTTCTTTCCACTGAAAAGGGGCTGGGTTGGAGGAATGCCTTTTTTGCAACATCCTGATATTCTGGTTGCGAGTCTTTACTTCAAGGAGAAGTCCTGAGGCTTATTCCTACCAGAAAAGAAGCTGGCGTCTGTGTTTTTGGCAGCTGAAGACGTGCTATCTAATGCACAATGAAGTCCCTGAAGTTTCATTTTGCTTTTTTTAGATTCTTTATGTTAACAAGTCATTTCACACTTCCAGAGAAATTGAAACAAAATTGGTACTTGATGTAACTAAGTTGTTAAAAATTCCCTACATTATATGTACACCATATTCATCCTAATTGATGAATTTGCCTCCCATCAGCAGAGCATCAAAAGCTTCACTTGAAACCCAGAAGAAATATGTCCTGCTACCCCCGCCACTGCCACCCATGTCTCCTGCACATCCTGCACCAAAGTCAACCAAGACAGCCAAAAAGAGACCCAGAAGTAAGAGCGATGAGCTGCCAGCCATGGATAACACTGCCAGGAACAAGAGCAGCCACAAGGATCCTTTGTTGTCCAAGCACAAGAAAGAGGAGAGAAATCACACTGAACCGTCAAAGGGCATCAAAGTAGGTATCCATTATAACCGGCGGGATGTTTCCTGCAGTGCGTGGGTGCTGTGTGATTCTCTTCACAAACATGTTCTGAAGATATTAACAAGGATGGAAGATAAACCAGCCACCAGAGGAAGATCTCTGTAGCATTTTTTCCCCTTTCATGGCTATCTGTGACCATCTGTTGCTAGCCCAAAAGCCTGCATTGTAACTTCTCTGCTGACTTCCCATCATCTGCTGAACATGAGCCAGCAGTGTGCCCAGATGGCCAAGAAAGCCAATGGCATCCTGGCTTGTATTAGAAATAGTGTGACCAGCAGAAGTAGGGAGGTGATAGTCCCCCTGTGCTCTGCGCTGGTGAGGCCACACCTGGAGTGTTGTGTCCAGTTTTGGGCATCTCAAGATGAGAGAGATCTCGAGGTGCTGGCACAGAGAAGGGCAACGAAGCTGGGGAAGGGCCTGGAGAATAAATCATGTGAGGAGCCATTGAAGGAGCTGGGGTTGTTCAGTGTGAGGAGGAGGAGGCTGAGGGGAGACCTCATCACTCTCTGCAGCTCCCTGAAAGGACATTGCAGAGAGGTTGGTGCTGGTCTCTTCTCACAGGGGATTAGTGACAGAACAAGAGGGAATGGCTTTAAACTGCAACAGGGGAGGGTCAAACTGGACATTAGGAAAAAAATTTCATGGAAAGAGTGATCAGAGAGTAGAATAGGCTGCCCAGGGAGGGAGTGGAGTCCCCATCCCTGGGTGTGTTTAAGGGTAGTTTGGATGAGCTGTGGGGGGATGTGGTGTAGGGGAGAACTTGGTAGAGTCGAGCTGAGGGTTGGACTCAATGATCCCAAGGGTCTTTTCCAACCTGAATGATTCTGTGATTCTATGATCTGTTTTCATTTCACCGGTGAAACATAGTGAAAAGGGGTGACCACGTGAAAACCAAAGGCAAGAGAATCATGTTTCTGGTAGTAACAGTTTCTGACTAGGCAAGTACAGTTTTGGTGCCAAAATAAATGTGTTTACAAAATGAAGGAGTAGGTTGCTTACAAATAAGAAACAAGCAACCTGTGTTTCTGACTGCAACCTGGGTCTGAGTTTTTATAGCTTGCTTACAAAATTGTTAATGATCCTTGCAGCTGGATCTTTGTATTTTGGATTATAAAATTCAATTACAATGCTGTTTATGGGCAGTGGGTTGTTTGTGGTCTAGGATGTTGTGGTGTGTGTGTGTTAAACCAGACTGTGCACACTGTATTAGTTGGCTTCAAACTGCTTGCTTTTTCCTGATAATGTAGTTGGTAATGGAGAATCAGCAATCTGTGTGTGGTTAAGCTGGAAATAAGTGTGAATGGATATTACCTGTTCCTGCCTTGGCTAGTGGCCATGAAAAATGTGCTGCTTGCAGCCTTACTATTATCTTATCCATTGTGCAAGGAAAGCTGCTAGTTAATTTCTCTGTGCTTGGGAAAAGGTTGAATGTATTAAGCCTTATTAGCAGTCAGGTAAGAAGCCAAGTTTCCATTTCCATTATTGGAGGGGGTGCTGGGGAGGAAGGTGAGAAAAGGGAAGAGCCTGGAGAATAGACTACACCTGGGACAAATAAACATTTTCTCTTGAAATTTAGGAAAGCCATGCTTTGGAATTGGTTTAGGCATATCTCTCTAACCAGCTTTATCTCCACTGTGGTTTTCAGGGATCTGCAGGGGATGTCACAAATGCTTTCCCAGTGCCTTCTTTGCCAAACGGTACTTCCAAGCCAAGGAGACCCCAACTCCAGTTTGAAAAGTAGGTTTTTCTTTTACAACCCTTATCTCTACTTTCTGAAGACGCCAGGTGAGGCTGGTCCTACAGCCACCCTGGATGCTGCTACTTAATAAGCACTTCTTTTGGAAGGGAAGAGAGAGGGAGAGATGTCTGAGAACTGCCCTGTACTGCTGTATCGTGTCTGGGTCTTACCCCCACCCCCTCTGCTTCCAAGCAGAGGTCTCATGGCAACAGTTCTTGGTTTGAGGGACTCTACTCTGGAAATTAGGTCCTTTTTAAATCGGAGAGGAGGTGTCTCTGGTGCCTGCCTACAGGTGGTGGGTTTTGATTTGTCTGAATCTTGATACGTGATCAACTCCTCTGTTACAAGGTGCTGGGCAGGCAACTGGCTTTTTTGGGGAGGGCATGACTCTTTACTTGCTCATGTTGTTGGTGCACAGGCAGCTGTGTGCTATTTGCACGGTGAATAGACTATCCCAGTGCACAGAACTGGGTGTGGTTGAACTTTATCATTGTTTAGGTGTTGATTCAGACCAATCAACAGGAGGAGCCTTGGTGACCATCTCTCCTGTAAGCAGATAACTTGAATGCAGGCTCTTTTGGTCCGAGATGAATGACTGACACTGCAAAGTTTACTGTATGTTTCAATCAAAATGTGTCTGTGGGATTGTACTTGAGGAATGATAGGAGATCATATCACTACGAACTTTCCATGGGGCCAAAGAAGTGAACCCAGTCTCAAGAGTAGCCTAACCTCCAGTGGCTTGTTAGTTCAAAATGTAAGTTGCCAATGTTATTCTAACACACATTTTTTAAGAAAATAATTAATTTTATCTGTGCATTCAGCTGCTGTGTGTTTCTGAACATTGCAGACGACATTCATTTAGTGACTGTCATAATTTTGTAACAGGCTTACCAAAACAGGATGTTTGGACTCCTAGCATCCTCTAGATATGAAGGTAAAATTGATCATTCTACCCTTTTTCTCTGTTTTCTGTTTTTCTTCTCTGTCCCAAATTCAGACAGCATCCAGTGGAATACTATATCGAAGAGGCCAAGAGGCTGAAGCACAAAGCCGATGCAATGGTAAGTCCCGGCCCTGTGCTAGAAATGCTCACCAGCTCTTGCATTCAGAGCTGATACCTGCCTGCATGGGATAAGATTCACTGTCTAACATGACTTCCACACTTGGAGTATGTTTGAGTCACCTGTGGGGAGACTGTCTTTATCTGCTAAGTGTTCAGACATTTCCCTTGGTTATAAACACATCTAGAGAATGCACCTGGAGAATAGGATTCAGGGCTGGCGCTGTCTGAGGTCAGCAGGCCTGTTGGCTTTGCAGAACTACCACAAAGTCCTTGGAGGAGAGGTGCAGCAGTTAGTTACAACACAGTTTACTCTGAAACATCAGGATCCTCACTGTAATTGTGCTGCGGGTGAACCAGACTTGCAAGTCCCCGTTGCAGATGTCACTGGCTTTCTCCGCTCTGGGCAGTTTAACAGCGTGCATGAAGGAACATCTGTTGTTGCTAATGATTGTTCACTCAGATAATGTACATTTGCCACTTGTCATTTACTTGTGAAAATGAAGTGAGGGAATACTGCAGTGGGCAAGTCCCATCTGCCTCTCCCGAGGCAGGCCTCCAAGACCAGATGATAATATCCAAAACATGTGAAGGTAATAAATTATGCAAGGAGAACATTGAGGGGTAGATGCAAATAGCCAGAGCACACAAAGCTGATGACTGGGACCACATTAGGGGTTCTGCCTAGAACTCTTTAACTATCATCCAGAGGCCTGACTTGCCTCTTTTTCTTTCTTCAAATCCTGCCTAACAAGGGAGAAAAAAGGAATTCAGGTATGCTTGAGAGAAGTGGCTTTTGTCTTAGTCTAAACAGGAGAATTTTCTTCCAATAGACTGACAAGACTGGAAAGGCCTTCCAGTACCTAGATGCTGCCATTTCCTTCCTTGAATATGGGATTGCCTTGGAATCGGATGCATCAGCACCAAAGTCAGCTTACAGCATATTCAACGACACCATAGATCTCCTCAAGTAAGCGGTTTTCACAGCATGATGGTCAGGCAGCGTGTTTGGAGCGGAAGGGGGAGTTGTGTTGTTGTTTGCAACTGACAGCTCTGGATTCCCCCCACGTAGCAGAGCCCGGGCTGCTGCGCAAGCACGAGACAGCCCGTGGCGAGACACCAGAGACAAACTCTTTGGCATGTTTCAGCACTGCTGATCAGAAGGAGGCACCGTGTCCTACTCGGCCCCTGAGCCACACAGCTGAGGTGCACCAGAGGACACTGGTTACAACAGTCAAAGGCGTAAAGGAGTTTTTAGTTCATCCAGCTCTGGTGTTGCTTTTGCATGTGAGCTCAGTAGTATTTCAGTTAAGAAAAGCAAAGCAACTGCATTGTGTGGGTGGAAGAATAGTTTGTGCCCCAAAAGTCTTGCAGTGTGATTGAAGGCAGATTTTACTGCTTTCTTCCATGTGTCTTTCTACCAGTACACTTTACTGGGGTTTCTTATAGCAACCTTCCCCAGTTAGTTTCACAGCCATAGTAGATCTATATAGGTAGTATGACATACAGGCAGCACAACCCAAGGAACCGTGCATTGGATAAGAGAGACAGGTATTGGTATATTCCTCTTGAAAATACAGCTTATGTGAGTGGTTTTGAGAGCTGATTTGACTTCTCGCCCTAGAGCTGAAACATCTCTCAGGATTTGTTTTTTTTGGTGTTAGACTTCAAACTTGTTCAGTTACTTTGTTTGCTTTCTGGTCTTGACAGACTGTATTTCCAAGATGCCCTTGTTCCCTTTTTTTTCAAGAAGGAGATTGGCTTACTTGTTTTTTTGCCAGAAGAAACATTTCCACTAAGATGTCTGTTTTGTCCAGAAACACTTGAATTAATATTTCACCTTGAGTAGCGGGGGCACTTCTTCTGGGTCCCAGGCTTAGAGGTGGCCCATGGAAGGCTTCTACTTGTTGCCTGTTAATCAGTGTAAGAGCAGAGTGGGTCACATAAGGGGCCACATCTGTTCCTGCTGCCTGGGAAACAAGGCATTTGGAGACACAGTCCTCTGCTCAGCACTGTACAAACCACTTGCTGCCAGCACTAAGAACTCGGGGCAGGTTTCCTGACTTTTGGACTGGTGTTTGAGATAACGGCATGAGCTGGTTTTTCATGAACAGTGGGACCTCAGAGCACTGATGGCTGACAAGATTCTGTTCATTTTGTTTCCTTAGATTCATCATGACGCTGAAATCTTTTACGGATGCCTCAGCATCTTCCCAGGACAAGATCTTTGCTGTGTTATGGTGCGTAGTTGTTCTTCTGTGCCTTCATATTCTGTTTTTAGACTCGATAGAGTGAAAGACTCATTACTTTCAGGGGTGAAGGAATGAGTTAAATGGGAATTGGAATTCTGCAAGGAAAAAGAAAACACAATATAAAAGCCAGAATGAACTGGAACATCTCTAAAGCGAGTTGGGATATCACAGGGGACACATGTGGAAGGCAGAGACTCTAAAATTCAATCTGCTGGTAACTTGAGAGCACATAAGGGATTTCTCCAAAGGTGAAAGAATGCAATTTGGCTGCCCATGTTTGAGCCACGTAACTGAGGCTGAAGCTGAACATAGCGAAGGCTCTTCTGGATGGAGGCTTACTCAGCCTGTGACACTCATGGGAGGTTGGGCACCTGTTTATATAAAAGACCAGGCATGGCCCTTCCTCGGTTGCTTTTTTTCCCTTGGGATGTTTTTAAAGAGTCTTTTTTTAAGCTGAGCAGGAGGAGGAGACATTCAGAGCTGTCTTGGAGCTGCAGTACCGCTGATGTGTGCCCGCCTCTGTCCCACAAGGCTGATGACTGCTGAGCAGGCAGCAGCCAGCGTCAGCACTGATGCTTGGGTGTGTTTCTGTTCACAGCATGCGCTGCCAGTCCCTTCTGCACATGGCAATGTTCCGTTACAAAAAAGACACTGCCATGAAGTATTCCAGGATCCTGAATGACCACTTCAAGGTAGGGCACGCGTGTTACTGAGCTGCCAGCTGGGTGGCTGCAGGACTTATTGATGTTGCCTGAATAGCACAAACCTAACAAGAATTCTGTTCCTTGCTGCAGAGTTCTTCCAGATCTACACAAGCACCTTCTCCATGTGTTGCAAGGTAAGATTTCAAAACACATATGTTGTCCTGTTTCTGCGAGAGTGTGAGTGAAAACAGGAGCTGGAGTGTTTGAGTTGCTGCCTGCATTTGAGAGTGCCTCGCCACTTGCTCCTTCTTTCCCCCTGAAATCATACCGCTAGGGGCAGGAGTATTTCTGCTCTTTCTTTCCTATGTTTTCTCCTTGGAAAGGGTTTTTTTTGTTACGAGGTACAGAGTTATATTAAACAGAGCAGTTCTCCAGCAGAGAAGCAGGTCAGGGGAACAAGGAAGGTATTGTCACTCTGCTGTGTCAGAGCCCCTGTTGTTGTTATCATCTGTTAGAGATCCCTTGAGACTTAAGGGATCCCATCCCCACCTTCCTAGCAACTGTCCAGTAGGATTATGCCTTCACCCTGTGGTAGCAGAACTTTCATAGTGTTCTCTTTGGCTCAGTCACCAATTAAGAAACTAATTTTCTAATTTCTGAGTTGTTGAGCATTTTGTCCTTTCTGTGTACCTGCAGCAGTGTTGCTGTGTATGCAGCAGTAAAGGTCAAAGTCAAGCTGTCACATAAGCAGACTGGGCCCGTGTTGGAGTGACAGTGAGTAAGAAAGAGTTTTTCTGTGCACGGTGGCAATAGCATTTGGCAGAGAGCTACCCAGCTCCACGCCTGTCCCTTTTAAACTCTGTGCGTGAGAGAAGCTTGGTTGGTCTTTAACAGTGATGCTGCAATTCCAGTTATTTTTGTGGCACCTTGCACAGTACAGTTTATTGGGAAGTCAGTGGTCTCCCCAGAGGAGCGGTGGAAGCCCTGTCCTACCAGTGACTAAAACTGGGTTGGGTGAAGGAGTGCTGTGATGAAGCCAGGCTGTGTCAGGCAGCTGGCTGCATTCACCTGCCCTAGGGCTATGAAGAAGTGTGTGTGGCTGACCTGGCTGCTGTGACCAGCTGTCAGAAAGCTCCAGCCTCCGTCGGTGGGGAGCTTCAGCGTGCCTGAAATGGAATTTGTTTGGAGAAAGTGTTCAGATAATCTGGTGAAGGCTTCCACAAGTAGGTGTAGGTATTGGGAAGTGGGTGGGTGGCCCTTTCTTGATGTCTGGACCCGCATTTTCCTGTGTCAGGAGGAGTCCCTTGAGTCACAAATCATTTCAAAAACCTTGGCCTTGCACTTGAAGGACAATTACTTGTTACGTAGCTGAACACATCTCAGTTTTCAACACTCCATGCTGCAGGCCTGGATGGTACCAAATAGCTCCTGGCATAAGATAGTGTTGAGGCAAGACTTTTAGCTCTGAAGTTTAACATTCGTGATGGTGTTTGTTTCTTCTGCAGAAGCACAGGCATGCCTTCTCCTCTTTCTCCAATGCCCTCTCCTGCTGGTTCTGTGAGTTCTCAGACAGGATCAAATGCCAGCAACTGCAGTGGGAACAGCATTGTCTCTGCAGTCACTGTCCCCTGTAATATCCCAAATGTCACCTCTTCCTACGTCAACATCACTTCTTATATCCTCTACGCATATGATACTTGGGAAAAGGCCGATGCACTGGCCAGGAAGAACACGGGTAAGTTTTTGCCCTCTGGTTTTTGGGTCACATGCGTGGTGGTTATGTGTATGTACTTGCTTCAATCCCAACTCTCAGTGTAGCAAACGCTGTGCCGAAAGATCAAAGCATCATGCATGTTGAAGCAGACAGCTGTAGCACATTGTCAGGTTATTGGCAGAGATACCTGATGTTGATAAATTGAGGAGTGTTCCAATTAAAAGGTGGTCTTGGCGCCCTCAGAGGTCTTAAGAGTTAAGGGGTGAGGGTATCAAGTGCAGAGAACCAGCCAACTTGCTTCATGCTAACATGAGAAGCATAAGGGGGTTTTTGCAGTTTGTTTTTCCCTTGGGGGCACTTGGCTTTTCTGAGTTCGTTCCCCTTCTTTAAAAACAGGTTTTTTGGCCTGTAGCCTTGTGTTTTAGTTGGTTTGTCAAGCTTACAGGTATCTTGGCCTTGAAAACGTTGAAGCTGGCTTCTCTCCATAACAGAGAAGCTGAGCAGCTCTTGCACTGGAGTTCTGGCTGGGCACGTGACCAGTATTTGCCATTAGGATTTCCTAAAATTGTTGCTACTTTTTTGATTTTAAATTTTGTTGTTAAAAGCATTGTGTTTTCCTGTGGTGCAAGCAGTGGTGAATAAGCAAAAGGCCTAGAGTGGGTGCAGTTCAGTCTGTAACCATCTCAGGTGGCATTTCTCATAAAACCCAAATTTTTGTGAGCTGCTGTGGGCAGCAGGATGTATTGCTACTGTCTGCTGGCAAACTGGCACAAGAAAATAATCACGATGAGCCTGGCTGTATTGTGGGAGGGCTGTAAAATTCCTCACACTGAGGCAGTTGCTGAAATTCAAAAGGCTTTGCAAGTCCCCTTTGAAGAGAGTAACTTCACTTGCTGGGTGTCCCCTGAGCAAATCTGTGCTCACAGCAGCAATGCGTGTGTAGTATTTTGGGTTATATCATCCAAAGGCTGGTAAAAGACTGTCACTAAGAAGGACAAAACCTGTTCTCTGTTGCTGTTTTAATGGAGGGGAATGGTGACTGGGGTAGTAAATACCCCCAGGGGAGTGGATCTGTGCAGGATAAGAGTAAACACTCCTGTGGGCTTGGCAGTTGTTGCCGCTGTTCAGGATGGTGGAGGAGTTTCAGAACTGGAGCTTGTTGATACTCCGTGTATGGTGCAGATGCTCAGAGTACAGAGAGTGAGTACATAAAAATAAAAAAAGGCCACCTTTTATGCAATTCATAGGGAATAAGAGGAGGAGGAGAGAGAAGTGGCCTTCAAATATCCCTTAAACCAGGAAGTTGAATAGGAGTGGAAAGAGATTGGTTGTAACTGATGTTGGAGCCACCTGTGCAGAGTTTAAGCACTGTCTGGCGGGTGCTTCTGGCGCAGCACCCAGCTCCTTGTCATCATTCAGAGCAGTGCTGTTGATCACGAGGCTGTGACAGGTTGTTTTCGAGCCTCTGAGCTCCCACAGCGAGGACAAGCTGAGGTGGCATGCATGTGTGTGAAGTCCCTCTCCTTTCACACGGTGCTGTGGTCACAGATCAGATTATTTTCTGTTTGCTCAGGCAGCTCCTGGACTCCTTGTCTCTGCTTACAGCTCTTCTGTTCCCCGTGGAGGGAATCGATACCCATTTTGCAAACCAAAGCAGGAAAACGAGGGGAAATGTGTTCTCTGTTTCTGAACTGGAAAGTATTAGAATGAAAGCATTGTGTTCCCTGCTTCTGAAGAATTCTTTGCACAGCCAAGCAGAAATTTCCAGTCTCCAGGTTCAATCTTTGTGTGTCAGAAAGGAGAGCTGAGAATGGCCAGTTCCTGACAAGGGACCTGGCAACACGGTCGAGGCTGGAGACCCTGAGGGACTGGGTTGAGCCCATGTTGCAGAAAGGCAGGTCAGGCAGGAATGTCTTGAAAAGTTGAAAGGGAATAGGTGTGAGCATTTCCCACACCTGGCTGTTGCTTGCACAGGCACCTCCTGGCAGGTCCAGATCTACTGCAAGAGCCATCTCCTGCTGGGCGGGAGGATGTTGGTGGCAGGAGAGGAGGGCACTCTTCAATCTGCCTGATGCCCAGCTGTGAGCAACCCCAATCAGAGCTGTATCGCCTGGCCAGCTGGACAGATTTTTGAAACCTGTTCAGCTGAGAAATCCTGATGTCTCCAAGGCCTGAGGATGGGTGAAGCAAAGGGACCAGCCCGGTGACAGCAGTGTGTGCTGCCAGGCACCACTCAGAATGTGGCCAGTTTAAAACCTGGGGGAGTCACGCAGTAGGGACTGGGCTGTGAACACCCAAACTCCTGCCCACCTACTGCAGCCTCTCGGTGTCCTTTCAAAGCCAGAGCCCGGGGAGGCGGTTCAGTGTGTGAGTGCGTTTCCCTCCCACGTGCCAGGCCCTCTGTGCTTGTGACTCTGCCTGGCCTGTGACTATTGCTGAGCTCTCTGCGTTAACGATGTGTTTAATGAGACCTGCCGACTGACAGGGTGCTGCTGCTGCCGCTCCTCGCTGCCCCCTCGCCTGTCAGATGGGCCTGTGGTGTGAAACCAACCAAATGTTTTCTCTCTCCCTCCCCTTTTTCCAGAGTTTTTTGCTGAACTCAGCGCAGCGACGTGCGCTCTGGCGCTGAACAGTAGCATGACCGAAGTGGTACACTACGCTAGACAGGGTTTACAGTGGCTGAGACTGGAAATAAATACGCCTTAACTGGTGCTCAAGGTGCTTAAGTACCTTGAACTTATTTGCACTTTTGAAGCCTCAGAAACAGTCTGACTTGTTGAATTATTGGATAAAAAGCACCTGCAAGGGAAAACAAATCGAGGTGGAAGGAATCTGGTTACACTGGAAAAAACTTTGAACTGTGTTAAGGCAACACTTTGCTGCCTTGAAAAAGAAGAGGTGGAGGGAAGCCTCAGTGTTGATGGCACCTTCCTTTAAAACGACAAAGTGCAATGAATTGTCTGAATGGCTCAATGTATTGATGGTCTATAAACATTTCTATTATGAATAACCAGCAGGACAATAATCACACATGAAGAAGTGCCGACAAGAAGGAAATATGCCTCCAGAGGTTCTTATGCAACACCCCCCAGCCTGCAACAGTCATGTGCTGAGAAGACATGTCAAGGAAGTGTTTTTGCCAGCACAAATGCAATCTTTGGTGTCTTTGTTTCTCAGATGGCAAGTAGCAACATCATCAGCACTGAACAGCGTTACGTTACAATAAAAACAGCAAAGTGGTCTGCCTTGCCTGCTTTCCAACCTCACCCCCTTGCATTTGTCAGCCAGCTGCTGCCCTGAGGATTGGGGGAAGCCACTGCCTTTGGTGCTGCAAGTTCACTTTTTAAGTCATCGCTGCTTTGGTGGTCCTCCTTGCCACACACTCACGTGCCCTGAGCGCTTGATCTGTGTTACTTAGGGTCTTGGTCGGCTTAAGCTTTGTAAGTCAAACACAGTTGGAGTGGCAAAATGACCAGGTGTGGTTGGGAACAGCTCTGCCTGCCTTCTGTGGTGGAGGGATGTAGCTCACCCTGAGGACTCCTTGTCCGGTTGCTTTTTGTTGTTTTGGTGGGTGGGGGTGGGTGGCTGTACTGTGTCACTGTGATTGACATTGTTGAGTCGGAGAGCAAACCTGGGGAGGAATTGCTTCTGTTTAAGGAGGGACTAAGTGGCTGAATGTGGAACATAAGCCAAATTTTTCATTTGGATATTTGCCTGCACCTGTTGCTGGTCTCGGTGAATATTTAAGAGCAGTATTTGGTACCAAAAGAGGGCATTCTTCATGTGGGAGGTCATTCATGTGCTCTTTCTCAACCAAACTACAGGATGGGCCCAGCGACTTATAAATCTGTCAAGGGAACACAAAAGGGAATAGTAAGCTGTTTGCAAGCGTTTTTTTCCTTGTCAGAAGCTGCGTTTTTGAAACTGTGATTTTGCAGGTGACAGTAGCAGTGAAGGCAGCATCTGCGGCGTTGGTGTGTTCAGTAAGACGACATCCTTCTCCACCCGAAGATTTCCTGTTGTGTAACAGCAGCGTCCTGCTGTCCTCATATCTAATAGTGTGCCTTAGCCCTCTGGTCTCCTCTCGCATCCCTCACCCTATCTCTGACAGACCCATGGGAGTGGCAAAGAGAAGGGTCATACCCCAAAATAATAGTGCTTACAGCAAAGAATTAGCTCGCTCTTCCGCATAATTTCAGGATGGAGCAACAGGTCTGTGTGCGTACAGCACTACCCCCTCTGTAAAATATCTGCTTGTGGTTTTTAAGGCTTACAAAAATGAGCAGTAAATAAATATCAGCAAAAGGTCTGCATTTCCGAAAGTGGTTTCTGTAGAAATGGCCCAGGCCACAGGGAAGCCTGGGAGTCCTCTTGCCTCTGGGAAGAGCTGGCAGGAGCACACTGGGGGCTCTGCCCTTGTCCTGAGCACAAGGGATCTCTCCTCCCACCTTCTCTGGTGGTGCAGGACTGCCAGGATTCTGCATCTTCAAAGGATGGTCCTTTTACATTTGCTTTATTAAAAGCCTTAGTGCATTTCAGGGATAAGCTGTCCTAACTAGTGGAAGGAAGGTCCGTGTCCCCCGCTCCCTTCTTTACCTATTGGACTTCACTTGTGCTGCTTCTCCCTGGAGGAGCGACTGCTCTGAGTAAGCCAGGGACAAAGAAAGGATCAGCATTTACTGTTTTGTTCTCAGGAAACATGGGGATGGCCAGACAGCCTGAAAGCTTGGCACGTACTTTGGAGCTCAGATCCAGACTAGTGAGTTGATGCTGCCTTCTGACTTTGTCTTCAAAGTTATTTTTAGGATCACTGGGTGAGAAAGAAGAAGAAAGAAAGCTTTAGTGAACCCAAAAAATGCAGTGGGAGTCTGCAAGAACCACAGCAGAATGTTAGGAGTAAGCGTAAGGTGAAGCAGGGGCATGTGTTGCCCCCATACTTTAATTTTGAGAACATCCATCTCCATCCTTGCTGCCAGGCCAGGTTCCTGTTGGAGAGCTGCTTGCTCACAGTTTGCCCGCTCTGGGGGGACCTTTGCCTGCCACAACCCAGGTGGCGCAGGGCATGTGGCTGCCGCTGGCCTGCGCCCAGCTCCCTGCCACCCACGGGTGCCCTGTGGACACTTTGCTGCCCAGGTTGTGGTCATCTGTTGCCCTCTTCCTAGGAAAGCTCATGCAAGGGTGTCAGGCAAGCAAAGTTGGTAAGAAGACACCCAGTGCGGGCAGATGAACCACTGGCATTTGCTGCTTTACAGTTGGGCTGCTCTCACTCCCAGGGCAAACTCCCACGGGCTTCAAAACAAGATCACAGGCAGTTGGTGACATGGGCATGTGCAGGTCCGTTTGGGGGCTCTCATTTCAAAAGCCATCTGTGGAAGTATCGGTGCTGAGCTACGTAGCAGGAAGCTGTGTTCTGTTTCAGGTCATGGAGAAGACTGTTTAATAATAGGTAATTTTTAAAAAGCCATTGTATTTCAACCTTGAGCCAGGTCAAAGACCTGCAGAGAGTTAGGAAAGATGCTCATTGTTTTCAGTTGGGCCTGTTCAGGCCTTTAAAAAAAAATAAGCAAAACAAAAAACAAAACAAGAAAAACCTCAAACCAAAACATGACAGTGGAGGAAATAGCATTTGCCATTAGGAAACAAAACCACGAATCCAAGGAAAAACAGAGGTGATGGTTGAGTCCCAGGAGAGGAGGCGTCTCTGGTGGTGAAGCAGCATCACTTCCATACAATATTTATTTAGAAGAAATAAAGTGTTGAAATTGTCAAATGATCTATTTTTACAATGCCATTTATTTAATAGTTGAAAACCTGACCTACATGGAGGTAGAGATCTCTTCTGTAACTTAAAGTCAAAGTCCGACTGCAATGTCCTTTGGTTTTGATTTTGTCCTCTCCTTCTTTAGTTCCCATTATAAATTTGTACATCTTAAACTTTTTTTGGGGACATATGTCCCTCTTGTAAATAACTTTTTCTGCCTTGTGTGTGATGGAGTTTCTGAGATGATTCATTCATATGGGGGAAATAATAAATGAAGTAGCCTATTTGTTATGAGCTGTGGGAGACTCTTCATGTACTCAGCTTCTTGTAGAGAAATTGGAATTTTTCCCTGTGAATGGTCTTAGTGTTTCCCTTCTGAATGAAGTTTAAGTATTAATTTCTGTACAAGAAGTCCGTTTCAATTGCTCCCCTGTTTATAACCACTTATCTTTTCCTTTAGGAACAACAATGGGTGCAAATCTAGATGCTCAGAGTGTCAGGAGGGTCACAGCTCATGACATTTGTCTCCTCCCAAAATGGATTCTGGGAAGGCTGTGCCGGGGTCAGGCACTGTCGGCTAGCAGTGCCTGGCTCCCTGTGCTTGCTGACAGCAAAATCTCACATGAGGTCGTTTCCTGCAGCTGAACAAATTACAAGGAGGGGGAGGCGCAGAGATGGTGGTTGGCGTGTCCTGCTCCGCATTTGCCACAAAGGTGTCGCGGGGCTCAGTTCTGGGACGAGAGTCTGCTCAGGTCTAGTTCATCGCTGTGTTTCTGAAGTGCTGTGAGGAGGATTTCCCTCGGGGAATCCCGCAGGATTTCATTTCCCATGGTAGCTCTGCTTCTCATTGGTTGTGCAAGGTGATCTCTTTGCAGTGGCCTTATACTTCTTGTTTGGGGCTTTTCCCACTTTCTGTTTTATGTTGGGCAATGTAACTGTTCCTTGGAAGAATTATTTTTGCATTTATGCACTATTGTGATATAATTTGTGTGTGTAATTCAGGTCCTTTCTGCAACAGGGATTGCACCTAAGATGTTTGCTAATAAGAGGTGTGGTTTTCTAATGTACTGTGTAAATTGTAGAAGTTACTGAAATCTGTTTTAATACCCACTACATACGTTGCTGTTACAGATGCCTATAGAAATGTACGCTTCTTTTGGGGTCAATGCACTTTTTCACTGCACACTTCAAATCCCAATGGCAAAATTGGTATTGACATAGGAATGAAAGGAAAAAAATGAAATGTGAAATTTCCCCAGATGAGTATCTGGTGGGATTTTTAGCTACAGACTAGGCAGGAGGAGCTTGGTAGTGCATTTGGTCATGTGAGGTAGGACTGGGGCTCAGTTCGCTGCCATCAGTTAGTGTTTCAAGTGGTCTGGAAGCAGGTGGGCCCCAGGTGGGTTGCAAGATGCACGGAGGGTAAGGGAAGAGCATGGGAAGAGCTTGTGGCTGTGGCCATGCACGTGTGGATTAAACGTCTGTGGATTTTGTTCTGGTGTCGGCAGGGTGTGAGGGATGGTTGGACACAAGCTGTCCTGTCTGCTGGCCTGGGGCGGGGAGCTGCTTTTCCTGGGCCACTCGTGTCCTCTCTCCCACCATTTCCTTTCCCCTTGCACCCCAAAAGGTGTGTTTTCCTCATTCCTTGCTTGGAATTAGGATAAGTTTTGGAGATGGGATGGAGATGGGGAGAGGAGGGAGGGATGCAGGGGAAGGAGGTGCGATGTGCCAGCAGGGAGGTCATCCAAAAGCCAGGGAGGGAGAATGGGGAGCAGGAGGCCCTGGGGATGCAGCAGTCAACCGCCCTGCTTGGCTTTCTGCCCAGGGCAGCACGCTCCCTGTGGGCTAAACCAGCCAAAAATATTTTGGGGTTGTTTTTAAATATTTTTGGTTGTTTTTTGTTTATTTATTGAGCCTTTATTGACCAAACCTAATTTTGTGACCATGTTTAATTTATTTTTAGATTTGTTATACATTATAGATGAGCTTGCTTTTCTCTCTTCGGCCTGACTTACCCTTTTCAAAGACAAATGTTATTTTTGGCAAAACAGCTGTGTTGAAGTTGATTGCAGTTTCTCAGCTCTATGCTGCTCTCCAAACACTAAAACAGCCTGTTGGCAGCCTGTGCTTTCTTTATATTAATTGCACTTTTAGTAACCCCTGACACTACCTTAAACCAATGGTGTTCCTGGGCTGTTATCAGAATTTCTGAGTGTGTTTCTGTAAACTTCCTGCCTCTGAAATGAGGACTTGTGTGTGTTACAACAGCAGCATGCGATCGCTGCTGGCTCACGATGTGTTTTGTCAGGGTACAGGGTTCCTGGAATTTCCACTGGGCTTTTCCCCTCTCCTACTCAGTATTGCCAAGGTTAAGGTTTTCTTTGGGTCCAGCATTTCATATTGCAGCAATACAGCAAATGTTGTCCACTTCTATTGAGCCAGCGAAATGCCATCCCAACTGATAACTTTTTTCTGTTCTCTTTCCATATTTGAAGGCACATATCGGCCCGGATGTGGTCTGTGGCAGCTGAAAGGTATTTCTGAAAGTTGCTCCAACCTGTGCAACTTTGTGCTTGTTCCACATAAGGTGCACCAGGCTCTGAACTTGCTTGGGAGCTCTCCTCACTGTTCAGAGAAGAGCTAGTTAGGATTTGGGCTCAGACTTTCACTTTCTCTCGTTTTCCCAGAGGGCCCTGGGGAACGGAGTTGAGCAAGATGAAATCTGCAAAGCAGGGCAGCAGCTGAAGTTTTGGTGGGTGGCATCTGCGTTGCCACATGAACACGTGCGGTAGTGCCCTGGGTGCCGGCAGGGCTCGGTGTTGTCAGGTCGCCAGGCAGCACATGAATTGTGGCACGCTGGTCAAACCACTGCCCATCTTTTCAGCTGCCAACCACCCTGTCCTCACATTTCTGGGTCATTTCTGAGATTTCTATTTCAACTGTTATCATACAGGGTTGGGATTTTTTTCTTTTTTTTGCACCGCTTTACTCATCATCTTAGAGAGTAAATAACATCCACAATTCTCAGTGAAAATATCCTTAAAAAGTAATTGTCAGGTTTCCTGAACATGGAACGTTGGTCTTAAGTCTGTGAAATGGTCCTCATCTCGTGGGGTGTGAGGCACCAGTCCTCCCTCTCACAGAAGCTCTTCACGTGCCAGCACACAGCAGCAGCCTGGGCACGGGAGATGTGCGATGTCTTAACCTCCATAGAGAAACGAGGATGCCAAACCTCTTGCAAAACAGAGTCTTCAGTGGGAGAAGATGTGCAAATAAGTGAGGGGACTGATGTGTTTGACTTCAGCACTGAAGCCGTGCTCTGAGGCTTCTGTGAATTGGAACTAGCTGCCTTTTATAGTCCTTGAAAAAGACAAAAATCAAATCTGTGATACAGCTTAAAAAAATAAAGAAGTAAAAAAAACCTCCAAGGAAATTATGCCACAGATTTTTGTCTTCTGTACTGAGGATGAATTGCTGTGTGTGTGTGTGTGTGTATATATATATATATGAAAAATTAAAATATGAATTTTGACTTGCTTGTCTTCAAGTTCTTCATATGAAAGAGACATTGGTCAAAATTGTAAAGATGAAATGAAAAACAAGCTGCCTGGGAGTGGGAATTTCTTGTTTTGCTGCTCTGAAGCTGAGTTGTCTCACTCTCCCCTGTGCTCCACTCACATACAGTTGCACAAGCACAGCCCCTGGGTGCAGTTTTGCTGGGAGCCGAGGATTGACATGGCCTTGCAACACGTGATTGTGCCGTGCATCTTCCTTAGTGCATGGCTGAATTTCTTGAAATATTCAACAGCGCGACCTTGCCGTTGTCTTCACCTTGTTGCCACCTTTTGAGGGAAGATATCAAAATGGTGCATCTCAAGTATTTTAACCTTCAAGTTTTTTAACCTTCAAGTTTGAAATTCAGGTGTCCATCCCGATGAGACATTGATGCTGGGACTCATTGGTAAGTACTACTTCAGCAAAATATTCCAGCATGTTTCCAAATCCCATTTATTTTGCTTGAGACTGGGGCATGTTTTACTGGGCCAAGTGTCCTCACGAGCTCTGGATAGCTGGTACATATTTATTTCCTTTGATCCTCTCTCCTAATGACTATAATGCTGCCTCTAAAAAAGTTAGTCTTCTGTTTTACTGGTTTGTTTTGTCTGACAGCTTTGACCTTCTTTCAGCAAAGAAAACTTTAAGGACAGTAACTAGCCTTCTGCTAAAAAACAGTGATCAGAGGGTGTGAATTGGCCCCACGCACATGCAAAGGGATGAGTCTCAGCCTGACCCAAGGGGTTGGAAATGGCAGCGCCCGGCTAATGACCCCAACAGGGCCGCAGTCTTTACAGAGCTGGGCTTTCCTTTTTTCCCCTCTGCTAGGCTCTGTTGGCACAGCTTCGAGCAGTGTCGGTGCCATGGTGAAACGGGTTTCATCTGAAATGATCCAACCTTTAATGATTGGACTAGCTGATCTTCAAGGTCTTTTCCAACCTGGATGATTCTGTGATGCTGTGAAAGCAGCTGTGCGTGCAGGTGTTGCAAGTGGAAAAAGAATGTGTGGAGCGGAGGGGCCGGCCCTCGGGGGAGCGTGGAGTTGATGATCTTTGGTGGTAATTAAGTAAGATGGGTTATGGTGAGCTGACCTAGGGGTGCTTCAGCAGCCCATGTCAGGTGGGGATTGATTAAAAACGAGGAAACCAGCTGGGGGGAAGCAGAGGGGCTGGGGAAGGAAAGGAGAGAGGGAGGCATGGCAGGTTCCTGGCGGTGAAAGGAAGACATTGAGAACCAGTGGCGAGAGCAGCTCAGGTGTCCACTGAGGACGGGAAACAAGAAGGGCTGTTTGGTTTCTCTCTTCCATTCCTGTCCTGCATTGACCAAGATTTTTGTCTGCAGAGCTGGCAGCTGCTTGTACAAAACTAAAGGGAGAAGCAAGAGGAGAAAGTTGCCATGTGGCGTAGTGTGTGATGACAGCATGACATCGAAACGCAACGGCACGGGCAGCTGTAACGTGCCGTTTGTGTCAGCGGGCAGCCGCTCAGCCACAGAGCTCACTTGCACTGTGACAGGACAGCGCGTGGATTTGCAGTTCCTTTCTCCCAGCAGCCCGTGGGCTGTCTTGTGCTGTCCTATTATTATTCTTTCTTGGGAAATGTATGCAGGGGAAGATAAGTGGCTTGTGATTCTTGGCCTGAGTTAAGTCTTACTCGCCAAGGAAATGAAGACACAAAAATGTTTCTCATCGGCTACATAACCAGAGCCAAGCCTCGCTGCCACTCCCAGGCAGGAACAGCTACAGCTGCATAGTTGCCTGCTTAGAGTATTAATTTCCAGGACCACTAATTCAATAAGCATCAGAGAAATCCTCCTGTGGGGCGCTGCCAGGTAGTAGGGGTGCTTCAGAAGCCGGGCAGGCAGCCATAGTCACGGGTGTGTGTTCTTCGTCACAGCCCAGCACACACGTGTCGTCTTCTCTCCACCAGGATGCGCCGAACATAGGTTGTGTGTGCTCCTCGAAACATTGAGTCACCCATTTGATGGCAAACTTACAGCAAGTATGTGTTTGCATGGGCTTTTTGCTTGAAGGGATGGAACACGACAACCCCAGCAGACCAGATGAGTCAGATGGCAGGAATTACGTAGCTGCCTGTTGACTTCTTTTTTTGTGTGTGTGCTGGAACATCTTTAAAATGAAACTGTTTGGAATCCAAGGAATTGCATTAAAATGCTGTGAAGTGGCAGCAACACCAACCGTGCTGACAGAGCTAGGAAAGAATTAAAAATACAAGTTTCATCTCCTGGCTACAAGTGCTTTATTTGCTGCCAGTTCCAGTTGAAAGAACATGCAAAGGTTTAGAAAACAAATACAGATGTGGTAAAGCAGCCAGCAAGAAATTTAAGTGGAACATCTGCAGTAAAGTACTTGGGTTTGCAAAACTGCGCACTGCAGTAATGTTGAAAGTAGTTTTAAAAGCAGTTTGAGCCTAAATTAAGATAGAAAACCCCATTTAACTGTGGGAGTAATCTGAAGTTATGGATTTTTCAGGCATTTGTTCTAATTAAGCTTGAATAGGTTAATTGGCTGAATTTTTATTGGCTGATCACAACTGGTAAAAATGAATCTCTGTGTCCCGTCACATGAGATCACGCTGAGCATCCTGCAGCGCTCTCAGCAGATGGAGCAGACACACAGCAAGCAAGGTAAACGCAACCGCTTCTGTTCCTCACTGTGATTGGGGGCAGTGACACTGGGCTGCAGTTGCTGGGAAGCTGTGCAATCTGTGTTGGATTCCCAGCACTCAGTTTTATCTTTAACAAGCCTTTATTTACTCAGGAGTGTCCAGAGATGGGCAACGGAGCTGGTGCAGGGTCTGGAGCACAGGTCTGATGGGGGGCAGCTGAGGGAACTGGGGGGGTTTATTCTGGAGAAGAGGAGGCTGAGGGGAGACCTCATCGCCCTCTACAGCTCCCTGACAGGAGGGTGCAGAGAGGGGGGATGAGTCTCTTGAGCCAAGGAACCAGCGCCAGGACAAGAGGGAATGGCCTCAAGCTGCGGCAGGGCAGGGTCAGACTGTCTCTGAGGAAGTATTTCTTTGCAGAAGGGGCTGTTGGGCGTTGGAATGGGCTGCCCAGGGCAGGGGGGGAGTCCCCATCCCTGGAGGGGTTGAAGAGTCGGGGTGACCCAGCTCTGAGGGATCTGGTTCATGGTTGGACTGGATGATCTTCAAGGGCTTTTCCAACCTGGATGATTCTGTAATTCTGTTTTCTTGAGTCAGCGAGGCCTGCCCTGCCTCATTCCTCAGTGTCTGCTGTTTGTAGGTGGTTTTGCCTGTTGATGGGAATTTTCTCATGCAGCTTATTTCCAGCTCCCAGGAAGGGCGATGCTGTTGCAGGTGGAGGTAAGGCATGGAACTGAGGTTGTGCAGTCAGGGCGCAGGAAGGCAGCTTGCTTTTTGGTAAGTGCACATAAAACTTCAGAGCAGCAAAGCGATCTCATAAAATTTCCTGGGGCTTGGATAGCCCTATCGCTGCTGAGCTGTCTGCATCTCTGCACCTGGATGCAGTCAGAGTGAGCGTAGAGAAAGAGGCTGTTTAGCTCCAGTGTTGGTTTCAGGATCTGCTGCCAGTTATGCTGGTGGCAATTGTGCTTTTATTCCCACTGCTCTCAAAAAACGCAGCATCTTACCAAATCGCGAGCAGGAGATATTCCTTGCTTTTGATGTGTTCATTCTGCCCTACGTGCGTGCATGCTACAAGGGTGAACACCACTGACACTGGAATAACTGCCCCCAGGTCCCACCGCATCCAAAATAAGATCTTGGGAGACAGACAGAGGATCCCTCCAGCACCCGGCTGGGATCAACCTTACCCCCTGTTTCCCTGCAGCGGGTTGGTCGCTTGTTGGTTCACGGTGTGCGCAGAGCCCTCTGCAAAGCTCGGTGATTTGCAGGGCTGCATCCCCCTCTGCAGGCGGACATTTCAAGTGAAAACATTTTTTCTCCACCAGTGTTCAAACAGGAGGGAAGTATGTAGTCTTTCTGATGGGATAGAGAGTGCAGGCATGTATTTTATTGACACTTTAAAATACGCAAGTAGCACGCACATCACCTTCTAAAGTTCTGTCCGCATCTGAACAGCAGGATGTCTAATCCAAGCAGTTTTGCTGCAAGGATGGCTCTATTAGGAATGAGATGCCTTTGGGGAAGAGCAATATTAAAAAGCATTCAAAGCTGTGAAAGTATAACCAAATTCTCACCATCCCCTTTGGATGTAAATAATAAGGTATTAATTTAAGATTATTTTGAAAGGACATAATTTTAAAAAATAGATACAAAGTTATACATGCAAGGTCCTTGCATCTTCATGGTGATATGGCAAGTCCTGAAAAAAATACAGCTGGAAATTACTGTTTTAATATAAAAAAATTACAGGGAAATGTCTTTGTATTGATCTTCCATACATAAAAGAGCTCAGACTAAAATCTCCCAAAGGTAAACATGGCTGTGGGTGGCACAGCAGAGGGAGCGCTGCCCTTGGCAGGGGAACGATTTGGGAGGAATTGGGAGGCAGCGGCCCAAGCCCAGGGTGAGGAGCAGCGTCGTGCGCAAGGGCGGCTGCAGGGCCCGCGGCGGCTGGTGAGTGCCTGCATCATGTGCGTGGCTGCAGAGCCGCAGCCGAGGGGGCTGGTCAGCAGCGGTCCAGAGCCTGGTCCTGCTCCTCCCGGAAGCCCAGGACATGGTTAAGATCAGGAGGCTGGAAACTCTGAGGTGAGTGGCCGTGAACACACTTGATTCTTCCAAAATGATTTTTTTCTTTGTGGTTAAAGGGTGTACTAATAGACATAATTTGGGTTTTCATTTTTTTATGGGTGATGTCAAGGCTTTTAGATACAGGAAAAACAACAGAAGCAGTAACAATTCCACATTTGGCATCAGACATGCATCCCATTTAGACACAGTGCTTTCATGACCCTGAACGTTTAAAGACTTTGCTGTTGCAAATCCCGATTTTAGTTTTAAATGAGAAGAGGCGGTGGGAGTTGGGGCCTGCAGCTGCTGCAGGGCTGCCTCAGCACGGGGAACCAGGATGGGTGGCTCTGCTCCCTCAGCCTGGGGAGGGCAGTAAGACTTCTCCCTCACAATGATCTTGTTGCTAATGCTGGAAGAAAAATAAGTTTTCTGGCCTTAAATCACAACAGCTTTATAGGCAGGTCAGGCATTATATTGTTGCCACAGCAATCCTATACTTTTGGGGTTTGATACTTCAACACCATTGTCACATTTCCAGCAATAACGTTTCTAACAAGTTCTGCACAAAATATTTGTAGTTCTGGTGCCATCCAAGATCAGTAATGGAGCTATTTCCCTGCTGAATGCACGCGTCTCCCCTCAGTGCCTGGAAGGTGATTGCCAGATCTGGGCTGCACCCATGGGTGCCAGTGCTTTCCCAGCAAGAGGAGAAATGGATCAGCTGGCAAGCAACACTGCCAGGCTGCTTGTTGCCACAGTCAGTGTTACTTTGTGGAAAACTTGCCTTTTTTTTTTTTTTTTTTTTCTTAAGTTTCCTTGTTAGCCAGGACATCCATAGAAGAACCTGTTTGGTTCCAGAGAGGGAACCTGCACTCTTCCTTCCACCCCTCCTAGCCAGATCAAGGCTGACCATATCCTCACAGGGGGTAGAAGGGCAGCAGCTCGTGGCTGTAACACAGGATTTTCCCTGCTGACAAAGGCTTCCTGGCGAGAACCACGTTCTGCAGAAGCCAAAAAATACTGGATGCTGTAACGTTTCCCCACCACAGCGCACACCAGTCACACTGTAAACAAGGTGCTTTGAAGTACAAATGGTTTATTGCAACGTTGTATTATTTACAGTACCTTTCGCTTTGTCCCTGGGCGCTACCAGAGCCATTTGAAACAGAAAGCTGCATGATGGTAACTCAACAGCAAAACATGACAGGGCCTGATGCTCTACTGTCCTGCCTCTTGCCTGCTACGGAACGCAGCGGAGTTTGCTGCTCTCCCTGGTCACTTGGAACAACCTGGTAACAAAGGATTTTTGGTCACAAAGGATTGTCAGTTGGTCTGGTGAGGGGGGTGCAGGAACAGGAACCTTCAGTGTCCCCAGCTAAGCTTTACTTGGAATTCAGGGTTTCTGTCTGCGTAACAAGGAGCCTTTGTACATAGCACTATGCAGTTCCTCTTTCAATTTTTGATGTAAGTACTGGTTTATTTCCACTTTTTGTTGCTGATTTTCTTTGGTTTATGTAAGCCTGAAGTTATCTACCTCTTTTGAGGCTAGATCTTCCTGGCTTAACTATCTTAAAAGAGCCAATACCTCTAGAATTACCAGAGTTGCTGCTGGATACTGAAACTGCATCTGCCATCTCAGAGTTGCATTTAAAGGTCTTTACAGAATACTGCAACTTTTATGATGTGTTTTCACTTTGTATTGAAATGGTGATTTCACCGCTGAAGCCTACATTTTCATACGCTATCATCTCAAAGTAAGATAAACTACACAGGTTACTTCAGGAACGACCTCTCACAGAAACTTGCCTCAGGTGGGGAATAGTTACTACAGATATTATTGAAGACTTGAGAGTTCCAGTACTCCAGTGGCTAAACTCAGATCAGGAATAATTTTCAGCTTTCTAACTAGTGTATTAGTTTGAGAAAATCCATTGAAAGACAGGTTTCAGACTGAGTACCTGCAATTTCCACTGCTGCCAGCAGTCCCCTGGGAGGTGGGCAGTCAACTTCTCTGCTCCAGTTATCTTAGGGTGCAACAGGGATGTTGTTACCTTCTAAACTTGAGACGCTTTGTGTTACAAAGCTCTTGTACAATTAGGAAACGTTTAAAACTATATTCCTGAAAATAAGTTATATTAAATGGCACTCAAGTCCTCCAGAAAACATGTAGCAGGGCTGTGGGGTAAGGCTCAGCAGTACTAGCTGCTACTCTCTCTCCTTACCCCATGCCTGGTTTATAGTTCAGTAACAAGTCCCTGCAACAGCTGCCTCACAATTCTGAAATTACAACTTTCTCCAAAATGGGATGATTGCAGTCTTGGCCGGTTTTTACCTGTGAGTGACACTTTTATTCCATGTCTTCACAGGCTTTTCTGTATCACTGTTGATAGAAAGCCACCAAAAGCTTTACAGTTGCAGAAGGTAACATTTTCACAGAGAAAATGTATTGGGTTTATTTCTTAACCTACCATACAAAATGCAGCATTTAAAAGCTCTGTGTCCCTACTGTCATTCCTCTGGAATTTGGAGGAGACAGCAGAGCTCACATGCAGTCAACAACATTGCTGGATCCTTGGCCAACATCCCGGATCTGGCTGCTGAGGCAGGAGCACACGGCCACGCCTGCCCCGGCTCGGCAGTGTGACACAGAGCCCACGAGTTCCCACCTAGACAATGGCAGACGGGGAAAAAAGAAAAGTAAGTTCCTGTCCTTCCTGAGCAACTTGAAATTATCTCTTTTCTGTGTCTGAAATTGTGTTATAGAGCTTAGCTATTTACTCTGCACAAAACCACACCCTGCTATTTTATTATTATTTCTCTGGTAAATTTAGTGCAAAATCAGACTGAAACAACTAGAAGAACGCAGATTCCTACTGAACAAAGAGAAGAGGACAAGGGATGGAGAGGAGGAGGTGCTCAAATATTTACAAGAATAACCTAATGGCATTAGCAGCACTCTTGCATCGTTAGCTATGGATATTACTCAATTATTACCAGGAAACAACCTGTTGCATGTTATTTCTATCGTGTTGTGTTTTCGTATAGACAGGTTTCACTGTCATATTAAGCCAAACAACAAATTTTAAATTACCTATTCACTATGGGATCAAACGCTTCCACTGTATTCAGGTATGTGTTGCCATTATGACCTCCAACTGCAAAAATTTTCCCCATCAGTGTTGCTATGCCAACGCCACCCCTCGGAGTTGTAAGCTCTGCCACATATTCCCATTTGTTACTACGTGGGTCAAACCGCTCCACCGAGCTCAGTGGAGAGTTGTCATCAAAGCCACCTGCAAAAAGTCATCACATTATCAGTTTTTAGCCACTTCCAGCGCTGGTGATATCCAGGACTGACGTTATCAGCCTGTTCTCAGCATTCAGTGAGCTAGTGTCCAGCTCTGTTTCTTGACATGAATTTTATAAGCTCCTAAAAATGAATCTGACAGCTCTCCCTCCTGTCACTGTATAGGCATCACCAAGAGTGACAGTTTTCTTCTAGTTGAGTTGCAAGGAGAGGTATTTCTATTATTTTCACCTTGAATTCATCTTACACATAGTTAAAATGAAACAGCTCCTCATTTAGAATAGAAAATAACTAAGACCAGTAAAAGAATGGTCCTGATCTTAGTTTTTGGCTTAAGCAAAACACACTCTTGTGGTGTTTTCGAATTACAGCATTGCTGAATACTTGACTAGGAAAAAATCCTCAAGTAGGGTTTCAGTGATCCATCCCCCTTGCTGGGGCAGATGTCAGAGGAGCATTTTACTCAAAACTTTTTCAGTCACTCAGGATAATATACAAGGCAGAGGTTTGCACCTCTCACTGCATCATATCTACCTGGCATCTTCGTCCCTCGGGAAAGCAAGTGCAAAGTAGAGCAGAACAAGACAGGCCTAGGACAACAGGCAGTGGAATAACTGTGTGAAAAAGCTGCTGTTTATACTCCAAATAGAACTACAGTGCTTTAAAAGTCTGTGAACTTGAGAATCATTTTCCTGAAAGGAATCATGAGATCAGTGAACCTCAAGAGGATTTTCTGTATAGACACATTGTCCTGAACAGTGTAGCCCTTCGGAAATGTGGGTTAGACACAGCTTTTTATCTCCTTGCTCACAGATCTTTGTTTAAGCATGGCCTGGTTGTGCTTGCTTGCTTCTCCTGCCCGAGAACACAAAGTACAGGTCAGGCCTATCTGTTCCCTAGTTCCTCTAGCAACAATGGCCTCTTCCAAATGCCAGCACTTGGCAGAAGCAGCACGGCAAAATGCCACAGCCCTACTCACCAACAACATACAGGCAGCCGTGGAGCTCGCTGACACCATTGCCAGCTCTCCGCTGGCCCATCTCTTTCACTTCTATCCACTTATCCAAGTGGGGATCATATTTTTCCACGCTGGAAAGAGATGCTACACCATCATTGCCACCCACAGCATAAACGTGGTTCTGGAAAACAGTTGTATCAAGAAAGATTATTTGCAATCTATTTGTATATACTCAGCTTTTCCTAAGTAATGTTAAAATCACAGGAGAACATGGTATATCCATACAGTCCTGATTATTTACTTTAAGAATTCCAACAGCGGACTTAATTATCTAACAAGTTGTAAATTTTGTCTTCCAATTAAAGAAATGAAAAAGTTACATAGTGTTGCAGATATTTCGCAGAGCATACATGGCGATGGGAAATAAAGTGCAGATGCCTTCAGTACCTTTAAACAGAGTAACCATGAAAACCAGAGTCTCCCAAACAAGACCTGAAGCATTAGTCTGATGTTGTTAGAAGGGTCCTGGTACTTGCTCCCAGTCCCTCAAACACTGTTGGAACAGGGAGTGCAGTTCAATTTGAGATGTGCCTTATCCGAAATAGCCTCACCTTTTACCCAGTTACATAGGAGTTTGATGACTGGAGGTGCTCAGACCCACCAGCTGCATTTTGCTTAAAATCTTGTGTTCTGCCCCCAGACTTGGGAGGAAACAGTCACTTACCACAAGGGCTACGGAGCCAACTCCTCCCCTGGGAGTGATCATTGGGGCGACCGCACTCCATCGGTCAGAATCAATGTCGTATCTTTCCACATCACTGAAGCAAGTGTTGTCATCTAAACCTCCTATCGCGTAAATGGGGCCACCAAGGGAGGCGAGAGCGATTCCTCTCCTAAGAAAACCACAGTGCAAAAGGGAATGGGAAAAATACATCAAGTACAATGTCACCTGACTGGCACCCGTTTCAAACTATGGGGAAAAAAGTAATGACCATTTTGAAAGTGAAGTTGATAATAAATAATGACCAGGGACTGTGGCTGGCCTCTGCACACCTGTGTCAGTCTTGCAGCTTTAGCCTGAAAGTCTTTGGTATGTTTGCAGCCTCCCATTAGAGGGGCTCTAGTTTGACCTTAACTTTACCTCAGCTCTCCCAGGCACCTTTGTGTTATTGTGTGATCCACAAACAGGAGCGTTGCAGCCAGAATATTTTAAGGCTGCAGAGAGACAAACTCCTGTTTGGGTTCTTTTTTTTTTAAAAAAAAAAAAAAAGCACGGTGTCATGGAATGCTGTTTTGACTGAGTATCACCTAAGGCCCAAGTCCTCTACTTACATGGTTGGATATATGAAATTGTTGTTTGATTTTGCTATCTTGGTGCTGAATTTTACACCTCCTGTCTTGTTTTATTGAGTCTGACGGAGAACCAAAACCTGCTGGCTTTATCTTTGTTGGTGTAGCTGCTGCTACAATTTGGGAATTATTTTAATACATATTAAAAGGCAAACCTGTGCTGGATAGTAGATGACTGAACTCTAGCAAGAATTAAATGCAATTTCTTCCATTCTGTTATTTTCTATTAAGTCTGTGGTAAAATAGTTGACAGATTTTTTTTTTCTGAGTCTTCCAATAGGAGAGTACCATCAGTACTACAAAAGGAAAAGTGTGTTCTGGAATATAAGCATTAAGTTTTCCCTTGAACTAGCAAGACAGGTGATTTACCATTTCACTGAGAACATTTTCGTCTCATTACACAGAGGACAGGTTGGAAGATGCTTAGGCAGGAGCAAGGGAGGCACAATCTTTTGCGGCAATATCCTGGGCTTATCTTAAATTGCCTCGGCAGATAACGGTCAGTGCTGGCAGTTTTTTCTCAGCTAAGTAAGGGGACATCACCTCCGTTGATGTGCCGTGAATGGGAGGAGTGGAGCGTAGCCAAGGCACAGCGACCCTTTAATTTACCAAGGCACTGCATAAGAAATGCTACAGAAATTAGCTAGGGCTGATGTTTGCAGAGAGTATGCCCTGAGGTGGTGGCAGGGGGAGGAAGAGGAGCAAGAAACTATGTTCTAGGAGCTTGGGTCTTCTACTTTGATTAGGTCACGGCTACAAATAGCTTTAGGACTTTGCCACACTCAGTATTTTACTCCTACTTGTACACAATGCAAATTAAACATTACAACAAATTAAAAAACAGAATGTAGAAGTAAGGAGGTTGATTTAATGACATTAGAAACAAAAAAATACAAATCTCGCAGTCCAGTAGCTCCTTAAAAGAATCTTAAATGTCAGAAGGCAAGAAACGTTCTCAGTCTGACTTTCAGCATTTTCGTGCTTCTGGCCTTTTGTGGCAAAAACATAGGCAGCTATTCGTTTCCTGGGCATGAAGTATTTCACTGTGCCTGTTCTGCTGGCAGTTATCTTGCTCATTTTTAAAAAGAACAAAAGCCCCACAGAGCCCATTAATCAGTTTCAAGTTCTTTATTGGGCATAGCAGAAAGGCCCTGGCTGTCAGAATGTAAGTACAGCTGGAGTTAGGAGACCTCTCTGCTCAGAAGCCAGCCCCCCCAAAAAAAAGAAAAGGATAAAAGAGCGACAAAAGAAAGCCAAAATGTAAACATAACCCATGTTCCCAGCCAGGACCTCTCCCTGGAGAGAGCGATGATGCAGTTTGGCACTGGGAAATACCTGTAATGTGTTATGCACAACTTTATGTCTGTGCAAATATGTGATGTATGCAAGTATGTGATGCAGATTTGTGTTTGCTTTACAGCTAGTAAATAAAGGTGTTTAATAGCATAAAGAATCAAAATAGGAAAAAAAAAAATCCTAAAGATACCACAGTTTGGAACCCAAAATAGAGGCAGGACAGCCATGATGTATTTCAGCATCAGCAAGAAATGATATATCACAGACTAAGACTTAAATTTTGGATCACAGGACACATACCTCTTCGTGTTCATTGATGCCTTCATCATCCATTTGTTTGTGAGGGGATCAAATACTTCCATGCTTCCTAAGTGTTCATTTCCATCATGTCCACCTACTGCATAGACTTTACCTGAAACACACACACCTCTTTCAATACAGAGACTGCTTGGCAACATTTCAGTTTTCATTTAGGTAAGTGGAGACAAAAAGCTCAAATAAAGGTTAAAGTTTTCAAATGTTTTCAATATCAGGATTTTCCTAAGTACAGACGTTACATTTTTATATGCAGTGCTCAACCAGAGATCTGTTCTAACATGGGCTTTTATACAAAGCGTGAGATATATAGACAAAAAAAATCTTCCGATAATTTGAGTACTGAAGGTCAGATCAGTTTAGGATATTTATATCAGTCACTTTGAATCTTCTATGGGGGGAAAAATATTATCTCTGTTCTGCTGCAGCAACACAGGGGCTACCATGAAGAAGGGGAAGTTGTACTGTGGGTGCTAAGCTTTCTTAAGTAATGTTAAAATCACAGGAAAACGTAGTATATCCATACAGTCCTGATTATTTGCTTGTCTTTTAAGAATTCCAACAGCAGACTTAATTATCTAATAAGTTGTAAATTCTGTCTTCCAATTAAAGAAGTTAAAAAGTTACATAGTGTTGCAGATATTTTGCAGAGCATACGTCCATGCTCTGGACTGCATGGATCTGGTTCCAGAAGATGAAGACACATCCTGGAAGAGGTATGGGCTTAGTGACTTGCCTGTACGGATTTAAGTATGAAGGGAGCTAGTAAGAGTACTAACAAGTTCTGTGTGACTCTGCTGTGTAAAGCCATTTATTACAAATTAATTAAAGAAAAATTACATCACCTATCAACAGTTCAAAGAATCATAGGATGGTTTGGGTTGGAAGGGACCTGAAAGATCATCTAGTTCCAACCCCCTTGCAACAAGCAGGGACATCTTCAACTAGATCAGGTTGCTCAGAGCCCCATCCAACCTGGCCTTGAACCCTTCCAGAGAGGGAGCATCTACCACCTCTCTGGGCCACCTGTGCCAGTGTTTCCCCACCCTCACTGTAAAAAAATTTCTTCCTTATATCTAGTCTGGATCTATCCTCTCTTAGTTTAAAACCATTAACCCTTGTCCTAGCGCAACAGGCCCTACTAAAAGGTTTGTCCCTATCTTTCTTATAAGTCCCCTTTCAGTACTGGGAGGCTGCAATAAGATCTCCCTGAAGCGTTCTCTTCTCCAGGCTGAACAACCCCAACTCTCTCCATTCACAGTAACGTTTTTCCAGTAAGTGCACTCTCAGATTCTTTCAGAATCAAAAACCCCATGGGGAAGCTTTTACTAAACTGAAGAATGCCCAACAGTTCAGCCATTGCAAGGCAGATTTATTAAGTACTGATTCTAGCAAAAGGAGCAAACAAGTCGCTTTTGAATAGGGTTGCTTGAACAGGGTTACTAACCTCCCACAGAGATCACACCCACGTGCCTTCTCCTGCTGTTCATTTCAGGGCCGAAGAACCAGTTGTTCTTACTGATAGAGTAACATTCAATGCTGCGAAATGGGTCACCCGATCCACCTCTACCACCAACACAGAACAGCACACCTGAAGAAGAAAAACAGGTTTCCAGAAAACTAGCAAGAAGACGGGGGGCCAGAGTTGTATAGCAGAGTGAACTGAAAATTACATAGTTCAGGAGGTTGTATTTTGCTTCAAGGGGCACAGTCATTGCCCTGCGTAATTGGATGCTGGATTTTGGCCTTTGCTTGGCATGCTGCTATAGCAATTCACTACCTGTGCTCTTGCAAAACCAGTGCATATTCTAAATATAGTTTTCGTGATTTTGCTCAGGGAGATAAACAGATTGTTAAATGTAGCAATGTAAAGATTGGTATTTGCAGTCTAATATTCATCACTCACTTTTGGTGTAGGTTTGCCAAAGAGTTTAAAAGTTAGCTCAACCTTCTCACACCAAAAGGTAAAGTGTCCGCTGGTTTTGGTATAGCTTTGAGCATACTGCCTGGTCATAATACACTTAACAGTTCTAGCTTTAATACAGATGCAGCCCATCAGGACAAACAAATAATGCCTTAAAGAAAGAAAATGGCTGCTAAAGTTCTGCTAGGAAAAAGCAGCACATCACATTCCCTAATTACCCAAGAGGTACACAATGGCTTTCACAATTTTGCGTGACGTCATTAACAACCATTTATACCGAGCTATGGAACCCTGCACAGATGTGCTGCCTTTTCTCCACACCACTCCCTACGGGATAATCAGACACACATTTAATTACCAGCAGTCTGCTTCCTTGGTGTTGTGCGAATGGAGTACTCAAAGTCTGGCACTGCCCTGCTGCTCAGGTGAAGGTGGTAGTTTCTTGCTTCATCCAGCAAATCCCTACATTTTAGATTCTGCTTGACAATCTCTTCCTTTGCCACAACACCCATAAGGAAACAAATGGGCAAGAGAGGCAGACGTACCTGACAGAAATGAACAGAGTTGGAGTAACTGGCTGGGTCTCACCGTTTGCAGTGACGCACGCGTTACAGATGGCAGCATCTGAGCCAGCTGCCAGCCACACGCTCTTCACTAAAAAGAGCGTCTTTTTTTTTTTTTTCCAGAATAACAGTGATACAAACAGTTCTTTTTAGTGACAAACGTTTGCTACAACCATTTGCATTTAAGCAGCAGTGGAGAACTGTCCCTTGGCCCAGGCTGAGCAGAGGAAGGAGAAGTGCCACTGCCTGTACTGCAACTGCACCTGCCCGGCACGATGCAGGCAGCATTGGTGACTTCACAGGACAGACCATGTCAGGTTAGTCTGCTGAGGGTGTGAATTTTCACCTCATTGCTATGCCAGCGTAAGAGGGCTTTTGCTAGAATGGTTCATTTTCTTTGGGTGGCAAGTCAAAAAGGAAACGCTGTCAGCATGAACTAAGTGTCTATTCAGGAGGTATTGCAAGCGCAGTAATACCTTTCTCTACTGCGGACTTGACAAGACTACAGGACTTAGAAAAAAAAAGAAAAAGTTGAGAGCTAATAGTTTCCTTCCCCAAGTCCTTCCTGCGGTTCCCCAGAAGAGCTGGTGACCAGGCTGAGGAGCAGAAGGCTCTTTCTGGGTGAGGCTTGAGGTGGTCGCTGCCCAGAGCAATCCCCAGTGGCAGGACAGATCCAAAAGAAGGTCAGCCTCTCCAAGGCTGCCTTGAAATATCCTCCTCCCCACAGTCATTCATTTCAGCAAACCTTTCTTTTGTCCTTGTAAGAGAAACAGCGAGGAATATGAAGTACAATCAGCTGCAAAGGTGGGACAGGTGTTAGCAGGGGGGAACTGAAGCTAAACCACCATCTGACTTCCTACGGTTTGGATGCAGCTCCCAGTCAGCTCAGCAGCAATGGCGAGGAAGTCCAGTATCTCCAGTTCTTCTCAGAGCAGCAGGATAGTGCTGTTCTATGGCTGACAAGTGTCCGTGTCTTCAAGTAAGCAAGTGTCTCTACTGCTTCTTCCTTACCCACTTGCTTTCAGTCCCCCTTCTTCCTTTACTTTGGCCCAGCTTATTTTAGTCTGGTTAAAAGCACCACCAGAGCCCTCCTAACATTCATGAGGTTTGCGATGTGGTAAGAACTCAAGGCTGACCAATTCAGAACCTCACTGTAACAACGAAACCCATAAGGCTGATTAGGATGTGGATAATAATTGTCCAGAAGCCCAGTCACGTTTTCTGCTAGCAGTAATGGCTCCATATACTCTGGCAAATAACCCATATTTACCGGAAGGGGTTTACTTCTTCATTTCTTTGTTCTAGATTCTGGTTTCCATGAACAGAATAAAGCAGTTAATCTCATCTGCTAGCATAACTGAACAATAAAAATCGATCTTTTTTAAAAAAAAATAAATCTCAAATTATATTGCCTGTAAATGTAATTGTAGCGTACTAAAGAAGGGGGGGGGGGGGGGTTGTACCAAAAACCTCATGCTAGTCTAGATCAAACTGAAGGTTTTTGGAAGACAGTTAATAAACAGTTGTGATCTTCTACCAGAAATGTGAAAAATGATGCATGAAGACAATGACAGCAGCACGTTAGTGGGCCTCTTGTTACTCACATGATGCCAATATTAGCAATTCTGTCAAATGCAAAATATTCCAGGTCAGTGACAACTGAAACAGCACAGTTGATCCTACCTGCTAAGAAACACAGGACGTTTTGCAGAGCATGGCATGTACCCCCCCCTCCTCCCCAGCAGAGGTTCTCCAGACCTGTCTCAAATACTGGATTTTAAACTCCCATAAGTAGCACATATGGAGCTTGGATAACTGAAGTACCTAAAGCTTTGATGGGAGGAGGTCTGACGGGTGTTTAATTAGGTTCAGCTGAGTGACCTTTTGATACCTGTACATGTTTCTTTCAGAAGCAGTAGACTTGTATGAAGCCTAGACAATTAAAATGCAAACTCCTTTCAGATCTTACAGGTAACCAGCAGTGCCAGCCTAGTGAGCATTAAAGGGTCTAGTGTGCATTTCCTAGCCTGCTTGCAGATCTAACACGTTTTTGTTAATTGTTAATGTCCTTTGTTAATTAAATATACAGAACATTCTAGAAGTAGCACAAATTGATGTGACACGTCTCTGTTACAGTTTTACTTTCCTAGCCATGTCAAAAACCTCTTCAACAGCTTTGCTCTCCTTTCTTAGATACAACTACTTACTAGGAAGGGAAGTGAGTGTTTCAGGCTGTAGTAGTATCAAACCAAGTAATGGCTTTCTGCTCTCCACTGTGTGCAAATTGAAGAAGTTTCTGCTCTAACACAGATGCAGCTTTCTGTTGGCTTCCCACCCCCCAGCCATGAGCATAGAGTACTCTTCTCTCTACAGAAACTGGAGGATATGACTTTTTCCTAATATATTCCAGAGATCTAACCTGCTTCCACTGTCAACTCACAACTGTGAATGCCAAGATGAGGCACCAACTGCTAAGCATGTTCTTCATCTTGAGATCTGCCTATGTACAAAGTTGATTATACAACTAAACCAGTGATGACACAGGCACCCGGCACCTCAGTCCGCCCTACCTGCGCAAGTATTTCATCCAGCCACGTAGCATGGTGCTGTGGATTGGCTAGCAGCCACTTGATAGCAGCATTGTAAACTTGCTTTTCATTTTCAATGTTCAGGTCGCTGGAGGACAGGAGTTTATGGAGGTGCTGTGGTGACATGTTCACAAAGTCTTCGCACTCCACCACTTCTGTAAAATGCTCACAAGCGTACTGATCGGCCATGTCCATCAAGTCAATGCGGTTGTGACTCTCGGCAAACGCCCTGACTGCCAGGCAGTTGGAGGGATGGAAGTGCAGCTTCATGTATTCACAGCATGCCTTGGCTACCAGTTCCACCTGAAGAATGCAAGCAGCATACAAGAGAGGCTGGACGTTATCCACCGTCAGAGTAAGCCGGGAGGAGTACACAAACTTCACTAGGTCTTCTATTGCATCGCCATCAAAGTCCCTGATCTCGATCAACGTCTGCTTGGCTTCAGCCATTTCTGAAAGAAACATGGCTCTGAAGTAAGGTATAACACAAGCTAGCACCAGCTTGTGGCAGGAGATAAGCTTTGAACCAACCTGAAAAAACAAACAAACAAAAAAAAGCCCAATCTTTTACTGGAATGCAAGTTTCAGCTATGGAAGGAATTCAGTTAAGCTGAAATAAGAATTCTGAACTCGATATGCATTGAGCTACTGTATTTTGTTCAAACAAATTAACTCCATTTCCCTGTGCTTCTGATATTGGATCAACATTATTCTAAGCAGATCTGAGTTGTAACTTGTATGCCAGCATAGGGCAAGGCCATAACACAAGGAAGCATTAATCCACTGAACTTGCATTTCTTTAAGAGCCGTATTCTATTTTTAAAATTAATCATCCTTAGGAACCTTCTAGATGCATCATGGAGACAGGAGGAGACTGCTAGGGACTTGTCTGGTTTATGTGCATTCAGATACTTGGGGGGGGAAATTATAAAGTGACATTTTCAGACTACTGAATTAAAACCTCTGGACTTTTACAACTATTGAGGAATTGAGAATGCTGTTTTAGAAGCAAATTCATGTAAAACCACTGTAATAACAGCTGTTACAGGGATTATTAAAAGTTACCAATCACTTCAAGACTTTTAGAAGCTGTTAGCCACAAGAGATAGTGTGTTTCCCATTAAGACAAGGTATTGTTCAAAATTCTGATCAGAAAGTGCAAAATAAGCTTTTCACTTACAAAAATCTAGAATTCCATGACATTGAAAGAGAATGTAAATATGGAAGGTAAATGTAAATTAAGTAAATCCACTACTTAATTGTGTTACAGGAGTGCTTTTTTACAGCCTTTGTCACTCTGCAGTCTGCACTAACATAATGTGATGGCCATGTTAAGCAACCAGTTTCCCCAACAGACTCGAATTACATGTTCATTTTCAGGTGGTGTTACAGTGAGCTGTCTTGCAAGTTAAAAAGAAAAAAAAGGATGTTAAATTATAAAGGATACTTTGGATTTTTTTTTAGCTCTGATTCGATACACAGTTGTTCTACCCTTTTTAAAAGTGTGCATTATTGACACCAGTGTAACCTGCCTGGTGAGCAGTAACTTGAGTACAGAAAGCAAACACCCATGCAGGAGTATGCAGATTAAACAAAACAAAAAGATGGATGGTTCAGCGTGAGTTAACAAGATCACTCCAGAAGGAACAGTTCATAGACCTACCAAATGAACAAAACCCAAACCAGCAGGAGAAAAGCAGCTGGTATGCACCTGCCACTCTCCATCTCTTAACAGGGAGCTGTTTGTATGACAGCAGCAGTACAGGAGGTGGAATTCCATATGTTAACTCCTTGGAGCAGAGGAAGTCTCCGTGTGCTCCCACAGATGATCACTGTTACAGTGTTGGCACTCCAACTGATGCAAAAACATGCTACCAGCTGGTCTGCTGTATCAGGGAAAGCTCTGAGGCCATTCTCACCTCCAGAGCTTTTTATTCTGCCCATCATCCCATGCTGTCTAATCAGACTTTTCTTTTGAATGAAGTGCCCTCACTCTTTTGACCAGATCTGCTTCATTTTAAAGATCTAGCATGTTCCTGGTATTTCAAAATCAGAGTTCCCCTCCAGTTATGAACTATCATATTTTAAGAGCCAGAAGTTAAATCAGTACTTGCTCTGACAACAGCAGTGCCTCAGTTGCTTACTATCAGAGGTCACACACAAAAGCAGAAAGTTCAGTAGATATGTAGTTATTCTTAAAACATGAGAAATGCCTGAGCACTACAGAAAGAAAAATCAAGCCCTCCAGAAAACCCTAGTTCAAGATACAGTTACCAGTTCCTTGAAAATCAGTGATTTAGGAAACCTTATGGTATGTTGCTCCATAGATGACACTCTACCTGAGGGCTGGAAGCCCAGTCGTGCAATCTAATATTCTTAGATTACCAAAGTAGCTCCACACAAATAATACAAATGAACATTAATACAAAGCCTAATTTAGGGCAAGTTAAATTGCAGCCACAGTAAGCCTATTTGCCAAGGCAGGTTTCCCTAGCAGGAGAATATGTTTAACTGTGTTTATAAAACAAGACTTTCTGCCTTTTTGGCAAGGGTGAGTGGAAAGGGAGAAAGGTGAGGCTGAGGTCAGGAAAAAGAAAGAGGAGGGTTGTTAATGAGTTCTCTAACAGAGAAATGTTCTTGCTTGTTCTACTTCTGTTGTGCACTGGGGTGGAAGGGAGAGAACCCCTCTTCCTCTTGGAGATTTCCATTGTCTCCCAGTTTTAGAAAGATGAAATGCCTACCAGAGGGGCACCAGGGACACACATCTGTCAAGGATTTTCCTAAGAGTAAAACTGTCAGGCAAACAATTTCTCTTAAAGGCATCCATCATTTGAATCATATCTCCTATACTAAGAACATCTCCTTTTCTTAAATAATTCTCTCACACTACTAAGTTGCCTAGCTAAGCAACACCTAATACTTGTAGGTGCTGGAAACCAGTTACAGATGCTGGATATAAATTTACTGTGATCAGGATATAAGTAATATGCAGCTGAGTAACAAAGAATGCATTAAAGCAGTGCTATCCAAGTCACAAAACTGGTTTCATCCTCCTTTATTCTTTGATTAGCTGTAGAACATAACTGTCTGGGTTGTTGTTTTAGGTTTGGGGTTTTTTAATTCTTTGAGAATGTTGGAAGTTAGATTTGTTCCAGAAATCCTGTTTGCTAGGAAATATCTAGCAGAGCAACACAGAATACAAAAGTAGAGATTAAAATTGGGGATGAAAGTGTGTGAGAACAAAAGAGGCTACAAGGAGCTGAAACTGCGCAGTGATATATCGATCAACTGTGGGAACTTGCTCAGAGACAAGTTGGGTGAGGTCAAAATCAGGCACTTGCTCTCTTAGACTGCCACTAACTTAAGTGTTTACATTTCAGTTGTAAACTTCCTAAATAAGAAAAAAACCCACGAGCATATCTAGCAATGCCTTAGATCCAGCAGCTATTCTATGGCTTCCATACCCCTGCCCAAATTCATAGCCACTCCCAGCACATGTATTTGTAGCTTAATCTCAGACTGTTAAGTGCAGTGGATGTGTGACAGTATCACCTTCAGTGTAACGTCACAGAGCTCTCCAGCTTCGAAGAAGTGAAGAAGAGAGCGGTGAAAATCCTTCCATGCCTCATTTGCTTCAAATACAAAGACATCTTCTTCACCGTCACTGTTGGAAGACCTAGTTTGCTGCTGCTGCTGCCGCCTTTTTCCCTTTATGAGATGTTGTTTTGCCTGCTCTGGGACCATGGATTCTGAAGCCATTGGCTGTTTCTTCCTTTACTGCGTGAATCTTCAAAAACTCCTGCCAAGAGAAAATCCAGCCCATCAGGAGTCAAGTCCTAAAAAGCAGTGAAGTTCTGTTCACCTTCCTGTTTAAAAAAAAAAAAACAAAAAAAAACAAAAAAAAAACAACAAACCAAAACAAATGAGACATTAGGTACTGCTAGTACCTAACACTTTGATTACATGTTAGAGGTACTACCTATAATCTTACTTGGAGAAAGGGTGGAAAAAGACCCACAGCCAAGAATTCTATGCAGGTATGTTTAGGAAAAGCCATTGTTTGTGAACTTGTTGCCCAAAAGAAAAAGGCAAGGCTGTATCTTTCACCATTCCTGCTCTCGTTGCTGCGGATGGCGGAGGAACAGAAAGGACACAGTCCACAAACAGCTGTGCTGCTGTGGTCCCTAAATAGCATCTCTCATCACTGCTGCCACAGACTATTGAGCTGACCCCGGCAGGTATTTTGTATGTACTTTTTACTCAGTTTTCCTAGGACTCTTCGAAAGCTAAAACAATCCTTAAGTGTGTTGTGCATTTATGCAAATGTAAGCAAAATATAAAAACCTCCTACAGAATTAGAGAACAGGAATTTACACTCAGCAACCTTATGACTGATTTACACAATAGCAACCTTATTAATCCAATAGATTGATTACCTAAAGCACATGTTATGCAAAAGTTTGATGCTGCTTGCTAGCTTTTATTTTAGACTGTTTACGCAGCTTAGCTCAAAATATTTAAGGTGTCTAAGATTTACACAGTTTGGGCTAAAGGAATCTTAGCTATACTGACATCACAGATTTCCCAGGGCTGAAAGAAAAATCAGGGATACCACAGACAACGGGGAGAAGGCTTTTTCTGCTTCTGTCACTCAAATATTTTACTCTTCCTGCTGCTGTGAGTTTCAGTTAGGTTAAGCTTGAAGTCCAGCTTTTTATTTGCAAAAAAAGTTAAACAGCAGGGGAAGAGCAAACTTTTTTCCAGTTCGGTATTTAAGATTCATCTCTGTGTGTCTAAAAGCCATGAAAGCCAACTCAGTGAGATTTAGGCTGTGCATCTGCATGCTTTGTGGAAGATTAATGAAGTCCACAAGAAAAAATGAAATACCATTTGAAAGCGTGGAGTTACTGATTCAGCTTACAAGAAAGAGTTCTGTTAGATTCTGGCAAGGGAAGCAAATGGATTTGTAAAGGTTTAGACAAAGTCTCTGGAGAACATATTTAGTAGCACGTTCTTCTCTGATGCTGGCTAGCTTTGGTTTTCCTGTTTTCTGGTTAATTTATTATGCATTCATCCTTCATTCTACACTAAGAGCTGATTGCTGTAGCTCAGTGATTTCTGCTCATGGACCCTGGTGTTGGAGGAAGTGGACTGACTGAAGTAACAAAAAATTCTTCTACAATAATCCCTAAGTTACATGTCTGGGAGCAGAACTGATTTTCTTCGTGGATGTTTTGAAAGTGTCCATGCAACTCCTCATGCATTGGTACCAGAGAAAAGAGCAGGAAGTGACCTGAAGCAATCATCATACTCGTTTCTGCTGTTGGTCACAGGGCTGTTGCCAGCTCCACGTCCTGTTTGGTGACAAGGCTGTTGGCTGCACTGGGCCAGGCAGGTTAAGGCAAGATCAGACATGGCTAGAATATTCATTAATGGTGCTGTAAGCAAGCCAAGTATTCTTCCTTTAAAAGGTATCTAAGAGAAAGATCTTATTTCTTCCAAAACCACAAAATAGCTCAAAGATATTATGGATCACAGGATCTTTGTATAGTTTATAGCAAGGAATACCTTTTTCTGCTGAAAACTTAACTTCTGTTACGCCAGATTTGACAAATTACTATACTGTTTTTCTAGTTCATTAGGTGGAAATATCTCAATATTTTGGTTCTTTTAACTTTGAATTAATCCTCCACTACTCATACTCACCACCTCTGCTTTGATTAACGTGCCCTTTTGAAGAAGTCACTACTCCACTGAGCTATGAAGCTAACACAGAGCTTTGGAGGCAACCTACTGAAGTTACAAAAGGGAACATAAGACAAGCAAAAGGATAAAGAGAGAAGTTGAAATGCTGTACAAGGGTTTTGAAAAGCATCATGTATTATTCATTCAGAGGTGAGATACAGCAACTTTAGCCTACACTTCTAGGGAACTCTTGCTTATTTTGGTCCTTAACTGACATGCTCAACTTCACCGCTCCCTAGCTATTCACACCTAACAGTATTTTTACAGCCAATTAGAAATGCCGCTTTCAGACAGAACTTCCACTGACTACTGAATGATAGTTCGCAGCTCCCAAGTCATAAGGTTTTTCCATCTGGCACATATGCTACATTTATCCTTGTGCTTTAATTGCAACTGCACATATACTTTCAAAAACTCTTATGTGTCTCACTGTGGAAGAGGCTGATGGCATACGTTTTACCTATTCTGGGTATGTCATTGTAAACACGAACATAAAACCCATGAGTCTTATGATAAATCAGTGCTGTCGGGGTGACTTTCTTTTAAATATTTTTAATAAACCGAGCAATAACACAAAAGCCAAACATAATGGATTTTAAGTAATGATCTTCATCCATATCTGATGCTTCTATCAAATGAAGCTCTTGGAGATGCTCTGAGTTCTCACCTGTAAGAGAAGTTGACCACATATTTGAATTTATATATTTAGTACATACACACTTGGTATTGCAGGGGAAGAAGCTAGAAATCATACCAGAGGAGATGAAGGCCATTAGTGAGGCACACAGCCATGTACGAGGGAGCTCCCAGTATGGCAATATCAAATAAGTATATGGGAACATGAGAGCAAGTCAGTTACTGTTCCTCAGGTAAAAAGTGTCTGCAATGTGTTAAAAATTAACATGTTTAATATAACCTTAAGGAAATATTCAGCTAGTGATAGTCTGACACACTTCAGTTTCATTTTGATGAGACTCTGTGACAGATGATAATATCTTAGATGAGATTTTTATTCTTCCCCCAAGTCACCAGTTCAGAGGCGTTTTGCTTCTGTGATACAACTTGATCATCCAAATCTTTTTAAGATATCTACCCACAAATCCTCCACTTGTTTTAATTACAGTATCTCACAGTTTGAGTCTTCAAACAAATGATAATCTACTCTGGAAAGTACCAGCTGTAGCCATAAGACAGCCGTAATGCTAAGTTTGAAGGATGGAGGGCCAGGTCACTGTATATATGCAGTTTGTTAACTGTATCTGGCTTGAGAATTATGAATTATATAATCTATTTGAAAAATCAAGGTATTTTCACAATTGGCGTTTAAGGTGCGTAAAGAGCCACTACCATACTTCTGCAGAGAGCCAGTCTTATCAACACGGTGCACTACTAAACACAAAGAGAAGTAATCTTACAGATGTAAAACACAATATTAAGATAATGTATTGAAATGTGTGATAGAATCTATCACAACCCAGACAGAAGGAGAGAACAAATATTTCCTTTGCAGAAAATACTGGTTTGGGCTGATCTGAATGCTTAGCTACAGGCCTTTACTGCTCTCAGATTTTAAACAGAACAGAAATGAGTTTTAGTAGTGCTTCAATCAAGATATTAAACTCTGGAAATCTGAAGGTCATGCAGAAGTCATGAAGTTCAGTATATTTTAACTCCACACCTACTCCTCCTTCCAGCTTCAAGTGGAAGGGTAAATAGTTTTGTCATTGCATGGCCTTAAAGGGATAGCATATGAAAAGAGCAAGAAGTTGTATTTTCATATCTTCAATTACACAGAAGTTCACTAGTTTAAGAACCAGTAGCTAGAAGGACTAATCAGGCTAATCATTTAAGTCAGCAGGCATGATGCTCTCTTAACTATGTACTAAGAATCCACAAACTGAGAAAGAAGAACCATTTACAGATTTGTTCCCCAAATCAACAGTAATGCAACAATAACATCCAAGTGTACTTGAGGTTAGTTTAGTACCGGGTGAATACTGCAGACTTACACATGGAGTCTTTCCTCTCTGGAGCAAAACACTACCACAGTCATTCAGAACATCAGTAACATGTGCTCCCTTTTCATCTTGGCAATTAAGTCATCCAGCCTCTGTACAGTCTAGAATTTTGAGTACACTAAGAGGGTAAGTGACCATCACAGAAAGTGACTGACTCTAAGGAAAGTAAAGGAAGTGCCTCATTCATAAGATCATCTGTTATTCCTTGTACACAGCTGCTTGACACTTTCCAGGGAGAAGTAACTGTCTGAATAAAAAAAACAAACCACACATTGTTTATAGCTCACCATTGTTTGTTGAGAGCAGGTCAGCAATTTTCTTTGTTCAAGTTAAATATTTAGAAATATTGATGATGTCTGCTGTTCCCAGAGCACAACTGTTCCAGACCCCTGAGTTGGCATTGTGGTCCTCAGGCAAAAGACCAAGGACCCCCTCCTAGCTATTCTTCAACTCCTCAAACTTAGAAAAGCAGGGATGGGACAAGCACAGGCACATTATCTTACATCTGCTGCAATTCAGACAACAGTAACATGCTAAAGCAAAGCGATTTTGATTCAGACATTCTAGCTAAATCTGAAACTGAATTAAGCGTAAAATTCCTCAAGTCACATGTACTCACGTTTCATAGAGGTAAAATACCTCAAATAGTTTTGAAGCAAAAAGAAATGGAAGACATTAGTGGCAGGACGTCACTCTGTTTTCCTGTGATGAAGTCCCAGGAATCCTGGCCAAAAAGCCATAGATGCTGGAGCACACGGCCTCCTCTCCCCGTCAGGTACCTTGGGAGACAGTACCCCAGAAAGAGGAGATCATCCTCATTTTTCCACTGACAGAAGGGAGGAAGACATTTCAGTGATATGAAACAGAAACAAAACCCAGACTCCCACTATAAGTGCAGCTAGGCAGTGTTCAGATGAGAGGTATTATGATAGTCATAAATCCAATGTTCTTTAGGAGCAGTGGTACTGAAGTTGGAAAAAAGAAGACAGAAGCCCAGGAATAATCAAGATGCAGGTTAAGTTTAACCAGCTACCCTGTATGTAATTTCAGTTACGCACCCACAAGATTAACAAAAAAATCACAGCATGATCTGTGCAGAGAACGGATCGCACAGAAAACAAAAGGGCCTTTTCATTGAAGGGGATGGGAAATTTGCCTTCTGTAGATGCAAAGTTTGTATGAGCAGAGAGGTTTTGAAAGTGACTCAACTACAAACAGACTTCATGCATATAAATATGTACAAGTTTGTATGTGTGGCTAGGTAAAACTTACTTGTCTAATACAGAGCCTGATGAGTCTCTCTGGGTGCTGCTGACCACAAGATTAGATAAGCATATGCAGTCACAAACTCTTCTCCAGTTTAATCTAGGTAACAGAACAAGTCTAGCTGTTGCCCTGCATTGTACTAAGAAAAATTTGAAAAAAGGGCAGTTCGCAGAGCTAATGAAGAGACAGAGAGAAGTGGAAAGGGCAGGAGGCAGCTGCAGTGCAAACTGCAGCCAAGTAGCATCTTTGGCCGGGACTGCACAGGCAGCTGTTCTCCGTTCAGTCAGGTTACAGCTGTATCACCAGGAAGGCACAAAGGGGTGAAAAAACTGACAGACAAAATAGTGGAGAAAAACCTCAGTTCTCTTCCCTTCTCCATTCACCAATTCCATCAAAGGAGTTATGGAAACCTCATGCAAAATGGCTCAGATGCTCATGCTAATTAGGTCAAATCAGAAAGGTTGGTAAACATGGGAAAGTTCAAGTTACACACTGAATTTACAAGCCTAAGCCTACTGTATTTTTCAGCAGAAAGTTAATTTAACAGGAAAAAAAAAATCAGAAACCACACACCTAACTGGTTTAGCGTGTTTAAAAACACCAGGTTTGCTTTTGTAGAAATTAATAAAAAATTTTCTTGGACAACACTACTATAAAATTTCTAGATCCTTTCAGTATTTCAAGGGTTCTTTGTAGCAAAAACTGACATATATTATTGTTTTGTGTTACCTGTCACACAAGTAGTTCAGAAAACAGTGCAATGGGTACAGTTGGCACCATCTTTCATCTGCTTCTATAACCAAAACCCCATCAATGCTGTAGACACACTAACAGTGAATGAGGATTGCTCTTTCTAGGAAAAATGCAACAGAGAAAGGACAGAAAAGGTGTTTTGTAGAGCATGAAAAGCATAGTCAGATGAATCTCCTTTTGAAAGTAGTTCTGCCTAGCAATCCCTTAATCCTTTTTTGAGATAGCTTCTCCACTGCTCATTTGTTCCAATATATGAATATGCTCAACAAAGTTCTGCTGAGGTTTAATCCCAGCTTCCATCAAACACCAGAAAGGCCAATTGTTTTTCAGGCTTTATGGGATGACAGGCTGGCAATTTAGTTCAGTTTTGCATAAGCAAAAACAACCAACCTAAAAACCCATCAGAAGCCCCAAAACAACAAAGGACTCTGCTTTGCAGATATAGGTGTACTTAAGAAGTGATTTATTTATGCAAGGTAACCTTGGGCATATCCAAAAAGTAGAACACAAAAGAAAAACCACTGCAAATCAGTGCAATTCTTGGGAGCATCAAGCATTGATAATGTAATAAAAATTTTAACTTTACATTTTTAAGAACACAGAACAGGCCCTCACCAAGAAGAGGCACTATTGTCTCCTCTGATGGACCTGATTAGAAATAACAGTAGTTTGTCTTCACCGCAGTGTTTAGTCCACTTCCTGGGAATTGTTAACAGAGAGCAAAATAATTTCTAAGTCATTTGCCACCTGCCCTTCATCCTAGATGTGTAACTCAAGGCATGGTATCCACCAGAGCATCCCAGAGCGGCAGCCAAACACCTTTTCCCATACACCCATCAGCCCCATCCTCTCAGGGCTCTCTGCCTTAGCTGGCAACCATCACCATATTCTCTCATCTAGAGTCAAGATTCACTGAGGCTGCAGGCTCACACTACACCCACAAGTCAAACGGCTCAAACTATAAGGCAATAGCATCTTCCTTTTGTCCCAGAGCTGTAAGGCTCCTTCAAAATCTGTTTGAAATCGTGAGGAGGCAGATGTAATACAAGATAAAAGTCTTCACAATGGAAGAAGCTACAGCTATTCATACAAGAAATTATCACAAAATCTGTTTGGTGAGGCCTGCTGAGGAAGAACTTAAGACAGTGGCTAACACATTACTGTGCTGCCTTGCATCATATTACTGGCAGCAATTACACAATGGTTGTGTTCTCTCATGACCACACTGATTAAACTTGATTTTACAAATAGCCATATAGAAAACTGGATGCCAGGCTACTGACATCTCACTAACAACTTATGAAATAAACCAGCTGATGAGTACACTGCTAATCACATGCTGTACAGAAACTACAGGTACAATCTCAGCATGTTACAAAGCAGACACACTTCTTAAGGTGGCATGAGAGTTCACACAGAGATTATAGGGGAATCAGCCCAAACTATCTTGAAAACCTCAGACCCAATTGCTTAAAGGTGGCTGAACCTTTTTCAGCTTAATCTCATCACAAGCAATCAAAGCCAGACATGACAGGCCTGCCATGGTTTTAGTCTGTTAACATTTGATGAGCTATTTTACCTGCTGTAGTACTTTTCTGTAGTCACACGTGTCAACCGTTTCTTGATTATATTTCCAGAAGCCTTTGCAACAGGCCAGGTATCTCTTCAGTTTTGCAACTTTTACTACTGCAAAATACATAGGAATGACTAGATAAAGGAGAAAACACAGATCTATGAACTAGGGGGCCCTATCTGGTTTGTGAACTACCTCCACACCCTTTATGGATAAAACCTTGATTAAATGGTAACTTCCCAGTAAGCAATCGGCTTGAGTGGACATGGGAAGGTGAAACCTATCAAAGCAGGAAGGAAACTCAAGAAGGCAATATAAAGAGCTGGTGGAGTTAGGGCATCTGAAATTCTCATTTGAAAAGGAAGGAGAGCCTAGGAGCCCTTGAGGCTCTCCCCATTTGCAGCAGGTAATTTCTTGCTGGCTTTTAACCCAACAAATAATTGGTTTGGGGTAACTGAAGTGACTTAATTTGTTATCCATTACAAGATGTCAATACTAAGCTGCCTGGGGCACTGGTTTCTTGGGCTGCAGTCTCCACAGCAGCGAATTACATGCAGCATCTTGAAACGTGTGGACTCCCAGCTCAGTTTATTTTCGTGTTTTTGTCTCCGTGCTTGAATCGTGGTAACGAAGAACTCCACGAGTGCCTCCCAAAGCATCAGCCCTCGGATGCTGAGCACAGCTAGCCCAGGCTGCGTGCCACGCTTGCCTGCTCTTCCGCGGGTGATTTGCCAATTAATCAATTCGAGGTTAATTTACAAGAAACCCACGCTCGGTTTGGGTCTCCGAAGCCGGGGGCTGCAATAACCGTTAGCAACGAGCGGGAGCCGGGCCCGTTATCGTTTCCCGTCCGGGGGGGAAGAAGCGCCTGCGGCTGGCGGGCGGGGGTGTTCCCGGGGTTACGAACGCGGAAGGCTGCGGGGAGGAGAAGAAACCATCGCGACCGACCGCGCCAAAGCAAGCGGGGCCGCTTCTCCTCACACCGGTGGGGGGGGGAGTTACAACACAGGAGGGGCAACCCACCATGGCGGCGGGCCCCGACCGAGCGGCGGCAGCAGGAGCGCGGCCGCGGGGGAAGGGCCCGGGAGTGGGGTGCAGCCCTCCCGCTGGCGGGGGGGGCACGGGACGAGACCCACCCAGTTCCCTCCCGCCCCGCTCACCTGCGCTGCCGGGGTCCGGCGGAGGGGCGCGCGCCCGCGCGGGGCAGGGCGGCGGGCCGGGGCGCATGCGCGGTGTGCGTGCGCGGGGGCGCGCGTGCGTGCGTGGGGCGCGTGGGTGCCGTGCGCCTTCCACCTCGGGGCCGCAGCGCCCCGGCGGTCTCGTCAGGCAGCGGACCGGCGGGGGTCTGCCGGTGTGACACGGCGGGAACGGCGCTGGGGGAGAGGAACGGCGGGGCGGGTTACAGCGACGGCGCAGAGCCGCCGCTGATGCGAGGGCAGGCCTCGGTGCGGCGGGGCTGACGTGCGTCGCTCAGCCCGCGCTTTGGGTCATCCCCTCGGGCAGAGGAGAACCGCGGAGGTCGGCCAGGGCCGGCGGCTGATCCCTCAGGGCCAGCTCCGCTCGCTTATCAAGCGGCCTATAAGAACAGGTACTCTTCTTGCTATAGTTGGTTGACTATTCTCTTTCCATTAGAGAGCGGTGTTTGTGAAAAATATATTTTTCCAAGCCAATTTAAAAAACCACCAACAACAAAAAAAACCCAAAACCAAAAAAACCCCAACACAACAAAATTTGCACACAAGCACTGCTGGAGCACATCCTCAGCCTCCATCCCAGGATAGTTTAACAGTGAAAATGAGTCTGTTGGCTTGCTATTGCCTCATAAACATCTTTACCTTTTTGGGTTCAATGTCACGTACCAAAGCTTATCTCCTTTCCTCTTAGCACATAAAAAAAGCTGCACTTCAATGGGAAGCAGAGGCAGGTGGAATAGTTCCCGAGAAATACCATTACCGAGTCCCACCAAAATCTGAATGAGTATGATCTCCTAGGTAATAGAGATCAGAGTGATCCCACTTCCTTCAAAATCTGAACTGCTCTTTCGTGAGCTCAGAGAGAGAAGGATCTAGGAGAGAGAGGAAAAGGCTGCCCCAGCCTCTTCCTCCCCACCCAACCACCAGCTCTAGCTTGTACGATGTATATATATATATATATATATATATATATATATATATATACGTCTCACACGGTGCTGCCATACACCCCCTTCGGTGCAGGAATACATTGCTCCATTACACACTTTCCCCCGGATATGTTTCAGCCTCGTTTGTAGTGCCTCTCTCTGCTTCTGGATCAATAAGGGTAAGTCTTGGTCCTATTTTGCTTAAAGCTTGACTTGAGAGCTTGAAAAGAGTTGGCTAGGAATGTTTTACAGGCTGTTGGAATCAAAGAAAGACCTTATTAAAGAAATACACACCCTGGGAAGTACGGAGTCTTCTTAAATAACTGCCTTACACAAAAGCAAGCACAGCTAGCCGACTGAAAAAGCCCTCCACCTCCAGCTAAACAGCTCAATAGTGTTTCCAGTTACATACTGCAGAGTTGAAAGCTGGACTCTCATGCTGCATGCCAAGCTCACCTCTATAGAGGTGCATAATAATTTTAGGATTTCCTTTTTTTTCCTGAATACAACACAATTCTTCTGAAAAGCAGGAAGGCATTTTATAACTCCATGCTTTTCTGAGAATGAGTGGCTGGAGGTTTACAGTTCCACACAGAATACACGATGTTAAAGAGGAAATGCACATTTATTTTGGAGATTTTAAGGGCAAAAATGTCCAACTAAAGGACACTGCTATTTGAGCTGGCCTGTTTAAGAAAGAGCCAGAACACTATCCACGGGAAAAGGGGGATAATTGTTATTATCTAAAATATAACTATTTAATGGGTTTGGGTTGTTATTCCCCAAGCCCCTGCCATGTTATTTCACAGAGGTCAGAGATGGTGAAAATTCAGGAGGCAGCAGCTCAAATGATTACAGGATGGGCTGAACTGCCCAGGGTGCGCTGATTTTGATCAACGCTAAAGGTTTTGAATTTTGCATAAACACATCTCAGAAAATTCCAATTCAGCAGTGCCTTAGTGGCTCTTTTTTTGAATACAAAAAAACCCCAAGCAAACCTCCCCATATCCATCCATGTGTTTGAAAGATACTCACCTGTACGTATGTGGCAGACACACTGCTAGCTGTGAGCAGTTTCCAGAAGTCTCTGACTGGCCAAACAGACCCATACGGACAGAGGGTTAAGGAGGGGGCTTAACAGCAGGTCTTGGGAACCACAGGTACACAGCCAGTGGTCTGATGGGAGTAAGTTTGTCGGAGCTTTCTGTTTTGCAGTTTTCTCCTTGCCTTCTACTGGAGCACACACTTGTATTCTTTATTGTCCTCATAATTTCTACATCATAAGTCCACTATGTCCAGCCTGGCAGCTGCTTTACTTCCCCAGACTGATTCTCTTCAAGATGAAAGCTTGACACTTAAGAAGTTGTAGGATATCTTACCTCCCAGGTTCCTGAGACAAGCACTGGGGATTGGAGCAAGGTCATCGTTCTGTTCTGTAAAAAGGTAGGAGGAATCAGTGGGTAGACTGCTATTCTAAATGAGAAACTAACGCCTTTGTGCTCTTATTTCTGGTTTTGAGAGTTAGCGATACTGCTTGTAATGTATTGTGGCTGTCATCCAATGCCCCTGGAAACCACCAAAAAGGCCCCTATTGACTTCAGTAATAGTTTGATCAGGCCTTCAACCCACAAAGATGCCACTGTTTAGTTTTGCTGCCACTGGGGGTTTTGGCACAGTGCTCCTCTCCTGCCCTCAGATGCATATATCTACTAAGTCCTTACAAGCAGTGATTTACATGTGTGATGTATAATCTCTGATGACAGAAAGATGTTACCTTTTCCCAAATGTGGAGAGACTTTGAGACTGGATTCCTGGCGCTCCATTGTGACTGTTCTGGTAAATGCTTTTTCTCTGTTCTGTTAGTAATTATAAAATAACTTACATGATTGAGTTCTCTTAAAGACTGGAGTGTAAAACTATACCGGTTCATTGAGTAAGAAATTGTAGAATCAGAAAACATCTTTTAGAACATGCAGTTAATATTTATATAATTGCACTGGTTAGGAATTATACTGTAGGAAATGGAAATCTGATTAGTCTCATAATGTATTTAATGAAGTTTTTTCAGCCATCTCCTTAGCTCTGCAACAATAATTTAAGAACACAAAAGACTAGCCTCTGTATGCTATGATGGATGATGTGTATTAGTAGTGAAAGGGACAGACTCCCAAGCTTCAGACTGTATCTGAAGTTAGACAATGTAGAGCCTATGGAATTGAAAGTTCTGTGGCAGGATTAGTGATAATTTAAAATAATCTACAACAAAAGAATAAAACCTGGATGGTTGCTAAGATAGTTGGTTGGTTGGCTTTAAGGAATCTGTAAAACTTCGATACTTTATCTCCTTGCCATAAAGGCTTACTTATTAAACTGAGAAATGCAACGAATTACAACACAGCTTCTTAAAACAGTCCTTTATTGTCATGTATCTTTCTGCTGTCTATTTTTAATACATCCTGTATCCAGGATTAATGTTAACAAATTAAGGAATAGTTTCCAACTGTGCCCAGTCAGGCAACGGATAGAGACTTTTTAATCAAGCAGGAATGCTTTGAGAACAGGAGTGCCCTCTGAAAAATGAATTTAAAAATATTGCTATGCCCTGATAGTAACAATTCTTTAAAAAAAAAAAAAAAAAAAAAAAGAGAGAGAGAAGCAGGTATATGATTAAAGAGCCAACTGTGAAAGCTTAAATAGAGGTGGGGTTTTTTCCAGTGTTATTCTTCAGGGGGAAAAAATGAAGTTCACTTGGTCCAAAAGAGAAATCATGGCCTGACAGCTCAGAGACAGGAGGTAAACATGGGTGAAAAAGATCTTGGGTGTTGAGTGACTGTGGCTTTGTGTGCTAAGCTCAGCTAAATCAGTATATGTCAGATATGCCTACAGGGTGACATCTTGCAGGAGTGTAAACACCTACCTTGAGGAGGCTTTGGATAGAGACTGAATGCCAGATAGTCACACCTTGCCAAGAAGGTGTCATGCACTGAGTATAGGTTTGCACTGTGTCATTTGGCACCGTCCAGGGATCCTTGAATTAACTGTGAATTAAGAACAATCCCTTTCCCAAATGTGTTACTACAGACCTGCACTAACACAGCTGTCCCACGCCAGACTCCAAGGTAGCAGATAAGCATGGGGCTACCTATATGTGCAAAACATCTTTTTCTCAGTGCCTTTGAGCTAGCACTGAGGTCGCTCAGCATTGCACAGCACAGACATTATATAAAACTGCCTTTAGAGTTTTGAGGATCATGCTTTAGGATTTGGTTGTCTGCAACCTATATTATGTTAATGTATTGTAATGTATTTTGTAATTTATGTAATGTATTTAAGAACCTGAGTATCTGTGCTTAATGCATCCTAAATTTCGTGACTTCTGAGGCTGCAGATGTGAAGTCAGTGTTGTGTGTGACAGGGCAAGACCATGCCACAAACCATGCCTTGAAAAATAACTATCTGACAAATCAGTGCTGCTGCTTATATATAGTCCTGGGGCTATACATGGATTTAAGTCACCTCACTAAAGGAGAATACACCTCTGTTTGGCACATGCTGCCATTCCTTCCTTGGTCCTGACGAGAGTGATCATGAAGTGAGCTTACTACCACTCCTGCCCCTAAATTGGTTACTGATTAACCATACGGATTAGGAACAATGTAGTCCTTGTGAGTCAGGAATTCTTTATCTGGAAAATGAACATATAAACAGTAAGTATAAGCTATGTTCATAAAATGTTGCATTTTTGAATGATTCTCATCCGCTCATTCCTGATGTTACATCCATTGCAATTAACAAATACAAAAGGAGTATCCTTTACAAAGTATCTCCATAGTCCGGTGCAGAGATACTCACTTCACTGTTAGAAGCAACACAGCCGTGTTAGCTCTAACTGTGCCTCTGTTAATTACCATGCTAACATCAGACTGGTTTTGCTCTTACATTCTTTGCCCTTGTGAAGAATGAAGCTTAGTTCATGATTGGTAGAATATTCTTTCTGCACTTGTACTCTTTTGAACTTTGGAAAATGAGAAACAGTTATCAAATGTGTCATTTTAAACTGGGACAGTGGAATCCTGATGTGTCCTGTGGCTGATGTTAGCTGTGTGACGCAAGCAGAGCTTCCTTGGCCAAACAGAGATCTGTCATATAACAAGTAGCCTGTATGTATAAAATGCAGAGCCTTTGTGAAGCAGGATCTGCATCATCATATTCCAGAGTAAAGGTTTTCTTTTCCATACCGGAGCCATGGAAATCACACATTTTGTCTTGGTGACTTAATTAAATAAATTATTTAAAAAAAAAAAAAAAAAGTTTTCATTTCTTTTTCCACTGTAAAATTCAACTTAGCTCAATTTATATTCATCAAAATGTTTTACACTTTCTTTTTGCAGAAGTACTGGGGAATACTTTTTTTCAATTCATCTAATATGTTTTACATTTTTTTCTCCCATATTACTTCTTTTGCAATCATGATGTAGCCGTCTCCCAGACAAATCCTCTTGGAATAGTGCTTGTGTTTAAAAGGGCTCTTGATACCATTTTATGTCAGAGAGGAGGATAGAAGTGGATATGTGCCACATGTACAAAGTGTTTAGCTGGGAAGAGAACACTGATGATTATTATGCTGTGCAGCTAGAACTGGTGTTAACTGCACATCTATGCTTTAAGGGCTTTGAGAACTGAGCTCCAGATAAACACATTTTTTTTTTTTCCCCCTCATTGTTTTCATACCAGAGAGACTTGAATCTTGTGTTTTGCCAGTATAATTTCAGTGTAACTACACAGAAATCACGAGAAAAGAGTAAATGCAGACCATCACCTCTGCATAATATTAAAACCAGTTATTACATGATCCTCAATTTTTCACCTCTCTTAGAGTGCAGGTGTCAGTGCCATAAGGCTCAAAGAACTGTTTACCATGTGCCAGGTCAACTCTTCAAACGAAAGCAGAAGCATTTCACCATCAAAGCTACATGGTCATCAAAAGATAAGTGCAAGTTCCTGCTTGGTATTTGAGTTTTTTTCCCATTGGAGATTAACTCATGATTAATCAAGCTGGTAGGTAGGTAGGACTGGTGCACACAAGTGTCTGGATTACCTTTATATAAAAACACAGTCACTATTATCACTGGATTATTTCTGAGCAACGAGCATGTCTTCCTCTTGTGGCATCTGTTTAACTAGAATGTTTCCTGAAAAACATTTTGATTGTGACATTTTGGAAAGCGATCAGCTGCCAGCTGTGAACATTAAAAAGCTGAGAATACAGAGGGGAAATAGTTTGTATGACAGTATGTTTAGTCCTAATAACACCTGCCTTGTTGTATAAACAACAGCTTATTCTTAGTCTAATAGAGGTTCTGCAGTAAAACTGATCCTCTTAGTGATGTGCTCAAACTGTAGCGTAAGGTACAGAAATCAAGAGACTTGCTTAGAAAAGAGCAAGCTGCATGACCAGATGCTAGATACAGAATCTGAAAGGTTTGGGGTATCAAAAATTTGTTACAGAATGGAACTTTACAGACAGTTTCACAACACTGTGAACAGACAGTGAACAGATGCTTAGTTTCAGTGGAGCAGTAGAAAAAAGAAAAAACCCAAACCAAACAAATCAGAAAAACCTTTCATTGAACTGGGGTTGAGGAAGTTCTGTGTGTTTAGGAATCCATGTTCTGAAACACTGCCTAAAATTGCATATTTTATAATGCATACTGGCATTACCTGCAAGCATTAAAATACTGTGAGTATTGGCCCAATCATGAAGTTGGGGCCTCTGTGCTAGCAGAGAGTGGCAATAAAATGCACAGCTGTGACTTTCACTTGTAAGTGGCCTAGGTTTGTGACAAGAAACACAATTTGGGATGATTCTCCTAACGTTCTAGGTAGGATTCCAGGATTTTTGAAATATGCAACAGAGCCAGTGTTCAGAGAAGTACTCTCAGACTTTGCTAAAGAGACAGACCAGCAGTGTGGTGGGAAGCTTTAATCCATGCTATTAGAAATTCAGTAAGACTCGATGTAACCGAGATGAGATGAAGCCACTTAGAGACTCTTGAAAATTTTACCTATCATGATGAAGACAGTAATTATGAATGTTAAATATTGTTGTTAAATGTTGTTTTTTCCTCTAATAATGAGCCTCTCAAATTTCAGACCAGTCAGGTCTGCATATATAGTGGACAAAGATAAACCATCACAGCTGCTCCTTTGTTTTATTCAGTGTTGATTTGGATGGTGTCCTCAGAAGGCTTCTGAGTCTGTAAACTTCTATTCCTTTTGCAAGGCAGATGGTCTCACCCACGCTGCCTGCCCAGCAGCTCTGTACCCGGGCACTACCCCCACGCTATGCCAGAGCATGTGCTGCCAGACATAGCTATGGGCCAAAATTATGCCAGGAAGCATGCTTATGCTTCGACAGTATGGATGACTGCAAAACAGTGAATGAGCATGGTGCTTGGCTTACAAACATAGCTGTTAGGGTTTGTGATAGCAACAGTTCTCTTTCATGCCCCCTGCACTGGGGAACAGAGCCCCTGGCAGCTAGCAGGGCAGTCACAGCGATGGCATCTGCATGCTGGGTGCAGCAGCTCAGGGAATACATAGTGCACATGGTACATAAAATCCTTGTAGGGTCCTCAAGCTCCTGTGCTTTCTTGGAAAAGCTGCAAATGCTGGGAGAGGATGTCCACAGACCTCTGGCCAATGTCCTGGTGCTTTAGCTGTGCTGTTACACATCTTGTCTGCAGGAGACTGTGTCAACTCCAGCAGAGAGATTCAGAGAGAGGCACTGCCTACTTTTCTCTTGGAACTTTGTTCTGTTCTTAATTAACACATCAGCGTTTGGGCCAGACCCTAATTGCACAGCTCAGCAGCGCTGTCATTTTCCTGGCACGGGGCTCCAGTCAATGCTGTGGCCAAAGTGGAGGAGGCAGGGAGGGCAGAGAAGTGCCACTGCCAAGAGGCACCTCAGAGGGAGGCAGAGCACGAGTCCACAGTCACTGCCCTGACTCGTAAGGAGTCCTAAGGCAGGGTGTGAGGTACCACCCTTCAAACTGGGGACTCGAATGTAGACAGCGACACGAAACTTGCTCACATAGGCTCCTGCTAGGCACCCACAGTGACCAGAATTTGGGATAAGCTTCAGTTGTCTGTTATGGACAGATGGAGAACTGAGGAGCCTGCAGGTCCTGATGGTTCAATTCTGTCACTGGTGTTCAGGAGGTGAAGGTTTAGATCCTCGCTTTTGTGTCTGTTTCTCTACGCCAAGCAGAAGACTTGCAGTCTCAGGTAACATGGAGAAGAGTAAGTGGCTCCCAGTTGTGACAGACCTGTCCTCTTATCAAGACCTGAATACGTAGCTCAAATAAAAGCAGAAACAGCACAAACACACACACACACCCCCCTTCTTTCAGAGTAGACAGGACATTGAAACACTGTTCTTAGATTTGGGGGATGCCTCTGAGGCAGGGAAAACAGAGAAGAAGTCGCTGGACATGCATGCATCTTCACCTCCTTTATCCTCCAGGACTCCAAACATGCTTCTCAGATACTTTGGGGGTTGGAGGGTCTTAGTTTTAGATACAACCCATGTCTAATACTCTTGAATTGGCTTGTCACTTTTTTATTTTTCATTCCCTGAATTTTGCAAAGCCCTTCCTTCTTTTCCTTTCTTGGCTACAAGAATCTTGTGCTGTGAGGAAGAAGTTCCCAGCCAAAGGCCACCCATTTGTGTGTCATTTAGCACATTTAGCAACAATGGTTGCTGCTGGCAGCACAAACTTCTACTTCTTGCCACCTAAGAATAGGAGGAGTTGGATGATGAGGGCTCTCCCTTTCTGAAGAACCTCAGTTTACAGAACAGCATGAAATGCTCAGGTGAGCGGGATGGATTCTACGGGGAGCCACCGTCTCTGGATGTCCTCCAGCCAGTGAGGCAATGTTTCAGAGGTGTGGAATACATAAACCCTCAGTCTGGCGTGTGCATGTTTGAAAAGATGGAAGGAAAAGAGGTATTTGGAGGCACAATTGTAATTTGTTGTCCGTGTGGGTGTAATTGATGTTGTGCTGTGTTGGGGGAGGCAGCGGGCCTGCCAAATGCCTGACAGAGAGAAAACAGTTTGACCTTGACTAGCTTGTTATGCACCCCTGAGCAGCCTGAAAAGTCCTGGAGGAGTGCTGCGTCAGCCTGAGAAAAGAACTGGAGATAAGAAGAAAGAAGAAAAATACTGTGTTTGTCAGATACCCGAACAGTGGGGGATTTTAAGAAAAGTAGCCAATAAAGTGGTAGACAAACAGTCATGTAACCAATAAGAATGATGTATCGATAAAAGAATAAAGTATATAAGAGATGGCGGAACAATAAAGATGGGTATTCTACTGCAAAAAAGTTGTCGAGTCCGTCTCTACCGTGACAGGGCTGAATGTGTTAATTAGTTGAAATTAAGACATATTCAGCCATTTGCAGCATTTAGGCCTTCTCATGCATTGAACCCATGTGCCAAAACCATGTGGACTTCCACTTAAACTTGCCCGCTGCACATAAACAAAGGCTTCCCTGGCTCAGCATAACCTTGCTCTTCTCCTTAATACACAAGTCTGACTTATGAATACTGAAGCAGACAGACATCAGAATTTTTCTTAGGCTGGATTATTTGCCTTGTATTGCAAGGGGAAAAATAGTGCGACTTGATCTGTCTTCTCATGTCATAAATCACATTGTCCAGCATGCATGAAATGCAGAAGGGCATCCAGTAATATGTGGAGAAATACTGCACTGTTTTCACAGGAAGGTGTTTTAAAAGTCTTTGGGAACTGCAGATGATCAGTGTGCGAAATGATATGGGGAAAGTGTGTATTACTTGATACCATACCTTAAATGCACTTCTAGGACCTGGTTATGAATTTGACTGCTAAGAGACACACTTGTGTTAAAGAACTTTATTTATTTGGAAGAAGGCATGTTGACATAATGCATAACTGGTGTAATCACTTATAAGCCTGTATTATTTCAGGTGCTCACTACAAAAGCGCATGAAATTCAGTGTTCATCAGAGTATTTTTTAAATTTAAAAAGATAAATTGAGGCAAAACAGGCCACCCACCCCCTCTATAAATCATCTCTCAGAAGGAAGTTTTGCTGAGGGATGAGCCCCGATGAAGACACTCTCAGCAATCCCTTGGTGCTCCCACAGGCAGCTGTGCTGTCCCAGAGCAGGCGCTGCAGGAAGCATGAGGAGACAGAGGTGAGGTGATATATGGCCAGGGCAGTCCTTGACACTTCTAGAGCTGCATCCCTGCTTTGTTAATGCTCCCTGTTTCACAGGTGTGTCCCTGCTGCAGCTGTGGGATCAACCCTTGGGTGTGGCTGGAAATGGTGGTCTGGAAGCATCTGTCATAGTTCTGCTCAGAATCACACAGCTGAACCGCGCCTAGCACACCTCCTGATTTCACTTGTGCCCTGGCAAACGGGAGTAAATTTTCGCTTTTCACTGAGCACTTCTCTGCCCAGTGACTGCATCAAATTTGACATCAGTCATCTTTTTCAGAACAGCCAATGCACGTTCTGGAAACAACCTGAAAGGGACAATAACATGGAATTAAATGTGGCATAAGAAGCGTAAGTTATGTGAAAAAGTGGCATTGCAGGTGAGGGAAGGGCTGGCCTGGGAGTGGAAGTGTGCGAACTCAGGCTGAGACTGACTTAAACTGGGTGTTATTTCCAAAGAATACCTACCCCTCATCAATCTCTGACTAGTTTTAACTCCAGTTCCACCTGACTCCTTTTATAACAATTCCAGGACAGGTCCATACAGGACATGATTTAGGTTGCAGTATTGCTGCAGGATCCAGGAAGTTTTAATATCAATCATAAATATGTGCATTTTCTTTCTCTTTGCTTTCAAAACCTCAGCTCGTTAATTTGGGGAATTCATGAAGGGAAAAAAAACCCCAAACATCTTTACACTGCGTCATAAAAAGAAATTTTAAGTTAGACCGAAGTTTGCTGGCTTCCACAAAGAGGAAATTACCAAGTGTTTCACGACATACTGTAAAAGTAACTGAAAACTTGATTTAGTTGTTCTGATGTTAATTCTGGTTTTGGAAGCTGAGCTGTGATGAAAACACCTCTTCAGCAGAGCAGCTATGCCGGATATTAAAGATGTGTGAGAGGGCAAGTCTTGCTTTTTTTGGCAGGGCTAAGCAGTAGAGCCCTTTTAGAGCAATTTCCCCAGCATCTGTGACCTCAGTCTTTGGTGCTGACATGAAGAAACAGATACGAATAAGCAGCAGGTCCTCAGCTCTGTCTGGAACTTGAATGATGTTGCTGTTTCATAGAAAGTGTTGTTCACAAGCCCAAGGAGAATGGTGATCTGTGAAGACAAACTGTCCTTTTGTTCTCCCCCTCCATCTCTATCAGCCTGTAGAGCAGCTGAGTTCTCTAGTGGGAATATTTTGCTGCAGAAAGTTGATCATAATGACCTATGAGGACACTCAGTCAAATCTTTCTGTGGATAATGTCTGCTGTTGTCATTAGAAAGAATCACTACACTATTTGGTTAACTTTTGATGTGTTCTAAAAAAAACCCCTTCATCTTGAAACAGATGTTACAAGTTTGATATTTGTATACTCAGATAGTTATATTTCATACATGTGAAGGGATTTTTCTTTTGTTAGTATTTGTTTCTACTTACTTTTCAAGAAGCAGAGCAACACGTTGAACTGACGGAACAAAAACCATTTTCTGGTTGGTCAGTATTCCTTCCATCAGGGCCTCTACAACTTCTTCAACCTCCAAAATCTTCCCAAGCCTACACAGGAAAGCACACATGTAAGAGCGACGGTGGTAAAAGGGGCTGGAACCAGCTGATGCTGATGCTTCACATACGCACAAACTCGAGTAATTCAAATGCAACCGTCATGTGGGTGAAATGATGCTGCAGATTTTCTTTAGCCAGTGGTACAGGCTGGTTTTCTATGGTCAGCAGGAATGCAAGGTCTAAAGCTGGGGCTAATACGTAGTGCCTTGATGCAAAGAAGGAAGGACAGGAAGGCAGAGTTTTGACAGTTACCTTGTACTGGGGTTTTTGACAAATCCAGTGTTTATGAAAACCGGACAAAGGCACGTAGTTTTTATTCCATCCTTTCCCAGGGTAGAGAGCTCCTCTGTCAGAGCTTTATGAAATCCAACCGCAGCAAACTTGCTTGAACTGCATGAAGGGAAAAAGCACAAATGAGAAGGCAGGAACACTGTTTCTAGCTTTCTACAACTGGACATGGCCTAAAAGATCACTCGGTACTGACCAGGAGGAAATAAACCCCAGAAATGTAATCGAGCTGAGAGACAGGGCAGAAACTAATTCTAACTGTCCTGATTCAGTCACAGCTAATGCACAAATAAATTAGTGGGCACCTCCAGGCACCCCTAAGCACTGGCTGTTGTGCTTTTTCCTCCTTAGCACGGTCCTTTGGACGTACCATAGTCAGTGGGAGGACTACTTGGTTTACCTTGTGCTTGATGATGGGGAAGACGCAGTTAAAAATAAAAGAAATGAGGAGAGCTGATTTTAAAATCACTTACCAATAAGCCACCATGAAAGAAGTCACAAAATGACCTGCTGCTGAAGCCACCGTGACAATGTGACCGTAGTTGTTGTTCATCATGGCTGGCAGAAAAGCTCTTGTGGTCTGGCAAGTCATTGAAACCACGAGGCAGAAAGGGATGGTGGGGAAGGCAAGGGGGAAAAGAACAATGTTTTCTTAGGCATATTCATTACTGACCCCGCCTGTCATTAACTAATGCGATCTCTAAGTGCTTTGTGCTGCACAGCCCTTCAGATTCTGAGAGGCACGGGGATACCCCTTCAGTCTAGCTGGGTGTCCCTGTGCTATATGAATCCCAAAGATGCTTCAGTAATTGGCTGGTGGCTGAGAAGAAGTGCTGGTCTAAACATGCCTCCTCAGCAATGCTCCCAATCAAACGGAGGTATGAAGACAGTCGTGGCCCTTACCCAGATGTGAGCAAGAATGTTGACTTCAAACATTCTCTCAACCTGGTGGTCCTGAGTCGAGAGCAGGTCAGCAGCTGTGATCACACCAGCGTTGTTGACCAGGATGGAGACGTCCCCGATTTCCTTTTTCACCTTGGGGACAGAAAAAACCCAGAAAGGTGCGTGTCACTCGCTGTCAGAACAATGCAAGAATGTGGAAGATGAGCAACAATGAATTTCATTTTTAACGTGGTTTCTTTTAGCCAGAGGAGGGCCGTGCTACGTTTCCAGACGAGGCAGGAACTGTGCAGCAGGACCATGAAATCCGGTTTAGACTTGATGCTTCTCCCGTTATCTCTGGCAGTGTTCATAGTCTTGCTCACATTGCCCACGGACACAGTACACTCTGTGTAGTCACAGCTGGGACTATGGACATACAGACTGTTTTGAGCCAGCTGGAGCGTATCCTTTACAAGAAAATGTTTCACATGTCCTCAGCACTGCCTGGGTCCTGTTCAGGGAACTTCCAGAAACAGAAGTTCCTGCGGGGGCTGGAAATCTAAAGAGCAAACTTGTCAGTGAAGCCTGATACGCTGCAGCCTCACAGAAGGGGATGAGACTGGCTGCGATCTCAGAAGTGCTACTTCCCTCCCCATACAGAAAGCAGCAAGAAGTGGGGAGATTCCAAGGCCTTGCACATTTTGCACACAACAGCTCTCCTCTGCGTTCCCCGACTTTTCTGAAACAGAGCGGGTTTGCGTAAGCTTTTGGACGTGCCCCTGCTCCCCTACCTTCTCTGCAGCGCTGTAGATTTCCTCCCTTTTGCTGCAGTCCACCACGAAGGCTTGAACAGTGGCTCCCAGCCTTTCACATTCCGCCGCTGTGTCCTCAACGCCGTGCTGTAAGAGGCAGAAAAGAAAGATGCGCTGCTTCTGACCTTCTATTGTCATCAGAATTGTTCTTAATACCTTTGGGATCCATGGCCTCCCTCGGCAAGGTATTACAGTGCTGCTCATCTCCACCCTTACCATGTGTTTCCCCGCACCAAAACTCACTCACTCACTCGTTCTTAAGTTTTTCCTTCTTCATCTGCGGCAGTGCACATGGACAACGCTCCCCTCAGCAGCGGCCCTTTACACATTGGGAGACTAGTGCCATGTACCACCCTTCCATTCGTCTGAAATGAAGAGTCTGCGCTAGTGTGGCCATTCAGCCAGGCACTAGCTACCCGGGTGACCATGCCAGAGGGCTCTATCTGAGCTAGAGACAGGGAGCAGAAGGTGAACCTGCTCCGTCGGCCACGAGCCGAGGGGAGCGGAGGTGGCAGGAGGTGCTGTGGGGCCGTCTGTGCGCAGCCCTCCTGACGCTGTTAGGAACCCCGTGGCCTTGGAGCCGAGTGGGGCGGAATTGCCCCGTTACCTTGTTGATGTCCCACAGCACCAGCCTGCTGTGCCGCTTGGCGAACTCGAAGGCTGTCGCTCTGCCCACGCCATGGCCGGCGCCTGTGATGAGAACCAGCTCCCCGCTGACAGACTTTCTCTTCACGGGGACAAAGAGCTTCACAAAAGCCTCCAGGTAGGAGTAGATGAGCGTGGCCAGAACCAGAAGAACGTCCAGCAGCGGATTCATGGCTCCCCTGAGGGCCCTTTGCCCGCCTGATGGGACTTTGATCCCTTGTGATGTCATGGGGGTTGGCCATTTACCAGCCACCTCCAAGGCTGTCCCCACGTGCCAGGGGCGCAGCAGCCTGTCAGAGAGCAGCATTTGTGGAGGGGATGGGCTGGCAGGTGGGAGGCTACCGGGGCCAGATGGAAGTAATACTAAAGTACCACTAAATAATGGAAGAGGCAATTAAATTTGCTCATTCGCTAAAACATCTTGAGGGTCCCCTAAACTCTATATTGTAATTCTGTCTCAAATCCTGCTGTGTGACTGCCCAGCCGCTCAGTCTCACACAGGCCTGGAGCAGTTTTCTTTCTCATGAGCCTGTCTGTCCTTCCTCTGCACACCTGTGCATCGCCAGCAGACTTTGTCCCCTACCTTCCCATTGCAGGTCATGGAACAAAAGCCAAATGGCCCGTGTCCTTTCAACTCGTGGCACTCCACAGGTGAGCTCTTGACTGGCTGTTCCCTCTTATTCTGTGTTTTAATTAATCATTCATACCCAGACCTTCCATTTTATGCTATGGCTGCCGAGTTCTCTTAAGTCCTTTGGAAAATGGCACTGACTGCATGAATTGGGTCATTCTTCTCTGAGTCTAAATTGCACAACTCCCACTTGGACTTGCTTGCGTGTAATGGAGTATCCAGAACCTTCACCAGAACATGAATGCTTGTAAGAAACAGGAGAAACTAGTTTCAGGTAATTCATAGGGCTCTAACAATGTAACTGCAAGGCCTTATTTGAAAAGGATTGCTGACCTTCCTCCTTTGGTTTTCAGTTAGAAAGCTAGATGTGTTCAGGTCATGATCATAATTTTATTTAAGGATATTTTTGAGCTGCCTGGGGAAGAGTGAAGGTTGAATGAACATATCCCTGCTCACCAAAATCAGTCTCTAGTTAAGATTAGAGTGGTTGAAAAGGATTTTTTTTAAAATTTTATTATTTATTACTTGGATCTTTGTTCTCTCCTCTTGGAACTTTGTTCTGTTCTTAACTAACACTTCAGCATTTGGGCCAGACCCTAATTGCACAGCTCAGCAGCGCTGTCATTTTCCTGGCACGGGGCTCCAGTCAATGCTGTGGCCAAAGTGGAGGAGGCAGGGAGGGCAGAGAAGTGCCACTGCCAAGAGGCACCTCAGAGGGAGGCAGAGCACGAGTCCACAGTCACTGCCCTGACTCGTAAGGAGTCCTAAGGCAGGGTGTGAGGTACCACCCTTCAAACTGGGGACTCAAATGTAGACAGCAACACGAAACTTGCTCACATAGGCTCCTGCTAGGCACCCACAGTTGAGATGGGGAGTCTAAACAATCTTAGATTGATGGTGCAAGACTTGCGCAAAGAGAAAAGGAGGCGTATGGGGCTGTTCGCAAAGACATACCAGGTGCTGATAACGTTGCTAGGCTACTACCTCCTAGCTCAAAGAGAAGCCTCCTCTGGTCCTTGAAGTTGTGGGTATCAGCAACAGATTACTCCAAATTCCAGCACAAACTGGCCTGGCAGTCTGGTCAGAAGCCAGAGAACAACTGAGGCTGCGCAGAGTGACAGGGTGAAAAGTTCATCAGTGAGGAAGAAGAGGTACTTCATCTATATGACCCCTGCCCAGAACTTGAAGAGCTCATCGCGCAGGTGCAAGGGGAGGAGACCTGATTACCATGAGAAGCGAGGGGAGGCGGGGATAGGCTATGTATATGTATAGGCGTTCTATGAATATGCACTACTTTATAACATATAAGCCGGACAGGAGCTGCAAACGGCGCTCATGCTTGTGGTGGAGCGATCCCCCATGCGCCCAGCGCTGAATAAACATACCCACTTTATAACTCCACAGTTATAGAGTAGTTTTTCGGCAAGTCACAGTGACCAGAATTTGGGATAAGCTTCAGTTGTCTGTTATGGACAGATAGAGAACTGAGGAGCCTGCAGGTCTTGATGGTTCAGTTCTGTCACTGGTGTTCAGGAGGTGAAGGTTTAGATCCTCGCTTTTGTGTCTGTTTCTCTACACCAAGCAGAAGACTTGCAGTCTCAGGTAACATGGAGAAGAGTAAGTGGCTCCCAGTTGTGACAGACCTGTCCTCTTATCAAGACCTGAATACGTAGCTCAAATAAAAGCAGAAACAGCACAAACACACACACACACCCCCCTTCTTTCAGAGTAGACAGGACATTGAAACACTGTTCTTAGATTTGGGGGATGCCTCTGAGGCAGGGAAAACAGAGAAGAAGTCGCTGGACATGCATGCATCTTCACCTCCTTTATCCTCCAGGACTCCAAACATGCTTCTCAGATACTTTGGGGGTTGGAGGGTCTTAGTTTTAGATACAACCCATGTCTAATACTCTTGAATTGGCTTGTCACTTTTTTATTTTTCATTCCCTGAATTTTGCAAAGCCCTTCCTTCTTTTCCTTTCTTGGCTACAAGAATCTTGTGCTGTGAGGAAGAAGTTCCCAGCCAAAGGCCACCCATTTGTGTGTCATTTAGCACATTTAGCAACAATGGTTGCTGCTGGCAGCACAAACTTCTACTTCTTGCCACCTAAGAATAGGAGGAGTTGGATGATGAGGGCTCTCCCTTTCTGAAGAACCTCAGTTTACAGAACAGCATGAAATGCTCAGGTGAGCGGGATGGATTCTACGGGGAGCCACCGTCTCAGGCTGTGCCGAAGGGGGCAGCATGTTCAGGCCTCCCTCGGCTGGCTGGGAGCCAGCAAGTGCCTGACACATTCGGGAGTTGCACAAGTAGTCAGAAAGGTAATCTGGGCTCTGAAGGGTTCTTTGACCCATGTTTCGTCAGGTGCTGTTCTCTGGCAGCACAGGCCAAACCCCTTTGGGTGTTTTACCTCCTGGCCAGGGTGGGTCCCGTCAGAGCAGGCGGCTGGCTCGTGATGTGGAGCTGTGAAGAGGCTCATCTGGAGCCTTCCCCCCACCGTGCCCCTGTGACCGCTGGCCTGGCACCTGCACCCAAGCCCCGGCCCTGGCCCTGCCATGGGCTGTGCTGTCAGTGTGCTGGGCCTGGCTCTGTACCTCGCTGATCCTGATGCGGCTTCCCTATGGGAGCCAGCAGCCTGGGCCTGGTGGGCAGCAGGTGTAGTGCTGGGGCCTGAATAAGAGGCCCTGAAACAACGTTCACCTCTAGATGAACCTCACAACCAAATGTTATCCGGTATTAGTATCTGTTAGTTACTGAAATCTGTATTACCATTAGTGTTTATCATTAGTATCTGATCATTAACGAACTATGTATGCTCACTAGTGAAAGATGCAGCTGAGACAGAATGTAATCAGTAGTGAGGATGAAATGATGAGATAATGTACCCAGCTTTCCTTGCTCAGCTTTGTTCAAGGCTGAGAACCCAAGTGTTTGGCCTTGTTAGAAACTCCCTTGGTTCTGTCCCCCGAGCCCTGGCCAGGTTTTGGTTGGAATCCAACAGGAGGATGAAATCAGGTATTTCTGCTCAAAGGAAAGTGCAAGTCTTTCTGACTTTCTGTTTTTTGGTACATAAGGCTGGAACCGCTCACAGCGACTTTGGAAGCCTCACCTACGGGTGGAGGCACTGCGTAGGATTTCCCACTTGACGGGACAGGGACTCCAAATCCTCGCTGCAACCGGGGCTGCCCAGCCACTGCGGGGCTGGGTGTTGGTAACGTGTGCAAGTGGTGAGGGATCTTTCTTAATCACTATTCTCCCTGTCGTGTAGTAATGATGAGGTGCATTATCTTGCTCATTCTTATTTTATATAATTAACTGTATATAGTAATAACTAAGTGTACTATTCTGTCTTATCTTATTGCTTATTTTCTGTATTACTTGGTTATACCCTTTAATCATTAACAGCAAATAAGCCTACTCTTTTCACTTTGGTGTCTGGGTTTAACTGGCACCCTCAATCACAGAACAGCAGTCTCCAGCTGACCTTTTCACCATTGCAGCATCTGTGCTGCTGTCCTTGCTCGGGGGCAGTACCCTTCCGTGCAGTGCCTGCCTCGCCCCTGCCTGTGGCACCTGACATAATTCCTCCTGCCAGGAATTCCCCCTCCATGCTGCCCTGCTCCTGGAAGGGGCAGAGCAGAGTTGGGAAGGCAGAGTCCAGGATCACACAGGGATGTTGTGACTGCAAGATGTCCTCCAACCAGTGAAGCAATGTTTCATAGGTGTGGAATACATAAACCCTCAGTCTGGTGCGTGCATGTTTGAAAAGATGGAAGGAAAAGAGGTATCTGGAGGCACAAGTGTAATTTGTTGTCCGTATGGGTGTAATTGATGCTGTGCTGAATGTGTTAATTAGTTGAAATGAAGATATATTCAGCCATTTCCAGGTGTTTAGGCTTTCTCATGCATTGAACTCACGTGCCAAAACCATGTGGACTTCCACTTAAACTTGCCCGCTGCACATAAACAAAGGCTTCCCTGGCTCAGCATAATCTTGCTCTTCTCCTTAATACACAAGTCTGACTTATGAATACTGAAGCAGACAGACATCAGAATTTTTCTTAGGCTGGATTATTTGCCTTGTATTGCAAGGGGAAAAATAGTGCAACTTGATCTGTCTTCTCATGTCATAAATCACATTGTCCAGCATGCATGAAATGCAGAAGGGCATCCAGTAATATGTGGAGAAATACTGCACTGTTTTCACAGGAAGGTGTTTTAAAAGTCTTTGGGAACTGCAGATGATCAGTGTGCGAAATGATATGGGGAAAGTGTGTATTACTTGATACCATACCTTAAATGCACTTCTAGGACCTGGTTATGAATTTGACTGCTAAGAGACACACTTGTGTTAAAGAACTTTATTTATTTGGAAGAAGGCATGTTGACATAATGCATAACTGGTGTAATCACTTATAAGCCTGTATTATTTCAGGTACTCACTACAAAAGCACATGAAATTCAGTGTTCATCAGAGTATTTTTTAAATTTAAAAAGATAAATTGAGGCAAAACAGGCCACCCACCCCCTCTATAAATCATCTCTCAGAAGGAAGTTTTGCTGAGGGATGAGCCCCGACAAAGACACTCTCAGCAATCCCTTGGTGCTCCCACAGGCAGCTGTGCTGTCCCAGAGCAGGCACTGAGGGAATTCCTCTCTGCCCCAGCACAAGGAGACAGAGGCGAGGCGACATACGGCCAGAGCAGCCCTTGACACTTCACTTGTGCCACTGGGAAACGAGAACCAATTTTCACTTTTCACTGAGCGCTTCTCTGTCCAGTGACTGCATCAAACTTGGCATCGGTCAGCTTTTTTAGAACAGCCACAGCACGTTCTGGAAACAACCTGAAAGGGACAGTAACATGGAATTAAATGTGGCATAAGAAACTTAAGTTATGTGAAAAAGTGGCACTGCAAGTGAGGAAAGGGCTGGCCTGGGAGTAGAAGTGTGCACACACAGGCTGAGACTAAGAGTTAAACTGGGCATTATTTCTAAAAAATACCTATCCCTCATCAATCTCTGACTAGCTTAACTCCAGACTCACCCATGTCCATGACAGTTCTACGGCCAGTGTAGTGTTCCACTATTGCCGCAGCATCCAAGACGGTTCAATGCTGAACAGAGAGAGATGTGGGTGGAGGGCTTTATGCTCTGAAAAGCAGCAGCCCTATGGAAGGATGAGATGGCAAAACTGAGGTGCAGATTCCTCTCCTAGGATTTCTTTTCTTACGAGTCATGTCTCTCGGTGTCTCCCTGCCTCAAACTAGAACAAAAAAGCAAAGTTCTCCTACAGGCTCTGACAGCATGAGGTTTGACTTATCTATGCTTCTGCACACTTGCACTGTCAGCACGCAGCTCTTGGAGATGCAAAATTATTTAAAAGCTTTTTCCCAGTGTCTGGTGTCGGGTTTTGCAGAAATATATTACCAAGTATCTCATGAGAACCTGTAGAAGTGAACTGAAATGTTAACTTAGTTGTTCTGGTGTGAATTCCACATCTGGAACCTGAGCTCTGGTCAAAACGCCTCCTCAGCAGAGCAGATACACTGGATATTAAAGACATGTGAGAGGACAAATCTTGCTTTACATGGCAGAACTAAGCAGTAGAGCCTTTTTAGAGCAATTTCCCCAACTTCTGTCATCTCAGTCTTTGGTGCTGACCTGAAGAAACAAATACTAGTAAGCAGCAGGTCCCTAGCTCTGTCTGGAACTATGCTGGGGCTGCTGGTTCAGAGAAACTCTTGTTCACAAGCCCAAGGTAAATGGCCATCTGTGAAGGCAAAAACATTCTCTTGTTCTCCCCCTCCTTCCCTGTGAGCAGCTGAATTCTCCCCTGAGAACAGTTCCCTGCAGAAAGAGGATCACAAGGGCCTAGGAGAGGGCTGAAATGTAGGATGTCTGCTCTTGCCATCCGAAAGAACCACAGCCATTTCATTACTTTATCCTGTGTTCTGCTCGGTCTAAAATATCTCAGATGGTGGTTCTATAAAAATAATATTATCTCTGGCAGACAGTTACACATTATCCAGTTACTAGAGGCATACTGATGTCAAATCTGGACTGATTAATAAATGAGTGTAGTGATGTCAAACACTGAAGATAATACAAAAGAAATTAAAATGGGTGGCATGTGAACTTCTACGGCCCAGCTTTCATTCCAGGGTTTCTCTGTGCTGCCAAACCATATTTTTTATTGCCATGAGTGCAAAATTCAGTTCTCCTCATAATCTAAAACTACATTTTGAATCTGATGTTACCAGTTTGATGTTTGTGTACTCAGATAGTTAGCATTGATAAGTTTTTCCCTCACCCCCTGCCCGTTTTTTTTTTCTTTTGCTACTTACATTTCAGAAAGCAAAGCAATGCTTAGATGTGATGGAACAAAAACCATTTTCTGGTTGGTCAGTATTCCTTCCATCAGGGCCTCTACAACTTCTTCAACCTCCAAAATCTTCCCAAGCCTACACAGGAAAGCACACATGTAAGAGCGACGGTGGTAAAAGGGGCTGGAACCAGCTGATGCTGATGCTTCACATACGCACAAACTCGAGTAATTCAAATGCAACCGTCATGTGGGTGAAATGATGCTGCAGATTTTCTTTAGCCAGTGGTACAGGCTGGTTTTCTATGGTCAGCAGGAATGCAAGGTCTAAAGCTGGGGCTAATACGTAGTGCCTTGATGCAAAGAAGGAAGGACAGGAAGGCAGAGTTTTGACAGTTACCTTGTACTGGGGTTTTTGACAAATCCAGTGTTTATGAAAACCGGACAAAGGCACGTAGTTTTTATTCCATCCTTTCCCAGGGTAGAGAGCTCCTCTGTCAGAGCTTTATGAAATCCAACCGCAGCAAACTTGCTTGAACTGCATGAAGGGAAAAAGCACAAATGAGAAGGCAGGAACACTGTTTCTAGCTTTCTACAACTGGACATGGCCTAAAAGATCACTCGGTACTGACCAGGAGGAAATAAACCCCAGAAATGTAATCGAGCTGAGAGACAGGGCAGAAACTAATTCTAACTGTCCTGATTCAGTCACAGCTAATGCACAAATAAATTAGTGGGCACCTCCAGGCACCCCTAAGCACTGGCTGTTGTGCTTTTTCCTCCTTAGCACGGTCCTTTGGACGTACCATAGTCAGTGGGAGGACTACTTGGTTTACCTTGTGCTTGATGATGGGGAAGACGCAGTTAAAAATAAAAGAAATGAGGAGAGCTGATTTTAAAATCACTTACCAATAAGCCACCATGAAAGAAGTCACAAAATGACCTGCTGCTGAAGCCACCGTGACAATGTGACCGTAGTTGTTGTTCATCATGGCTGGCAGAAAAGCTCTTGTGGTCTGGCAAGTCATTGAAACCACGAGGCAGAAAGGGATGGTGGGGAAGGCAAGGGGGAAAAGAACAATGTTTTCTTAGGCATATTCATTACTGACCCCGCCTGTCATTAACTAATGCGATCTCTAAGTGCTTTGTGCTGCACAGCCCTTCAGATTCTGAGAGGCACGGGGATACCCCTTCAGTCTAGCTGGGTGTCCCTGTGCTATATGAATCCCAAAGATGCTTCAGTAATTGGCTGGTGGCTGAGAAGAAGTGCTGGTCTAAACATGCCTCCTCAGCAATGCTCCCAATCAAACGGAGGTATGAAGACAGTCGTGGCCCTTACCCAGATGTGAGCAAGAATGTTGACTTCAAACATTCTCTCAACCTGGTGGTCCTGAGTCGAGAGCAGGTCAGCAGCTGTGATCACACCAGCGTTGTTGACCAGGATGGAGACGTCCCCGATTTCCTTTTTCACCTTGGGGACAGAAAAAACCCAGAAAGGTGCGTGTCACTCGCTGTCAGAACAATGCAAGAATGTGGAAGATGAGCAACAATGAATTTCATTTTTAACGTGGTTTCTTTTAGCCAGAGGAGGGCCGTGCTACGTTTCCAGACGAGGCAGGAACTGTGCAGCAGGACCATGAAATCCGGTTTAGACTTGATGCTTCTCCCGTTATCTCTGGCAGTGTTCATAGTCTTGCTCACATTGCCCACGGACACAGTACACTCTGTGTAGTCACAGCTGGGACTATGGACATACAGACTGTTTTGAGCCAGCTGGAGCGTATCCTTTACAAGAAAATGTTTCACATGTCCTCAGCACTGCCTGGGTCCTGTTCAGGGAACTTCCAGAAACAGAAGTTCCTGCGGGGGCTGGAAATCTAAAGAGCAAACTTGTCAGTGAAGCCTGATACGCTGCAGCCTCACAGAAGGGGATGAGACTGGCTGCGATCTCAGAAGTGCTACTTCCCTCCCCATACAGAAAGCAGCAAGAAGTGGGGAGATTCCAAGGCCTTGCACATTTTGCACACAACAGCTCTCCTCTGCGTTCCCCGACTTTTCTGAAACAGAGCGGGTTTGCGTAAGCTTTTGGACGTGCCCCTGCTCCCCTACCTTCTCTGCAGCGCTGTAGATTTCCTCCCTTTTGCTGCAGTCCACCACGAAGGCTTGAACAGTGGCTCCCAGCCTTTCGCATTCCGCCGCTGTGTCCTCAACGCCGTGCTGTAAGAGGCAGAAAAGAAAGATGCGCTGCTTCTGACCTTCTATTGTCATCAGAATTGTTCTTAATACCTTTGGGATCCATGGCCTCCCTCGGCAAGGTATTACAGTGCTGCTCATCTCCACCCTTACCATGTGTTTCCCCGCACCAAAACTCACTCACTCACTCGTTCTTAAGTTTTTCCTTCTTCATCTGCGGCAGTGCACATGGACAACGCTCCCCTCAGCAGCGGCCCTTTACACATTGGGAGACTAGTGCCATGTACCACCCTTCCATTCGTCTGAAATGAAGAGTCTGCGCTAGTGTGGCCATTCAGCCAGGCACTAGCTACCCGGGTGACCATGCCAGAGGGCTCTATCTGAGCTAGAGACAGGGAGCAGAAGGTGAACCTGCTCCGTCGGCCACGAGCCGAGGGGAGCGGAGGTGGCAGGAGGTGCTGTGGGGCCGTCTGTGCGCAGCCCTCCTGACGCTGTTAGGAACCCCGTGGCCTTGGAGCCGAGTGGGGCGGAATTGCCCCGTTACCTTGTTGATGTCCCACAGCACCAGCCTGCTGTGCCGCTTGGCGAACTCGAAGGCTGTCGCTCTGCCCACGCCATGGCCGGCGCCTGTGATGAGAACCAGCTCCCCGCTGACAGACTTTCTCTTCACGGGGACAAAGAGCTTCACAAAAGCCTCCAGGTAGGAGTAGATGAGCGTGGCCAGAACCAGAAGAACGTCCAGCAGCGGATTCATGGCTCTCCCCGGGGCCTTTTGCCTGCGGCACGGAGCCGGGAGCGCTGACGGCGGCGGGCGCTCGGCGGGGCGGCCGCTGTGGGCGGTCAGGCCCGGCCCCGCGCGCTCCCGCGGGGGCTCTCCCCTCCGCCGCCGCCAGGGGGCGCCCGCCCCGCCCGGTCCGTCAGTCACGGGCCTCTGCCCCGCCCCGGCCGGCCCCCGGCTTCCTTCGCCGCACGCGGCTCCGTGAAACGCGGGGACGGCGATCGCCGCGGCCGGGCGGCGGCCAACAGCGGCCCCGCGCCCGGCCACATCTGCCTCAGCGCAGCAGCCAATCAGAGAGCGGCCGTGCCGGAAGCCGGTGGGATGGGGGCGCTCGCTATTGGTGGCGCGCTCTCCAATGAGAGGCGAGCTTGTAAGAGGGAGCCTCCGGCGGCAGCGGCACCACAGCCCGGCCCGGCCCGGCAGGTCGGAGGGGGCGCAGGGGGCCTCCGCGGCTCCCTGCTCGGAGCCGAGCTGGGGTCCGTGCCGGAGTCCATGCTGCTCTTCGCCGGCGCACTGCGCGCGGCGGCGGTGCCCTGTTTCGCTCGCGCAGTCGCCGTGTTTTCTTTCAGCGTTGCGCTCTCCACCCTGTCTGCCCGGCGCCGCCCGCCCCTCAGGTACCGTGGCCTGTGGATGGTGAAGCTGGGCGGTGCCCAGGCCCGGCTGCGCGGGTGCTGCGGAGTCTCGGAGCCTGCCTGGGTTCGGTGGTTTTGCTGGTGTTTGGCCCCGCTGAAGGGGTGCCCTGTTCTCGGGGGCGAGCAGCCACCTCATGGCTGGGCCGAGAGCTCCGGGCTGCCTGGTGAGGGGGAGCTTGGAATGCGGTGTGCCGTGCAGCTGAGGGGGTGTCCCTTTTGGGCATGGCAGAAACAAAATTTAAAACTAAGATGATGCATTTAGTGTAAAACATAAAAGTGCTTGTACCATTGACCTGCGTGTGGAGGTTGGCACCCATTCAAGTATGCCCTTTTCCCTATCTGTGTTAAAGATTTTATGATCCTCAAGTAGTTTGTGGGCTGAATTGTGCTCTTGAGAACATCACCTCAGCAGTTTTTGAAAAAGCGTGGCCTGTTCTTCTAGTTATAATTTCATATTCACATCCGGAGATCAAAATGTAATGTATGAGTTGCTTTCTTCTTTTTTTATCTGAAACTCATTAGTTCCATCATCACCTTGCACTTACGTTACGTTGTTAAAACCTTTATGTGTTTTTGCAGAAGAGATACATTTCCCTATATGCTGGAAGTGATTTTTATTGAATTAAAAAAAACCCAAAACTTTTTACTAAGAGCTTGTAAGTATCTTGTTTTTAGAGTGCTTTTGTAGGTTATAGACCCTTGCTGAGCTTTGAGTCTCTTTCTTAGAGTAACCCTCTTTATTTTTGTAGTAGTTAAAAAAAAATCGAGTACAGGAAGGCTGCTTTGTGTGTTGAAGGAAATCTTTGTAGAGTTTTTAAGAGCTGGTGATCAGGCACTGTAACCCAATCTGCTGTTGTTTTATTCCTGACTGGTCTTTCACCTCCCAAAAACTCATGGCAAGATAAAATCACTAGAGATGTCAAGTATTTTTTTTTAAACTTAGCTAGTTTGATAGTTCTAGCCTTCTCTGAAATTGAGAAACAGTGTATGTGTTATCCTACTCAGTATTGCACAAAATTATATTTTGATGGTCACAACAACTGGTAGAGTTGTGTTGCTCAGGCTACTGGATATTTCATTCTTACTCTTAGCAGGTCTGCGACTGGATGTGAGAGCAGGGCACTTGTAAGGCTGGGTTGGTTTGTGGGTGAAGTGCCCACATATGGAGATTTAATGCACAAGCAGGCCTTCCTGTTGCATTTATGATAAATATCCTTGAGTGTTCCTTGTATACGATTAATAACTGGTCAGTGTTCCACACAGTCCGGAATGGCAGTTCTAGTTTTCAATTTCTCACTCATGCTGCGAAATCTTCATGTGTGTCTAGCAGAGCACATTGTTCTTTGTGCTTCTGTTTCAAGAAGCCAAAGGTAAAATTGAGAATTTGTTGGTCCAGACATAGGTTTGCATGATGTCTGGAAGAAGCAATACTATGTTGCTGAGGGCTGTTTTGTGGAAAAAGCCTCGTGTGTTCCACTTTCTGTAATGTACTGTGTCGGTCTGGGATTAAATAATAGGGTTTAAGCCTGAAATATGAGGTGCTTTTTTTTTTTTTTCTTTACAGTAACATATCTGCAAACTGTTCGTCCTGTCTTCATCCTGTTAACATGTTCAACAGTTGTAATGTTAAGTTCTACCACAGCAAAGCTCTCACCTCCCCGTATCCAGGATCACACGTTGAACGGAGCCAAGTTCCTGAAGATAAAGTGGGCTGGCTGAATGAGTGGAAAGATTATAATCCCGTGGAGTACACCGCAGTGTCTGTTTTGGCTGGACCCCATTGGGCAGATCCCCAGATCAAGTGAGTGAAAATTGTGGCTCTTTTCACCTGAGAACATGGAAGCAAGAAATAGTGATCAGCTGAGTTAGTAAGACCAACAGTTTTAAATGATGTATGATTCTATAGTGATCTGTAAAAGTCAAGAACTAGAAAAATGGTGATTAGGGAACTGAATGGTTTGGATTAGCAGTGAAGGTCTTTGACATGATTTTACTGAGCTGGTGACTGGGATAAGAATAGTGTTAACTGGAATAATAGACAGCAGTTGATGCCCTGTAGTGCTTCTTCTCTGTGTTGTGAGATAAGTAAAAATCTCCTTCCTTAAGAATTTGGGATAACATTTTTGTAATATAGTTGTTTGTTCATGGATTGAATGCAAGGTGAGAAAAGAATTAAAGTAGAATTGTAGTTCTTGAGTTGAGCCCTCTGATGCAGGAAATGTGGCAGGTTGAATGCATGATTGTAATTCTCCTGTGAAAGTGTATGTTCATTTTTATTGATTCTGTGAATATATTATCTTCTCAGGGAATGCTGTATGCTTCTTAGCTAGAAGTTAGATGCATGCATATAGTGTAGGTTGTGATAATGGGAAATTAGTTCAGACCCTTCATCAATGGAGCTGGTGCAGGGTCTGGAGCACAGGTCTGATGGGAAGTGGCTGAGGGAACTGGGGGGGTTTAGTCTGGAGAAGAGGAGGCTGAGGGGAGACCTCCTGGCCCTCTACAGCTCCCTGACAGGAGGGTGCAGAGAGGGGGGATGAGTCTCTTGAGCCAAGGAACCAGCGCCAGGACAAGAAGGAATGGCCTCAAGCTGTGCCAGGGCAGGGTCAGACTGGCTCTGAGGAAGTATTTCTTTCCAGAAAGACTTGTTAGGCATTGGAATGGGCTGTCCAGGGCAGGGGGGGAGTCCCCATCCCTGCAGGGGTTGAAGAGTCGGGTTGACCCAGCTCTGAGGGGTCTGGTGGAGTTGGGAACGGTCAGGGTGAGGTTCATGGTTGGACTGGAGGAGCTTCAAGGTCTTTTCCAACCGATATGATTCAATGATTCTGTGAAATGGTGATTCCTGTGTATGCACATCTAGGTAGAAAGATCAGAAAATAGTGGCAATTGTGGTTTCAGTGGGAAACCTTGCTTCCCATTGCTGGGTGAACATGTGCTTCTATTTGCTCTTAATCTGGTTAGTATTTTGGTGATTGCAAGGCACACTGCTCCTCAGACTCTGTAGGACTGCTGATGTTCTGTCAAGGCATAGTTGGGAAGATGTCAGGTACTGTTTTAGTAGGTTGGTAATACTTGAGAATTCAGAGTGATTTTTTTTTTTAGGTATTAGTGAATTATGTGTGGAAGAAGTTAGTAGTTTGAAACCTGTGACAGTTTGAGAGGAATTGCTTTTGAGAAGGGAAATAGACTTACATAGATGGCTGCTTCTCTACCAGTTTTCAGAGCTGCGCGTAGGAGATTGACATTAAGCTAACTTTGAAAATTGGTGATTATTAGCTTGTAACTCTGATAAATCATATCTAATAAAAATTGCTGCTCAGTTTTTTTGAATTTGCAAAATCTTTTTTAGTTTTATTAATGGGTAATGTCCTTCTGTGTTCTCTAACCTTAACAAGAACTCCTTTGAAACACTTTGTCTAAATGAAAATCTAGAGAGATGCAATGTGAAATACTTTAGAGGGGCACACTTACATCTGCAGAACTAAATATGGGGAAACTGTCGTCAGTAAAGGTTGAAACTTTATAGCCTCCTATAGAAAAGGGAAGGCTTGCAGCATAAGTTCTGTTAAAAACTGCTCATTGGTCAAATGGGGGAGGCTGATCAGGTGGTTGGCCTTCAAGCTTTTGTTGGGCAGAGGGGTGTACTGCATTTTATAACTTACCTCAATTTATTCTTTTCCACACAGTGATAAAGGTTTTTCTCCCAAATTCAATGAGAGAGATGGAGACGTGGAAAGGAAGAGTCTGAATGGCTTGTATGTAGTTGAAAATGGGAGGCCCCGGTAAGTGGGGTTTTTTTTTGTTTGCGCATTCATTTCAGTGATGTAGTTTCAGAGCTCTTACAGGTCTGTCAGTTTTGATATGTGGTACCTGCTAGAACAAAATCAAGATAGTCTTTCCTAGAGACAGGAAAAATGATAGCTCAGGGCCAGAGAGTTCCTTCTGGAAAAAGGTTGTAGCAGAGAGGCACTAAGAGGTTAGCCAGTACTACCACAACAGAGGGTTGTGGTGACGCTGGAGTTGGAGGAGGTCTAACACTGTTAATAGTAGGCTCTGTTGAATTAATTGTTTCGCACAGTTGGATCAAGTGTTGGGCTCTGAAGTTTGGTGCCACTTCTGTGCTGTGGCGTAGCGGGAGAGTATTTCCTTCCGCTGACAAATCCTGGCATAGCACAGGTAATCTTACCTAAAAATAATTTGTTTTCTTTCTGCCATTTATACATAATTGAATGCTCTGTGCATCTTTAGTTTTGTTTCAGAGAAGATTGTGTGCACAATGAGTGTAATGCTTGATCAGGAGTATCTCAGGACACAAGATCTGGCAATGATAAAGCTGGTTTGTGTATTTCCTTTCCCCGTACTATCAAACACAAAAAGAGGTTAATAAAGGACCAAACTGTGCTTTGTCTGTCTTGCTCTTTAAAGCACATGGTGGCACTGAATGTATGTTGCTATCCTTTCCTTTGTTGTTGTTTAAACTTCTTTAAAGTTGCTTTTTTTTTTAGGATACTTTGAGCGTATTTTATTTTGAATGTGGGGAAGTAAATATGTCTAATGTACTGTGCCACTGATTTCAGAAATCCAGTGGGAAGGACTGGTCTCACAGGCAGAGGATTGTTAGGGCGCTGGGGACCAAACCATGCTGCTGATCCTGTTGTAACTAGGTAAGGGACAGGTGACTGAAAGGTGCCCTGCAGTAGAGCAAAACACCCATGCATTTTGCTTTCTCTGTGTATCTCTGGACAGGCTGTTACTTTTCACAGACCTTTTGTGTGTGTTCCTCTATGTATCTCCTCTATCTCCTCAGATACAGGTATCTGAATGGATAGATATATGGACATGCAGAACACAAATTTCATAATCTCTTAGTTGTTGTCTCTGGAAAAAAGTAAGGACTCACTGCTAATGACAAGCAATTGCTTCTGAAATGCTGAGGAAGCAGACAAAAAAAAAACCCAAACCAAAAACCAGGACGCTTAGGTAAATAGAAATATATTATACAAATAATCTTTAGTAATGAATGTAAAAACTGAAAAGATTACTTGCTACTCTGATATTGTGTATGTAATATGCCGAAAGACCTTAGATGAGGCATGTTAAACTGCAGAAATAGGTTTTTCTATCATAATGACTCAACAGCAAAAATAAAAAGCAGTGTGCCTGCTTTTGCTCTGTAAGAAATACTAACTTGGCCTCATGTATTATAGGAGGAGGTGAGATTAGGCTCTACTCTTTTGTCAGCGTATGCTCTGTTTTAACGGTGCTTTCACCAGCAGGATCTGTGTGTGCATGCTAACTATTTTACACAAAGAAAGCATTCAGGAAAGATTGCAGAGTTAACAAAGGTGCAAGGTAGGAAGTGCCATGCTGAAGACAGAACCACTGTTAAAATCATCCTGTGTTTTACTACTTCCCTTTTCATAAGGCTGTCAACACTACTGAGTTGTTTCCTTGAAAGTAAAAGAAATGCTGGTTTTGTTTTGTCTTTGTTTAGATAGCTTTTTGCTTTAACTATTGGTAGCTCTTCTTGATTTTTTTTTTTTTTACTGAAGGCAGTGGTGAGGGTTTGTGGCCTTGAGCTGGCACTGGGTGGGCAGTTTGGGGCTGTTGCAGCCTGTGAGGAGGTGCTGCTCTAGCAGAAGGCAACTGACCCTCTCGTCAGGGAGAGGCACAAGTGCGTCTCAGTGAGCTCTGCAGCAAGTAGGATGTGTTGGATGGAGCTGCCACCCTCAGCACGGCCACTGACATGCAGCTCTTGGGAAGTTTCTGCCCCTTTGGCTGAGGAGAACACAGCCGGTAGTGGCATGAGAAAAACTCGGTGTTTTGCCCTTGGTTGTGGCCTTGCCGGACGGCATCTGCCAGTCCCCCCATGACTGTTCTTTTTCTGCTTTATTTGCCCCCACACAGGTGACAGTGCAGGCACCTTGCTATTCTTCTCCCAGCCCGTGTGTCAAGAAGTAGCAAAGAGTGTTCTTGCTTGTCATTTGTTGCAGGTGGAAGAGGGACGAAAGAGGCAATAAAATTGCTCATCTGGTTACTGGCAAAAACATCTTACAGTTCATAGCTATCAAGAGGAGAGACTGTGGGGAGTGGGCCATTCCAGGGGTAAGAGGAAAACTTTGGAGACAGTAGACATTTCCCTGCTGGTAAGGCCGCAAGGTGATGACTGGCATGTGCATGATAAAATCATGCCTTTTGATGAATGACCTCGTGTTGTGGAGGTGAGGAGAAATGCTCCGTGAAGTAGCTTTGCCCAAGCATCAGCTGGTATGCCTGCTGCTGTTTCTGCATTGCAAGGTGGTATTTGTATTTAATTCTGACAGTGTCTTTTGCTTGATGCAGGCACAATTTAATCTGTTGCAGGCTTTGAAGGATGTACGTGCTCGCTCTTTACAGCTAAGTGTAAAGTTCCGCCCATGTCCACAGTATGATGCAGGTGGATGTAATATACTAAAACCAGTCAAGGGGAGTAAAACCAAGTGAAATCTGAGTGATAGTCAACTTTTTAATTTTCTTTTCCCCCCTCAAAGGGGATGGTGGACCCAGGGGAGAAGATTAGTGCTACCCTGAAGCGAGAATTTGAGGAGGAGGCCTTGAATTCCTTGCAGAAATCACCTGAGGAAAAAGCAGAATTGGAGAAGCAACTCCACAAGCTGTTCAGTCAGGAACACTTTGTGGTGAGCTCTTTGTCTTTTGTGATAGACTTTGGAGCTGTGCATGTAAGTTGTCCAGCTGCTGTATGGAACTTGGACAAAGTATAGCTGAAATGAAAATAAGCTGTGATGCTTGGGTTGTTATGGTGTAGGAAATGGAATGGACTACTGCCCATAAGGGCGAATGTATTGGAGGGGAAAAAAAATATCTTAGTGATTGCACCTTGTTTGTTGTGACACTGAGCTTGTTTTGGTTTGTTCGGTGTCGTAGGTGTACAGAGGGTATGTGGATGACCCTCGTAACACTGATAATGCCTGGATGGAGACAGAGGCTGTGAACTATCATGACGAAACCGGTGGGTATCTCCACGTGTGCTTTTACTTGCCTTTATATGTTGGTTTGAAATTGGGACGTATAACAGGCTGAGACTGGCAATGAAGGTTGGGGGAGCATGCAAGTCAGGTGTAAAATATTGGACTAAAACCAACAGGTGTGAGGGTCTCTTGTCTCTTAAGATGTTCACCCATGACAGGTAGTCATTCCCCTTTAGTTTCTGTCTGTCTTGAAATAAGGAATTTATGGACTTTGCCTGAGAATTAGTTTTTCATTTGTTATCTAGTTCTAAGCTGTGGACCATGTGCCTTCATATGGAGATTGAACACTGGACCAGGGTTCCTTCTTGTCACTGGCAGATTTTCATTATATTTATTGTTTTGGTGGTATAATTGCTCTGAGATCTTTTATCTTGGTTACTCTTCTGGAGTAATTGGTGGAGCTTATTTTACTTCTATAAATCAGTAGGAATGGTATACATTGTTAGTTCTTAGATTGATCTGTTATCTTGGATTCTCATCTCTCCCCTTTTATAAGATAAATCAATCTAGTTAGGTTATGTCACTTCATATAAATGTGTTTTAGGTAGTAGATATCAGTGGTGAAGTTTCACATGTCACTGGTCCTTGATTTATCAGGCCCCAGAAACAGAGAAGATACTGTTCCTTTGGTCTTTGTTTCTAATACACATTTTATAATGCTTCTAAAAGCATTTCTTTGGTTGTTGTCTGTGAAGTCCTGGGACTCTTTTTGGAAACAGAGTAGGAAACTTTGGAGAGCAATTCAGAAGCCTTTCTGCATCCCTCCCTAAGTACTATTTTTGATTTTGGCCCCTTTAGTAAAATTTTAATTTTTCTGGTTATCCATAAGCATATATAAGTTTCAGAATTCAGTTTGTCCTGTAGAATAGTACCTGAGAAAGGAAGCAGTCAAATATTAGCCAAACAAACAAAAATCAAGGCAGAGGGATTGGCTAAACTGGTGATTTCTAGTAACTTGTCATGGTACCCTAGGAGTGGTGACAAGGAGTTAACACAACATCTGCCACCCAGATTTGCCTTAAAATAGTGCAAGTATGAAAAAGGTTTCTGGCACAGATCAGTGAACAACTTAATTAGTTGCTTCTCTGAGAAGTAGTTGAGGTTGCTGCCTGTGAAGGAGCTACGTGGAAAGATGGAGCTGATCAGATGTGAGAAGAAAAAGCAGGAAAGAACATGCAATAGCATGTCCTAACTCTCGTTTTCTGAACAGGTGAGACAATGGACAATTTGCCTCTGGAAGCAGGTGATGATGCTGGAATGGTGAAGTGGGTTGACATCAGTGAGAAGCTCGAGCTGTATGCAAGTCATAGCTACTTCATTAAGCTTGTGACTGAGAAACGGGGAGCCCACTGGAGTGAGGATCCTGGTCCTGAGTGCCATGAGTGATGTAAATGGAGAACTGATGGACACCAAGGGGAGAAGACGTTTTCCAGCTTCGAAACAGATGACATTGTCCTTTTCAGTGGAAATTCAGTGAAAATTCTGTGAAATTCAGCTGGCAAAAACACTTGGCAGTGAGGAATAGAGGTTTCTTCAAAGACTTCAGATTGCTTCTTTTGACTTCTCAGCTAGTGTGAAATGAGATGAATGTGGAGCTGTTACCTTGTTTTGCTTGCTCATCTTCATTATTTGCAGCCATTTCATGATACCTGCAGATTTGCTTGGCAACACTGGGATTCTGACTGGTTGTAGTTAATAGGTTGTTCGCTTTAGCTCTGTATTTTTGCACTGATTTCTTGTCAGGAGTATGAATCCTTAAGGAGTGTGAGACTTGTGGGATGATAACCTGAATAATGACTTAAGTGCTACATAATAAAGTGAAGTTTCTTTTCTGAGTCATTTCATTTAACATGTCTTTTCAGTGATTTTCTATTTTGAGAGATTAGTTTTCACACTTAATTGCTTTCTAGCTTACAGTATGGATGGTATTCACATCTGAATATCTGACGGTGTCTCTAAAAAGAGAACTGTTGGAGGATGTAACTTGATGACTGATTTTGGGAGCTGGATTTTGATGTTCTTCTCATTCCACTGCTTATCGCAGTACAGCTGTTGGGGAGACTGTGCCATAAACAGGATGGTTGGAAAGAGCAGCCTTGAAGTGTAATCCTGTAAATTGTGGTGGTTTTGTTACAGTTTAAGTAATTTAACTTGAAGTCAGGAGGCTGATGTGGGCCTTCTGTGGCATTTATGCTGATAACAAGAGCTGCACAACAGTTACTGTCACTTCCCCATGTGTTTTTAATCAAGGGCTAATTGTGTAATAGTATCAAGAGGTAACAGCTAGAAGTTGAGATCTGGGGAGGGGTTCTTAATGACTTTTGAGCTATGTGTTGAAGTACAGTAGTGACAAATGTTATGGTCTGGAATTGCCTTGTATGCCTGTGACATGCTCATGCGTTGTTGAGGCTGTTGGCTATGTCCTGCTTAACTAATGAATGATTTTAGGGCATATTCCTTTTCAATGCCACTCCTTCCTTCCAGTTATCTAATGAAATCTGCAGGACTCATGTGTTTATACAGGGAACCCTGGGAATCTTGTAGAGTTATTAGTATGTTCCTTTCAAAAGAAAAGGCAATGCTAGGAGCTACTAATTTTTCTTCCAATCCTTGCTCACCTCTTCCTGCACATTTGATTTCTTTTGTAGTCTTACTAAAACAGCATAAATGCTTTCTGTTGCAGTAGAAGCTTCCATAGACACGGTTTATGCAAAAATCTTTCTTCAAATCGTAGGTAAGATCTGGTGGTTGCTTAGGCAGAAACCATTTTGATGAATCTGTCCTTGCCATAGTATAGAGACAGTAGTATCTGGTAGGGTCAGATGAAGAGCTGAGGAAACCTGTGAAACGCAGAATGGACAAAAGGCATTAGCCAGCTTCAGGAGTTCCCTTTCTACTGCTGGTCTTTGGAAACAGGATCACTGAAATGACTTGGGTATGTTTTTTCTTGAGATGAAGACAGCTAAGAAATTCGATGCTCAGCATTTATTCAAGCTTAACAAGTAATCAGACAAGATTTGAGAGGGCTGTGCGCTGTAACCCACACTGGCTTCAGAGGTGGGCATATGAAACACAATTTGGTGGTTACTCATCCTCAGTTTCTAGTGCACTGGTGAGAGAAAAGGGTAGGAAGGAGCTGTAGGAAGTTGAAGGTTATCTAGAACTAACAGTGTTCAGTAGGAGGCATCTGTGGTTTTCCAGGTGTCTGTAGAGTTAGAATTAATAACTGTTAATTACTTTAGTGTGCAGTGAGTATGTTATACAGAGCAGGCCCCTAGCAGTATCATTGGGTTTTGAAAGCATGACCAGAAGAGCAGACCCTTTTTAAGTTCATGTGCCGCTCATCATGGGTGAGAACCAGGGTGACTATACTGTGGTATGTCGAAATAGAATGTTTTTTTCTTGAATGTTACTATTTACATATGAAGTGCTTAACATAATGCATGGTACTAAAGGTGAAAATAATTTCAATTCTGAAAGTACCATACTCGATGAGAAGTGTTTTCATACCAGGTGCATTATTCCTGGAAAGCAAAATTTCTGTAAAAAAATCTTTTCAGTCCTTGCTGGTCTTGTGTTAAATCTTTTTTTGGACAGGCTAAGTGGACTTGGCTGTATGGTTTTGGATTGCCATGTTTCCAGGAAAGCTTTCTGGTTAGACAGTTTTCAGCTGGAGCGTGTGATTTTGGGTGGTGTGCTGTAGAGAATGCAATTACTTTATGTGTATCCCAGTACCTTACTAATCAGGCCTTGATGTTTATTTGTGTCCTGAAATTTATTGTATAATTACAAATATTGAAAGTTTGTAACTAAGCAAGTATAGTGGCATTTCTTCTTGTTTGGCAAGTCTTCTGGGAAAATGGTCAACTGTTTTATATGGGGGATGTTAACTTCCATATTAATGCAAGTTAAATGTGTTGGAAAGTGATTTTTTTCAGCTCTGTTTTCTTTATCTAACTCACCCTAAACTACTTTTAAAAATTATCTAAGAGATCATCTATCCCCAAGGATTGGGATACCCAAATACTCAAAGAATTTCTAAGGAAAAGCAGCAGAATTTTGAGAAAGTTTGTAACCTCTTTTCAAGCTGAAGTAGTTGAGGGCTTTTTGTAATAAAAAAAAACCAAGTTACCCCATAGAATGCATGTCTGCTAATCAGAAAGCAAAGTGATTACTCTCCTTGAGCTTCAAAGGTAAATTGCAGTTCCTCCCCAGCTTGATTCTGTGGTAGTTTGTCATTCTGAAGCTGCTCTCTGTGTCCCCAATGGTAAGCTGGAGCTTCCTGCAGTTTTATGTCCCATTGTCTACTGGACACTTTGGTTACCTCAGACTTGACCTTCATGAGCCTACAGAGCAGCTCTATGGCCTGGGTGTCTAAAGAAGTGACCAACAGCTTTCATGAGCCTATTTGGTTGCTGTGAAAAGAAAATCATCTTGTGTTGGTATTTTCTGGTTCAGTACCAAAATCTCCGATAAATACAAATGTTAGAACTAGTGAGATTCTGTTAATTTACAAAGAAAATACTTGTGTCCTCCATACTGTCTGAACCAGAGCTTTCACTACTACTACCTGTAGAAAAAGAATTTCCTTTTACAGTAAGGTATAATTGCTCTTGCTTGTATTTCTTTAAGGAAAAAAAAAAATCAAGTACTTCATTTCAGTTTTGATTTTTTTGCTTTCCCACTAGAAAGTAAAGATGATTTTGCAAAGGGAACTTAGTAACCTTCAATGTCTGTTATACTGTTAGCTGAAATAGCTAATGGAGAAGATACGGGCCTTGTTGCGCTGGATATAATCTTGTTGCTAGTGCTTACAGTTTATTTTTTTCTTTAAAGTTTGAGGGCTCCATAAGTTGAGAATCTAGAATGGTAATAACATAAATAAGTTTAAGCCTGTACCAAACATGAATATCTTTAAGGCTTCGGTGTTAGTTTAAAAGCACATGACTTCCAGTTTACAGTGTTAACATTTCCCACATTGGATGCCTGTTTCATTTCTTCCCTGTACTTAGTGCATTCGCAACAGCAAGAGCCATGCTCAGAACACAACCTCAGAACAGGAATTGCATTTTGAGAGAGTCTTGTGAAGCAGATTGAAAGCAAAGAGTTAGTGTCCTGGTTTTGGCAAAAGGAAAGACCTTGGGAGAATGTGGCTCTCTTTCGTGTAGAGAGAAAGGAAAATCAGACATCAGGAGCTGTTGAGTGTGACGTTAACTGTCCTCTCTGTATCTTAGCTGCTCATGTACATGGTTAGAAGAAGTCATTATGGAATAAAGCTTGCTATGCTTCTGCTTCCTGCTGCCTTGTCTGTGCTTTGAGAACTTGTCAGCACTTCTCATTTTTGCCTTTGATTTTACCTTTCCCTAATTCTACTCTTCTAACAATGCTTATGGGAGCCTTTTGCAATTTTTTGTTTTAAACAACAGCAGAACACTGGTAGTTCTCTCAGTAGTTCTTGTCACATGCTCCTTTTTCAGACTCACAGAATGGTTGAGATTGGCAGGGACCTCAGGTGTGTTCCTCAGACAGACTCAAACAGGGTCAGCTAGAACACGTTGTCCAGGACTGTCCAGTGAGGTTTTGAGCATCTCCCAGCATGGAGAATCTACAACCTCTCTGGGTAACTCTCTGCCAGTGCTTGACCACTCTCACTGTGGAAAAAAGTTTTTTCTTTCCCATTCAGTCATGCAGACTTTAGCCATAGCCTCAAATTATTTTTGCTATGAGATTTAGGCCAGGAAACATTAAAGCATCTGTATTATCTTTGGATTGCATGTTGAACAGCTGTTCAGTGGATCAGACAAAGTTGGCTGGCTCCAGTGGTAGTTGTGTGAATGGCTGCTGTCTGTGTATACTGTTTTGAGTACTGTGGCGTATATCAGAAGACCTGAATCATACCACCTTAATGCTTTTTGGATGCTTAGTTTACTTCTCAGCTGATAAGCTTTTTTTTTTTTGTATGATCCCTACTAATCCTTGGAGGATTGATAGGTTTGGCAATGGAAGTGTGTGTTATAAAAGGAGTATTTATTGTGTATTTTTTCAGTATAGATATTCTGACTGTGGAGTTCTGCACTTTAGTGATGCTGGAGGAATACTTGGTTCATAATGCCTAGAGTACCGAAGCTGCTAACTGGGAAGGGAGTGTTACAAATTCAAAAATGACCTCCTTTTTCCTGAAGAAATCAGAGCTTGTGAATTAATCACTGCTGCCTTTTGAGGCCAGCTGTGTACCAGCAGTTTGAGAAGCTGTGTCTTCTGACTATATGCAGGTTAAGCAAAAAACTATTGAAAGACCATTCTCTAAAGTTTTCAATTACAATATTTGCTTGGTCCTTTTGTTTTATTATTTTAGTAGAAGAATCTGAACCAGTAACTAAGAAGTTTAATTTGTGTATCTGGGGAAAATCTTGTAGGATGCAGTTCGGAAGTTGGCATTATGTTGGATCTGTTTGAGACCACTGACATCGTCAACTCATCTTCATGCTCTTTTCTGGGGATATGTCTGAGGGCATAAAGTCCTCCTTGGATCACACATGCACTTGCAGCATGATAAGGATGCAAGGTGAACTGTAAATTTGTTACAAAGCATCCTGTTTGCCTGTTGTGGGGGCAGTAGAGTAGATGCTGGTCATAAAGCACAGGCATGAAACAGCAAAAGAAAAAAACATGTTTTTCATGGGATTTTCTACACTGGCATGTTTGTTTTTGCAGTTATTTGTTGACTAGTTGGAAAGATTGTCCACATCCTCAGTGAAAATAACTATTAAGAGTGGCTGTGTTAAAAAAAAACCAAACCAAAACAAAAACAAACAAACAAAAAAAACAAACCAAAAAACCTCCCACAATAAAACAAACCCTGCACAAAAAACTCAAAAGAAAACCCAACAAAAAACCTCCCCAAAAATCAAAACCAGATAAACGTGGAAATACGCTTCAGATATATTTGGGAAATTTGCTGAAATGCTAATTGGCTCTGTTGTAGAGTGTGTGCAAGGCCATTATTGAGAGGAAGAACATGTAATCCAAAGTTTACAGTGTAAGGATGGTTTTTTGGGGAAGCATTCATGCAGAGCTGATCAGTGTCTGCCACAAAGTGTAAAAGTGCAACCCCACCCCTCTTGGCATGAGCCAGAATCCACAGGGTCTCCTGTGTTCCTTTCTTTGGATTCTTCCATGTGACCAACCAGGAGGACTGGAAATGAATGCAAACACATCTGGTGTCATTACAGCACTGATAAGGAGACTGAGCTTCTTTGAAAAGGAAGTTTAGATTGCTAAGTTTCTTTTCAGAGACAAGCCAGCTTGCCTTTGGCAGCTATTTCTTTCTGGTTTGTTAATACTGGATGGCATCCTTGCACCGCTTTGCACAGAGGGAGCCCATTTAACTGAGTAATTTCACTAAATTTTGGAGGAAAGGTTTTGTGAGTTAACTGCTGTTTGGTGTCAGTTGGTGGAAACTGGACAGAGGTAGTGTTGCTTATTTGTGGTATTTATGGTCTGGTATTAAGCTTAAACTAACAAAATACAGCTTAACTTTTTTTCTGTTTTGAAGCCTATTTGTGTTGTCTGGAAAGCTCTACTTGCAATGACCCAAAGAAGCCACATTTAATGGAGGAGGAGCTCATACTTGCCTTGAGAGCTGAACATCCTACCTCAGAGCAAGTGAGACCTAAGATGAGAGCAAGCCCTTTCTGTTGAATTTATTGTTGCCAGGATTAGTGCATGTAGCTGATAGACACTTGCCCTGACACATATGATTCTAGGTCCTGAGGCCAGACTTGGATTTCCAGAAGATTTAGCAGTGGTTGTCCTGGATCAGAGGGAAGGATTCAAGTGTTACGTCTGTAGGAATGAGTGCTTTGGCTTAGAATAAGAGGAGAGAGGAAGTGCAGGTTGATGTTTCTCCTGGAATATCCCATGTGTTGTTAGCCTTTCATTAGGGTTGGAAGTTGTGGCTGCATCCTGGACTTTGATATCCCTTAATGGACCTGTCTAAAAACATGTATCCCCATCTGCTTTTCTTCTCCCTTAACACTAACCTACTGTTTTAGCTGAAATAGTAAGTCAGTAGGCCAGATAACTTTAGTCCTGTTTGTGTTATAACCCGCTGCATGCAGTGAATAAGATTGTGCCATGGTTTGAGAGAGCAATGAGTGCATTTGTGAGTGTGCTCTCTATATGTGCATATGTATGTCAACATGGGTGTGTGTCTGTATGTGTCTCAAAGGGTGGCTGGGTCTTGGTAGGAATGTGATCTCACCATTGATTCTCCCTTGTGGAAAGGGAAAATACTTAACAGGTGTTTAATTTAGGTTCATTAAAACTAAATGGAAACAAGTCTACAGAAGGTCAAAAAAATTCACTGACTTTATCATACCTACTTCACAAAATGAATAATAAAGTGTTTATAAGTTAATGTAGAATAGTAACAATATAATTAAAGTACTGGTTGGGAAACTAGCTTTCATTTATCGCCCTTATTCTTAATGTTCTTATAATTTGTAGATTAAATATTGGTGGTACTTGCCCACTTGTGAACTTGGGTGAAAATTTTTCTCGTACTGTGACCGTAGCATCTATCTCTGCATACATTAGCAAATGCTCCTTTTCTGTGTTTTGTGGTGGAAAAGTGGAAGTGGCAGCATCACTGAGAATTTCCAAACAGGTGGGATGCTGATCTGCCCTTAATATGTTATGTGCTTCATATATCTACACCTGTAATCATCTTGGTGATGGTCGTTGTTTACCCTGTCAAAACTTGGATTGTTCAAAACAAAATCTTCCCTGTTTGCCCCGATAAATTAAATTTTATTTTATCTTTTTCTAGTACATGGTTTGAGAGGAGCAATGGTGACTATTGGCCTCAGTGGATGTTTACGAGTTGTCCTCGTGTGAACTATATTTGATTGTTTTAAGGTGGCTGACTCTTTGCTGTAGAAAGAGCAAATAAGCAATAGGCTGCAATCAGGCAGAAAAAATGCCGTCAAAATTACTTTTTCTGAGACATTTGAAGTCCCAGAGAAAGGATCTTTTTCAAATGGAATTAATGTGGAGAATATGCTTTTGTTGATTTCTATACATTGCTGTGTGATGTTACAGAATGTGAAGTGGGTGACAAGTCAGGATGACAGGAGAGACTATTGGTGAAATTGGTTTTGGTGGGAAAGAATCTTTTGCATAAGAAATTCCTGTGTTGAAAATAATTGTGACTTGATTCATTGTCTCCCAGGGCATCAGGCTGGAGCTGAACTAAGAGGAGCAAATTAATGAGGGGTGAGTGGACTTCCACTATTTGAGTTACCAAAACAGCATTTCTGAATCCCATTTTTTTTTCATTGGAAATGCGTTTTCTGATCTTCCTTTGTAGGAATAGCATTTGGGGCTTCTTGTTTATAGCAGAGCATGCCTGGTTTTGGGTGAAGTGCTTGGTTTAAAATCACGAAGTTAATGGGATTCAGGTATAATCTCATTTTATCTGGTTTTTTTATGCCTAAATTGTGCCTGTCTTCAGGCAAGCAAAAGTTGGAAGATGGTGAAAGAAACAGTTAGCATTTCTTTCTTGGGAAAAATGGTAGTAGTAGTTGGTGCTTCTGTGCGAGGAAGGAACAATGTGCCTGCTAAGGAGAATAAGGAGGTGTTGGAGCTGTGATAGCCTCTGCTCCTTGTGTCCTGTTGCTGATCAGACTTTTGACACACATCCACACCTACCATGCTCATGCAATTAGCTCATTACACAGTTTGCCCGCAGAATTGTGGCCTTGGTACTATTTTACTGTTGTGTTTCAAGAGGTAGGGGAAGAAGTATCTGAAAAGTGCTGATTTTTTTCATGCACTCTAGGAATTATGGTTTAATGACTGGCTTATATGATCTACACGCTAGTTTCTTCTCCCTTAAATGTACAATGAGATTTCCATTGAACCATTGCCTTGCCACCTTTTCTTTGACAAAGTTCTGACAAACCCCATATATCTAGGTAGACTTTTATTTTATTTGAGGCTTCTATACAGAATGTTAAACTGACAATACAGTAAGTAAACAAGTCCTACTTCAAGATAATTTTCTTCAGTGTATGGTAAAATTCACATCCTACTATCCTACTGAAGAGTTTCATGAACAGCTCAGTCATCAGGTTAGTACTATTTATTGATTCAGAGAGCTCATGTATACATGTATGGGAAAATACTGGTTGTTTAGGTATGAACCGCTTGGAGTAATTAAATTTTTCTGCTGTTAAAAAATGTAGAACTTTTCTGTACTTGTGTTATTTGGTAAGAATGCAGTGAACCTTATGCCACCTTTGTCCTGAAAACTATGAAGCTGTTAATTACAGAAATAAACGGGATTCACGTATTTCACCAGTTTCAATGCAGCACTGGGATTCTGTTCAGCCAGGCTCAGAACAGGAGGTTTTCATTTACGTCTTCTGCAACAAAGAAGAAAATGTTATTAACATTTGATGCCAAAGAGACATTTTTATGCTGTGTCACTATCAAGAAAGTGATACGCTAAAGTTTCAGAGTGCTCATGCAGGGAAGTGCAATTGCTGAAAAAATAAGTCTGGTTGCTGCTATCATTCAGAAGCCATTCATTTAAGATCCTTCTTGGTAGGTGCTTTCTTGTTTCCAGTGTTAGGTGTCCTTGATCTGTTTGTGAGCCAGGAATCCCTTTCTCCTCCCTTCTTCACAAATGACTGATCCTAAACCTGTCTGTGGATGAACAGTCATTGGCAGCAGTACCTGTGTATTATGATGACTCCTCGCAGCTTACTTCCACATGTGGTTTGTGACTGGTAAATTGTCATCAGAAGAGCTGGAAAAAATTCTGTGAAGAGTGAAGGCTCTGCATGTCTGACCTCTGACCAGAATCAGCCTCCGCTTAAAATTAGGGAGTTTCTAAGGATTTTGAACACATTTCTTCAGTCCCATGTTTAGCCAAACACCTCCTGTCACATAACTGTTCTAGGATTAACCACATGTCCTACTTCTACCCTTGCTTAATGACTGGCAGTGTAGTTCAGCTGTCACTCAGGGCTAGATCAGGAGGAGGTAGATTGCTGAGGTTGAATGTAGTCATGTAAATCTCAAATTGCTAACATGACAGCTTCTGTTGAGCTACTTCCTAATTCTAGACATGTCGCCAGTACAGTATTACCTAGCTTTTCACTTTCCTAGAGAAGTCTCGATATGGATTGAGCTGAACCAAATATATGCTGGGCTTATTTAGGATTCAGAATCTGTCCCTGCCTCTGCCTAAGCCTCCTGATGTGTGCAGTCCGGTGGGCACCATGGGAGTGTGTGTTGCATCTGACAGGTTAGGTAAAATAGACAGTTTGGCCTGCAACTACAGCGTGATGACAGCACTTGTGTTGTATGTAGTAATCTAGAGGTGAGTGTAGTTACTTGATCAGTGAGAGGTCTTGGTGGTTTTCCCTACTTGGCTTGAGATGTGTAATGGACTTTCAGTCAATATGCTTTGACCACTGATTTAAAAGTACAAGCACACTTTGCCTCTCCTTTGGCACTGAAGCATAGAGTGTTTCTTGAGAGACAGATATGCAGAACATAGGTTCAGACAGGAATTTCCACACAGGAAATTATTTGGTATTTAGTACAAACTACGTCAATTTTTCCTGTCTTTATAAAATGATTCGAAGCTTTGCACCTTTTGCAGTCTTGTCATTACTGTTCCATTTGCCTCTGTGCACAGTAACCATGAGCTTCTGGCTAAATTTTTTTTTTTTCCTATACATTGCAGTCTGAGAATGTACCTAGTCTTGATAGAAACATTTTGTCCTGTACATCTGCCTGTTCTTTCAAGTTTACCTTCCTTAATCCCAAAGCAGTGGCACCATTCCTTCAAAGCAATGAGTTTGTCTTGGTCTCCATCACACTCTTGGAAGAAACGGGTTATGCAGTGTTCCATGGGAACAAGGGAGGCTCTCAATGGCGCAAGCTCAGAGTGTGTTAATAATCTGAAAGAAAGAGCAGGTATGTAGAGCTGTATTTCATTATTAAATCATCAGGATCATCAAAGATGTTCTAAGCTGCTAGAAGATGATAATGGTGGCTTTGACAGAGATGCCCCAGTGGATTCTGTTGTGGTGCTTCTGTCATTACAATAAACAAAAGTGTTTTAACTGGTATTTGTTCACTAACACTTTTTTAGAACAAGTATTACCAACTTCTTCACCGAGTCATCAGATGTGGAGTTTTGCCATTAATCTTCAGGAGATCAAGCTTGCAAAGGTGCTTAGCTATGTTCTAGGGCCATAGCTGTGATTGCATGAGGTACTGAGGGCCTGCAGTCTTGAAACGTGGATTCCACCACTGAATGTCATAACCAAAAGCCTGAAGTCTGTTACGTCCTCAGAAGCCTGGGGGCTTCCTCTAAAATGTGACACTGATGCTGTTTTACTATATCTCCACCTTAAACTGAGAGACTACTGTAGTAGTAGTTGAAAACTATGGGTACCTCACTAGTGAATTATTGCTGACAGGCCTCTGTATTTAGCCTGTTGCTCTTAGCTTCAGTAGAAACAGGGTCTCATGAGCCTTGTTTTCCTCCAGAATCAGGGCATTAGTGGCTATTAAGACACTGTAGAGCTTAAGGTATAATACATGATGATTATGAAAGGCAAGAGGATAGCAGTTCTAACCTAAGACATGACTCCAGCAAAATAACTAGAAAAGTTCTGTGTTAGAGGGGGGATACTGGCTTCTGTCATCTGAGGCACTAGTCCTGTATGTAGTGAATCCCTTGGGTGGTGTAGAAAAGTAAACCAGCCTGAGCTTGAACAGCAAATCAGAACTGAACCTGCAAAGATTTATTTTTTTACCTGTTAACAGGGTGCTGATCAAGCTGATGAAACTGCCAGTGCACAGGGTACACATACATGTTATAATTTTTCTCAAAGTCATGCAGGAGCAGCTCAACTGCGTGGTCGCCAGCCATGAGACGCTTGTCATTCTGGTAGATTTTTTTGACCTGAACACAACAGAGAAATTGATGGTTTTTGTTTATGGATGAGATCTATCCTGAAGAGAACTGTCCAGCAAGGAGGTGGTTTGGAAAAATGAAACTTGATAAATTACCACTGGGGAAGTGGATTTTAGTGTTTGTGACCATAAACAGCATGAATATCTTGCCTCAAGAAGTCCAGATGATTTTTGTTGCTGTCCGCATCAACTTTGGTAGTGACTAGAAAGGATGTGAAATTCCTGTGGCCTAATCATCAGAATCAGCTAAGCAGGGCAGTAACCTCAGATTGGTAGGCGTTTAAACCAATTTTGCCCTGAGTCAAGTAACTCAGTTTTTCATGTGAAATAAGCCACCTCAAAAGTCAATATTCCTCTTGGTAACTATGTAAGTAGTCTTTGGTTTTTCGCTCACGCATATTTTTGTATAAACCTGCTGTGACCTACTGCATGCACCTCCTACTCCAGAATTAAAGCAGCCCAGGTCTTGGTTTAATTTAAAGTATTTTCTAATAGTTATGGCACTTTAGGCAGTTATGACATCTATATGTTCAAAAACAAACTACTGTTACCAATTCACTTGACATAAATTCTTCTCTAAAAAATAAAAAGGCAAATGGAAATATAGATACGCTTACTCCATTTTAAGCCAATGTAGCATGATGCTGTAGGTCTACTGGATGGTAGAAAGCAGCACTTTTCTCTTAAAACTAGGTGTCAAACTTGTGTCATTTTCTAACCCTTGAATATCATGGTGTAGAAAGACAGTGTATGTGGCTGGATTTAAAAGTGCAAACTATACCCTTAACTGTTGAGTCCATTTTCAGGTAGTTTGGATTGATGGCCATGTGTGCCTTGAGAAGAGGAGCTACTTTTGGTTGGTCCAAGGCAGGGATCCCCAGCCCCCATGAGGGTCCCCTAAACTCTATATTGTAATTCTGTCTCAAATCCTGCTGTGTGACTGCCCAGCCGCTCAGTCTCACACAGGCCTGGAGCAGTTTTCTTTCTCATGAGCCTGTCTGTCCTTCCTCTGCACACCTGTGCATCGCCAGCAGACTTTGTCCCCTACCTTCCCATTGCAGGTCATGTAACAAAAGCCAAATGGCCCGTGTCCTTTCAACTCGTGGCACTCCACAGGTGAGCTCTTGACTGGCTGTTCCCTCTTATTCTGTGTTTTAATTAATCATTCATACCCAGACCTTCCATTTTATGCTATGGCTGCCGAGTTCTCTTAAGTCCTTTGGAAAATGTCACTGACTGCATGAATTGGGTTATCCTTTGCTACATATTAGTTGATCTTTCCAAGAGGTTTGTCACAAAGCATGTCCCTGAAGTGAAGCTCTTTTGAGTCTTCTCAAGCAAATTATGTTAATCTAGGTGTGCGCTAATTCTGACTTATGCCTCCTGTCTGTAGACACCGGCTTCAAAGTAATCCACTTGGCTTGCATTTGCTTGGACGAAAGGAACAGTCATAGCAGAAATGTGTCTTAGCTTAAATGACAGTGGACATGTGTGTTTTGCAACTTGTGAATCTAATTGAGTCTAAATTGCCTTAACCAGAAAGGGAATGTTCATTGGAAATGGGAGAGCTTTTAAGATGTGAATCACTTTTTTTTACATGGCTAGTTCGGCTCTAACAATGTAACTGCATGGTCTTATTTGAAAAGGATTGCTGACCTTGCTCCTTTGCTTTTCAGTTAGAAATCCGGAAGTATCCAGATCACGTTCGTAATACTGCATAAGGATGTTTTTGAGCCAGTCTCGCATCCGGAGGGGGAACTGATCCACTTCATAATCAGTACAGTGGGGGATGTCTGTGCCAAACATGAAAGCTTTTGTTAATGAGTCATCTGTTAGATTTGATTCTCACTAGCAAACTTCCAGTTAAGCTTAAAATTGATGGAGCTATTAATACATAAAATTGGCAATGCAACTAATGGGTTAAACTATAAATCTACAATTCTTTAGTGCATATGCTTAAACAGTTGTGCAAGCCACACTCTTTACATATCTATGCAGCTTCTGAGCAGAGTTGTGCAATGAAACTCTTACCAGCCAGTTGCGTGAAAGCAGAGTTCTCAACAGCAAAGGAATATTCTGGCTGGTCGTGCGCTTTCCTCCTAGGGTATGTAGCAATTTAAGAGCTTGGAAAACAGTTCCAGCTTCTAGATCCTGATTTCTGGATTTGGCATCCAAATAGGGTTTTTTTAGCGTTTTTGTTGTGTTTTTTTTTCTGGACGTTTTGATAAACTGGCTGTACATACTGTCTTTATGGTCAAGGTATTAAATATCTTTGGATGCTTATAGCAATGGGAGCACGTGCAGGGGGAAGACAGGGTTGACAACAAATTGGTGTAAGCACAGGAAGGGATGTTTCTAGGATTCAGATACTTCATACTCTTACAGAAAAAAATTATTTTCAGACATGTTTAGGTTTTGAAGGGCTTAATTAGCAGATAGTTGGTGTGGAAGGGACAGAACACAGGAAAAAAGCAGGTAAGTCGGGGCTAGCTGGTAGTTAAGGCTACTGGCTCTTACATTTGCAGGAGCCCATATAGTCTAGGTGCAGCTGGCGTCCCATTTTTGTCCCTTCAAGTTGACATTTGGTGCCAAAGAGTTGACATGTGCCATCATAAGTCTTATTATCTGTACCACAGACCTAGAGGAGGGGTAAAAAACAAAACCACCACCACCGTGTTGAGAAAAATTCTGGTCACTCATAGAGGCATTACAATAATAAAAGTATCATTAACATATGGTGTAGCAGTTGTGTACACCCACAGGGAATGCATGTGATCAGAAGTATTGAAAATTGTAGTTGTTACATGCCTACATAAGTACAGACAGCTAGCTAATCCTTACACACCCAGTATTGAGACAGGAATTTATTTTTGTGCAGTACTAATACAGTATCTTGAGGATTATTCACCAGATATGTACCTGTATTCAGTATATGCTCTAAAATATCAAATAGATAAATAGAACTTTTAGTGACAAGGAAAAGCTACAATCCCTGAGTTACTAAGTAAAGCAGATCACTTTAGGTACTATATAGCTACATGTGTTCATACTATTCTCAAGCTATGGTCAGTCAGTTTGGGTACTTTATAATTAATTTTACAATGACTGGAATCACCCAAACCCACTTGCATGCTTTTGAGGGTAGAATTATTCTAAATAATAGCAGGGGAACGTGTTATCTTGTAAATGCTTCCGTTGACTTTTCCCCCATGTTGTGCACTGAATGAAATACTTACGTGCTCATAGTCTTTAGTAGGAGGGCAAGCAGCAGGATCTTGGCAAATACAGCTGGGTTTCCCTTGTTTGTCTGCATGGCAGACTTTACCTCTTTTGCAGTGGAAGTTCCTACATGGGTCTAGCAATCATAGCAAGGAGAGAGTGTTAGAGGGGATGGGATGAAGCCAAGAGTTTCTGTCAGTACTACTGACAGTCAAAGCAAAATACAGCCCAATATTCACCAAGAAGTCAAGTGCTTTTTGTAAGTTTGTTAAACTGCAGCTGGATCTTGTATTGAATAAAGCCAAACTTTAAATGAGAATTTCTGTGACACTTCTAGCAGTCCCAGATTTGAGTTGGATGGTGAAATAAATTTCTCAGAAAAAGCTATTTCTTCTGTAAGGATTGACGTTTACTTCTGGCTTCCTTTGGTGAAACATATCCCATCTGTCTCCTTGCTGAATCCAGCACTGGCACTTGTCCCGCTTCTAGCTGAATTCAAGCTACTGTTCTGAAACAGAAGGGTTTCAATGCAAGGTAATTCCCATTCCTGTATAACTGATGCACAAATTTGTGCACTGTCTACAAATGTTTTTCATAAACAAATGAGTAAATCCAAGGGTGTATGGAAGGGATTCTCTGGGAACATAACTGCCCTGCAGGATTATGCTTAAGCACAGTCCAGTCATGTGAAATCACATGCTGCCAAAAGCAGAAAAGAAATGCAGACCAGCAGATTCCCCAGCTGCAGAGAGTTAGCAGTTACATGATTGGCTTTGCTTGTGGCTTACCCAGGAGAGCCTTCTCACTCCTGTTGATTGCACTTTCCATCTCACCATAGGAACTGCCTGTAGTCTTAACCTGTACAGTCAGAAATGTAAGCAGAAGTTGTGGTAAATATTGGGGGGAAAAAAAATACTTGGACAAAAATGTTTTAGGTACAAATGTAGAGCTGACTGAGGCACAGTTTGCTCTGCTTGCAGCAGAAAGGTTGCTATGCAAAATGTGTGAGAAATGCATAAAGCCTCTGATAGTATTAAGGTGCTCTGTTATTTGGAAAAAAGTAGGAGGTGGAGAGAGAGAAACAGTTGTTCAATAAGGCCTGAACACCTGCAAGTTCTGTGGTACTGGGCATACACACTAACAGCGCCTTGAGGCTGGACCCTAGCCCTGTCTTTCCAAGCTGTTCACTTTTGTATGGTAGTATTTAAAATCTTTGGGAGAGAGGAGTGAACAGGCTTTCCTAGTTGGCTTGAGACTGGTTTCCAGGTTTTGTACCTGTGTATCCATATTTATGTGTATGTTTCATTACACAGCCCATCGGGGCTGGAGCTATTATGTGAGACTTCCATTCTGGTACAATTCATCTAAATGTTATATGTGAAGTCACACAGTGTACACCAGATGAATAGTGAATAAAAGGGGAGGTGCTACTTCTACATATTAATGAATTATTACACCTGTTTTATTCCAAAATGTCCTTTTCATCATCAGAAATTTAAATTTGGGACTGGTTTCCCCCCACCTTTTTCTAGTATTCCAACTTTATATTAAAGAGAATTTACCTTATCTTCACTTTCCATTGAATTCATGCTCTGAACAGAGCTACTCGTTTCCAGTTGTTGCTTGCTGTCAGAATTAGGTGGCTCATGATCGTAATCATCTTGTTCAGTGTGAATAAGGTCTTTAATTTTGACATCTTGGTAATACTTGGTCTCTCTACGAACTGCAGTGTCATCTTCAGGGGTTCCTTCCCCTTCATGCTCAGTACTGGTGCTCTCCTGGTCGTTGCTCTGGATTCTCTCCTCTTTCTCATAGGCAGCTTCTTTCCAGATATTGCTGAGATCATCTTCGCTGTCAGCATCACCACTGTCATGACCATCCTCATCAATGTCACTGTCTTCTCTATCTCGCCTTTTCACCACTGTGTCGTGATCACTCTGATAGTTTACTTGAATATTGTCTTTCCTCTTTTGGCTTTGCCACTTGTCATCCTGATCTTCGTTATGAGTTTTTTGAGAGAGGGGGATTTCTTCTTTATAGCGCTTCTGGTTGTTTTCCCTCCCTTCTTCCTCTAGGTTAAATTTCTGACCATGCCTCTTGGTTATCCAGCTTGGCTGACTGGAATCTCTCGGGATTTCATCAGCTTGCATACTGTTTTCATTTTGCTGTCTTTCGTATTGGTTACTTTGATTTGTCTGGTGGCCTTTGTGCTTCATTTCTCTGTAATCAGTTCCTTTACCCCATTCCTCATTCTCTTCTTCCACACTTTCTTCATCACTTTCACTGTTTTTTTCAGATAGGCCAGCTGTATTTTTATTGTATTTCCACATGTTATGCTCATGATGGAGACTGAGAGCATCCATGGGATTTTCTTTGTTGCCCAGAACATGTTGATTGGCTGTATTGCTGTGTTTCTCATGCCTCCTGAACTGGTAATGCTCAGAGCTGGACTGTTCTCTGCTGCTGCTTCCAGAGTCACTGTCCTGGTTATCAGAAGCCAAACCTGGTTTGTTGTGCAGCACAAGGAAATTGATGCTTTTTAGGCTATTTTTCACTTGATGCTCACTACCAGTTCTTCCTTGTTTTCTAGTGGTCTGGGGCTCATCCCTGTGCTCAGTGTCTGGTACTGATACCTCTGGTTTTAGGTTTTTGTGACTGGGCAGCAAATCACCCTTGTCTACATACCCTGCGTTCTCTTCCTTTGGGGCTTCAGGATGAATATCTTCAGTCTTAAAAAAAAGTAATTAAACAAGTAGGTTAATGGATTTTAGAATTTATTTGAAGTCAGTGCAATGTTATTTTTGCCTCCTATTGCAAAGCATGACACTGACTTTATTTTCTTTGTAAATGTGCCTCTTAAACTAGCCCAGAGCATGAAATTCAGAGCTGATGTGATTTCCATTTCTCAGCAAGTTTGTTTCTCTGTCCTTTTTATTGATGGAGTTTCTGAAGAAATCGATGCAACTCTGTTTAAGATCTCATAGGAGATAGATGCATATGGGTGTCCTGTGAAATCTCAAAATACTTGATTAGTCATTTTGTGTCATAACTTAAGGTTCTTATAGGTTGCAGTAATTATCACTTACCTCAGAGAAAGGAGGACATTATACTCCTCTTCATACACAGATAAATGGGAGACCTGGGAAAAGAGGGGCAAGGGGAGAAAGCACCTTCCACAAGGTGCTGTGGTAGTAAGTCCTGAGGAGTTCACTTCATCTTAACTATTTCATAACCAATGTATTCATCTACTTTGATGCATCACTGCTTCCTAGCTGAATTCATCAGGAACTATTGTATTTGGTGGCAGCTACTGTAGCATAAGCTCACTAGCAGGAGTCATAGGTGTTTGGGTTGGGGTTTTTTTTGCATGCTGTCAAGCCACTAGCAAAACTAGTAACTTCAGTGGAAAAGGTTCAAATGCTTGAGGAGAAAGCAGGTTTTAAAATGACTCTTAGCTCTTGCTGCAGCAGCTGCCTTCCTGCTGTTGTTAGTGTCACAGCAGCTGCTGGGCGAGTACAGGCACTTCCAATAGCAGCAACACCTAATGTATTTCTGAACAACACCTATGAATGTTCAGTGTTGCTTATTGCTTACTACTATACGGCATCTGATGCTGCTTTTCCTTAGAGCTTCTGAGGGGTTTATTTATGAAGATGAGACCCTCTCAGTGCCCAAGTTGCTGGAATAGCTTTTGCTTTAGTGTGGGCAGAGTCGTGACTCCTCGGAAACAAACTCTCCACTAATAAATAGTTACACAAATTTTAAAATAAAGTAGGATTAGAAATATTAATTTGGCTCTTGGCAGATCAGCTATATCCTATTCCCTAAGGTCAAGGTGATATCTGAATGTTTTACAAGTTTGTCTTTTGCCTAGTGTACTCTCTGATGCAGGAAAAGTACTTGGCAATATATTCACTATGTAATTTCCAGCCTTGACTTTTTCAGGGGAAGACTGTATGTTTGCTCAAATCTAACAGAAATTCAATGAAGAGCTTTTCCAGATTAAATGCACATGTCTTGAAGACCTTCAGAAAAGTGATCTATGTGTTACCAAGCATCTCAATCTGGTATTAAAACATTTGAAAATCAAGTTTCAAGAACAGGGTTTTTTAACATGTCTTTGGTCACTACTGCATACAACATATGACTTTAAGCAAAAAGCAGTCTTCTGTGAAGGGCTTCCAGTTCTACAGAGTTAGAAAATATAACGCCAAACAGTCATTGTCTATTATGGGTGCCTGTATTTTAAGTGGTAGTTTGAGGAAGATGTGTCTCATGTCTTACCAGAAAGCCTCGTTATGCACCACAACCTCAATGCAGAGATGTCTGGATGTGGCTTTCAGCTTGCTGCTTTTTGTTATACCTTTGTCCCCAGGATAAAATAAACTTTTAAAACTCAGTTGCTTGTGAAGGGTCTCTTAATATGATGTCAAATTTCAATCAATGTAGCTGTAATTAGGAGACAGCTGGCCTTTGATGGATGTTGTGTATCATATTCACTTGGAACTGATGATTTGTTGGGTATTGCAGTGTTTTGTTTTGATGCAAGTGTTTTCTGTGTGAGTTGTTCTTGGGAGACAACTGTAGCCTGCAAACTAGTGTTTATACCATAATTTGTTCTGCTGGATACTTCATTAGGAAAAGTTAATTTTTTGGCTTTCATCATGCAGAGCACCATCCAATTGACATGAAATGCATCTGGAAAATTGCAGAAAGTGGAACATAATTCATAACTAAAAAAAAGAGTTAGCATGAGTGAGAACTGGGATTAGAGTTGGGATTTTGCATTTTTTACTACAGAACGTGCTCCGAATTTAGTTGTTCCAAAACATCTATTGGCTTGGTCCATTGTGTCTGAACCACAAATGTTCACCAGAATGGTGCAATAAAAAGAAATTTTAATTTAGATCAACTATGAATACAGAATTGTGAACTCTGTCATTAGCATGCATGTATGGCATAGAGCTGTTGAAGTAATCTGTCTCATTACCATCAGGGCTGTGTATCTGGCTTGTGACACACCATGTACTTTTCCAAGATCAGCTGTATCTAATACTGTGTTTGAGTAATGAAACGTGGTGGCTAAAATTCTTACATGTTTGAGTGTATATATGATCACCTGGTATGATAAATTAAGGACTGCATCTTCCTTGTTTACTGGAGCAGCAATAACCACAAGTTCGACTGTCACTGGAGCTTATTGTTTGTATGACTATGGATGTAATGATTATAGGTAGGGATTCATTTAAGGTAATTCTTTCAAATAAGGGAAACTTATGTTGTGAGCTTTAGATTTTGTCCTCTTCTGTTTCTAGCTATGTAATGTGCAAGGCATGAGATGTCTGGTACTAATCCTTGGGGCTAGGGAGTCTACTTTTTTTTTTTAACCTAAATCGATTTGAAAACTACTACATATGTGCTAATGTGTTTTTAATATTTGAGATTAATAATATGGGTTGCCTTTTAATGTTTAAAGAAGAAGAAAAGTACCTTTTCTGGAGTTTTCTGTCCATGGGTTCCGAGGTTGTAATTTAAGGGATGGGTCTAGAATAGACAAATATATTCAATATCTGCATGTAAATAAAAAACTTGTATAGGTCAATAGGATAACACAAGAGTATTCACAGAATGGGAAATTAAGTGCCCAGTAATAATAGCATGATGAAGACTTACTGGAATAGCAAAAGCTGATCCTACAAGACAAATGAAGAGAGCTACAGCCTTCATACTTTTCAGATCTTGTAGAGGACAATAGTTAATGGTACAGTGGTAGGGCTTAGAGGCTTCCTTTCTGCAAGCAACATGAAGAGAAACAAAGTTAGGATTTGGGTATAATGATCTAGAAATGAATGATGGAAGCAACGTAGTGGCTGCTGTAACTTAGTCTGAAGACCCACAAAATTTCCATGTAGTGTCCAGTTATAGGTAAACTCAGGTGTTAGACCAGCTTATCTAGAGGACATTTTGGTTATTGTTGTTCTACAGGACTTAAGCTGCATGCTCTGTTCACAAACTCTAGTGGTGTTTGTGAACCACGGGCAAAGTTATAAATGTACATAGGTTAAGCCCTGTAAATCTTTATCCACTCTTCTGAGATACTACTTTGTGAAAAATGTCCCTTTTTATTTAGTTCTGAGACAATGCCTGTTTGTGGCATTCCTGTGGCCAAGGTGTGTCCTGGCTGCTGTCCTTTGTGGCTCTAGTAGGAAGAATTAAGTGATGAAGTTTTGCTTAGCCGGTCTCGAAGCCCAGAAATGCTGTCCAGGCTGCCTTAGATGAGTGCAGTCCTGCTTTGGAAGCAACAAATCCAGCTCTGCTGTGATGGCTGGAAGAGCATGCAATGAATTAGGAATTTTTCAGTCTATGCTAATATTCTCGTGTGAGTGAAAGACTCAATTTTACCTCAGATGTCACCAGCAAATTTTCTCACTTTTGCAGTGCACATTAACTGGAAGCTTCTATAGCTGTAGCTGTATCACTGAGAAAAATGAAAATAAACAAGCCTTATTGTTTCTGTTCCCCCACTCTTTTTTTTTTCTGTATTGCTTTCTTATTATTTTTATTTTTTTCCCGTTTTTTCCTGTATTCATCTAGAATCAGTAGGATTTTCACACTGCTTATGTTTCTGCTCTCATTTTACTGGCTGTTATTCCTTGGAAATTGTCTTCTCAGTCTTCACCCCCGCTACCCTTTAAAATATTTTCGCTTTCCACCTAACATATGTCATTTTTCGTTGCCTCACCCCCTGTTAATGAAACAGGTATCACCGTGTCCTGAGTTGAAGAACACCATGTCTGCTGCTGGTTGAACTCCCTAGCGTATGAAGAAGCTGCAAGTGGTTTCAACCAGTTAGGTCAACTGTATTCAATCACATGAGGCTCAGTGTATAGCTTTAAAATGTTGTTCACCCAGACTGTTTTTCTTGGGGAGGGGGAGGAACCTAAAACCCTAAAAGGAGAATTCCGGGGGAGCTTGTATTCATGGGAGCTAGAATGGTGAAGCAAGGACTTTGAACATTACATTGTTTTTTGATGTAGAAGCTTGCAAAAGCAGCCTGGCTACTGCTGTGCTTAGAACTGAAGTGTACACTTTGGAAGATCCCTGCGTTATATGTTATTTAAAGTCCATATCTTTTAGTTGATGAACAGCAAAATACTTCATTAGTCGGGCATATCTAGCGTGCAGACGATTTTTCTTGCAGTTAACTGATTTAGTCCCCAAATTATCTCTTATCCTGATTATCTATTATCTCTCTGACATACAGAGTTAGTTGTTTAAGAAGTTGTCAGAGGGAAAGACAGAATACAACAAAATCCACTAATGATCATATGCAAAATGCCTCACTGGACTGTGTATGGGCAATCACTTCAGATCAAGGCAAGTTTTGTTAGATTGAGGGTCATGAGGGCAACTTGCCAGATATGCAGAGGCATAATCCAATTTAATGTATAGCTCTAGAAACTGTCCTTTTGAAGGCCTGGCAAGTGACTGAGGAAAGAAATATTTGATTTAGGTAGTCTTGATTTCTGTTCCTCTCTGCTCCTGGCGAGCAACACAGCTCTGGGCATGTCACTTAACTGAGCTTCTGTCCTGGTTCAGCTAGGATAGGGTTAAGTTTCCCCAGCAGAGCGGGGGAAGGGATCTCCAGGTGGGTTATTCATACCATGCTGAGGTCAGGTCCGGCTCCGCAGGGCGGGAAGCTTTCCTTTGTGGCTTTTGTCGCGGGAAGCACGCATGGCGGGCTGGATGTATCCTTGCAGTATTTCTCTATATATCTTTTGTCTTGTTTATTGTTATTACCGTTTGTTGTTGTTATTGCTATTGTTCAGACTGTTTATTACACTGTTGTATTAAATTTCTTATTTTAACCCGGGGTTTGTACCCTACTTGTGTCTGAGGGTGGGGGAGGGACAGCAGTGTGGTCTCCGGTCCTGACAGGGCTTAAAACTATCACAGCTTCCTTTAATAAAAATCTCATTTGTTATGTTTGTTTTGGTAAAGTATTTTGAGAACTATAAATGAAAAGCTTTACATGTTGTATTTTATTTATAATTACAGGTTTTGAATTTGGCTCTGTCATAGACTGTAAAAGTTGCCCCTTCCACCTTTGTTCAAATAATGAAACAGTGATTGGAATAAATCTGAGTTAAGGTGGCAGGACAGGGCTTTGTATTTTTCTGCTGGTCACTAGCCCACAGTGGCTTATGAGAAGCATAAGTTTTTAATTATTAGGAAAGTCTGACGACCTTGAATGGAGTATAGGAGCATAGTCTAGTTAAGCTTTTTTTTTTTTTCTGGTCACAATAGTCGAGATAAGTTGCAAGGATTTATAATATTTCCTTCAGTAGGATACTCTGCCCCAAACATTAAGTAGCATTTTAAAACACACTCTTAAATTGTAATGCATGTGCAAGTATTGCCTTCCTGAATATGTCAGCAATACCAATTTCTATGCAGTAAGCGTCTCCTGCCGCTGTTTTCAGACCAAGGAGTTTTGAGGTGCCTCGTAGTGGACCTGAGTACTCTAAGTTAACCATGGAATTCTGTCTCTCCTTCTGTGATACCAGTCCCATTGTGCAGCCAGTACAGGGAACTGTTTGCAATTGGTGGCTGGAAACTGAGACAAGTTCTGTAGCCGTAGTCACAGACTTTTTTTCCAATGCTGATGGCCCTCCTGAAGGGAGAGCCGTAGGGGAAGGTGATATGACTGTTATAAAAGCTGCAAAGTCAAGCACAACAACTACTTCAGCAGGGATGGAAAAATAAGATCTTTATACAATGGCCTGTTGTCCCTTCTGCCCTCCAGGGATGAAAAGAGTGTTTCTGTTGGTGTCACTCTAGGTAGGCTCTAGGGGCTTGGTTGTGCAGTATGCCAAGACCTTGTGTCAGAATCCAGGAGAACCTTGTTGCTTGCTACTTGTAATCCATGTGAAGGTTTTTAGGTGGTTTGGTGAGGCAGGAGCCAAGGGATTTACAGCTTGAAGGGTAAAGCTGTTGGTGGTGGTGGTGAAATCACAAGGAACTCTTCTTGCCAGCCTACAGCCCTCTTTGCTGCAGAATGCAGAAGTGGTGGTTCATGGCAACAGGTTTTTGTACTTGCTCATTTAGTCTTTCAGTGTTAGAAAGGAAAAGTCATTTTTGCTAAAGTAAAAGAATAGCCAGCCTATGCAGATGTGGAGATGAGAAAGCTCTTGTGGGTTGTATGTAATATATGGCAATTAAGATGATGGTGATGGAAGAAATGAAGCATTAGCTAATTGTCATATGATAGAAGGGTCTGCCTTGTCACATTCACTTTTTTACCCTGGAATCTAAATGTGAAGATGCTTTGTTCTTGCTTTAATATCTAAATTTGCCCTACAAAACAGAATTTCTGAAAATAAGCTTTTGTAACATATAAAATTAATAGAACTGTCAGTAAAGAACTATTACATAAGAAGCTGTTTGAAAAGCAAGCAAACATCTCCCTAGAGATCTGCAGTCACTATATTCTGCAGGAAAATCTGTAGGAAAACTTAGCCGAAAGATTAATGTGAAATTTCTTGAATTTTTTTTTTGACCAAGAAATTAAGAATTCAACAGTAATTCAGCTTGGGGTGTTGAGAAGGCAACACTAAGTGTATCGTGTTTGCGTGGCAAGGTTTTGGTAGCAGGGGGCTATAGGGGTGGCTTCTGTGAGAAGATAGAGCCAATGCCAGCTGGCTCTGAGATGGACCTGCTGCTGGCCAAGGCCAAGGCCATCACCGATGAAGAGAGGAGTGAGAGCATGTGAGAGAAACGACTCTGCACACACCTGAGTCAGTGAAGGAGGGGAAGGAGGTTCTCCAGGTGCCAGAGCAGAAATTCCCCTGCAGCCTGTGGTGAAGACCATGGTTAGGCAGGCTGTCCCCCTGCAGCCCGTGGAGGATCCCACAACCGAAGCAAGTGGGTGCCTGAAGGAGGCTGTGACCCCATGGGAAGCCCACGCTGGAGCAGGCTCCTGGCAGGACCTGTGGCCCTGTGGAGAGAGAGGAGCCTACATGGAAGCAGGCTCCTGGCAGGACTTGTGACACCGAGGGGAATCCAGGCTGGGGCAGTTTGTGAAAAACTGCAGCCCTTGGGAAGGATTCACATTGGAGAGGTTTGTGGAGGACTCTGTCTTCTGGTAGGGACCCCATGCTGGGGCAGGGGAAGAGTGTGAGGAGTCATCCCCCTGAGGAGAAAGGAGCAGCAGAGACAGTGTGCTATGAACTGATAACAACCCCCATCCCCTGTGCTGCTGTGGGGTAAGGCAGTAGAGAAAATTGGGAGTAAAAAGTTAAGCCCAGGAAGTCTGGGTGTCTTATTACCCTACTCTGATTTGATTGGTAATAAATTAATTTCCCCAAGTTGAATCTATTTTACCTGTGATGGTGATTGCTGAATGATCTCTCCCTGTCCTTATCTTGACCCATGGGCCTTTTGTTTCTCTCTCCTGTCCAGCTGAGGAGGGGGAGTGATAGAGTGTCTTTGGGCACCTGGTGTCCACTCACTAGATCCTCCCCGCCTCATTCAGGCTTGAAATAGGTTTTGACTGAAATTTGGAGGAGGCAAAAGCTCAGAGTTGTTTATTCAATTGCAGTGGGTTTTCAGCAGGATACATGCAGCTCAGCTTAAAATAGAAAAAAAATAAAATTGCTTTTTTTGACATGGATGTGATAATTGCTCTGAGTAAACAACCTTTATTCGGAGGACAGTACACTGCTGCTGAGCTGAGACGGAGCTAAGGGTGCTTTCATGTACTCAGTCTCATTGAACACAGACAGTGGGCCATGCTCGTGCCAAGGTAGGATCCAGCAGCTGCTGCAAACAAAGTACACTCAGCTCACGAGAGCCTCTGCCAGGACTTGAGCAAGTTGCTTTATGAAGAGGAGTTGTGTCTCTGACTATGGGTTCCATGCAGCAGCCCTGCATTGTTATCTCTGTGTGCATCAGGGGGCCTGCTGAGCATGGCGAGCAATATCTCAGCCTGTGATTAGATTTACAGAAGTGTATCACAGAATCATCTGGGTTGGAAAAGACCTTAACGATCATCAATCCAACTATGAACCTCACACAGTCTGTTCCCAACTCCACCAGATCCCTCAGCGCTGGGTCAACCCAACTCTTCAACCCCTCCAGAGATGGGGACTCCCCCCCTGCCCTGGACAGCCCATTCCAACGCCCAACAGCCCCTTCTGCAAAGAAATACTTCCTCAGAGCCAGTCTGACCCTGCCCTGGTGCAGCTTGAGGCCATTCCCTCTTGTCCTGGCGCTGGTTCCTTGGCTCAAGAGACTCATCCCCCCTCTCTGCACCCTCCTGTCAGGGAGCTGTAGAGGGCCATGAGGTCTCCCCTCAGCCTCCTCTTCTCCAGACTAAACACCCCCAGTTCCCTCAGCTGTTCCTTGTAAGACATGTGATGATGGGGCAACTGCAACATCTGACACATCAGTAAGTTTTAAAAGATGGAATGCTCATCCATCTACTTGTTTTGCTGAACTTGCAAACAGCCGCACTTCCCCCTCACAAGTTAAATATCCGTTCATCCTTATGATGAGCACATTTTTAAAAGCTCCATGTAAAGGCTCATGATTCTGTGTTCTGTTTGGAAACCCAAAGGTGAACTCAACAGTTCAAGTTTTAGCTGAGATGACTTCTGGTGTCCTTCAGCCTTCAGTTGTGGAGACTACTGCTCAGGGGTTGTTTCACTCCTTGCTGGCATCCTTGTTGCAGCTTGGGCAATGCACTCGTGGGGCTCAGAGAGACTCCTTGGGAGCTTATCCCTGACAGAAAGACTGCAGAAGGTCTGCCATTCTAACAGTGTGTCAACTGTCTCTTGAAATACTGATCAATGACATAATTTTTGCCATTGTTTCAAGCACTCTTAGACATCTGGCATGCCTGCTAGTCTTTCCTGCCCTTCTCAGCTGTGCTGTACCACATACATTTTTTACACCAGTCAGGCTCAGTCACCCAAGAATTTCACCAGCATTCTCTGTTTCTCATTGCTTATAGCAAGAAGTTTGCATCTTTAAACAAAAATGAGATAATTTCAAGAACAGGTGCTAAGTGCAGTCGCTGCTGTCTCTGTATTTTATTTCTGATTCAGCATTGTTGTCAGCTACTGAAATAGCAAACTTCACACAGCTATGACCTAGCAGGTTCTCTTGCTTTTTGAAACACCTCTCAGAAGTGATTAACTTGCAAAGGCTGTGGCTGAAGGTGACAGATGTTTCATGTTTAACAAAAGAATTGCAGGTTGATCTACTTTCAGCTCTAGCATTGGCAGAAAACTGGACTAGGCTTCTGTTCTTAGCCCTAACTCTAGATGAAGTTGCCCGATCCGCAGCCATCACTAATGAGTGTGGATGTTAGCTACATTTAGAAAAGAGATCTAGAAGACAATGGGTCAGCTTCAGAACTCAGTTCCTCATTGTGTAGAATGGGCACGAATGCTCATTTCATGAGGATAGGACTTGGGCAATAAGCTTTTGTAAAACCTTGAGTCAGGTGAAATGGTCTAAGACTGATTTTCATAATTGTTAAAATGATAGAGAAGTCTCAGAATCAAGCTTTCATTCATATATCCCCAAAGTATCATTGAGAAATCATGTAATGTGTTTGGTTTTTTTTTTCTTAAATCACCCTGTTTAAACTTTTTTGGACTGCAATAAAATTGGATGTCTTGTAATTATTATAAAAGGTCTCTACTTGGTGCTATGCCAAGCTTCTTAGCAAGAAATGCTGATGTTCACATCCTCATTGATAAATGCTGTAGAGATACAGTCCTTGTAGTCAGGTGGTGATCACAGCATGAATACTCTGGTTAGAGTTTGTGTACAAGTATTTGTGTAAAAAAATGTAGAAATGTAGAATTCTCCATGCAGTGTCTGTTCTTTCTATAACCAAGATATACAAGTGATACTCTGCAACTGGTACAGCACATTCTTATGTCTAGGTCTGTTTCAAAAGCCCTTGCGAGAGTGTGTGTGTACATGTTATATATGCATATAAGCTGGTTTGTGTGTGTACATATATAAAAATAAAAGGCAGCGTTTGAGACAGAGATCTAATCTGAATAAAAGAAGAGATTGCAGTAAGAAAATCAGTACCAAAGCATAAAACTATTCCACTCATTCTCTACCAGTAAATAGCTGCTAATGAGAATCGTATCCCTCTGATGTTACTGGTTTTACAGCTGCAAAAGTCATTGGCAGTAAGTTCTTGACGGCTGAATGCGAAAAACCCCCAAACAACAGTATTTCAGGACATGTTAAAACAGTTTCAAAATAGAACATTCACAGTACCTTAATGTAGTTGGTTGATTTGTTATACTTCACTTCTACCATTTGATTTTATTTTCTACTTGTCAAGATCTGGGTTTTTAGTTGTTTGCTGTGATTTTTGGTTGGGATTTTTTTGTGGTTTTTTTTTTTGTTGTTGTTGTTGTTTTTTTGTTTTTTTTTCCCAGAGCCCTGTGTACTTTAACTCCAGTTCAAGCCAAAAAGAACTGCCTTGATTTAATTTGAGAAGGGTCAGAATGAGACCTCATTAGTAGCTAGAATTATTTTCTATATTTCATATCAGTTGATGGGTTTTGTTGTCTCCCAGAATTTCTATTTCCTTCATGGAGGCCCTGTTTGCTACAGGCTTTTACCAGTTCTATCAACAACTTTGTGAAATTTTCCTCCAAGACCAGCCACAGTTTCTATCTTTCCTCTCCATTATGGGAAAAGAGAAGGGTGAATCTGCTTTTTGTGGCCTTGTGTATTGGATTAAGGTTTCCGAACTGATATTACAGGAGATTGGGGCAAGCATTGGGAAATCGGGTCTCACTGTGGCTTTCAGCTGGATAATCGTATGTTTTTGTAAGAGGCATTTATTTTACTTGACTCTTTTTGGCTATTACATAAGGCTTTACTGTTCTGCAGGATCACAGGAAAAATAATGATCCCAGCTGGTAAGATAAAGGTCATCTTCACCAACACAATAACTATACAGTGTTTTCTATTATAAAGAATGTTTCTTTCTGTTCTAGGCATAAATGTCTGAAATTATTTATCCTTAAAACAAGCAACGATACTCTAGGAGAGCTTCAGCTATTTCACAGTAAGTGAAAAAGAAAAATTGCAGAGGGTTAGATACAAGGCATTCTAAGTTTTTAATTAAAAATAAAGAAGGAACAGTACCATAATAGTAGAAGAGATGCTCCTTCTTGGTTAGTCACTGATGAACTGGAAATCCTTGAGCCTTGCAAAATCTTGCTGCTTTTTCTGTGATATATTTTGGTGTCTGATACGGACTTTCTCAGCAAGTTTGTTTTGCTGTAAGCTTCAGTGAAGGAAGATGATGCTCTGTGGGTCTTGGTAACACTAAAGGAAACAATCTCTTAAGCTTCCATGGGATGAGGTGGGGGGTAATGGGCTGGTGTAATTCTGCTGAATTAATTGAATCAGAAAGACCATTCAGTGTTCACAGGCTCTGGGCCAGTGGAGTTCAACCATTGTGTGGGAAGAACATATTTAGTCTTTTGTGAGGAGGGGAGCCAGAGAGCGGGTGCAATAGTTTGTGCCACAATGGCTGGCCCCAGAAGAGCTGAACTAAGGGATCAGCTGGGGAAATCACATTGTGGGCCTGGGGAAAGTGAAGCCTAGAGGATGCCAGCCCTTGCTAAAGTTTTCAGTGTTGTTTCAATATACATACAGGCACATGTAAGCCTGTAAAAAGGAAAAAGGTAGAGGAGTGAAGAGCAAAGCTCTAAATTAAAGATGTAAAAAATAGGATCAGTTGAAGAGTCTTGTATAACTTAGAAGTTATCTATTTTGAAGCTGTTGCCATGGCTGTGCAACACATTTGATAGCGACAGTACAGAATAAGCTGGTAGAACTGTGAAAATCTCTACAAGTGATGCCTGCCTGCAACAGATGTTTTATGGCTTTTGGTTTTGTAATGATTTAGTACTGAGTTCAATATTTCTTTTTTTCTCCTCATTTCATCATTCCAGAAAATGCATCTCCTGAACTGGAATACTTTCTGGGAGGTTCTCAGTTCAGAAATAGTGGAGCAGATGAACCAGGATAAGAACAGAGGCACTTTCAGTGGCATATGCAGTAAAATTAGCAGATCAGGCCTCCAACTTCCCATTCTGCCAATATCATGTCTTACTAACAAGGATGCTTTGCATATTGTTCTGACGTGATTGGACAAGAGGTTAAAGTAAAATGAAATAAAGTCTATGAATGATAAGAATGCAAATGCTGAAAATTCAGTCATTTTAGATAATGTTTTAACTTTTCTTTTTAAGGGTACAGTTTTACTAGCTTCTACCCTGTTTGTCATAAAAGGTAATAGATATTGTGAAGATTAGGTAAGATACAGTGAAAAATGTACAAAAATTTACCATGTTCTACATAGCCAACTGTGAAGTTTATTGTTAATAAAATTAAAAAAAAAAAAAAAAAGAGGCTGAAATCACAGCTGAGCCCTTTGTCTCTAGACCAAGCAGAAAATAAAACTTTGACAAAACCCCATGAGAAATTCTTTAAATCCCTTCCCCTTTTATCTCTGCTTCTTTGCCTGGAAACTAATTCATGCTTATTGGAGTTGAAATTCTGCTGGTCTGTCAGCCAGTCAGCATCTGAAAGAAGCGGTGATATTTCAGAACTTCCCGTTTGTTTTTTCTTTTGTTGTGCATTACTAAAACATGACTGGTTTTATCTTTTCAGAGCTTTGTTGTGTGCCATGAACATCTCTCTTTGTACTGTCAGATTAGTTTTATTGGGGGATCAAAGATAAGTGTTTTTCTGTGATTTTAAAATATTCCAGGTATGGAAACTCAATTAATAGAAGATAGATATTCAGGTGACTCCCCAGAAATTAGGACAAATACACTAATCTTATGCTAGCTAAGTATTTAGCTCATTTTCTGGTAAGATTTTTAGATAATGGCTACTAACTTTGCCTTGAAATTGCTAATTCAAAAAAAGTGCCAGATTGTGCAGGACTTTGAAGCTGAAATCTGTAGAGGTTTGAAGGTTATTAAAAAGTGTATGTGGTTTCTAAGCTTTGCCTGTTTCAGTGGGAAATATCCTTTCAGGATGTTGAGGGATTATACATTGTTTATCAAAGCTGTTACATATTTGCAAAATGTTTCATTAAATCAAATTTCTGGTTTTGCATTTGTTGACAAAATGCTTTGGCCAAGAAAAGATCCCTGGTTGTTTTCTGAGTGTCTTCAGATGGCTTGAGCTTGTCTCGGAGCCATCAGTACTAGTGAGGAAGTCCGCAGCCAGTCCCACTGTGTCAGGTAGCATAATTTTTGGAAACCCTCTCATTGATGGAGTAATGGTTCTCTCACCAGAAAGAGGTGCTATACCATCGTGTTAAAGGATGGGGACGAGGGGCAAGCCAGGTAGTTACTGTGCTGGAAAACTGCAACCTAGAAATTACTGTTGTGACTCATTAGATGATTTCATCTGGAAACAGAATAATTATATCCTGTCCCCACCTCTGTTTTACTTAGGAGAAGGACTTGAACCACTAGTGTGTTTGACAGCTAGGTGACCTTTTAGTGAAGTACACGGCTGCGTCAGCTCTGGTTCAAGGGCATGAATTAATTTAATACCAGTATTATGCCAGAGGTCCTGATATCCTGGGTTGATCTTTGCTTTGGTTTCCATTTGTGTTTTAGTGCTATGCTTGTAGCCTGTGTGCTGGATACAAAATTGTGGGAGACATCTCATCAGTCCTGTCAGTGGAGAGATGCTTCCCATTTCATGAGAATTTAGACTCAAACTGATTTCATTAGTTAAGACCTGATATTCCCCAAATTGCCTGATCCGTGCGTGGCCGTTAGACAGTGGTGAAGGTGACACAGCTTCCATCAACATGTGCTTGAGAAGCATTGATGTATCACTGTGATTGGAGCATCAGTGGGTCCCATTTCAGTGGTCTGCCGTACTGTGCAATGATTGACGTGCCTCATGTGAAATGCCTGGTTTCATTTCGGACTTTGGCTCTTTACAGAATCATCTCGGTTGAAAAGACCTTGAAGATCATCCGATCTAACCATTAACTTCACACTGACTGTTCTCAACTCCACCATATTCCTAAGCACTTTAATTGCAGCCTACACCATTATGGTAAAGTTCTGCATTATCCTGCAGGATGGTGGGAAAACTGGACATGTGAGGTTCTCCTTAAGAGTATTTTCAAGCAAAATGAGTGCTTACTGCTGAGAATTAATGTAAGCCAAAATGTCTTGCTAACATTTTTTTTTTTGTCTTGCTTTTCACCTTGCTAAACATTTTTTTTTACTGAGAATAAATTAGGTCAGTATCAATGTAGCTTCTGGAGTGTACAGACACAGCTGAAGGTTGGTGCTTTGGTGAAGAAGAAAGGTGTTTGAAGATAAGATGGTAATAAATAAGACAGTTGGAGCCTATTCTTGAAGATAACAGAAACAAGGATGGGACAAATTAAAACAAACCAGCTCAAGATACAGCTGCACAACACCTCCTAAACAGACCTTTGTGAGCATGTGTGAGCACGGAGGGCAACTAGCAGACACAGTGAGGAAGACTACGACGAGCACCAGGGACCCCTGGAGACCACCACCCACCAAGAAAGCACTTGTGTAATTAGGATGCAGATATTGTAATTAGTTCCAGGAAATCTAATGCATATGTAACTAATTTCTCACCAAAGTTATGAATATGTATAATGGCACTGTATATTAGCTACTATTTGTAGATCTGGGACACACTCACCTTTCTGAAGCTATTCTGCTTTCTAACACTCCAAAACGAGTCTTAGAGAGTTCCTCTGCCCACTTTTACGGTAATATTATGTGCTGGTTTCCAGTAAGTCTAACCTGCAGTGAGGAGTATGGCTGTACAAAAAATCCTGTGTGTAGAGGAAAGTGAAAGGGAGAATATGCAGCAAGCAAAAAAAGAAAAATTAAGCACAGAAGAAAGACAAATGAGTACTGCAAGGTGAAAAAAAATTATCTGTGTGTCACTGTGACAGCTGCTAAACAGATGCTTGAAACAAAGGAAGAGAGGAAAAGCTCGGGGAAGTTTGTGTTACATTTATTAATATGCCTGTCTTGCATTGTGTTCCATGGCAGAAAAGGTCTATGGGCATGACTGACTGGGGGAGAGGGAGTTAGGCTGAAAAGACGTTTCTTTTTACTGGAGCTGTCTACACATCTGCATGCTCGGTACCACAAGAGAGTGGTGTTGAGCCATCCACTTCCATACCAGGTATGAAGGTTCAGTTTACAGGTTTTTTTTTAATGTAAAGTACTTTTTAACCTCAGTGCTAGTTCTGACTCAGAAATAAAGTTTGACTTTTCCGTCAGCTATGCTTTAACCCGAAATGAAAAAATGCAAGCAAATTGGTATTCAAGTGGAGTTTTTAGAGTAGGTAAAGAAACTGTGTGTACTGGCTACTGCACTGCCCTCTACAACTCCCTGAAAGGAGGGTGCAGAGAGGGGGGATGAGTCTTTTTAACCAAGGAACCAGCACCAGAACAAGAGGGAATGGCCTCAAGCTGTGCCAGGGCAGGGTCAGACTGGCTCTGATGAAGTATTTATTTGCAGAAGGGGCTGTTGGGCGTTGGAATGGGCTGCCCAGGGCAGGGGGGGAGTCCCCATCCTGGAGGGGTTGAAGAGTCGGGTTGACCCAGCGCTGAGGGATCTGGTGGAGTTGGGAACAGTCAGGGTGAGGTTCATGGTTGAACTGGAGGATCTTCAAGGTCTTTCCCAACCGAGATGATTCTGTGATATTGTACCTAGCTTATGTGTCCCTGCTTTTTATTTTTTTACTGGAGGGGAGAAAAAAGAACCACAAAACGACAGACATCAAACAGTTTGAGCCTGATTACAGCCAGGGCTGATCATGCAGTGCTGATGTGCATGTGCCGTGGCTTCCCAGGTTGTTGCAGATTATAGTCTGCCAGATGGTGTTGATAGGGCTCTAAGCATATCTCTGGTTGCCTGTTAGTTATTAATTAACAGCTGATCAGGAAATTAAGGGAAGTCTCTGTGCAACTTCCTTACCAAATGCTGCACTGGAAGGCTTTTGTGAGCCTGTGAAACAGCCTTCATTTAGGCTATCTATATTTAGGCTATCTAGATTCTCAAAAGACCACAACCTGTAGCAGCTCCCATTGGAAATGTTGGCAAGTACCACTTGTCCTTTCCAGTTCACAATAATAGCTTGGGTTGGTGTGGACCATAGAGGCATTTCATGGGGAGTTTAATTTTCTTGAGAGTTAGCCAGCTAGGAAAACTGATTGGAGACAGTGCTGGGGAAAGGAGGCAGCTGGTGCCTCTGACCTGCTCTGTTCAACCTCACTTCAGCTGCGTTGCACCAAAGGAATACTGTGAGGGGTTTTCTGGGCCTTATTCTTGAGGAGGCAGGAGAATATCTAGGTATGTTGGTGTATGGCCAGTCTTTAGGCACCTTATGGTTGCTATTCTGATAGGGAAGTTTGCCCAAGCATTTTTGCATGCATTGCTTTCTAAATTAGTTTATCTACTGAAAATAAATCACTGATAATTTCTATACACATATATTACATCCCCTGGACTAAGTAATATTAGTACATTATTCCTTCCTTCTCTTTTACCACAAAAGAAAGAAAACTTTACTGCCTTCTGAAGGCTCCTTGTTCTGAATTTGGACTGAAATTTTTATACTCTTAAAAATTTAATTTCAGCACAGCTTTTTTGACTCTAAAAGCTGCCTTTCTAAATTAGAGATCAGCAATGTCCGGACTTCTTTCAAGATTAGCAAGCATCTCTTCAGGTGGAGCATAATAATAAATGTATATGAGCTGGTGCTGAATCTTTTGAAACTCATCTATCTCCTAAGAGGTTTTTCAGCGAAAAATCTCAACAGAGTGTGGTGTATCATTAAAAAGATTTGAAAAATCAGAAAGACTAAGTAAAAAGTCATCCTATGTGTTCTTTTTAGCCTGTTACTTGGTCAGATCTGCATCTAAAAACGGGTTCAAGAGCCATGCAGACCATGTGGTTTCACAGTTTATCTTATGCTCTAGTCCAGGAGCCCTCCATCATCAGTGTTTTATTCCATATAGCAGGAGTTGTGTCTACTTGCACATTATAATTCCTTTCTGTTATTAACGTGGCATTTTCCAATCCTTCAGCCATCTCAATTTGTCAAAACCTTATATTGCTTTTTTAAAATATTGCTACTCTTTATTTCTTGATCTACCTTTATTAAATGCTGTACTGAATGTATTCCTGCATATGATTTTCATGATGCCTGAGAAGAGAACAAGTGCTAGCCAGGACTATTGTTGCCTGAATGTATGGACATGAATCACACTTACAGTGTATGGGAACTGACTCCAAAATGGTTCAAGGCTCTGATGAGGCTGCCTGTGTGCTGCTGCTAAATCAGGCTTTCATCTTTCAAGGTGTGATGCAGTTAGTGTATTAGAGACTCTCATCCTGTCTCCTGTGAGCTGCTGCGCTGGGCTGTGTCATGTTTGACCACATTGCCTATATAAGCTGAAATTAAATGTTTTAAAAAGAGGGAGAGAAATAAACTTCTTTCCCAGCCGGGGAACATTTGAGTCCCGTTGGGGAGGAGCTATTTTAAAGTTCGGACTGAGGGATGGCTATTTTTGCCCTTCAGCCAAACAGACTCAGCTAATGCTCTATATTGTTCAAAATGTTTTGTTGACCAAATTCTTTAAAAGAAGAAGAAGAAAAAAACCAGGAAAAGTCCTTAAACCAGCAGGAGGTAAACATGGCTCTAAACTGAAGAGATCTTATCTGTACCTGAACCCTTCTGTAGTTTGGGGCTGCGGAGATGTGCTTTGTCTTGCCATATTATTCAAGGGTGCATTTGCTTTAATAAAGAGACACACAGATTGAGGTCAGCGTGGCTATTTTAAGGGCAGTTCTGCTGGAAGTACCCATTTTTTACAAGTCATGCAGTCTCCAAGTGTGGCTCAGAAGTTGGTGGTTATTTCACTTAATCATTTCAGACACGTTGTGCAGTTAGAGGCTATTGGGGAAGCATAAAGCAGAAGCAGACAGTTACACAGCGGAGTCTGCAGTCCGAATAACACTGGATGATGCTGTGGCTCATCTACCTCGTTGCTGATGTTTCACCAAGTACTTGCCATAAGACTGCCTGTGCAGATGGATTTAAGTCTTGGGATGAGGGGGTCAAACACATTTTGTGTTACAGATGGATGCTGTTTCATTTGCTATGGAACCTGATGGCCCCGTGCGGTGGCTCTGCAGCTGTTTGGGAACACCATCTAAGTGGAGAAAAAAGCCATATCCACTTGTGATGGGAAAGTTGATGTAAAAAGCCTGTCAAGACTCACAAAGGAGTTTGTCAAGTCTGTTTATTTAATGAGTGATGACAAGCAGCAAAGCCTTTGTACATAAGGAGACAAAAATTCTGCAACATTGCTCTTAATCTGTTCCTTGTTGATTCAGGAACAGCATGGGCTTAGCCTGTAGTATCAACATCTGTCGTGGTCCTGGTTCTGCTGCTGATATTTCATATAGCCTGTAAGTGGCTTGTTTCAGCTCTGATGCTGGCTCCCTCTTGCTCAAAAAACAAGCATGGTTTTGTATAGCTAAACAAGCCCTGCTTTGCCCCTGGGCCCCTCTTACCCTGCCTCCAAGGCAGCATTTCAGGGAGCTTCCCTCCCTTCTGGGGGCTCCAGGATGACAGCTCTTGTGTTTTTTTTTCACTTGGCTTGAGGGCAACTAGGCTTTCCCTTGGAGAGGGCAGCTGCTCTCAGGGGTTTGCAGGGCACTGGAGGGTTTCGGATCCACTGCTGCATTGTGCCCCCAGTTCTGCCCTGGGTGACTGCTCCTCTCTTCCCTCAGGTTTTACCCTTGCTGCATGCATCATCGACTATATGCAATTGCATTTTCCTCAAATAGAAATAAATACTGAGGAGCATGTGTTATTTGTGACAGCATACAGAGTTCAGGCTCCTATCTGCATGTGTGATGTCTCACTGCTTACAGCCTCTCTCGCAAGACAAAGAAGTGTCTGTGGGTGGGTGGGTGTAATGTCTGCTGTTCAACAAGCAATGGGTTTAAAAATACCACTTGTGAATTACCTGATGGGAGCAGTTTTAGAAGGCAGTCCACACCTGGCACATTTTAGTTCTCTGGTAGGAAAGATATTTGAAGAGATATTTATATTTCAAAACAAAATGAACTAAATGTGAAGGGAACTGGACACTGAGAGGGGATGAACTCAGCATCAGTATTACAGTGGCTGGTGGTTTTCATTGCAGACCTAATGCCTCTTCAGGGTAGCTCAGGTCATGGGATTTGTACTGGGGAGAGGGGAGCAAAGGGGTGATGGGGTGAGCTGGGAGGGGAATAAGCAGGCAGCCTACTTTTCACAGGGCGACAGGGGCCTTCTCCAAGAAGGGAGGATTGAGGAGAGAGAAAGACTCTTGCCATAAGATGGCCATCGTCTCTAGCTCCTCCAGCACCAGAAACCCACGGACTCACTTCCCCTTTAGGCAAAGGTTTGGGGTTAGTAAAGGCACAACGTAGTTGAGCTGGTTTAAGGAGTGTGTCTGACTGGTCTTCAGTCAATTCCTTGGATTTTTACAGATTCTTTTTTATGGGTTCTAAACTATTTTTTGAGTGAGAGCTTTGTGGACATTGTGTTTACTCTGGACATTCAAGATGTGTCTCACGTAGTGAAACTTTGATTTCTATTTATTTAATTTGCTTGTTATTTACTTTTATTTGAAGAGATTTGTTCAGTCATTTCCTTGCCATTGCAGAAACTCCTTGGTAAGTTATACAGTATATAACAGTACTGTTATAAAAGTGTTTCCATTGCCTTTTGCCTAAATGAAGTAAGGATAAGGGAGTAGAGCATTCTGTTGATAGCCCTTTTTTATATGTCTGTTTCATTATGTTTTATTTAAAAGGTTTTAGACATCTATCTTTTAATCAAAGACTGGTATTCATTTCTAAGTACCCTTCCCTAGTGCTATAGCAACAACTTCCTGTCTGAACAGAGTTATGCTAATTTCAGTGCTGAAAATCCAGAAATAGATGTGGAGAGAAGAATCAAATTATAGTTTTACTGTGGGATGAGGTGGTGGGAAGGAGAAGGATGCTGCACCTTCTCCCTGCGTGGGCACGGCTGCCTGTCTCCCTGTGCCTAGAGGCAAGTAGGACGTAAACTGGGAGCAAACAGACCACTGTGTGGAGGCACCACCTTGCAGGGAGCTGTGACTGTCACCTCTGTTCCCCCAGAAATTCAGCTCGTGAGGTCCACAGCCAGAAAAAAGCACTGTCAGCAGCACCACACATTGTGGAGCAAGAGCTCCACAGCTGTCACATCAGGATCAAATCATTATAGAAAAGGAAAGAAAGAATAATAATTTAGAATATTTCTGCATGTAAAATTCTCACTACTATACATTTACTATCTTCTTTGTTACCCCTAAAGCCAGAATCCCAGGCCTAAACATCGGTGAGCTGTGCATAGATAGCCAAGGGGTCTGCAGTGTCCACCCCATGCCCATCTCTTGCCCCCAGCATTGCATCCCGCACCTCCATCATGGGAGCATTTCCCTGCGCGGGCAGCATCGCTGCGTTGGTGTCATGGCCATAAGCACCTGGGCAACTAGAAAAATGGCCATCACGGCCAAACCTACTACAGCACACATGGCTGGTGGGTCAGGAAAAGCTCAGGCAGAGCAAGCCTGACTGGTGTCAGTCCCCAGTCTGCGCCAGCTCCACAAAAAGCTTATGGCTGCTGCTGGCAATGGTGATGCCGTGCTGCGGGGCTGCCCTGCTACAGTACATGGCCAGTATGGGCTGGTTTTGCTAATGGATCTACTCTGGAAAGTAGATTTTCTTGAAAGGTTCACAGAAATGAGTGGTTTTTGATGATGGCTGTTCAAGTGCACTGTTTGTGTTAATGCTCAGCCAGGTCTCACCAGCTTTAAGTTTTGTTTTCATTAAAAGGAAAAAAACATTAGGAGGAGAATCAGACCAAAACTTCCCTTTATTCACAGAATCACAGAATCATCACGGTTGGGAAAGGCCTTGAAGCTCCTGCAGCCCAACCATGAACCTCACCCTGACCGTTCCCAACTCCACCAGATCCCTCAGCTCTGGGTCAACCCGACTCTTCAACCCCTCCAGAGATGGGGACTCCCCCCCTGCCCTGGGCAGCCCATTCCAACGCCCAACAGCCCCTTCTTTACAGAAATACTTCCTCAGAGCCAGTCTGACCCTGCCCTGGAACAGCTTGAGGCCATTCCCTCTTGTCCTGGCGCTGGTTCCTTGGTTGAAGAGACTCATCCCCCCTCTCTGCACCCTCCTTTCAGGGAGCTGTAGAGGGCCATGAGGTCTCCCCTCAGCCTCCTGTTCTCCAGACTAAACCCCCCCAGTTCCCTCAGCCACTCCCCATCAGACCTGTGCTCCAGACCCTGCACCAGCTCCGTTGCCCTTCTCTGGACACGCTCGAGTCATTCCATGGCCTTTTTGTAGTGAGGGGACCATAACTGAACACAGAAACTTTGATTTATTTTTCTGTTGTGTGACTAGATGTTGGAGGGAATGAAAAGATTGGAGCTTGCCTGCTGGAGCACATTAGTCTTGTGAAGAGATGACAGCTGTGGGCATGGGCAAGATTTGAGTGTGGGCTGGGTGGTGAAGTGCTTAAGACCACAATGCTGAGAGGAGTACTGGTGAGATGGATCAGCTCTTTTGATTCTGGCCTGATTTTTTTCAGTGAGGAGTGCCAGGCCCTGATGAAGACAGAGGATGCCCTGACACATAAGCTGGAGTGATGCTTCCAGGGATGTTCCCGCCCCACATGGCTGGGTGGACGGAGGAAGTCCTTTCATGGCTCTGCACTCCCATTTGGGCTGCTTCTGGAGAGGTGCCTGGCGGAAGACAGAGGTGGTGACGCCACTTCCTTGTAGAAAGCCACGAAGTGTACTGTGTAATTACATCTGGGCAGAGCAGGGCTGCTCCCACGGCACAGGCACCTTACAGTTAGCATACGTGACTTGAGAAGGCAGGTAGTGCTGGACCTTTCAGACATTTCAAGAGGCACAAATAATAGAAACCCTCAGGAAAGTTTTTGTCAATGACTTGAGCCCTGAAGTTGCTAAAAAAAAATAATGGCAGGGGAGTGTCGTGTACCTGCTCCAGCTGTGGGACTGTACAGATTGGGAACAGGCAGCGGTTCTCAACCCTGCCTTCCCCTGCCAGTACTTTGCCTGCATTCGTTTGCATCTGTCTTCCCTGCTTGGTTATCAGATGTATTTCTACATCTTTTTGTTTGTGACTGGCTACACAAAAATGTGAATTCTGTGCATAAGGGTTATTGCTTATCCAGTATTCATTTCTTACGAGTGGGTTTTTTTTAAGATTTCTGCTTCTGTTATCTCCTGTGCAGTATCCTTCTATGCATTCATCATGCAGAAAAAAGCACTGTGTGACAAAAGGGGTTTCCAGGGGTAATAGTGAAGAGGAAATAGCCTGAGTCAAATGGTTGTGATTAGCATGTGCAACCACACATACATATGTAACTCCTTTGAGGTGTACCATTGAATTCAGCTGGAAGTTTAACAGAGTGTGAATATACTTGTCCAGCAGAATCAGTCTGTTGTGTAAGACTTCAGTCTGTCATTTACAGCATGCTCATTTAAGTTGATTGGTACAGAATTACAAAGAGCAACTGGGGGGGGGGGGGGGGAAGCTTTATTCATGAAATGAGGATGAAACTCTCACGTTGTTGAGACTGAACAATTGATTCAGCCCTATGACCGGTATTTGGATCAAATGCATTCCTGGGGTGAATAGATAGCAGATCTTCTAAATCTAACTCTTAAAAGCAGTAAGATTCAATTCCTGATGCAGTCCATGTGAATGTGGAGCAGAAATGCAGGTTCCTGTCTCAGAATTGGGGGTAGCTGCTGCTGAGTGCTGGGGCGATGTTCCTGAGCTGCATTTCAGTGTGCTGGCAATGCACTGGGCAGAGCCTCCCCTGGAAATGCACAGTGCAGACAGGAGAAGTGCTGTGCCTTTCTGGCTGGCAAGGGCAGAAGGACAGCCGTGGGGCTACCTTAGCTATTGTAAAGCTGTAGGCTTCACGCCTGCCTAGAGCATTTGTGGGTAAGCAAGGATGCATTTGGATTCCTCCTCCTGTCCTTCATAATCCAAGGAAGCAGGCAACTTTGGACTTTCTATTCTCCTGCCTCTTCTGCCCTGAGCATCTTTTCCTGGAAGGTTTGACTCCCTTCTCTGCCGTGGGATGAGCAGTTCGGCTGTGTGCAGTGCGGGTACTCAAAGGGGAGCTTATGTGGTCCTATAGTTGGGCTTGCTTTGGGCTTTGAACAACGAGGGTTTAATTACTTTGTAAGCACAGAAGGAATGTTGCATATAAAGAAATAGGTCTTCTTGGCAGTTGGAAAGCACTTCTGCTCTCCCAGAGATTTAATGTTTTCTGTCTGGCTTTTATTTTCTGTGATTGTATTGGTTGAGAGTTCTCTGGTTGGAGGGGGGGATTTGGCTTGTTTGGATTTTGATAGTGGTTTGGGTTGGTTTTTGGTTCTTTTGTGGTGTGGTGTTTTTTTTTTTAAAAAAAAGTCATTAATATTTTGAAGATATAAAAAAATCATGAGTAAGACTAAGGAAAAGCATGTTGTCAGCATTAGGGGAGAACATCTCAACTCAAGAATTTCAGGGATTTAGCTGATTGCAAACTGGACAAACTACGATTCTATCACCCCAAACCAGACCCCTCTTTCTAATGGGACCATCTGCAAGGAGTGTGCAAACCTTGTCACAGCAGATGATACTTTAACTATGGGGCAGGCTTTCCCCTCACAGGGTTAGTTGGAGATGGGGACCATCTTTCTGTGCTGTTCCCTGACGGAGTTTTGCACTCTGTGCACCCAACAGGCTGGCTGAAGGCTGGCCTGCCCCAGCTCCCAGCTGCTCAGCATCTTGGCAGGATGAAGCTCGTAGTGGAGAAAATTGGCTTCTGTCCTCTGGAGGTATGAGCCAAATTGCTGCTGGTCTCTTGCTCAGGGCTGCATTGATGGTGTCTATCCAGCTTTTCCAGGCTCCTGGGGGACTGTGGTAATGCTTCCTGTCCAGCTACGCTGAGCAGTGATAAATTTAGACCAAGTGAGCCATAATGACAGTACAGGAATTGGAGGAGTGCTGACCACCCTCCAGGAGGAGGGTCTGGTTCTCCGTACAGACATCTTCATCCCTCAAGCTGCCAACCCTGTCCTGACCTCTCTGCCCACTCCAGGCAGCCTGTGCACTCATCATTTCCTTCTGATGGGTTTTTTCCCTCCAATAAGAAATCAGGGTACTGTGAAACATTTATAGACATCTAACAGGCAGGCACCATGTAGCTGGCTGTACTTCAAACCTGCAGCTTGGAGCAGGTCACCCCAAGCTGCCAGCTGATGCCAGGGCAGAGCCAGCCCCAGCTCACTGCTGTGTTTTATTTCCCGAGGGTACTGACATCACTCTGCTTAGCCAGTGTCTGGCACAGGTCTCTGAAATTCCACTTGGAGCGGGGCCGAGCGCAGGGAGATGGCTGGGTCTGTTATTGTTCCATTTCCAGCTTGTGATTGACAAATACTTACTGCTCCCACCTCCCAGGGGACCAGTTTCTGAGCAAGGAATGATTGGAGGAGATACTGTGCTCTGAATGAAATTTTAGGAGCTGTAACGATCCCACTGCTGTTGCTATGATTACTGCTGTCAGTGCTGACCTGTTGACAGCCCGGTCACACTGGGGCTGCCCAGTGCCCGCAGTGTCAATACTGCTCCCCATTGCCGGGCAGAGCGGGGTGTCTGTCCCTGCCCTTATTTTGACCAAGGGCAGCAAGCTGCAGTAGTGCCTGCATGCAGGAAAACATGTTAGATCTGACAGTGGCCAGACGGAAGCTAGGCACCTGGTCCACAGCTGATGAAGTCATGGCCTCAGATTAGTGAATTCAGCCAATTTCTCTGATAAATATGGATTTACAGGACCTGAGAATCTGGTCATGCACAGAGATGAGCACAAGGTACCTGCCCAGCCACAACTTCCAGCTGCGATGGGCGCAATGCGAATACCAATTATTTCTCCATACATTTTACCCCAGCAGTGAGTAGAAGCACAAACTGCAAAGCAGTGCAGAGCAGGTACAATGCTTGCGAGCCTTCGTCCAAACAGTTTGTCAAGGCAATGTGCTGGTTTTTGTGGCTCCCCTGCCCAGAAAAGGCTGGAGCCATGCATGTGGACACAGCGGTGAGGAGCGATAGGGGCTGCAGAGGAACCAACCTTGTTCTGTTCCCGGAAATGTAGGTGCAAGGGATTGAGAAGCCTCATTTATACTTCCCAGCCACAGCAGGCATTTGGGAAGGGGCTTTTGCATCTGATGGTTGCCTGAAAATCAGCAGCTGGCAATAGGAGCGTAACCAGTTATTCACATGTAGTGGTTTCAGCTCACCTAAGAGAAATGGGGCTGGCCCTTGTTAGGCAAGCACATCTTGTGTCTGGAAAAAGTAATCACAGTGTTACTCCCATAGTTGTTTTTAATTTTGAGAGTTAATTGCTTTTCTCTGCATGGAGTCCTTACTGTCCAGCCCATCTGCCTGCAGCCTCCAGGAGAGATGGGGGTGGCTACACAGCTCTAGTTTTGGCAAGTGCCTCTGCATGGCGTTTTCTTCTGAGGGAAGAACATTTGTGAAGAGCCTGGAGCCCGTTGCTGAGAGGAGGGCGGTATAAAAGTGCTAGGAGAAAGTGAAGGGAGCGTGGAGCTGGCATGGGAGGAGGGGAGAGAAGAATTTCGGGAACTTGCCTTGCATGTCTGTTGGGAAGGAGCACGGTGCATCTTGTTGGTAAGACAAGATCAGCATGCCAGTTGCCTTCCTTTGGTGGTGTCACAGAGACTTCAAACAGTCTGCAACGTGTTTCAGCCTGAAATAGGGCAGATGTTTGGCACCTTTAAAGTGCTTGTTTTCTCTGGCTCTAAAGGAAACTCCAGAGTAGACACCTAAGGGTGGGTGAATGATCCTCCCCCTGTGCTCTCAGGGAGCTGTTGGTCTTGTGCAGCGGGCTAGCGTTAGGAGGGCCCCATGTGTGTCTGTAATTCAGAACTCCAGAGCTCAGGCTCCTATGATGTTGTTTGATTTTTTTTATTTTTTTTTTCCAGTGAGGAGAAATAGCAAATTCTAAAGGCTTAGCATTAACCAAACTGTGCATGCCTCCGAGCTGTGAAAAATCACGATGGTAACTTCCATCTGCTGTATATCACAGTGTTTATATCTTTGAGGCTTGCTGCCAGGAGGAGCTGAATTATCAATGCTGATCTTCAAACACCTAAAATGTTATCATTAGCTACTGCATTATGTGTCATGTTAATGCTATGAAACATGGGTAATACTTACTCAGACTTCAGGGAACAGGCACGATGTCTTTGCTCAGATCCCTTGGATGTGCAAAGGAGCCAAAGCCAGGCTGCTTCTGCCCCCTGCACCCTCAGTTGCCAGCTGTGGTCCATCCACCTGCAAAGCAGGTAGCAGTGTGGGAACTGGATGGTTTGCAAGGCTGAGCATCCTTTTTTAGAGGAGCAGTGTGGGAATGAGTCCCTTGGGATTGGGTGCTGACATTCCTGATGCTGACATGGCAGATATGGGAGAAATGAATATTTAGGAGGCAAGGTTTTTCCTGCCTGCTTCCAACTGAAAATGCAGCACCTGTCACCAGTAAGTGCTCAGCAAAGGGATTAGGATTTGGATCTGAGCGTAAGGCAGGAGCTGGTGTTGAGTGTTTGGGAAAGGGCCGAGAATGTGTGTCTTGAGTCCTGCTCTCATCCTAGTCTCTCCTGTTCCAGTTTGTTCCCTGATCCTTTTCCTTTTGATGCTGCCATCAGAACCTGTATAATGAGAAGTGCACCAGCAACATAAATACTGTGAAGATACCTTGGACGGAAAAAGAAGAGGGAACAGTGGTTTTTTGGAATGGTATTAATTTCTTGAGTGTTCGATGCTGAGATGACTCAATTGGCGGAGGAGACCAGCTGTTAGGCCGTCAGTTTGCTCTGTGCAGTGCCAGCTTCTCTCTTGGTTTTGGCATCTCTGATCTGTTCTGCTGTCTGCGCTCATACCTTGTCTCTGGTCTCTTTGTCTCATGAACACCACAAAGTTCAACTTGCCAAATAGAAAAGGGATATTCCTGCATCTTTCTACTAGCCCTGCCAATCCTCTCATCTCTGACTCAGCCACCTCCTCCTGGCCGGCCTGAGGGTTTAGCTGGGCCACGTTTACCCCATCTTCCTTGCCCCTCTGCTTCCCATCCTGTCCATCTCCAGGGCCCAAGCATCTCAGGAGAGTAGGACTTGGGGAAATGCACAGTTGCATTTAAAACACCAGTCAGACAGCCACTTCCCCCACCCTCAGTCCATTTCTCACCTCTGCTGTAACAACAAAAATCCTAAATATCATTGTTTTGGTTTTGGTTTTTTTTTAAGGCTTATTTTAAGGTTACAATGTGTATGCTGGGGTTTCCTTTCCTTGCAAAACAAAGGCAGAGCTGCCCAGGCAGTCTGACGGATGCTGTGCGATGTTCTCTGGAAGGGATTTGGGCAACAGACCTTGGTCTTTCGACCCAGGGCTACTGGAGATCACAGGGACTTGGGGTCAGGTCTGGGTGCTGGCAGCAAGCTGTCTTGGGTGAGCTGGTGCCACGGGCATTTCGGGGCCACCAGAAGGGAGGGAGGTGACCTGGGGGCAGGTGGCCACTGGGGCAGTGAGTGGCCTGTGTTATAAAAAAGGAAGGTATGCACAGCTCGGTGTTTATCCCCTTCTTGCACAGCGGTGCTTGGACGTGAGGCAGCACCAGGTCTTTGGGGGCTGAGTTAAATGTAGGTTTGACATTAAAAAAAACAACAACAAAGCATGGTAATTGTTGGAGGTGCCTAAAAAAGGTTGACAATGTGAACTCATATCTGGCTGGGGACAGGGGTATAATTTTGTCTCAGGTTGAGAGGAAAATACATCCTACAGTATCTGTGGCAGGGTTCGGGTAGGGAAGAAGAGAGAAAACATCTGCTGAAGGGGGGGGGGGGGTGGTGGTGTATGAGAGCGAGCAGCTTCAGGGTGCCTGTCTTGAAGCCAAGGGGTTGTGGGGAGAGCAGTGGGGCCCGGGCAGCACTGGGGCCTTCCTGCATGGGGGGCAGGAGGAAGAAGAAAAAAGATGCTCATCACACTTGGCACCTGCATGGTCTTTGCACAGTCCTCACCGGGGAGACACACAAGGTCCCCTGGCGAGTAATGGTGGGGGAAAAAGGCAGGAGATTTTGGAGGATGACATTAAGCAGGCATCCACAACAGCAGACTGACATGTCTGGTTTCACAAGATGCTCTGTTGAGCTGTGGTGCTGTCACATGGGGGATGCTTTCTGAATGCTGTTGTCTGTGTATGATACATCCCAGACAAAGTCAGATAATCTGCAGTTTACAAAGCCCTGTGTCAATCCTGATTCTCCTCAGGTTTCCTTCAGTCACTTATTTTGCAGCACCAGCGTGTCCTGTGAATCCCTATGAACCTGCAGCCCTTGCTGTGTCCTCTGGGCTGTGCCCCCACCTTGAAAATTTGGGGTCCCTGTACCAAGGGGCTGTTGCAGGGGACTGGCTTGCCAGGGCTCTACAGCAGGGCAGGCCAGAAGCCCTTTGAAGGCTTTTGAAGGCTTTTGAAACCTCGCTGAAGGTGAACCTTGTTTCATGGGCTTCCCCTGCTGTGGCAGCCCCCGAGTGGGGCTCTGCTGTCTGAAAGCCTCTTTCTTCTACCCAGGGCAGCAGAAACACCTCCTCCCCGCAGGGAAGGACATGCAAACACTCCTCACAGAGCATCAATGCTGTCGTTTATGCTTCCCCACCCAATAAAACACCCATAGGCATGCTCCTCCTGGTCCCCTCTCCCCATGGCTGTGCCCTTCACCCACGGCGTGGGTGCAGGGAGAACCTGGCTTGCAGAGCCCAGACATGTGTCCTACTTCAAAGCAACCTATTTGCACTTGCAGGGTTTTTTTATTAGCAGAGAGAAGGTGTTGCGTGCACGGAGGATTTAGTAACAGCCAAATACAGGCAAGGAAGTCACTCTCCTTCCGCCCAGGCTGGGGCAGAGGGAAAAGCTGGGTGTAGGGCTGGGGCACACTGGTCCTGTCCTAAACCTCCTGGGCAGAGACATGTCAGGGTGTGCGCACGTATGTGCACATATTTGCAAACTCACTCGTGTATTATCTGTGAGCAAGTAGGGGCTCTCTGTGCTGCTGGTTTACTCTACTGTTTGGAGGAGGTAATCCACGCTACACCAAGAAACCCTGGGGTATATGTGGTGAATTTGGTGATTCTACGTGTGTCTATGTATTCATACATGTAATTGCATGTACATGCCCATGCATATACGCACCCATACACACGTGCATGTCTTGTTTTCCAGAGATTTGTTTTCATCCCGGGGCTGGCAGCTGGAAGAAGCGCTGGGGGTGCTACACCCTCTCCATGCAGGGGGTGGGATCCTCCCTGCACACCTCCATTTAGTATTTCCTTTCTCCCTTGCTTGAACACGTGTATTGGCATGAAAATAGGCATGTCCTCTCCTTCTAGCACCGCATTTTGTGCTCCTGCCCCAAGGCACAAGGGAAGGCTGAGTCCCAGCAGAGGAATGGTCCCACGTGTGTTTCAGCACCTTGGCCTGTGGCGGGGGGCAAACGTCACTCCCAAGTGCCCGTGTTAGGAGGATACCACCCCCAGGATGGGGTCCGGTGCTCGGCATGGGTGACACCATAGTTGTTTGTGTGTGTCGAGGCGGGAAGTGTGGGAACGGAATAAATTTAGCAGTCAAAACACAGGGCCGGTGCAGTCAGTCATTAACTGCCAGCCCGTCTCGTCATCCTGCAACCACAAGGAGCTTTTTTAGGGTCGGCGTCCTGGTGGAAGCGTGGGAGGCCAGTTCCCGGCGACACCTCCGTGCGCAGCAGCGGTGCCCGCCGGTGCCATTGGCTGCCCCCTGCCCGGGGCCGGCACCGGGCAGTGGTTAAATGCCCATGCAGCCACTCCAGGGCACACAGCTCGGGGCATTTCCACACAGACAGCCAGCTAGTCCCATCCCCAGCACCAGAGGAGACACCGGATCGCACCACGCCTCAAGGTAAAGGTTTTGGTTTCTTTGGGTTGCTTTGGCATTGCCCGGGGTGCAAATGGCAATGTTTGGGGGCAGGGGTTGTAGATCTCCTTGCAAGTTTGGATAAAAAACAGGAGAGACTTGTAAGCTGGGATGTAGGTATTGCTTTGTAAAGGAAGAAATTAGGAGTGTGGCTCTTTGCTCCAGCACGTTTCAGGTGCAGGGTGACGCACAGTACAGTTAGTGTGCCCCATGGGGATGCGGTGCTGGGCTGCTGAAGGGGCTTGGAAAATGAGAGCAGAGCTGGAGGAAAGGCCCCCTGCTGCTTTACAGAATCACAGAATCATCTCGGTTGGAAAAGACCTTGAAAATCAGCTAGTCCAACCCTTAACCTAACACTGACAGTTCTCGACTCCAGCAGATCCCTCAGCTCTTTACCTGCCTGCACAGGCAGCAGTGCGACTGGGATGTCAGATGGACCCAGTGGCCACTGGGGATGCAGCTCTCTGTGGGGTTATCTTACTGGGGTGCTCTGCTTTGGGGCAGCAGGAGGGTTTATGGGGCTGTGGGGACCACGATGGGTGGGAGGCACAGCTCTACAGCCCATGGTCTCATGGCACTGCTCACCTGTGGTGCCAGCTCCCCTCACGGCTGCTGAGCTCAGCTGGGTGGCCCCTGTGGAACAGGGAATATGGAAAACCTTTCCTGATCTTTAATGATGCTTAGACAAAAAATCTGCAAGAACATGGCCAGGTATTTCAAGTCCCAAACTAAAGGGAAATTGCTGCACAGGAGATGCCAGGAGGTGGCACAAGGACAAATCCTTGGCTTGTTTGATGACATGCCAGGGTGAGCACCATGTGCCGGGACAGCAAGGCTGTGTCAGTTGGAAGGGCTGATCAGTTGGGACCTAGTTACAGCCAGGGGCACACGCAAATGCTTTGTTCTAGTGTGCAAATACTTTGCTCCCTGTTGCAGCCGCAGGGACCACAACCAACATGAGGGCTGCGTTCCTGGTGCTGCTCCTCTGGGCCGTAGCCCGCACTCACCCTGTAAGTACCCACTGGACAGGTACTCAAACCCCCGGTGGTTTTGCCCCTCCAAAGTGCACTGATCACTGATCAAATGTCTCCTGGATACGTTTAGGTGCCTGTCCACCAGCCCGCCCGCCCCCGCCGCAGCGCCCAGCAGGAGGTAAGCCAAGGGATGCCCCGGTCCCACCGCTCATGGGGCAAGTCTGGGATGGGGAGCCAGCCCCAGGCAGGCAGCTTTGGACCAGGCACCTGGGGGAAGAGCTGCCCCTTCTGTAGGTCTTTGAGCTTTGCCTATTTCCTCAGTCTTCTCAAGCTGGGTTGGTTTCACCTCATTTCACCATGCCTCCCTGTGCACATTCCCAGTTCACCTGATGCATTCGGCTGTGTCAGTCCTGAAAAAGGAGTTTCTGTGCTCTGAACCGTCATGGTTTGGACTTTTCTGGGTTGCCCTTTTATTGGTGGCTGTTGGGTTTTTTCATCAGCAGAAACAACTGAAGGGCTGAGGTGTGAGCAATGAAAAAGGACTTGAGCACTTGCATGGCTTAGGAGTGATATATCATCCTGCAGCAGCAGCAGTAGCAGTAAACGTGTCATGGTGTTTAATAAACCAAAGCACTCTGTCATGTTCTGCCTCCAGGACACAGCAAGCAAAGATGACATCAACAAGCTGGGCAACCTCCTGGGTGGTGGAGACAGCAGACATCCTTCTGCCAGTGCAGAGAAGGGGGACAATACCCTTACTGGGGAACCAGCGGGTGGAAACGCCGTGGGTGAGGAGCTGGGTGAGCACGGTGGCCGAGATCAGGGAGGCAGAGTTGGGCAGGCTCAAGACCTGAACTGGGTGGACCACGAGGATGCAAGCCTGGGGAACAGCCTTGGTTTCCTGGTGAGTGAGTGGAGAGGGATGTTTTTCTCTGCCAGGAAGGCACACTTAGCCCCAAATCTGGTGTCAGTCTTGGCCTGCATGGCGAGCTGTGTCGATAGTGCTTGTGACCTGCAAGCCTTTGCTTTCTTCTCTGTTTGTCACCTCCACAGGAGGAGGATGCACGGGATGCTGATGATGGTGACAACGGAGAGCACCACGGCACCGGGGTTAACGGGCTTCCCTCCCATGCTGGTGGGCTCCTGGACGAGGAGGATGACAGTGGGGATGACACCTTCGATGAGAATGGGGAAGAGGAGGGGGGTGAAGGTCCTACTTATGTGGCTGGTGCTGACGGGGCAGGCGAACACGGCGGCGATGCTGTCCGAGAGGATACTGGAGATGGCAGAAGGCACGGCGACAGCAGCAGCAGCAGCAGCAGTGAGAGCATCGGGGCGGACCACCGGCAGTACAGGAACTACCTCGGCAGCCGGTATGAGCGGACCTACAGGCAGAGAGGCAGCAGCAGCAGCAGCCAGGAGGAGGAGAGCTACGACTTTGAGGATGAAGCCATGCAGGGAGATGACCCCTCTGTCTTTGATGGTCCAGGCAGCAGCTACAAGGGGCGCCGTGCTGGCCCCCGTGCCCCGGGCAGCAGCCGAGAGAGCAGCCAAGGGGCTGACTCACACCACTGGGATGAGGGTGACAGCGAGTCCCCCGAGGTGGAGGACACCGACTCAGGAGAAGACAGCCCATCCACGGAGGACAACAGTCAGTCAGAAGAGTCTGTCGCCAGCCAGTCAGAGGAAGACAGCACCAGCCGCTCTGGAGAGGACAGGGATGGGGAGGACAGCCCCTCCAGAGAGGATGAGGGCAGCAAGTCCAGTGAGGGCACCGCCGAGCAGTCCGACGAAGAGCTGGGGGAGTCCCCGGAGGACATCTCCCAGGAGGCGGTTAGCACATCAAGCGAGCGCAGTGGCAGCCAGTCCCGGGAAGGACAGAAGGAGGATCAGGAGTCTGCTGAAGACAAGAGTGCACTGTCCATGCCTGACAGTGAGTCCGGGGAAGATGAGGGGGACCAGAGCAAGTCCGGGGAAGATGATGGTGAGCAGAGCCAGTCCACAGAGGACACCGTAGAGGAGTCAAAGGAGGACGAGAATGACTCCAACCCCGATGAGGACACGCTGAGCACATCAGCCGAGAGCCAGAATGCATCCCCGGAGGATGACGGCAGCCAAGAGGACAGTGCAGGCGAGGACAGCAGCTCCACAGAGAGCAACAACAGCAAGTCCCAGGAGGAGGATGATGATGATGATGACAATGAGGAGAGCCGCTCCCAGGAGGACACCACCCGTGAGTCCAGCAGCCATGGGGACGACAGCTCTCCCCAGGGCCTGGAGAGCCGCAAACGGCGGCCGGGCGCCTACCACAACAAGCCTGCTTCTGAGTACGATGACAACGACTGCCAGGACGGGTACTGATCCGTGCCCCAAAGCCTTATCGGTGCTGGGGGGTATGGGGGGAGGAGGGGGTTAATTTATTTGCTATAGCCTGGTTGATTTGTTCCTGAGAAGATGCTGTGGATAAAATGGAGGTGAGTTCACCAGGGCTCGACCTGGGCATGCTACACAGGGTGCAAAGCGGGAGGTGATGCCAGACACAGGGAAAAGGCCAAACCACAGCGAGAAAAGCCATTTCCTATGCCAAACCGGCGAGCAGCCGAGATCTGTGAGTGCTGCAGGGTGATGCTGCCTGCTTGCCACAGGGGCACACTGCACTCCGGGAGCTGCATCAGGGCATGCTGGGCAGAAAGGTCCCTGCCTTCACCCCTTGTATTTACCTGCCACTGCCCTAAAAGCCTCTGCCCAGACTCCAGACGGAGCTTTCCGTTAGCTCCATGTCCCGCACATAAGGAGGAAAGGCTACAGCTGGCGTGCACATGTGGTGTGTGGGCTCAGCAGTGTGTGAAGTACCACTTCAGGATGGGATGTATGTAATATTTTTAAGAAATGTACAGAAAACATTATATTGTATCCTTTTTGCACTTGTATTTCAAAGCTGAAATGTACCTTGTTGATTTCTTTAATTACCATTAAAACCATCAAACTCCACGGTGGTATGCTTTGAGGTGTTGCTGGTTTTCTCTCCCTGGGGAGCTGGGTGCTGTGATTTGGGGTCAGACTGGAGCGAGTGGGGAGCAAAGAGCAGGCTGTTTGCGTGGAGACCTGCAGCGTGCTGGGGTGAAGGGAAAATCATAGGCTGAGGGGTGTTCCCACCCCCTTATTTTCAGGCTCCCCAAGGGCCAGCCCTTCTCCTGGGTGGCCCTGCAGTGGGGTGGGTGGAAAAGCTAATGGCTCCTATGAGCTGGGCTTGGGGCTTTGCTATATCATGGCTATCACTTGCTGCAATGCAAGCCAGGATTGTTCTGCTGAGAGAGGCTGAGAAGGAGATGCCCCAGGGCATGGGGACTCTCCTGGACCACTGGCTCTGGGTGTCCTTGGTGGCCTGTGGCACCAGGTCCCCTGCAGCAGAGACATAGGTGAGTGGGGGAAAAGAGTTCATCGTGAGCTGGTACATTAGTGGTAAAGCCTCTTTTTTTCCCTTTCATTTTTTTCCTCCCCTCCTACTAGTAAGCAAATAAACCACACATTTTTGTTTAAAATCCCATCCAGATGCCTCTCACCTGTTCACGTGCATATGACGAGCTGCACAGCACGTGGGTGCTGATGCTGGTGGAGGAAGCTGTGGGCTTTTGCGTAGCATGGGTTGTGGCTCTGCAGGGGACAGTCTCCAAGGGGTCAGCATGAGCGTTAGTATGAGGTTAATGGTTGGACTAGATGATCTTCAAGGTCTTTTCCAACTAGATGATTCTGGGATTCTGAGTGGGTCAGCAGTGTCATTGCTGGGCATTGCAATACTCAATTCAGAACCAGGAAAAACACAGAATAATTTTTACTCCTTATAGCAAAATTGCACTTAATTTGCAGATTCTTTAGACCACTACAAAAGCTGCAAGCTGAACAGCTTTTAGTAGAGTATATGTTTTAATTTCCACCCTGGTAAGCTTTTTCTACTTCTGCATGAGATCAGCTCTGAAATGTGCAGCTTCCCCATGCCACTGCCCTGGGAATGAGCCTCTTTCCTGACTCCGCCTCTGAAACAAAGACATTGACCTAACAGTAAAGTTTTTTTACTGTTAAGCAGGAATTCTTTATTAGCAGTGCTGGGGTCACCCTGGGGATTCTCCACCATAAGGGCTCCCAAGGATTAGCAAGGAACACCAGTTTACACACACGCAAATCATACATATTCATTAGATTTCCTAGAAAGGGGTGTCTTATGATAATGAGTTCCCAGAATTCATTTACATAGTCCAAGCATGCCTAGTGAAAATAGGGTGAGGGTCTTCAGTGGTCGAGGGAAGAAGTAAGCAGATTTCTTCATAGTGTTTGTTAGTTGACCTTCTTTCCAGAGCATGCACTGTGCAGTAAAGTCCAGTTGCCTCCTTCCTAAATCAGCAGAATCATCCTCCCTATGTGGGAGCCTCTGTGTCTCTTTGTTCGAGCCCCCCCTTATCTTAGTTTTCCCATTCTAGGAGTTGTATTGAGTGTCCACGGAAGGCTTTGAGTCTGCTATCAGTGATTTCTATAGGGAGCCTAACGAGCATTTCAATCTTACCTAAACAGACAAAGGGACCTAAAGGAACAGTTGAGGAGTCAGGAGTCTTTGAAACAAATGAAGCAAAACACAAGCAAAGCTTTGAAACAAACAAAGCAAAGCACAACCAAAGCTTTCATACATCACCGTTTAGTCTTCATAATTGTCAGAAATTCATCTGTTTGAGCCCTTTCATTCCCTTTCACCTCCTCCACCCCACTTGTCCCCACTTCACAGTGGCTACCTTGGCTGTGACTTGTCACTTATTTTTTGGACCCCTTGCATTAGCTGCATGAGGAGGAGCTGGGGATGCTGTGACAGTGATGATGCCTGTCAGGGTCATGGGTACCAAAATGCTGCTGCTGCGCAGTCCCAGCGCTGGGGTGAAAGACAGCAAGCACAGGTTTGGCTGCAACCCAGAGGTGCAAGAAGGGCTCGGTGACAGCTGTCGCTTTGGTTTAAAATTGTAGTAATGATGTGTTTGCTGTCTCCTCTGTGTGGCGATGCAGGGCAGGGTGCTGCTGTGAGCTCTCCCGTGTCCAGCAAGTGGTGCTGCCGCTCAGGCAGCGGGGAGGTTTTGGGTGCCTGCTCTGCCACGGGGTTGGGTCAAATCCCTGAGGCCACTGGAGGTGGTGATTGCGTGGGGACAACTGGTGGGATGGGGACCAGGAGGATTTTTGTGAGTCCCTCCAGGAAAGCAAGGGGTGCCCTAGAGCTCTGCAGTAAGCCCAGCCCATGAGAGGATGGCAGAGACGTGGCAAGGGTGGGATGAAACAGGCTTTGTGAGACTCCTTCTTGCAGGTCATACCTGACCCTCTGCCCTCGTCCTTGGGCAAGTGGCAGGTTGGCATAGCTGGGGAGGGGGCCAGCCGCTCGCCTTCGTCTCCCCCAAAAAGGGATGGTGAGCACTTGTCCTCCTCTTGTTTCATGCACAGAGAGAAATACTGGGTTGATTTGGCTTTAGTTTGAGCAGGAAGGCATGTGTGCCTTGCAAACAGGGCATGCAGCACCCCGCTGCACCCTGTGCTGGAGGGGTGGCCGGCTGTACTCCCCCCGCACATTGCTCCCCTTCCTGTGCCTTCCCATGGGGATGTGCTGTGGTTGCACGCGTGTCCCCACCAGCAACGCCCCAAATTTGCCTCCTGCTGGCTGGCTGCTCCCCAAAAGCTGGGGAGATGGTGCCAGAGCTGGCTGCGGTCTGCAGGTCCTGCCGGGATAGCTTCCCATGGAACCAGCCCTCCTGGGCATCACAGTGGGGAGAAACTCAGCATTTTCCTGGGGAAACCTCCTGACTGGCCACAGGGAGGGAGCTTCTCGCGTTGGCCCTGTGCGGGGACATGCCCAGCGCCTGGCAGCACATGTCTGCGAGGACGGGGAGGTTTTTGGGGGGACACTGGTGGAACTGGGCTGTCCCCATCAAATACTGTTCATCCGTGTGCAAGCGGGGCCACCCTGCTTGCCATCCAGAGGGGCTTGGTGGCTGGCAGTGCTTCACGGCATGAGGTTTTGGATGGCCAGAGATAGCGTGGCCAGAAGATGCTCTCTTTGAGGATTTGAAGGCATTTTTAGCAGCAGTCTGTGTGTTGTTTTTGGCAGCATGTGCTTGTGCGTGGTGAGCATCCAAGGGGAGCACTCCCACTCTCTGCTGTCAGGCAGGCAGGAAAATCATAGCATCGTAGAATGGTTTGGGTTGGAAGGGACCTTAGAGATCATCTAGTTCAACCCCCTGCCCTGGGCAGGGACACCTTCCACTAGCCCAGGTTGCCCAAAGCCCCGTCCAACCTGGCCTTGAACCGTTCCAGGGAGGGGGCAGCCACAGCTTCTCTGGGCAACCTGTGCCAGGGCCTCAACACACAGGGAAGAATTTCTTCCTCATATCTAATCTAAATCTCCCCTCTTTCACTTTCCCCTCACCCCTAATAAAGAGTCCCTCCCAAGTTTCCTGTAGCCCCTTTAAGGGGAGGCTGCTAGAAGGTCTCCCCAGAGCCCTCTCTTCTCCAGGCTTCCCAGTTGGCTACCATTCATCCAGTTCCTTATTCTCCATGTACCTTAGCATAGTTCCCAGGAGGATCTGCTCCATGACCTTGCTGGGTACAGAGGAGAGACTGACTGGCCTGTAGGTCCCCAGGTCTTCCTTTTTAAAAAGGGGGTTATGTTTCCCCTTTTCCAGTCAGCGGGAACTTCACTGGACTGCCATGACTTCTCAAATACGATGGACAGTGGCTTAGCCACTTCATCCTCCAGTTCCCTCAGGATCCACACATGCATCTCATCAGGTCCCATGGACTTGTGTACCTTCAGGTTCCTTAGATGCACCTGAACCCGATCTTCAACTACAGTGGGCAGTTCTTCCTTCTCCCAGTCCCTGCCTTTGCCTTCTGTGACTTGAACAGTGTGGCTGGAGCCCTTGCTGCTGACAGCTGAGGCAAAATGTTGAGTCCTTCAGCCTTCTCCATATCCCAGGTGACCAGGTCTCCCTTTTCTTTCCAGACAGGGCCCACATTTCCCCTCTGACATACTTATAGAAGCTTTTCTTGTTGCCCTTGACATCCCTGACCAGATTTAATTCTATCAGGGCTTTAGCTTTCCTAACCTGATCCCTGGCTGCACAAAAAATTTCTCTGTATTCCTCCCAGGCTACCTGTCCTTGCTTCCAAGCAGCTGGGAAGGTCAGCTGTGGGCCCTGCCATTGCTTGAGATGTTCCTGTATCCCCTTATGGGCTGACTGTGCAATGAAGTTGTAAGGGTCAGCTTGCCTGGTGGTTACACAAGGATAAAAAAATGCCCATGTCAATGTATGTACTTTTCTTATCCACCCACATGGCATTATTTTGTGCATTTGGGGGTGGCATCTAGGGCTGAACGCAGTGATTTACCCAGGAATCAGCACTGGGGTTTAAAGCAGATATTTTTGGTCACATTTGGATTTGTGAAAACACAAGTCTGCATCATCTTAAAAGAAAGGTTTCTTGTTTATTTTTTTGTCCTTTCCAAGAAGCAAAAAATCTATTTTTAATAAATAGCTGGTGTGGCTGAAGCAGTGGGAGGCAGCAGCACTGAAGCCCAGCTGCAGCAGCTGGTCTTAGGGTGGCCACGGCATGCAAGCTGCATTTCTTCAACCTCCTTATTTTCCTGGCTTTGGTGGGAGGAACAGAGAGACCCCCAGGACCCATAGAGCACCTCTCCATCCAGCAGCAGCTTTTTTGGCAGCGCAGCCAAGCACTGGGCTGAGCGCCACGGCCGGCTCCTGGGCCTTTGTTTGTCTTTAGCAAAATAGGAATATCTGTGGAAGAAACGATCTGATGGGATTGTCTCTCCTGTGCCCCCTGTGATGGATTTCTGTGACGGGAACCGCTCCTCGCCAAGCACGTGGTGAGGCTGGGAGAGTTTGATTGCGTTTCTCTGCCCTTTTCAATGGCGAGGAAAAGCCCTGATGGAATCGCTGCTGCCGTCAATCCGAACAAAAGAAATATCTCAGGCGTGGGAAAACAGCCTCTGACCTCAGTGAAACCCCAAAATATTACAAACCTTTCAAATGCTCTAAGGAAACTTTTCTTACAGCTCCCTTCACTATCATGCAATGTCATACAATAGCAAATAGTATCATAAAACGGCAAATAACTTCCCCTTCTCCATGGCTCAGCCATGCCCTGGGAGTTGGGCACCACATTATGGCATGTAAAGTGCAAGCGTTAGCATCCCCCTGCACTGTCTCCCCCCCCTGTACTGTCTCCCCCCAGACTTGCTATGGACACCTTAAAGCTGCCGAGTAAGCGTGTGGTTTGCAGTTCGGGTTTTTCTGTTTTCACACCCTGAAATTCAAAGCTGCAAAGAGATGGTGTTTTGTTTTAGCAGAAGGCATCAGGTTTCTGAAAAAAGAAGCTGAACCTGCAACTGGGGAGTGGAGGCAGCACCTGCCCTCTTTTGTCCCAGACCTGAAGCTGTTTCACCTGCAGACCAAAAAGTAGGTTCATTATAGCCTGAAAACTTCCACAGCTGCCTTTTTCAGAAACAAAAGAGAGCCTGAGTATTGCAGCAGACACGTGCTTGTCTGTATATATGGATATATATATATATATATACAACCCCTGTATGCACACAATATAACAACTCCTGCAAGCACAGCAGTTTCCTGCCGGCACATGCAGTGCGCTCTGCCTCTGCTGCAAACAGCAACTTTTTAAGCCCAAATGCAGGGTTTTTTGCAGGTTCAAGCAGTGTGTGCAGTGGCAGGGAGGTACCTCTGTGCCATCCAGGTGTCTGGCTGTTCAGGGACACTGATTTGACTTCGGCAGAGAGCTCAGTTTCTCACTTGGGTGTGCAGGTTGTCGGTGGGTGCCTTTGCGATGAATTCAGGCTCTTGGCTGGCTCTGCTCCCAAAAATGAGGCCATTTGGGGGGTTATATGTTTTTTCCTCCTGTTTCTGTAATGTGGCTGTGTTTGAGGGCTCTCACACATGGACGGACGCAGTAGACTGCTGTGGGACCAGTCCTGGTAACTTATTCTAGCTGGTGCAGTTTCTTCCTCCTAAAAAAAAAAACAAAACAAGCAAAAGACCAGAGAAAATATGGTAGACAGATACTGCTCAACTATGGGAGGACCTGGGTGGTGGTGAGTGCTGGGAGTTGTGAGAATGCTGTGACCTTGCCTCAGTGATTCGCTGGGTTTCTGTTCCCCAGAGTTCAGGCTGCCTCAAAGTGCTTGTGTTACAGACCTACCTGTTGCCTGGCGTGTCAACAGAATTAATTTCCTTTATCTGGTTTCCCACCTCAGAGAAGAATTAAAGTTATGTGGCAGAGGGCCAATATATAAAGGTTGTGTACTGATAACTGAGGTTGATATATGGTGTATTTTAGGTGTTCTCCCCTCTTCTTTTATTCTAAAATTGACTGCTTGCAAAAAAATAACAAGCCACGTGCCCAGCTGACGTTGGTTTGCATTTGGGTTTGTGCCATGAGGACAAACCTCCCTCATCCCCCATGTAAGGGGGAGGAGGCAGGGATCTCTTATGCTGTTGCTGGTGCACCATCTCCTTGCTCTTCACTTTGCTCCCCAGTCCGTGCCCACGGCACGTACACTCCTGTCCCTGACACCACGTGGGGAGAGGTGGGAGCCAGAGCAAATTCTGCCTCTGGTGACCCCTACGCACATTTTGGAGGTGCCTTGGCCACCATGCTGTGTGGTAGGGGTGCCCCTTTCCCTGGCTGCAGCAGCACCTTGGCCTCTCCGCACCATTCTCAAAGTGTCCATCTGTTTTTGTTTTCTTTATTTATTTTTGGCCCTGAGGTTTCCTTCCAGAATAGCTCCAGGGCGTGGAAATAGGACGGTGCAGCCCCGACCGCAGCCTTGGCCCTACAGTGGACCCAAGCAGGACAGGAGCATGCTGCTCTGCTCATTTATCACCCTGAAAAAATAATAATTAAATTTGGACATAGAAACCATGTCAGCCTGCACCAGACAGGGATGCTCTGACCATGATGTCTCCACGGGCTCAGGCAATTAAATCAAATATATACACAGTGCCACTGCTGGTGCCAGGGGCTGGTGGAAACCCCAGCAGCGTTGGCTCATGGGGCAGATGATGGGGCTTGGGCACAGCAGCAGCTGCCGGGGGGTTCGTCATCATCTGCTGTGAGGGGGCAGTGATGTGCCCAGGGGGGGCCTGGGAAGTGGGCTGCCTGCCTAACCCCCAGCTCACTCACCAGCATCTGTAGTGAGCGACACGGCAGTGTGCATGTGCATGCTGAAAAACGATGGGAGCACAGCGGGGAAACTGCTGCATTGGCACACGTGGGCTGCATGCTGCACACCTGCCTAGTCATACAATCGTAGAATCATAGAATCACAGAATAATTCAGGTTGGAAAAAACCCTTGGGATCATCGAGTCCAACCCTCAGCCTGACTCTACAAAGTTCTCCCCTACACCACATCCCCCAGCATCTCATCCAAACGACCCTTAAACACACCCAGGGATGGGGACTCCACCCCTCCCTGGGCAGCCT